>NC_045742.1:20756597-21379097 GCF_008692095.1 Etheostoma spectabile
ACTGGTTTAATCGATGCGAGTGTATATGTCTGAGTGTGTGCAGCCTCACGCTGGGTGGAAGCATTCCTCCTGATTAGAGCTAGAGTCTCAAAGTGCCAAATGACAGACAGACAGACAGACATACACACACATTTCCCTTTATTATCACTTGGATAGGCAGGGCCGCGGGAACATATTTTGAATTGGGGGTGCTGATAAATTTTCAAAATGTAATACTGGAAAACATGCACACTCCACAAGCGAAAAAACAAGAAAAACGTCCATAATACAAAACAAGGGCTAGGCACGAGTAATGCAGGATATAGGCACACGGCTCATTGGTACAGATTAGGCCTACTACAAGCTCAAAAACGGAGCCACTAAACACAAGTGTATAAAAAAATTATGTTAAAAGCGAAGCAAGCGCAAGCCAGTCGGATCCTCCGCCGCTCTCTGCTGGTTGCCACTGCTCCCACACACGCAGTCCTGACACAAACATTGAAATAGAGAAATGCAGCCTTGAGTTTTTTTAGCGTAGCAATAGCAAATTAAACGCTTAAAGATATTGGGCCATATGTATCAAACGTTATTAACGCGTGTTAAACTGGGCCTAATCATTTTATAACAATACGGTTGGATAGTTAAAAATAAGTGTGACCTCATTCTGGGTGTCCAAGTAGTCTTTACACGCGTGTAAAAAAACACAATTATCCCCAATAATTACAATTAACTTTCAGTTGAATTGTCACTGAACAGTTGATGAATAATGCCAATTTACTGCACGGCGGCAGCATAATAATAAACCAGAATTCTTACCTTGTGCTGCAGTCATAACACTCCAAAGGTGTTTTTGCGCTCCGGGTTGACACTGATGAAAGTTTTCATCATTGCATGAATATCCAACTGGGCAACGATGTCCCCGTGTACGTGGATGAGGGTGAGGTGAGTTAGTCTCTTTTGGGACATGCTGCTCCGCAGCCAGGTTTTAAGGCGTCTAAGGGTTGAGAAAGTTCTCTCTGAAGAAGCAACAGAGATCGGTAGGCACATGCAAAGTTTTATAAGATCCTCTACTTCTCCAAATAGAGCTCTGGTTTGAGGGTGCAGGTTAGACAGATGTGAGGCAACTTCTTGTACTGTCTCGCATGGGGAGTCGGCCTCTTTACACACATCTCCCAACATTTGGAGCTGAAGGTGCAGTCGCCCTGTGTCAAGCTGTTTAGGAAGCTGAAGAGATTGTGCGTCAAGTTCCGATGATATGCGGCTGTTTGCTGCATCAATTACGGTCTTCTCCCTGAATGCAGCTGTTTTCATCCCGTTCTGGTCGAATCTCCTGGTGAGTTCAGACTGGACCAAATCCAGAGCTTCATAAAAGTCAGCTTTCCATTTGAGTTCACCTGTTGCCTGTGACAACGCTTCAGGGCCGACAGCTTGGCGATAGCGAGCAGGTGTTCTGCTTACTCTGGGCTCAGCATCTGGCATCTTCAGACCATTCTGGGTAGCACACACTTTCACCTTTTCTACCATTTCAGCCACCACCTTGTCATCTCTCAGTGACCCTACTCTGACCTTGAGTAGGTTTACACAAGCAATGGCACCAAGAGCACTTGATTTTGCACTCTGAAGGCTCTTTGCCACAGTTTCACAGGGCCCAAAAAGGGCTTCGCAGCAGAGGAGGCTGAAAAGAGTTTTTCCATTGAGTGCCTGTTTGTGCAGTCCTGATATTTTTGCCCTTGCATCCCCTCTTACGCCTCTATCGTCTTTCAAGCTTTCCAGTGTCGCCAAAACAACAGTGTACGTTGCGCAGCAGCGTTGAATTGCTTTGGTGCGCACACACCATCTCGTTGGGCATAGTCCTAAAATGTTGACAATGATGTCATCACAGCCGAAAAGTGTTTCAAAAAGCTGTTTGCGTTTTGAAGATTCTTTGATAACACCTGCAACACCCTGTACGAAGTTTAACCCGTCAGCTACTAGGCTCACCTCACGTGCAACTTCTTGCAGCACAAGGTCCAGGGAGTGGTTGCTGCAATGAACATACAAGGACTCGGGGCATATTTCCTTCAGTCGGGCCTGAACACCGGAAAAGCGGCCCGACATGTTATTTGCACCATCAAAACAATATCCTTGAAGGCGATCCAAAGAGATGTTCAATCTCACAAAGATGTCTTTCAAACACTTAAACAGCGTTTCTGCAGTTGTGTCAGGGCTCGAGTAAAATCCCAAGAATTTACAGTGAGACTGAAGATTACTGTCAACAAATTGAAGGCTGCATGAGAATTGTTCCGTAGCATTGATATCCGTGGTGCTGTCAGCTGTCAGTCCATAGAACGGGCAGTCTGATGCGCGAGTTACTATGTCCTTTTGAACAGCCTGAGCAAACTGTTCGATTATCTCATTCTGTATTGTGTCAGACATCCAATTATCCCTCTTCTTTATCCACTCTTCTTCTTTGGGTAAATTAAAAGTCCGTTCCAGCATCAGGTCATAGAGCACACCCTCACGAGTCGTGTCACCCCTAAACGGGATTCCTTTTCGTCCCAGGAATGCTATGGAGCGAAATAATATCTCCAGGACATTCCTTGCTGTTTGCTGGTCTTTGGCGGCAATATCGGAGAGCAGAGCACTTATTGGCGTTTTTTCTAACCCCGCAAGAGTGCGAATAGCATCTTTATGAATGGCCGATTTCTCGTGCAGACAAAATTTAGCAGATGCCTTGCGCCAGTTAAAAAATCCTTTCTCGACGAAAAGCCTATCTTTATTCACATGCTGACGGGAAGCCACCAGATTTTTCTCAACAGCCTGGATACAAGCAAAACAGAAAGTGCAATCATTCTCAATGTCATAGTGTATCCACCTCCATTTTTCAAACCACTGCGGCTGAAAAGAACGGGAAAAATCCTCATCTCCAAAACGTCTGGAAGGAAAACTGTGACCCCGAGGCTGGCAGCACTGAGTTGCCTTTGTTGATGTTCCCTCCACGGCTGCCTTGGTGCGGCTAGCTTGGCTAGCTCCCTCGTCGCCTGTTGCTAGCAGGATCGCCCTGGGAGTAACCAGTGCAGCGGTGCTGCTGCTACTTTCTGTTTCAGTTGTAACAGAGTTTTCTGCCTCCAATTTTTTAGGCTTTTTAGCCTGTGGTTGTATAAAAAAATCCAAAATGCGCTTTTGTGCCATGGCTAGGCTAGCTACTGTTGACGAGAAATCAATCGGTATCTTCACTCATGAAAGAGCATCAGATGTGCGCAGCGCGCCTCACTCTTGGCAAGATCGGCAGATTCATTTTAATCAAATTATGTGTTTATCTCATACTTACCAAATTTTAAAATGCATTACATTTAATTTTGATTGAAAGGGATTAGGTTTATATTAATAATCAATTTATTAAAAATAAATGTGTTTAGTTTTTTAAATTATGGTTGTAGTACTTTGTTCCTTCCCTAGGGGGTGCTGCAGCACCCTCCGCACCCCTAGTTCCCGCGGCCATGTGGATAGGGCAAAGGCAGCAGTGGTGCGAGACACTCTGGAGGTGGAGTAGGGATGCTGCCTTTCTCGGCCCTGGGCACAGTACCTCGGAACCACTGCCATGTTCCACCTGGGAGATTTAGTTCCTACACAGCCTGACTTCCTCTACTTACATACCCACCTTTATCAAACAACAGCAGGTAGGTGATTGAAAGCTTGTGCTCCCTTTATTTTTTTTATTTTTTTTTACAGTGCAATAACAGCCTCTGTAAAACTGAGTCTTGATTGTGGGCCAATGTAAATCACAGCAACTTGGCCCACACGCTTGTGTTGCTGGAGGAAGTGTTGCGTAGAATTTGAATGCACTTTGGGGGTGCCAGGGGGTTGAATGTTGCTGCTCAGACAGACACACAGAGGGACAAATAGAAAGACACAGGAAGAGACTGACAGACTGAACGGCTTAGAGGGGAACCTTGGGGACAGCCAATGGACAGAGAGAGACATACAGTATAAAAAAGGTCATTATATTTCTCCTACATATTTCATTTTGCATAGCTCCACGTCTCAGTTGAATGTTTTTATTGTCTGTTCCACTGGCTTTTTATTGGCCATTTAAATAGTCCTACTCCATTACATGTGTTACTTACATTTCTTTGGCAATGGGAGAAATCCTTTATTGTTCAAATAAAAACGTAGTGAATATAAGATCGTGTCTGGAGGGTTATAACAGGCAGGAGGGCAGCTCAAATATGGCAGAGGGAGGGACTAAGCCCAGGATAGACAGACTGCCAACTGAGACAGCATGGTAATATTGGGATGAACAGACTGAGAGATGGAGGGGGTTAGACAGAGAAACCAGACAAGACAGCAGCTCTCTGGACTGAATGAGAATCTGTGGATAAGAGCTGCATCCGCTAAATAGTAAGAGAGTGGGAGTTCTGCTTGTGCTCATATACTACTTGGCCTTTAACTTTAATACAAAACTTGATTTTCCTTGGTAATGCTTGCTTTACATTTACTGTAGACAAGGAGATTGCTGCCCACAATAATAGTACAGCCACTTGTGAGAGCAGCAGTATGTAAGACAGCTTACAAGGACTTTGTAGTTTGTGCAGTGTACTCGGCCATCCTTCAGTGAGTAGTGAAGTTAAGAGGGGCGGGGGGGGGGGGGGGGAGAGAATTAAAGAGGGCTGTCCCTGAATGCTGGCTTTAATGTGTTGGCCCATGGCAATTCAAAACAGACACATTCACCAGAACAATGAAAATCTTCTGGATCATGTTTAGGGATTGATGGCCAACTTTGTCACACATGCATTAGTTACAGTGCTGCGGCAGAGATTCTGCTGGGACGGTGATGCTCTGTAAACAGCATTAGTTGCGCTCAGTAAAGAATAGACTTGTCACATTTTCAGTGAGGCTAGTCTTGCACAACAGCTTGGAGTCCAAGCCACTGTGTGTGCATGCAAAGACTTGCCAGACAAAGGGATCGGCACTTGTCAGCAATTTTGAACGGACTTAGGGCTACATACACTGACGCATGTGGGCTTGCTTGAGGGAAGACAAACACATGCACGTGTGCACGTAAACACACAGTCAAGCCGAAAACTGAAGGTTTGGCTTCAATTGCAACAGCTCGCCGTGGGCTTGAATGAAGAAACACCTGTGTGTCAAAGTGGTGCCATGGCAACGCTTCCGGTTCTGTGATCAAGGCCAGTGTGAGGCTTCGCTGTGAACGAAGAGTCAACTGGCAAAGAAGAAGGAGCTTCACTACAAACCCTTAAACATCTGGAAAGAAGCCTGGCCAATCGGCCTCAGCTGGGTTTGAAATCCAACTTAGGACCCACAGCAAAGTTGGCATTGATTGTGCCAACATTCAAGACGAATAAATGGAAGGATATGGCAACATGGTGCGACATCTCCGTTTTCCTACAAGTAGAAGGTCTATATGCCCTAAACATGGGCTAATGTCCCAAACCACTTCACTCCAACATATAATCTTGTTCACCAACTAGACACAAAATTTGCAAAAATCAAATATGTATAAATAAAGGGCTTAACATTGATACCAAAAACCATGCTTGCATCATCTGCCTTACTGTGGCAAATTAAGACAAGGACAGAGCGATATCAAGGGTTCGATTCAAATTCAGAGACTTAAGCCGTTTCTGTTGCAGCACAAGAATCGTCTCTCATTCTAATCTCGGCAGAGATCCACCCTGAGCCAGGAATATCCCAAGATAAATATGGAAAGTGAACAATGTGATTGCTGAGCAGCAACTTCCCATTTTCTACACCTCTCGCCTCTAATCCTCTTCAGCAGCACTCCTGAACTGCCGCTCCTCATCTAAATCTGCTGGCAGACCTGGTGAACAGTCTGATACTACACTGCTGCTTCACTTCCCCTCTGCCATTATCGCCACAAATACAGCTGCCGTGGCCACACCTTAACAAGAGGCTCTCACCACTGCCTGTGCCCTTGTAATAACAGTTGCTTCAGTCACTATGTGAGATATTAAAATGACTCAACGCAGGCTTGGTTATCTAGACAGCTACTAGATCCGATCTGACTCGGAAGCCAAACGCTCTACTCATCGGCTGAAGGTGGATGCTTAGAAACAAAAGACCTCACATTCACTCTCTCACACTCGAACATTTGATCAAAGACAGCATTATTTTACAGAGTGCAATGTGACAGGGGTGCTTGATGATTGCAATTACAATTAGAAACAAAAATAAATCAAACAGAAAAAAAACAAGTGATCAGATAACAGAAAAAAAACTCTAGAAATAAAAAAATAAAAAAACATGCAGCATCTTTGTTCACCATGGAAAATACCTTCATCTTCATCACCGTCGTTATCCGCTAAATCCTCGCCCTGTTTTTTTGCATGGGCCCCTGTTATTGAAGCAGGGAGAGACATAGAGAGGCACAGGGAAATTCAAATAGCATGTTTGGAAACACACAGATGGGAAAAGAAGAAATTCAGTAAAAAGCAGTGTTTGAGACCATATGTGAACAATAACGTTAATTTAAATATACAATTCCATCAGAAAATGTGTCAAGGGCATTTCGTGTTAACACTCACAGTACATACAATAAGGGAAAAATAAACATTTTTTAATAGTATACAAATTTAAAAAAAGACTAAACTGGGTACAAAAAACTTCAATACACCTTGCAGAAGGTAACTTAAACAAACCACTGTTATAATGGCTTATTTAGAGCAGAGTCATACACCACGGGCAGTTTCAGATTTTGAATAGAATTCCAATCCTATACGTTAAGGTAAAAGCTCTATTAGCTTAAAGGACTGTTGCAAAAATGAACAACCACAACAACTGTGATTGGTTTTATTTGCATTTTGGAAATGGCTTCATGAGCAGAGCTTTGGTGTGTTTAAACAAGACTTTAGTGACTTTCTATTCTCTCTGGAATATGCGCCTGACATCTCGTTTCTAACTTTGGCATCCAGTGTAGGAGGCCATAAAAAGGCAAATTAAATATAATAAGTTCCCTGGAGCTGGTAGATATTTGAATAAATCACAAGATCGTGTGTATCATGTTTACTCAGTGATGTGTGCAGTTACTTCAGCTCGTCTTTTCGCCCTAAACAGTAGGTCATATGCTGTTGTCCCTGCGCTCCATGTTAGTAGGGTTAGTATCCCCCTAGGGTGCCTGCGCACCATGTACAAATGTGAACGAGCCCTATTATAACCTACTGATTGGTATGATATCAATGTATAATCATTTTCAACGCCCACCAGGAGCAGAGCCGCAGGATATCAATGCTGGTAAGTCAGTGGGTCAATCCCATCAGTCCATCCGTTCAACAATCCATCATCTTCTGATAAGAATTAAAAAGAAAATTTTACAGGCCAGAATTTTACAATTTTGGTGATACCCTGATGACCTTTCAGTTCTTAACATTGTCAGTTCAGATTTTCCTCCTGAGCAATTCTTGACACAGTGAATTCAAATGTTTTCGTGATTTTGGACTTTTCCCCTGGTGCAATCACTCGGCCACTATGAATAAATATTAAGATCTAAATCTAATGGGCTGACTGTCATGGAATTTACAAAAGCATTCACAATTTCCATCAAATGTCTGGCGTCAGCTGCTCCAACATCATGTGGATGTTGTTTAAGCCGTCATCTACTTTCTACATTAATCATGAGACGAGATGCGTCGGGTTCTCGTTGCCGCTGTGGCTAAACAATTTCCTGGGAGAAACCCTGGGCTACTTCATTCATCACAAGATCTTTCCTCTCTTGCCACCCTTAGATCAAATTCAACTTTTTCTTCAAGTCCACTGATAGTCTGCGTACCATTACATTTGCTGTAGATATTCATGGTCCCTGGAGGATGATCCACAGAACAGAACTGTTCGGTGAAATAAAAGACATAAGTTACATGATGCACTCAGGCCCACATCCGTTTTTCAATGATCACAATGTCAACCATTACATTTAATATTTCCTTAAAAAGTATTTATAGTATTTTTGTCATTTTAAAAGAATAAGCCTGTCAGTGGGGGCGAGTCAGAAGTGATATAAACCTCTTTGACATAGGCACTAAAGCTTTATTTGAATAAATGCACCGCCGTGTTTGAACACCTCATCCATTGTTAATTGATGGATGCAATATATTGCATAATATAATAGGCTAAGTGTCTTGACATTTACTGAGTACAATCAAGCTCTAAAAGTGGAGAAGCTTTTTAAATGCGTTGATTCCACAGTCTGTGCGGTGACCTTGTTCAGTCTAATGATTTGTAGAATTATACAGTTTGTAAAGGCAGCTACAATATATGAGCTTTAGCCAGGCAAACATTATCATATGACTACTACAACTTCTTCTGTTTCATCCTGTCTGGCAGTATCAGGTTCTTGGACTGATATTACTGTACAGCCAGTTGTGGAAGTTGTGATGGAAGGTAGTGCTTTTAAATTGTATAAGCCATAGCAATGGGTAATGTGACAGCCGCATCCTGTTCAGACATTGGTTAATGTAATCAAAATGTATAATCCATTAACAACATACAGTATAAAATATGTCCTAAAATAAAAATAATAAAAATAATATTATATTATAACAATTATTTTCTTATTATTTATTAAAATGTATAATCCATTAACATACAGTATAAAAGACTTTCTGTGCATGTGTTCCCTTTACTTAATAGCAATCAAGCCAAATGATAGCAATGTTCATATTGTTCAATTAGTCTGGAGTTTTTTAGCACGTCCACTTCAATAATTCAAAAACAACCCTGCTTAATAGAAGGCAAGGGTCTGCAGTGATGGGGGTGTGTTGTTTCCATAAAATACCATCATTTATCAGTTCATTATCAGACGCCAAATTACAGCTATGAGACTGGATTTTACAACTATGGAATGTTCATTGAAACAATTGCCAGAGAATGAGCAGAAATATTCACGTTGCTAAGTACTAACTGGAATGTGCCTTTGCACATATTTGATTGGCCAATGCAGCTTTAGTGTCGGATATCATTGCAGCAAAAGTGGAGCCAGACTCGCCAGACTCCACTTTTTCAGACCGTATACTTCTGAAGCCCTCTGCGCTGCCAACAGAGTGATCTCAATTGAAGTGAAAAAGGTGCCTGCGTTGTTTCAAGTGCTAGTCAGTCTAAAAATGGCCTTAGTATCAGAGTTAGTCAGGTATGGCAGTTTAAAGCTGAACAGATTTCACTGCAGCACCAGGTCAGTGAGGAGCATCTTCCTTGTGTAGGAAGTGACTCCCCATTAAGCCCTGAAATGTCATATCTCTATCGTGTAGGCTTCAAGGGAGCCTACAAAAATCTTTCAAACAAAGATGCTTCACCTGCTGAAACAAGCTTCTTTATGGCTTGTTAGTGATTGCCGTTACTCCAGCATTCACTGAGCCGTTGACATGGTAAAACAGTGATGCTATTGAGTGATAGTGCTTCAGACAGGCATAGATTGGATGGCAGGTGTCGACAGGGAAACTCTGTCACTTTGAATTGTGTTGTCTGTGAGCCTGTGTGTGTCAAATGCTGGATCTATAATAGGAGCTGCAAACATGTGACATCTGCAGTGACTCAGCAAGCAAGCCTATATTTGACCTTGCTTTTTTAAAGTGATGCCGCAGCAAAAGACCGTGACAGTGAAATAAAACTACAAGTTTCTTTGCATAGCCAGCCTTTAGGAGTCGACATTTGCATCTCTTTAGAACTGGCGGCATCTCTAATAACAGCTTTTATTCATGTTCCTTGACAAGTAAATTAGAAACCTGTCGCATTTATCAAATTAGGTTCAAATATGGTTAATGGGCTTACTTGTTACATGAAGGCAATTGGAATATAACATTTGAGCAGGATTGCATTGCAAACAAAAGACAGTTTAGTTTCCAAGCATGCACACACACTCACATACATACAGACATACAGATATAGACTGCTCTCATCCTCTAGAGACTTCTTGAATGAATCCAGAATTCACTCAATACATCGTGGAAGGGCTAAATGTTAACTGCCTTGCCTTTGGTGGAAAAAGGTTCGCTGACAATAGATGGGCCTTAGAGTTAAATATCAGAAAGGTCAGAATGTGGAAAGGGACTTAGTGAAATGTGAAATGTTGCAGCCTTGACAATTTAGAGCAGTTATATTCAGTCTCTAATCCTCAGGTGGCTATATTTCTCTTTCAGAGTGCCCAGATCTGTCTATCCCCTGTCTCTCTGCTCTCTGTGTCTCTGTCTCACTCAGTCTCTCACTCTCACTCCATCTCTCTCAATCCTTTCCCAGTGTAGAGGTTAAGGAACAGCTTGGGAGGGACACATAAGAGAGAATGATGGAGAATGCAGCTGAAAGGTTAAGGAGGCTGTAATCCTGCAGTAAAGGACAGCCAAAACTCACACTGTGCTTCAGCTGTTCCCAAAATAAAATAAAAAAACAAAACAAGCCAAGTTGTCTTTCTTCCTGTCTACAGCTCGATAATGGAAAGAGACATGTTTAACAGAGACCACAGGCTTCGGAGTGTGGTGGCAGCCTCACTAACTGGGGTCTCTTACATCTGTTCTAGACACCTAATGAACCATTTATTCCCTATATTAGAAAAAAAGACGAGGCTGCACAAATACCTTAAAAAACAAAGCAATCTAGACTTAATAGGCTTCAGGCTTCTTAATCTTCTAAAAAACTAAACAGTTATTTAAGTAACTGCTGCACTACAGATAAATGCATTATTACTGATTTTAGATTCATTCAAAGCCTTTGAAAGTCAGAACAATGCTAAGGTATGTAGCAGTCAACACAGTTGTTGGCAGTAGCACACCAAGAAATGTACTCAAATATTGCGTTGAACCTCAAAGATCCAAGCAATGCGTTTTGGTGAGAATTACTAAATGTATACATAACTTTTGTTTGTTTACAAGACAACTCCATAGGGCACCTTTAACCCCCATGCCAAATACTAATGCCACAATCCATTGCAGAAGAATGTATATGAAACAATGCATTTTATAGCACAGCCATAAAAACCCTTGGCTTTATAAAAATGTGGACATAGTCTCTGTGACGTCACCCATAGGTTTCTTAAGAGCCAAATTGAGGTCCAAAGTGGGTGGCTCCCTGCGGCTCCAGGCGGTACCATCTTGGCAGTGCCTGGCGTCGGCTAATCCAGACATGGGCAAAGAAATGAAGCGTGGATGGGGCTGAGGTGGGCCGAATCAAGCCTACAGTCTCCTGTGATGGCACCCACATGTCATTTAAGCGGCACACCCTTAATTATGGAGAACTTTAAGACTTTATGTAATTTTAATGCGTGAATTATAAAATAATTCAACACTCATACAGTTGTTCTGAAGGGTGAACTTAGCTATAAAAAACAAAACCATCCTTGCAGCCAGGCTGTAAAACGTAATTCTTTTTTTCTAGGGTGTCTATGGGGATTGACTGGCTTTTAGAGCCAGCCTCAAGAGACCATTCAAGAATGTTTTGGTACTTCTGTGTCGGCTTCATTTTTCAGCACTGGACTACAGTGTTCCAGCCAATAACCGACAAAAAGCAATTGGTTGAGTCATGAACGCATTTCGTGGAAGTAGCCTACATGCTAATGCTGCTGCGGTGATAGCTCAACCAACTCCTTTTTGTCGGTTATAGGCTGGAACACTGTTTGTTATGGTTCGTGGTGCGGGTTGGCACAGTTTGTTTTTGTTGTGGTTTGTGGAGCCAGGGCTATCTACAGAGGCTGCATTTTTTACAGTTTGTTCTGGGGACAGGCAGCTAGCGGATAGTGATGAGATGTTTGCTGTTTGTGACAACAAATTTCGTAGTCCCAAAAACGCGTGACATTGCTTAGAGCACCTTTAAGTCCACTTAAAGGAGAAATTTAAAGGGTTCAGGGGCCTTGATCTAAGTAATCAGAGATACCAACTAATCAGAGCCAAGAAAAAAAACAAAAAATTGTGTTTTCCTCTTTAACAGGGCTTCAAGACTCCACAGGCTGTGTCCTTCCTCCCTTTTTAGTTTGGGATAAACAAAGAACAGAACAGAGTGAATTTTGAGCTTTGGATTGACTGGGGAAGCTGGGCAGCACAGCAGCAGGAGGCTTCTGAATAGGGACTTCCTGCTAAGGTCACGTCTTGCATCTCAAGTCAGTGTGGCTGGATCTGCCTCTAGCTGGTTTTACAGCTTCACTCGCTGGGGTCATCAACTGTCCTCGATAGATGATCACAGATGATGAAGTGAAAGTAAACAAAAGCTGACATCTACCATGTTTTCAAATCACACAAGCCAATATTTGTTCCTGTCTTTTTGGAAGGTTTTTGTGCTGTCTGGTTGGCGTACAGATTTCCTCAGCAAGCACTCAGGGAGCAGCCCCTCCTTCCCCGAGACAGTGTTGAGTTGGCCAACCAATAGGATTACCGTGGCGTGTTACTGTCTGTCATGGCCCAGACGCAGTCTAACCAGGATTGGGTCTCTTTTGCGGTTTTCACAGCTCTCCAGCATCTGGAGGTCATCTGGTTAGAGGAAAAAATGTTTCTGCTGGGGTAGTTAATCTACAGGTTTGGCAACTGATCGGGCTTTTCAGTACTGGCACCGGGCTGCGTAACACATGGCAGCCTGCTGCCTGTGAGGGCTGCATAAGAATGATAGTTGAGTGGTCCAAAACAAGCCAAAACGTACAACAGATTTCACTGCACTTATATCAAATGACTCATGATGAGGGATGAATTTAGGAAGGAAGGTTGATCTCAGAGTGTCTGTAAGAAGATTTGTTATTCAGAGACCATTGTAAAGGACTCTGAGGACATTTTTTACAAGTGGGTTACAAGCGGTGAAAGAGACGTGCTGTAAAACACACATTGTATAAACAGGAAGCTTGCAGCACACCTTGTCACCAGAACTCTGCCTCAATGAGGATCTTATCAAAAGGATGATTTTACAGATCTCTTTTAAAGTTTGACAATCAATTTAAAAATATACACCTCTTTTAAAGATAAAAGGTTGACCTCATCAGGGTTTGTCCTCGCAAAAATTGACTCATCTCAAGCCAATCTAGCACTCTGAGGCTGAATAGTGCTTAGCTGTGTCCTTGCACATCATTACCCTTAACTCCATTCACTCTCAGAGAGTCTGAGAAGAGAAAATGACCAAGTGCTATAACCAAGGCTCCGATATCTGCTGCTCTGTCTGTGCCCTGTGTGCACACTATAAGGCCACTTTAGAGAGAGCAGTGGGCTATACGGTGCTGATCTTGGACAATGGACTACCTGCTTGGACAAGTGCTGCACTACTCTAGTAAAAGAAGGGACGGACGCTCTCTAAATTGCATTTCAGTCAGTGTAAACACCAATTTGTTTCTGAACAAAGACCAATGCTCTGTTGATTTTGTACAGCCAAAATTAGCCGCACAACAATCTAGCTCTGAATCACGACCAACCATTCTGAAAACAGGAGCATGTGCTATTATTTTGTCTTGAGCCTTCCATTATTTTTTAAATGAGCCTGTCTCTGATCTTTTGTCAAGGCACTAATGTTCAGTTAAAGGGCCTTCCTCCAGTTTAATGGAGGATAATGAGCCACATCTTTGATATCGGCGCATACAGTGATTTATTTTCACATTGCAGTATGATCTATAGGGCATACTTTCTCAATAATTCCCAATCTCTTGTAAAATGAGAATTATTTTTTAAAAACAGAAATCCACATATACATTCCTACCACCACTGCTCTTACTCACTTACAATTGTGTTCAACTTTTACACAAGCTAAACACTGTAGAAAGCATCACATACTAGTCTCTTGTCATAAGACAGAAGACTCTTGAGCCCCTTTCCCATTGGCCAAAAGAACCCCCAACACCCACTAACATCTGGCTTTTGTCTTTAGTGGGAAAGGTTCAAATCTGCATTCATTTTCAGGACAAATGACTCAGTAGGTACAGGTATGTATCGGCTTTGGATCCAATCGGCAGTGATGGAAACATGACACCCAGATGGACACGCTAATTCACGGCTCTTTTCCAGCGCGATGAAATGACGCCCACCACCTCCATTTGTAGCTTCTGTCATCTAAACCACAAATTCCATCTGTCTCCACCCAAGCGGAGCTCAGACATCTTTCCACAATTGTCTGCACCAAGTTTGAAAGAGAGACTGAATCATTTTCAACCATGCTGCTTTTACTGTTTACTAACCCTGTTTTATGACATTGAACATGATACAGTAAAAAACACACAGGCACACTCGTCTACTGGCTATGGGAAAGGGGTCTATCGTCTATTTTTAGCAGGTTCACTGCACGTTTAAAAAACCTAAATATACACCCTAATTTTAGTGGGAAAAGGGTATAACTCAGATCACATGTTATGCATTTTACTAGGTTTTAAGGTATATTTCTCACTTGATAAGCATCACAGGCATATAAGCAACAGAGGTGCTTCTTGCTAGGTAAGAGGACCATTGACTCTGCTCCTTTCACAACTGCATACTGTTGCTTGGCAACAATTACAACCATTTCATCAAGAGTAAAATGCCGTACTTTTTTAAAATGAATCACTCTTTCCCCAAAGGAAGCACATTCATAGACATACCGATTGCAAAGTTGGTAGTGTTCTTAGGTGTAATTAGTTCTGAATATGCACGGTGTGTAGGACTCTACTGCATTACACAGGTCTCAATTGAAAGCATTGCAAAACTTTAAAACAAAACCATACACCCCTATTATTATTATTACCATTTTTTATGGTAGATATTTAACCATTGAAATGACACAAATTTAAATAGATGAGTAACTGTTAAACCTTTTCCTACACTGAATTTAACTTGTTGGAAACATTTAATCAAAACCAAAGGATGCTTCAGAGCTTGCTTTCTACACTGCCTAAGACGGATAAATTATGCTTCGTTTGCACTGCTAATTCAACATAAGCCAAGATAAGTAGAAGCAGTTTAAAAGAGCAATTGAAATAAATGAAAACAGAAAATTACAACCTTTGCATAGCAACAGAGGAACTCTGCAACAATCATCTTTCTGCAAAATAATGTGTCACAAAACCAACACATGAAACTTATGATAAACCATGTTATTATTACCAAACATGAGGAAGATAATTGAAAAATTCCAAGTGGAAGGGGAATATTAAAGAGACATTTCTGTGTGTATTCCACAACTGGGACTAATTCAGAAGCAGAAGTGCCTGAAGGGCCAGTCTGTCTCTAACAAAATTGGTTTAGCAAAGCAGAATGTACGAGCACAGAGAGTGAGGCCAATAGCTGCCTCCATGGAAATCAGCAGTAGAGGTTTCCCAGCTGAAACTGGATCTTGACTGTGGAGTGAGATATGCTCATGATCACAGTCTTAAGGCTACTCGTAAGGTCCTCTAGTGCCTTCAGGCAGGCTTAGAAAATGAGCCCTCTGTTGTTACCAACAGTAAGATTTTAGCTGTTGCTAATGAAATTTGACTCTGTTTCCTCGTGGCTGTGTGTTTGCACACTTGCCACATGGATGGATGAACAAAACACCCCCTATTTGAACAATTGTGAATCATAAATTTAAGAGAGCGGTGGCCCTCCACTTTTTATTGTAAATTTAATCAACGGCTGAGGCACTGACGCTTTCAGGTGTCATGTTTGACAAATACTTCCAATAAGCTGGTGTCTTAAGTGCTGTCAGAGCCGTCTGAAACATGAATAAAGTTCTTTGCATACCAAGTCAAATTTTATCATCTACTATATCAAAGCAGCACTCGTGCCTCTGATTTAATCTACAGTTGTATATAAATTGAAATTGAGTATTACACTTTAAACATGAACAATCCATACAATTCTATATATACACATATATATATACATACAGTGTATATAAGAATTGTATATATATTTTATATATATATATATACACACACGTTATTCTTGGACATCATGAACACTTGCTTGCCAAAGGGTCATTATTTATTAATTTAGGGACCTGCATTTTCACATATTTCTCATAGTAAACCACATTTACACACACACACACTTACACACAACACACACACACACACACACACACACACACACACACACACACACACACACCACACACATACACACGTCAAGGTTGATCTGAGTCACAAGTCCCACGTTCATCCCAATTATCACTTTGATGTGGGAGTTGATAGGTGGTGATATTGGCGGCTTGGGAAGGATGCACCCATCACTCTCCTCTCTCTTTCACTCTTTCAATTCCTCTCTTTCGTTCCGTGTTGGCTTTCTTTCTTTCTTTTTTCCTTTTTTTTTTTACATACCTCCTTTTCTACACATTTTCTTGTTGGGTTTCCTGGCACATTCCTTGGATATTCTTTTGACTGTAAAATGAATGGAAAAACTACAAAATAACAGCGAGATCTGGGAAAAGATTGCACGTGACATGCAACAACTCAGACTGAATCAGAGCCCCATCTTCACCCTCTTCCCCCCCCTCCCCTTCCCGGTCATCATCATCATCAACAACAAGAACAACAACAGAGGACCTGTTGAGAAAGTAACTGGGGTGTCGCTGCAGAAATATTCCAAAATGGTGGAATGAATTTGCTGCATTCTGGGACACAGGAAGCCCATATTCACATGCACTTCTATTTAAGACCCATTACAGCCACACAGCAGGCAGAAAGGCTAGATTATCTGAAGAGTTGCAGTTCACATTGTAATTTGAAAAGTGATTTGGCATTGCCCATTTAATTATTAGAGCTCTTAACATCTCAAGCCCTTCATTTTTTTCCTGTGTGGGTCTCCTTCAAGTGGTGAAATAATGCTGGCTATTTAAGAGTCAGCATCTAGAAATGTAAAATTTGTGAGATTTTTAGTCATGGTAGAGCCCAGTCTACGTTCACCTTTTTGCACAAAACCTGCTCTTGATTTTAGCTTTGTGCAAGGAGAGTAAAGGGTCTTACATAGGTCAGGCTGATGCCACAGGCCTCTCGTGTACCAGACCGAATATTTCGCAAACCCTACAGTAGTAGATCATTCACTTATGAGGCAGGCTACTAATCACTAATGGCTAATATCCCCAGAACAGTCAAGACAGTGAGGGTAGGAAGGTGCACCAGGTATTTCCAATCTGTTTCTTGTATGGTATTAGGTATTAGATTTGTTTCTTTTTTTCTTTTTCTTATTCAGTCATATTAATTATTAAGTCATTTAGTCATCAAAAGAGGAACCTCTAACAGTGGCATGGAAGGGGAGAGTTGATGAAAAGACTAAATGAAAGATCAAGTCAAGATGGGAGGTTGAGATGATGGACACAGACACAGCATGCGCCAGACAACAGGTCATGCTCCGCGCAAAGTACAGAGGTGACACAACATTTGAGAGGAAAGACAGAGCGGGAAGGAGGAAGAGCCAGAATAGTAGGAGGAGAGGTTTGGTTTCATCCTGTTTACCCGACGCACTCACCATCCTCAGTTGGAACATAGATGTTTAGATAAAGACAATCCTCGTGTTGATCCTGTATGTATGTAGTAACTATATCCAGGTTGAAGGTGAACCATATAGGCATCATGATCTCTGGCACAGCGTTGTGAATATTTTGGGGGCAGACAGGAGCAAAGTGAGTGGCGTTCTTGATCCCTGACCAGGAGGAAGGAGGCTCAGGGGGCATGAAGCGTTTTTCTCCAACTGGGGAGGCGGCATACGGAACCCCCAGATACTGGTCCACTGGCCCCAGGATCTCACTAGGCAGGGGCACCCTCACCCCTCGGAGTTTCCCATACTGCGTGTTCACAGTGGGGTGGTAGTTCTGACCTCTCACGGCCACAAAGCACCAACAAAAACTGAACACCCACAAGGACACGTTGAAATTGAAAGTGCAACTGTGGGCACCGTGCGAGTTCTGCGAGGGGAGACAACTTCTCCTTGGAGAAAACCACATGGTCCCTGTGAGCGAGTGCAACTGCAAGTGACCAACATACAAGCCGGGGAACCCCCCACAGCAAAAAACTTCCCACTCAGCCCTGCAGTCCAGCCACCTGGGGGACAGTCATCAGCTGTGATACTGGAGCCCGACACAGACGAGGAGAAACAGTCACTGTTGCGCAGCTCCTCTCCGCAGCGAGGTCCTTATTCACCGTCCTCTCTCCGCTCGTCAGATCTTCTATCCCGTACTGCAAGGGAAGACGACAGGAAAATTAATGACATTTCCCCGACAGCCCACCAGTTTGCTCTCATTTTTATTGACTTGTGGAGTCCCTTTCTGATATGACATAAAACAGATCACATGAAGACGGCGGAGCTCTCAGTGCTCTCATGAATCCACATACGGTAATCAAGAACCTGCCTTTGACTTGAAATTGCAATTAACTGCTGGGCAACTTGTCAAGATGTGCCTAATAATGGTAATAGGACAAGTGAAATAAGAAAAGGTATCAACTGTCAGCAGGTAATTATTCTCTACTTCAAAGACCAAAGTTTACATTACTAGTTAAATGACAGGTAAAAAAATTATTTTAAAGTCTGTCTTAAAACAAATGCCAGTTGCCCACATAAACACTGATGCAGTTTTTGCTTGTTTTTACAATTCGTACTGATTAAAAGAGCCCCTCATGAGCTTCAAATGGAAGTGATGGGGCACAAAATCCAGTTCTTGGGCTGTGAAAAACACAACTGTATATGTTTATCAAAAGCTAATATGAGGCTTCTGCAGTATGATTGAGTCAAATCAAGTGGGTATGGTCAAAAGTTAAAGCCTCTTCAGTTTCACTTTTAATTGACAGTGGTTTATTGGAAGGATTGTAAAACAAGAGGGATTTTTCTTCTAAAAGATACCCACTTGATTCGTCTAATTCAGAGTGCAGAACCCTTCATATCTGCTTCAGGTAAACTTTGAAATGTATATATGCAGAGTAAGGATCTGTGGATACCCCCCCACCACCACCACTTCAACTGAAAACACATGTAACCATCTACAGAAGAACACTGCTAAAACCCAACAGTAGTCATACACAGGCATATAATAAAAACATGATAAAAATGCAATTTCAACAACTCCCTTCGAAACAGATATGAAGGAGGTAGAATTTAAATGTAATCTTTCTTGTTTGATCTTACAAGTGATCTCTTTTTGGAAGAACACGAGAAGGGCCAAAGGAGGATGTAGCTACAGGCAGTACAGGTACCTCCAGTGACAGCGCTGTAAATGCTAATCAACAGTCCCATGGTGATCCAGGGGTGCCAGTGACAACAACTTCTCAAACTGCCTGATCAATTTTCAATTTCTGTGGCTTAGGGTCCCCTACTGACTTGTGCGCCTACTGCAGTATTTGCTCTAATAACAATGGAGAAGAAAAGCCAGCATTTAGAGGAGGATATTGCATTCCAAAATGACTGTGTAAATGATTTATAATGTATCAGCAGCCGTCGGAGGGCCACTAACCACTGAGAAAAAGCAATCCTGACGTTCCTGGAGGTGCTGTTATCGCTAGGCAGCTTTCCCATTTGCTGCAGACGTGTATCAACAGGAAGCCTGCCGGTGGAAGTTGTACATGGAAACCCTCACATACAGTACATCTTGTACATTCTGAGCTTACCTTCCCTGATACTTGTGCAAATGAGAAATGTGTGTGGTGGACAATCCTGCTTCGGCACTCCAGCACAGCGAGCTCCTGCTAAATGATAATATATGAAAAACCATCCATATCCAATCTAGGGACTAAAAGCCATGTATTGCTGGCGGCCAAGGGCTGGCAAAGGCTTCGAAATGCAGAAAAGTCACACTGACAAGTCCCTCCCTGCTCACTAGGATCCCTGTAGCATGAGCCGAAAAACCTAGCAGATGTTAATGTAGTTCAAAGACTATACGGACTACGTTGTTAAAAGTTCATAGCATCGACCAGTGCTACATACAGTGCCACAAAATGTATAGCCCAAGCGAGTGAAACCACGATGGACCTTTATAAAAATACACACAGCTCAACAAGAAAACACCTACAAACACCACCCACCACAACCAGTCATACTATACACTCAGTTGCCTGTTTATGAACTACACCTACCGTACCTAAACCTAATTGTGTTTAATGTAAGCTAAAAGACATGCGTTAAATCCAACCGACATGAAGGTTATATGTTCAGCTTTTGTGGTTGGCGCGGTGCTTTGTTCTCAGCTGTAACGGCGTTTTGCTCCTTCTCTGATTCATGCCTCAGACTTGCCTCTTCTCCATGGCAATAGCGGCGGAAATCTTGGTTATTGTAGTATTTCGAACCGTCTACAACAACATACGGATAGCTATAACATAAACCTATGGGAGAGAGTCCTCTGTTTCTATGTTCAACATTGAGGATAGCTTTGAAGTTTTTTTTTAATGACAACACAGAATGGGGGGAAACACTTAAATTAAAGTACCATAAAAAAGCACCTGATGATTTGTACCTACATGTTTGATCCATTGGGCTGTGTACCGATTTCAATACTTTTTAGGCACTGACCAAATTGCCTCTAAAGTATTGAGAATCTATAAAATGCCTCATCCTAATACCCAATTCAAATGCCTAAGGAGAAAATCTCATCAGCGTCAGGGGTTCATGTAGTAGGAGCTGAAAAATAAATTGAAAGATTTGTGCTAATATGTAATGTTGTAATTTATTTTTGTTTCATAAAATTGGTATTAAAAAAGTACTGTTTAGGAACCGGTATAATTTTTTAACGTTGTGAGCCATATAACGTCTTTGCCCCAAAGGAAGTGTTCAAAAGGGACTCCTTATTATTCCCCATGGATACAAGATTTTGAATTTCAAGTTAAACTGAGGCCATTTATGTTGAGATCTGTGCACACAGCAGCAGAATAAGTGTGACAACACTAACTCTCATTCGAGATAAAATACATCAGGTCAAACTTTGTAATCAGGACATAGCAAGGACATAGGACAGTGTGATGGAGTGTGTGTGTTTAGAGGACACACAACACAGAGGACTTCATCAGTCTCCCCTCCAACAGCATCTCAGAGGTCCTCTCTGCTTTGATCTCTCTACCTGCTGAAGCACTGCCAAGGGAGGAACAGAGAGAGAGACAGACTGCACGAGTTCTCCCTCATCATCCCAGAAATATTGATCGTCTCATCACCGTGGCCTTGCAGCCCATAATAAATACAACTGGGGTGATGGAGGGGAGGGGAGGAGGAGGAAGAGGAGAGAGAGGGTGCTGTGCTGAGTCTAAGGGAGGTTATTAGCCCTTAATGCGAGACGGCACTTCACCAAGTACAAGTCGTTAAACACCACCCTCCCCAATTCTCCAGTCTTAGATTAATAGGACATGTTGAATTCTGCCAGTCCAATCCCTATTCATCAATATTCAAAAGCACCCCAACAGTACAAAATGGGAGTTGTCCCCATACAGATCCCATATTTAGAAGAAAATATATAGACTTTATTCCTCTTTATTTTGGTCCGAGCCCACAGCCATGTACGCTTACTGTAGGAGACCCTTTGTTCTCCTACACCGGAGAGATCTCAGCATCGCAATAAAAGTCTGAGAACAGAGCCAAATGTACTCCTACGCCCCGACATCCCTTAGAGAGAGGCTGAATGGACTCGGTTAAAAAAGGAACCAATAACAGTTCTGACTCTCCCTACACTGTTATTATAGTAGCTAGACTGCAACAATGGCATTCACAAAGCTGCATTAGTCCTCTGGAACTTCTAACTTTAAATGAAGTGAGCCGTCCCGACCTGAGAGAGTGTAATCACTGATTACAAATGCTTCTGGTGCTGTTACATTATAACAAAGGCTGAAAGTGCCATTATAGAAACGATAAGAGACAGGCAACAAGACAGGAAGCAGAAGACAGACCTATGTACTCGGGTGGTTACCTCAGCTGAACTCATTAAAATGTGAGAGGCAATGGCAAAAAATGTAATTTAGTGTCTTCACCTTCCATTTGTGCTCCAGAAAGATACCAATCTACATCAGTGTGAAGGCTCCATTCAAGACAAGCTCAGCTTATGATAGGATTGCTCTCTGGCCTCTGTGTGTCAATAATGTGGAAAACAAATCTGTAAATTGTCTGCCTACACGTGTTTATTTCACATAGGCAAACATGGATTTTAACACAGAGAAATCAATATTGAATGTACACACATACTGCACGTCACTTCTCACAGGCATGCTCTGTGTATAAGCTCCGGGGCTTGTCAAAAAACAGCCCACCATATTAAATCAAGGAGATTGGCATGTTTCAAAAACAACATTAAGAAAAATGTCAAAACCAAACTGCGGCTTCATAAGGTCCCTGCTGGGAACCAGTACACCTATAATGGTGAGAGGTGAGGAACCACTCTTCGATTCCTTTGCCTTTTTCGTCAGACACACAGCCTGTGCAGTCATTATTACTTAGGAGATTTGGCATTAAATCAAGGACAAAGACACAGCACATCCAGACTGCTAATCACCGCAGTGATGCTGACATATTTCTAAAGAGCAAAAGGGAGATGGTGAGCAATGACGGGCTGCTGCTGTGGCCGCCTGCTAAGCCATGTGTCTCCACCCCATCTCCTGGCTGCTGGATGAATGCTGCTGTGAGTATCATTACCAGCCAAACAGCCAAGGAAACATGGAGAGGTGAGCTTGGCAGGCCAAATAAAGACAGATTCCAGGTGAGTACATGTTGAGATGAATACTGTGGCTACGGTGCAAATAAATAATGGCCATTCTGTTAACTGCTGACGGTGCTTGAAACAACTGTTTGCTCTTTGTGACTAAAATGATAGGGACAGAAGTCTTAAAGCTGCAAGTGGATGCGGTGGGCGCATCCCGACATCTAAATTGCTTCTTTTTCTCTTGACTGGGTGTGCATGCTTCTGAGTGTCAGATGCAGTAAAGGCAGTAATATGATATGTTAAAAAATTTGTGGGGGTATAAGGATATTAATCAAAGCAAACTGACTCAATTAGATGGAAAAGGACTGGGGAGCTTACATTTAAATAATAAAAAAAAAAACAGTATAAATAAAGACATTTCCCCAACAGTTCATCATCTTAACTCCTATTGATCCACTGCAGAGTCCCACTAGACACACCTACTGAAAAATACTCAAAGTAGCTAATCGCTCAAGTAGCCCACAGGGATTCTTTGAGAAACCGCAGGGGCAAGTATTGGGTCTGTCTCTAATCTAGTCGTATGTAAACACATCAAGGCTTTACACATGGCATACTTATTATCCACCCTCCCACGGATGCCGTTTGCAGGGTAGGATCTGTTCTCTTGACAAAGTGTTTTGTATGCAATTTCTATCACCCTGCCAACACAGCTCCAAAGTGCTGCTAACGAATGAGCACAAGTCAAGGATGGCCTCTGTTGTGTCTGCAGAAATAACCATACCACTGACCATAAAAAAGGAAAGTCTACATAGAATAGGAGGGCTATCGCCAGACTAAGCTCTGTAGATATGAGATTGAGCGTTGGGGGAGATTGAGCGTCTTGGGAGTCTGCTCTGTATTTTCTCTGCACAAGAGGCATGACCAACGGGCATAGTACAAATGACTCTGTACGCAATTGGATAGTCCTTCAACCAATAGAAGCGAGAATGGCATCAACGGGTTGTTGCCTGCACTCCGGTGGCATTCGGTGGCTGCTATGTTGAATGTAAACAAGAAGCTGCTTGGTTGCTTCTCTATCGTCATCCTGCTAAATCTGCCAATAGCGCGCCAGGTAGATAAGCCAGTTTGTTATTGGTTCCCACAAAATTGTGAACTGAAGTAGGAGAATTAAACCTGCAGGTTTCCAGACCGAGCTGCAGGGCAAAATCAAAACACCAGAAGAGTGGGCGGGGTTTACCCAGTCTAGGAGGGCTGGGTATTGATTACAAAACGACAATACAAGTACCCTTAAAGTATCACTGATACCAATAGAGTACTTCATATGATACCTTTCTTGTTAAGGGAAGCATTCGGATGCGTAAAATGACACCACCACTGCACCCCATCCAAACAGTTTGCTTAATGATATGAATAACAAAATGCTTAATGGTTTAAATGGAGGTATTGTTTGACTGGGCTCTATACTTTTTGGGACCGGGTTATTTTGCTACCAATCCTCAGCTTAGTTCTCAGCATTAGTTTCACAAACATATACTATGAACTGCCAGTGTGGCTCTCAGAGGGGCAATGCCAGTCTGGTCCGTAAAATGTTTTAGGGAAATACCTTGGAACTATTAGATGGATTGCCCATTTGGTACAGAAATTTGTGTTCCCAAAATTATGAACTGTAATAACTTTAGTGATCATTGACTTTTTATCCAGCATGATCATCAAGTCAAAATTCCGATTTGTCCAATATTTGCATGTGCTTTTGTGATTTATGTCCAAATACCTGCAAAACTAATTCTCATCAGCCTCAATTGTTCTTTTTTGTTAAGTGATTTAGCAAATGTTAGTTATAGAATTTAACTCAAAATACCGCTTTGCCTAAAGTAAAGCCTCACAGAGGCACTAGGACGGCTGTAGGGACTCAGTCTTGTTTTCCTTTCCTGTTCTTTTTGTCTTTGACACCACTTTTACAAAACTAATGCTCATAAGAGGCTAGAGGAGAAAAAGAATAAAAGAAAAGATGAGTAGTCCAAAATTTCAATGGCTTCTTTGTGTTTCAACATTATGACCGGCTAATTATCCAAAAGAGCATTTTCATCAAGTATTATCACACAAGTGTCATTGACCAGCTGAATCAGATATTCCATGTACACGTTACTAAATGTTGTGTTTCCTAGTTGTTGGTTATATCCTTCAACATCTGCAAAGTGGCAACACATTTGATTGGACCTTGTGAGCACATGGGAAAGATGATTGAATTCCTAGAGAGGATACACTCGAGCATACCAAGGAGAATTCAGCAGATATTTCAAGCAGCTCCTCTCATCTCCTCCACTGTAAGGATAGCACGTATAACATGGCAGCACTAACATCAATTTCTGGCTTACAGTTGAAAGGAGGATGGATTTTTAGCCTTCTGGGATGCATCCCTAATAAAATTCAGGCAAGTGCAAGGAACCTCAACAGCGCTGGCATGGCACTACGTGTATATAAAGCAAATCAAAGTTTATGACAATGACTTCAAATGTGAACTGCTGTGTATTACTCTTGCTGTACTCCTTGGTCGAAATGCTGGTTGTCATGGAGCTCCCCACCAGTTATCTAGAGTTACTGCCTGAGAAGAAAACTCACTTAACATTTAAATTGATTGATCATGGTTTGATATTAACGAGAGTATCCCATTAGGAATTAATGGCTTATTTCCTATTTAAACTCTGTATTTAATGCTTAAAGTATGTCATTTTAAGTAATGTATCTGACAATATGAAGCACATTGAAGATTGATCCAAGTGGATCAGCTGAATTGACAGCAGCAAAGAATTGACAGGGATGGAAGTGGGACATTTTTCTTAAGGCAGCTATTAACACTTGAAAAAAACATATAGAGTTGAACTGAGGGTTTGCTGTGAGTTAATTGAGGTCTGGCTGGTAATTACAACAGAGAGTTGATCTCTCACAATCAGGGCTCCAAGTTCATTGGCACTGCATTACAAAATCTTACAAGGATCAGCTCCTATGGCCAGTATTGACCCATTTACTCTGGGTTAAAGAGAGCATGCAGTTGTCCTTGGCCTGAATAATCATTTGCGGAGCCGATATCAAATGCAGATATGCAACTAAGAGTAACCCATATTGGAGGGCAGTTATTTAAACAGAACAAAAGGGTTCCTCAGGGCCAGAGGAATGGTTGTTATGATTACGTGATTTAGATTACCTTTGCAATGAATAGTATGTATCTAAAACTGGGATTATGTGGGTAATTTACATGCAGTAATGTGACAATTTGGTGAACATATACTGCTAGGAATACAGAAAAGGAATTATTGCGATTGTAATGTCCCTTCCATCCACAGCCCACCCCATTACAGA
This sequence comes from Etheostoma spectabile, assembly GCF_008692095.1. NCBI lineage: Eukaryota > Metazoa > Chordata > Actinopteri > Perciformes > Percidae > Etheostoma > Etheostoma spectabile. The sequence goes on from NC_045742.1 coordinate 20,782,443, forward strand.
ATTTAAAACACAAACATAAGTATGCTCATAAACCATTCAAAAGCCGGGCCTTTGAAGAGCTGATCATCCTGAGGACAACACTTAGCTATGCACCATTTCAAAAAGCAGCGAAGCCTTGCACTGAGTGCATGTAATTCACCACTTTCATCCACTGCATTGTGAATTATGTTTCAGCAGACGAAGATTAAAAATTCAGATCAACTTGTCCAAAAGAATGTGAATTCATTTCGTTCCTTTTTTTATTTTTTAACAAGAAAATGAAAGCCTTGTGCATTTGTGTGCTTATGTGTGTGTGCCAGCATGTACAGTATGGGCTGTAAGTATGCTGAGAAAATGAATCTTTCCTTGGCCTATTAAGCTAAATAAGGGCTTTAATTTAAGGTAAGTAGGCTGCAGTTCCCTGGGAAAAATGAAAGATCAACTTTATCATTTGGTTTGAATGGGCTCCACAGAATAATACACATACCAAGCAGAGACATGACCCATAAAATGAATGAGCTATTAATGCATTAGGTGCCTTAGCATTTGCAGAAGGTTTCGTAATTGAAACCCCAGAGATTTTTCCCCAAAACGGAAAATATGGCCCCTTAAATTGGGTAATTTGATGAAACTCAAAGTATCCCCGTGTTGCTTTTTCCCCTTTTGGGGGTGTGCTTTTAAAAAGTGGGTACTTTTAAAAACTGTCCCCAGAGTTAACTTCAAACGAGTCCTTTAAATTTTGGGTTTTATTAAAACAAATGAGCTAAAAAGGGGTTTGAGGGAAAAAAACTGTAATGAAGGGAGCAAAAAACCCAAAAATTATTTGAGTTTTTTTTCAAAGACCCCAACTAACCGGGGGTTTCCCTTTAGATTATTAAATGCCCAAAGCACAGGGTGACTGAGGGTATTTACAGGGAAATGCGTGGGGGTTGCAGAAAGTGAGAGGTGCCCAAACTGTATTGTTGTGTAAACAAGCAGGATTTCTGAATACACGTCTTAAACACCACAGCACTGAAACGGCTCTTGTCAAGTCTTTAATGACATCCACCTTAACACAGAAAATGGCAAATTTCAATCTTAGTATTACTTGATCTCAGTGCTGCATTTGACACGTCGCCACGACATACTACTAGACCGATTGGAAAACTGCGTTGGCCTTTCTGGCCAGTACTAACTGGTTTGAATCCTACCTAAAGAATAGGGATTACTTTGTGTCTATAGGTAATTATGCATCTGAGCGTACAAATATGACGTGCGAGTTCCGCAAGGCTCCATTCTGGGGCCCTTTCTGTTTAACATCTACATGCTTCCACTGGCTCAGATTATGGAGAAAAACAAAAAGTTACCATAGTATGCGGACGACACACAAATTTACATAACCTTATCGCCAGGGGACTATAGTCCAATACAAAAACTGACTAAGTGCATCGAACAATTAACGGCTGGATGTGCCAGAACTTTCTGAAATTAAATGAAGGAAAAACTGAGGTGGTTGTTTTTGGAGCAAGAGAGGAACGATTAAAAGTCTGCGCTCAGCTTCAAACAACAATGTTAAAACACAGACAAAGCCAGAAATCTTGGTGTAGTCATGGACTCAGACCTGAACTTTAACAGCCACATTAAGACAATTACAAAGTCAGCCTACTATCACCTTAAGAATATATAAAGGGGTTAAAGGACTTATGTGTCAACAGGATTTGGAAAAACTTGTCCATGCCTTTATCTTCAGTAGACTTGACTACTGTAACGGGGTCTTTACAGGTCTCCCTAAAAAATCAATCAGACAGCTGCAGCTGATTCAGACGCTGCTGCTCGAGTCCTCACTAAGACCAAGAGACTGGTCACATCACTCCAGTTTGAAGTCTTTACACTGGCTTCCTGTGTCTCAAAGAATTGATTTCAAAGTACTCTGCTAGTTTATAAATCACTTAACGGTTTAGGTCCAAAATATATTGCTGATCTGCACTACACTATGAACCACCCAGACCTCTCAGGTCATCTGGGACAGGTCTGCTTTCTGTCCCCAGAGTCAGAACTAAACAGGGTGAAGCAGCTTCAGTTTCTATGCTCCTCATATCTGGAATAAACTCCCAGAAACCTGTAGATCCGCTGCTACTCTCAGTTCTTTTAAATCAAGGCTGAAGACCTTTCTATTTGATGCTGCCTTTCTTTAAATGACTAATCATTTCTTTAAATTTCTTATGCTGCACTGTAAATTTTATTCTTGTGTTTTATGTTTCTCTTTGTTTTTAACTGTCTATTCATGTGTTTTACCGGTTTTTAATGCTTGTGATTTTTAACTGTTTTTACTTGTGTTTTATCTGTTTAACTGATTTTGTGTAAAGCACTTTGAATTGCCTTGTTGCTGAAATGTGCTATACAAATAAAGCTGCCTTGCCTTGCCTTGCCTTAAAGCCGGGATATACACGAGTGAGTTTGACACAGCAAAACCCTCAGCGTCTATTTTCTTACATAGAAAAAAGGCATAATGGATTCATGAACATTAAGGTGTGGGCCCTATTTACAGAGGGAGCAAAGGGTTACTGCAGCCTAATGACAACAGATTAAATGAGGCCTGTCCACTGTGCATGATGCCTGGAGTTTCATGGGAGCATAATTAATTTTCAAAAGCGACCCAACAGTGATGTGCTTTTAAGTAAAGGTCAACAGTAAACAGCAAAGTGAGCCACACTTGATTGCTATGTATATCACAACATCAAAAAAGATGCTGCTGCACTAATGAGGGGGTGACCTTCATCTTCAGGATAAACAAAGACCAAACAAGCACATGCCGTGCCACATGGCCTCTATCAGCCATTAATAAGAGGTGTTTAAGAAATAAATAGCACTTTAATATCCAGAAGGACTATTTGGCGTACACTATTTGACATTTAGGAGACATATTTGCTTTGAAATGTAATCCGTTCTCAAACACGGGATATTGTATAACATCAGAAAGCCTGAATACAGATCTAGGACTGCTAATAAGAAACATAATAAAAATATAATCCTGACTGCTTTCATTTTAATAATAAGTCATCTAAATTTAAATAATAATATGACAATCGGAAATGTAAATGTGTTTTTGAGCATTTACTTAAGTCATCACATTACAGGCTTATTCAGAGCAACAGCCAGGTGGATTTAGAGGAGACGTGGAGGGATTAGTGCGGTGATATCAATCACCACAGTTATCCAGCAGCATCACAGCCCCCCCCCCCCCCCCCCATTGATCCCAGGCTGCAGGGCTGGAGCTAAAGGCTAGGTTGTCCCTTCAGGGAATCCTTAAGCTTTGGAAAATAGATACATTCATCTCAAAATTTGAGGATAGAGTTAGATTTATCCCATAGACCGTTATTAACGGTCTATGATTTATCCTTACTTTTCGACTTAGATTGTGGTGTCCAGATATTTGAGTGTTCAAGATAAGATAAACAGGCAGCATTTTTGTTGCAGTTAGGTAAGAAAACAAACAAACACCACAACAATGTCCTGTAGGTAAAGAAAGCAGCTGTTTTTCCTCCAGTGACTGTTCCAGTTTAGAGATGCAGCCTGTGCTCATTGCATGTTCACATTAATATTCTAGATATTATTAGTAAGACCGGAGACTCCAGATGATGATGAGCTCCGAGGGACATTTTAAATGACAGTGCCTTTTCTTGAAGGGAGAGAGTAAACAACAGAGGCGACCAATGTTGTCTTGTTACTAATACTCATCTACATTCATGTAACTGAGGGGCAAGGCCAAGAAGACAGGATGTGACTTTTCAAATATAAAAGGGGGTGGGATTGGTTGGGTGAGTGGGTGAGACAGAGACATGCCTCAATATCATACATGGAGGGAACACTGTCCCCTGACAACAGTCCTTTCGGCTCGCCCTGGCAGATATGTCTACTCTCCATTCACTATTTCTAATCCTGTCTGAAAGCCTATCTTGAATGTCAGGCTTCTTCCTAAATTGGCTCGTGTTCTTAGTGATTGATTAAAGTACTGTAACCCAGCTTTATCAGACCGCCCTGAACTCTGTATTTCTGCCAAATCTATTAGGTAATGCATCTTTTGTTATTGCATCGGTTTCTTTTTTTTTTTCTGCTCCTGTCTTTGGGAAACACACAGATCCTTTCACTATGATACAGAATACTGAGTCGAACCTGGCACTGTGATAGCACAGCAGCCTACAGATCAAACAGGAGAGCAGCCTTAAGCTCAAAACAGTTTGTGACAAATTTGGCATCCTAATGCAATACAGTATTATTCAGTGAAATTGGCTTAAATTTATCACAAGAGTCCAAAAACAGTATGCACAGGGATATACTTAAAACACATTTCCTAATCCCCATTTCTCCTATTCTAGCTTTTGTCTGGTGCCTTGGTGGTACCAGCAATGCTTCTACTGTATGTCCCATGACATTGAGCTAACACTATGGCTATAATTCATGAGTTCTAATGCTGTAATATCCCCCATGCCAATGCACAAAGAGGAGCGGTTGCCCTGATATTACTGCTGACGCCTGAGTCCTAGACGTTGCACTTAGAGTGTCTCCTGCAGGACATTATTCAAACACACACAGGCAGTACAAAGTCCATGAGACAAGAGTAGGCCACTACAGTGCAACACACACACACACACCCTCAAACACTGCGGCTCACTGATGGTACTCAAGGTTATACAGCAAGGCGCCACACATCCAGGACGTCACCACTGTTTAAGCATTCGTGACATCGTATAATATGTACTGAATATACTAGCGATGTAACGATACATCGATCTGGATCGATTTATCTCTTCAATCCTCAACGATCCAGATATTGCCACTGGGCCTTTATTTTGAAATTTCCACTTTATATTTATTATTTTTTATTAAAAAAAGTAGTTTGTTTTTAATTGAATTGTCTGGAAGAACTTAGCAATGAAATTGTCAAGCCATATTTTAGTTGTTTTTTTTGTAAATATACTGTACAGTATATAAATGTAACTGTGTTAAGTGGGCTTATATATCATTGCAGGCCCCTGAATTAAACCAAATCGAAATCGTATCGTGGTAGACTTTGTGATATCAGTAAATGTTGAAACGTCCTAAGAATATTGTATTGTGATAAAATGTGTGATTTACACCCCTGGTAGATACACTACTGTATGGTAAACTACAGCACTGAATTTAGTGGGATGAAAATACACAGTACAGACACTCTGCATACAAAAGTCTGGGCGTGAATTAAAATCCCATTTGTGTACTTTAAACAGAGTAGAAGAACACATTAATGACTGCACACTTAGAAGTAGGCCATGTCCAAACACTGCAGGCAATTTGGCCTCGGGTTGTCTGCACTTCCTCAAAAACTGCACACACTGTGAGCTACTGTATCTCTCTTCCTATTCTGGGCCTACTTTGCAGCAAAAGAGCCCAGAACAATGACAACACATACTGTAGACACAGTATACCATATGTACTCGTACTTCTCGTGATTATGCATCCAGACTTACACATGGTGCAAAATTTCTGAATAAATTTTGCTCTGACGAAACAACTTCTCTTATTTGCCTCGTTTCAAGATTCCTCGTAATGTTTCTGTCGGTGGAGCGACTGTAAACATCCTCCCTGCTCCATGTTTCATTAGCAACCTAAGGGGGGAAATAAGGGTTTTCCTCGAACATCTGGATGTTAGCTACCTTGAGTAAAAAGTCATATCAGATCAGATCCCACTACATCAAATGTAACTTGAGGGCACATTATTTATTCATTTAGCTGCTGACATCCAAACCATGCCCTAAACGGTGACACTTTGAAAAAGTATTCCGCTGTGCCTGAACTGTGCCGATACCAGTGCAACTAGCAGGGGCTCGCAGGGGGAAGAGACTTTTATGTTCCTTTTACCAGGCATGGAGGCAGATGAGACGGAACAACAAGGCCATTGTTGTTTTCTAGCTGAAGAGCCTTGGAGCTTCTGAGAGAAGCAAACACAACAATGAAAGTGCCTCCATGCCTGCTGTAAAATTTCATGTGACTACAAGGCCTTACCGCATTTTTTATACTCACTAAAAGCAAAGCCCCCAAAGCCACAATGGCATGTCAACTAGTACCAATATTTACCCCTGTGGTGAACAGAAAGCCTGGCTATCATAAATACTGGTCTGTGTAGGTGTGTCTCAGATCCAGTTTATGTGTGTGTGTGTGGGGGTGATTTGTATTATCCTTTTCATGTTTTATGAGTTGGCAGTGAAAAAGTGGTGAGATAAATCAGTTGAAATTTTTCACTCAAGAGGAATAGAATCCGGCTATTTATTCAAAGCTTGTATGTCTGTGCGGTAGAAGCAAACTGCAACGCTTTAAGTTTCCAGGAACAACAGCATTTGTTAATGCGACAAATTATCTTTTTCTCTATCTTTATCTACAAAAGTATCTGTATACACACCCTCGGGGTAAACTAAAGAGGGTCATGATGGCGAAGACTCCAGAGGTAAGCGTCTGCAACTTGGTATGCAGACATTCTTCGTGAAGGAAATCCATATGTGATGGATACAAAGAAAAGGTTTTCCGTGGAAGAGGAGAGCCGACTCTGTGCAGGATTAAGTGCTTTAGATCTAATGATGAGAAAGCGTCTGTTTTTATTTGTTTTCAAACAGGTATTTTGCTCTTGATGGAATAGCGGTTGTGTTCTGTCTCTGGAGGGTACAAATGCTCATCAAAGACGTGGCTTTATCAAACAATCTATAAACTTGTAATGCCACATAGCAAAAGATACTCGCTAGACAAGTTCAGAGAGAGCAAAAATCAATGGGAGACAATTTATCCCAATTTACAATGTGATTATAGTACATAACATTTAATATCATACACTTTTGATGTTTGATTCTGAACCATTAAGGGACAGCTCATGTTTTGGGAAGTTAGCCCCTCCAGCTCAGAATTCCTTGGTGGGATTCTCGCTCTTCCTATCAATATCTGCGGCCATGGCTGCCAGAAGATTTGGAAGCTCTGGATGCCCGGGGCTGTAAATCTGGGCCAGGGGTTGTGTGGGATGCTCAGATAAATGGGCCGGGCTTTGTTTTATTGCAACACTGCTTGTCTTAACTTTCTGTGTCTACCAGGGATTTAGAAAATGTGCTACTGTCCTTGGGCCTCTCTCTGCAACAGCGGCTCTGAGTCGGTTTGAGTCAGCCCTGGCGCCCCAAGATTACATAAATATCCTCTATGAACCATTCCCCACTATATCCATGCTCTACTCTATTGCCCGCTTTTTATCTTTAGCAGCGTTGTGTTTTTGCGTGGGTATAGGGTGCAAGTCGCAGATTAAAAGGGAAAGCGAGGATCTTCATTTTAACCCAGTTCGACAAGTCCTTTCAGACTGTGCCGAACAATTAAACACAAACAGTAAACATTTCCTAAATGGAGGATATTCTGCTCTCAAGTCCTCTGCTCTAAACCTTTGCTAATGGATTTGACTAAAAAAAGACCTTTACATGGGATGCAGTTGTTTGTCATTCGTGTGCAGCAAAGCATCAACATGATGAAAAGTGGGCCAACGATACATAAAGAAAGCACAATTACCCCCCAGGAAATATGTCACGTTTCCGACATCTCTTGATAAGGTTTCCTCATTCATAGTTCCCAATGTCTTCCTTCCAAAAGCACAGTGGGAAACAAAGGCAAAGAATATGGCTTATTAGGTCAGCTCTGAATTCCTTTTTACCCACTGATCATGGATCCGCTGGGTAAATCACATGGGTATCATTAGAATCAACCCTGAGGAGTCTTTGGATGCAGCGTGTAAGTGTGCATGCTGGATAATGTCTTTCCATTTGGTATTTTTTCTACAGCCAATCAAGTAAAATTATGTGTGGCAGTTTGACAGTCTTGTTGTAATATACTTTACAGTGCTGATGCATTTTGCGCTGTAAAATAGACGATAGCGCTTCCTTCCAATAATTTATTTCAGATGTAGATTTGGGAGATATCTTGGTCATACAAATCAAGAAGAAGGTTTGGAATTGTTATTCTTCAGCAGCAACAGCAAATAACTCCATTCGACATCCCATTAGTTAACATATTACTTGGTGCCAGGCTACCAAAAAGCTTCAACAATAAATGCTTATTGTCGCTGTTTGCTTTGGAGTTGGGGCTTCTGTAGAATTTTAAATGCATGCATGCAATGTGTGTGAAGCAGGTTTGGATAGAAAGAGAATATGATTAAAGAGAATAAGAGATGAGAATGCCAGTAAATTCTGGGGTGTCATAAAAGCTTGAATCATTTAGTCATCTTCAATATGGCAGTGAGATCTGCCTCAATCAAAACATCTTCCCATTAAAGAGGGAGCGCTGAATAAAATTCGGAATCATTTGTATTCTCCTTGTTTGTGTATGGCTGTAAAAAAAAAAAATGGATGGTGAAGCTGTAGTTGTCCATTGCATGAATAAAACAAACTTGGCAGATTTTTGTTTGACTGGCTTTCTCCAGCCCAGAGCTCACTTGTCAAACGGCTTATCCAGGCTTACTTTTCTCCTACCTAACCATTTTCCTCTTGTTTTCTTTCAATCTCTACTCTTCCTTCTGTCCTTGCTCTTATCCTCTCTGATCCCCGCTCCATTCCTGCTACTCTCAGAGAACCATTTCTATCTAACAGTATCATTTCACTCTTTAGCTTCAGGACTCAACTGCCCACAACTATTATGTCATTCAACACCTGTACTTAAACCCGGCCTAAATTCACAGCGTGCGCAGCTGAAAGGACCTTTGAGAGAAACTACAACTCTAGAGTGGTTTCTCGTCCCAACTCTGCCTTCCTATTGTGGTGACTCAAGACACAAAACAAATATCACTTTGCAGGATTCCCAAAAAGATATAGCAAGTTGTATTTAAAATGCCTTTTATTTAAAAGTACTTTCAGCCCATGGAAATACAGTACTTGAATAATCACTGTTCAAATTGCATCCCACATAGTAAGAGCATTCTACAAATAATATGCGATTATGGATTTTGATCGCATAACTTGTGCAGTTTAACAAAAAACCTCAAATCTGTGCTACTTAAAGGATCAGAAAAAATGCCTAGAGGAACCCTCTAGTCTTATGTGTTCACCCACATCATCAAACTCTTCAGAAACAAAACTTTCTAAAGATTAAAAACCAACAAGAACCTCATCAAAATCACAAGCGCTCATCCCCACTTTCTCGCTCAAACCATTGTCATAGTGACCTACAGCCACCAATTTATCAGAGCTGCTGTCTTGGGAGAGTAAGCCACAAGGCTATTTCTGTAGTGACCCAGATTTTCAGGTGAATCTGGATTCGTATCGCTGTAATGAACTACAGCACCTTAAAGACAACATATTAGGTCAAATTAACTTTTTTGAGCATGGGTTTTAAAGCTTGACATGTATACGCTCACATGTTTAAAGTAATAAGTGAGCTAAATGTGCCATTATTTAGGCTCTTAGAGCCATGCAACGTGTGCATCTTGCCTTTAAAACACAATCAATGCCAGAAAAAAAACCTCCCCAGTCTAATTTCCTTTCTTGGTAATTTTGTTAGATTAATAGCAAGCCAATTTCCTGGAGCCTGTTCTTACACAGAGTGATGGCATGATTATGGTATCAGTGGAAGAACGCTATAATTGTGGAGGATGGCTCCTTTTGGGAGGAATATGGGCACAGATGGGCCCTGAGTTTGATGGAGGCATTTCTCTGTCCTCAAAAGGCATCGGGAAGCATTGCCAAGCTGGCAAGATATTAATAGACAACAGGAGCAGGAGCAGGTCTACATGTAAGCACCAAAATAAACCAATCCCAAAGCAGGTACTATTAAGGTAGATGGTTTACCCTGTCATAAAGGCACATTAAAAAAAAGCTTCCACATTGTAAAACACAGTTCTATTAAAAGACTCTGATTAGATTTGGATGCTTACTATTCACTGATCCATATATTGCTTTACTCACGGGTCTCTATTAAGTTTACTGGAGACTACAACTACCACAGGACACATTTAGGCATTCATTATAGGGCTAACACACAGGCATCCACTCACACTCACATTCACACCTGCCGGCATTCAGAGTCTCCAGTCAGTCTATTTTGCATGTATGTCGAATGTGGCAGGAAATGTGAACATCAGTAAAGCTAGAGACATAGCTACTACTGAGGACACCGATGTCCTACCTATTGGGTAGGAATAGTTACTTAGTTACATTCTCCAATTACACATACATTACATATGATTTTTTTAGGGCTGATTAGGCACTATTTTTTTGAGTTAATATACTGAAAAATGATAAATTGAAAAGCTAAGTTAGTATTTCTCCACCAATTGTACCCCTGGCGTTAGGAAGAAGGTATTAAAACAACATTGAAAGAGATGACAATACTCAAATGAACAAATAAAATGCAGAAGAAAAAAAAAATTTGCAGTGGAGGAATTTGGACTTATTGCCCCAGTATTTCAAAAATCTTTGGCTATGGCCCTGTATGTAAAAAAAAAACTAATCCACAAAGGGAGAAACCAATGACCCGTTGGCTGACAGACATTGCGATCCTGTGCTTTACATTTATGATACACACCATATTTTTATTTGTTCCCCAGGATCCTCCGTAGCTAAAATAGTGAGATGGGAAAATAAAACCTAAATAGGCAATATCTCAGTCAGCCAGAGCTTTCAACAACTCACATTTGTGCCTAATGCCTTCTCTGTGTACTGTCACAAATACAAGGGAAAAGTGTGGTGGAGAGTCTGCCTTAAAGAAGATTTATAAAAAAAAAAAAAAGGATAGAAATAAACGCTTATACATTATTTACAATTTGCCTTGAGAAATAATAAAAAATAAAGCAGCATGACACTAGACTCAATGTCAGCACTGATTTGGCTAAATCCAGATATAATCAAAACTCTTCCATATTTGTTTGCCCTTGTTTATTGGCGTGTGTGTGTGTGTGTGTGTGTGTGTGTGTATGTGTGTGTGTGTGTGTGAGAGAGAGAGAGAAAGACACAGGCTAGAAAAGAGAAAGAAAAAAGTGTCTATACAAAATAGTATAAAGAAACTTTAATTCAACTCTACTTGTGGCGCATGGGTCCTTGAAATGGCCAAATAGTTTCAGAGGAGAGAGAGTGTGTGTGCGTGTATTAGGTTTAACTACATTTGTGGGGACCAAAAACCGGGAATACAGTAAACTTATGGGGTCCTGACAGCTTTGTGGGGACAAAATGCTGGTCCTCACAACGTTAAAGGGCTGTTTGAGGAATAAGACTTGGTTTTAGGAGTAGGGTTAGAGTTAGGTTATGGTTAGGGTGAGGGTTAGGCATTTAGGTTTGATGGTTAAGGTTAGGGTAAGGGGCTAGGGAATGCATTATGTCAATGACTGGTCCCCACAAAGATAGTGAGACACACTTGTGTGTGCGTGTGTGTGTGTGTGTGTGTGTGTGTGTGTGTGTGAGTGTGTGTGTTTTTGAGAGAGTAAGGAAGGCTCTCTATTAATCTCTTGCATTACTGCAGTCATTTCCACTCTCTTTATCACCAGCAGAATGTGCTCTGTGAGATTTTAAATATTTAAATCTGTAATCTGTCAGCATTATGAGGTTAACACACACATGCAACACTGGTGTCCTATCTGTCACCATGTTTTCCACTTCAGTTGGCCACACATGCATCACCAGGACCTGACACGGCCTTTTTGTATAGCTCTTGCTGAAAGAGTTTGTGGCTGGTGTTTGTAAATTCTCAACAGTTGTACAGGCATGCCTTCTGGACCCCAGAGAAAAATTAAGGGAAATGTGGGCAGCTGAAAAAAAGAAAAAACCATGCGTGAGGAAGCCTCTAATTGTTCCCCCAGTGTATGTGACCCAGTGACTCTGGAGGAGTTCTTCCTTGTTCTTTTACTATGGGTAAACCAGCATTAATTAATGATTTGGTGGCACAGACCTTTACCCAACATGGTCTTATGAGTTGGCCTAAGTGTTTTTTTCAGTTTAGTGCGCAATGCATTAGAGCCTTACTAATACACCCTCTTTCCCCTTTCTTACATTATTTTCCTAAAACTGTGAATTAAAAACCCAAAATGAATAAATTGAATGGGATTACAGACAGTGACCCATATATGAATATTAGGTTGATGGAAGACACTCCAACGTAGGCCATTTAGCCAGCTCCATGTCATGTCTTCATACGACAAGCTTTTACTAAGCTCCTTAAGAGCCTGCCCCCGGGGGATCTATGGTAGGCTGGAGGTACTGACTCAGGCCTTATCTTCACTAATTTAACCCATGAATTAGACAGGCCCTCACTTTGGTGTCCTGCCAGCCCCACACAATCCTCAATCCATGTTAAGAAAATGAGAAGAGAAAGGGCTTAGCGATTGCTTGGTTGGATAAGAAGCTGTGGAACTGATGGGGGGAAAATGCACACTCTGCCACATCCACTTTACCTGGACAGTAACGTTCATCCCATGGATTAAAAAGTGTTTTTTTGTTATCCCCTGTCACTTGCCTGTCTATTCTCAGGGTGGATTAAGAATAAAATGCAATTTGAATCATATGGATTAAGGTGAACCTTTTGAAAACAAACGGGCTGGACTTCACCCCTGTCAGCTACAAAGTAAGGACAGAATGACAAAATTCAAATGAGCTGGCAAGCGCGGCTGTGGACTTTTAGAGGACACAAAGTGCAGCAGGACCACAGAAATCTATACATTAATCTGAACGATAGTTGTCATATCGTACCGTATGTGCAAGTGGAAAGAAAATAACATCACAGAACACTTAATCACAGTCTGCAAATAAGTGTGACACTTTGACAAAGTAAAATCAATGCAATGCAAACAAACTTGCATACACTGCTTCAGTGGATTGATTCCAGAATGCCACAGTTGAAAAGGTCATTCATGTGGTTTGCATGTTCCACATGAATAAACTGAGCTTCATCTAGGGCTGTACGATAGGGAGAAAATCAGATATCACAATATTCTTGACCAAAAACCCAAATATTGATATTGCGGCGACATTCTAGGGTTGACAATTGGTTCTTTAACAAAAAAGCTTCACAGTTACATTTTAGATAAATAATCATCTGTAATGGGGACATAATGTCTAGGTGGGGAAAAGGCAAATAATACAACAGCTAGAACAGTCTGGTAAGTTCAGAAGATGGCATCACTTTACTGTAACGCAGCCTTTAAAACCAGGAAAAGACACCACTTGTGCCATATTGTGATATTACAATTTCCAAAATATAAGACGATATCTAGTCTCACATCACGATATCAATATAATATTGATATGTTGTCCAGCCCTAGCTTCATCCCATACTAAGCTTATGTACTTTAGGTGTAAAGTACAGCTTTGCATCCGAGAGCCTCTCTTCTTATCATGGCTGCCTCTCTTAATGTGATGCATTTTTAAAAAGTCTCCTTTAAAAGAGGAAAACAATCGAAAATAGCTCCCCACTGCTGCTGCATCTTCGGTTCCCTGATTTCAACTCAGCAGGCTTTGTCCTCTGTCTGTGTATTATTGAGTGTACATTTTCTAATTAATAAATAATAAACAGATCACTTCTGGCAGACAGTGAGTGGAGACATACTGTGTGACATCTGCTTTGTAGTTAGAATGGCGATGTCCAAAATAATCTTGTTTACTAAGCAGACATTGGTCTTTGGCAAGAAAACCTGTTAGTCAGGGGAGATGTTTTTGGGCCATGAACAATGTAAAATCTCTGTTAAACACGTTATGTGCAGTAGACTTGAGGCGTATCTTTGTGCCTCAGGCCAAAACCATTTTGTTAGTCAAACAAAGACTCTTTCATCTTTTCACAGCTTTAACAAATACGTCTTATTAATTTTTAAACCAAAATATGACACAAGTGTATCTAGTGAACTGTCACTCGCTATGGGTAATATTTAAAGAAAAAAAACAATCAGGGTGTTTTTCAGTAATTCTGTCACAAAAGGTGTGATTTAACGATGTTGAAAGCACATCCTCCTATATAAATATGAATAGACAGGTTCATCCTTTTTCATTAGTCACTGTACATCTGTACAATGCGTGTGGAAAGCTAGAAGGAGCTCAGTTGACACACAGGGAGGGAGATGTGACAAAAAGATCATATCACGATTGTATTTTAGGCAGGTTCACAATCCACAAACTTATCTTGAAAGTTACTGAACAGTACAGAAACCACAAGTTGTCAAACGACCAATAACCAATACCAGAGTGCTTAGTGGTGGCAACGTCTGGGGGTGTTCAAGCTGTAATCCTCGCTCGTCCCCGACTCTGCCTGCTTAAAGGAGAGATGGGGAGTTTGTTGCCTTTGGGGAGATTTTTATATAGCAGCAGAAACACTGGAGCCTAAAGGGCCGTCCACACCAAGAATGATAACTATAATCATAACTATAATGATGTGAGCATCCACACTGTTAAGCGATAACGTTCTACAAACAGCGGCGCCAAGCACGCACTGCACGCTCCAGCTGATAATACATCACAGCAGATGTTGCAACGTACGATTACAGGAACGCCTGTAGTAATATCCTACATATATTTGTGAATTTGGGTACATTTTATGAACCAAAAAAGTCCCTGGGGCGCCGACACCACCGCGTTCTCAAGGAAACAGTGAGCACGGTGCTGGAGAGAGCCAGGGGTGAGAGTGTGTGTGTGTGGGGGGGGTGTCAGATCTGTGCACAGGAACAAAAACACAGACAGTATGGCGATAGTGTCTCCCGTCTCCAGTGCCTCCTTCCGCCGTGCCATGCTGTAAACTCAGATGGATTTTTATTGGCTGTCAGTGTGTCTATCGTTCATCAAATCGCTCTGAAAGTGATCCCAATGATATCGATCTCCACCGCCGTTGTCGTTATGGTTATGGTGTGGGCTCCACCATCCACTTGAGTTAACGGCATGTAAAGTTAGTCATCGTTCTTGCTGTGGACGGCCCTTTAGAGTTGCAACTGATTGAATGTACACGGTAGCACAATACTAACAATATATCTGGAAAGGCAGATATCATGGAGACATTTTAATAGTTCACGACCTACTATCGTCATATCACACACCCCCAGTTGACACGTCGGGATACACAGTTTGACTTGGGTTTAAAGTACAGCCCCAACAGGTTTCAGAGCTCTATGCTCTAACACTGTTGTTCAGACTAGTTAAAAACCTTAAGGACTTTGAATCCTTTACATTTTAAGTAATAATAACAACCAACTTCTTTCAGTAAATGAACCTCTTCTCGTGCACCAACAGAATAGATAGTTTAAAGCAGAGTTCCAATACCAGTATCGGAAATGCCTCCCTTACTGCCTAAAATGCTGGTATCGGCATCGGCGAGTATGCAAGTCTTCGTGCAGTACGATCCAATACCACAGATATTAGCCCTGAAAAAAAATAATTCTCAGTAGTTCTTTTTGGAATATGACTGACTGTTCTAAGGCATTTATTCCTTGCATGTATCTGGTCATGTTTCACAAAGGGTTAACCTAAACCAGGCCATACATAATGATACCACATCCATACATGGTATATATGTACATATAGTATATATATAACGCACTGGTATTGAAAAACTAGTATCAGGACATGTCTAGTTTATAAGAAGTCTGCTTTGTAAGATATTTGTGTGTGTCTTTAAGAGCGTCAGCCATCAGGACCAATGTCATTGTGTATCTTGTTTGTTTAGCAGTGTAGTGACGACTAATATACATCAAAAAGTTCTCCACAACTACTTGTTTCTTTTCCTGTGCATGACATTGCGATGCAGTGGAAGCAGTGCTAGAACAATGACAGGCTTTTACTCGGCTGTGGGATAGGCAGCGATAGGACATATTTCAGAAGGTCAGAGGTATCCATTTGGGAAATTATTCAGCTCCTGCTCCTGCTGCTCCAAGACAACACATCAAACACAATGAAGAATATTAGAAAACAAAAATAACCTTCCGCAGCCTTTCTCATATGTGCAACAACCCACCTCTGCATATACACAGAGGAGCACGCGCGCCCGCACACCTCCCCGTCCACGGGGCTGGATGTGAGAGCAATAACGGGAGCACGCGGAAAGAGGAGCTGAAGGCTAAAGAACAAGAGGCCTCTCGGGCCAATGAGCGGCTCATCCATATTAAGTCAGGCCAAGACGTACTCAGGTGTATTCACTTTAGGTCAGGACGAAGCCTTGCTGACCTTTTCAGCAGACAGGAGAGTCTCATGGAGCTTTTCTTGAGCAGTCCTGAGACTCACAGGGTAAACAATAGACTCAATGTTGCACTTTGAAATGCTTAGCAAGTGCACAAGTCAGTGATCGGCGAGCACATCTCAACGGCGCACAGACCTTCAAGTTCAAGCTACATCCAGCTAATGAACACATTGAGGAAGCAGCGTTCTTGGTGAACACACATCTTTGTTTTTAGCTGACGTGATTGCTGCGAGCCAAAATCATTTTAGAAAAAGAAAATGATTGGAGAATGGATATTAACACAGCAAGAAACTTGATAAATGGCACTCTGCTGGACTGGAATAAAAACTCTAAAGGGCCAGAGAGAGGATTCACCAGCAGCCGCAGCAGCAGCAGCATAATCCTTCACATGATGAAGACACACATACAATATAAATGAACGCAATTTGGCTGAAAATCCAAATCCAAAGAGTGCTAATCAAATTTCATAGGGTGGTCTTTAAATGCAACGTAAAATAGGAATTCTACGCGTTTGTGCTATTATCACCCATTAAGGGCTGCTTTCATCAATAGTGCGGTTTGCATGCCAAATAAAATTCTGGATCCTTTCCTAAATGCTTGGTTTCAGGGACACACTGCTTATCCAACCTATCGCCGTGACAACTCTTGCTGGACATTTTCACTACCATCTTTCCTTTTTGGGATTCAGCTCTCACTGTTAATTATTCTCTCTACCATTGTGACACTATTTATCTTTAAGCGTCTGCCATGCGTCCAGGAATTTCGAGATAGTAAGACAGTAGACACACGGGGCCTTCAGGATCATCACACGCTTTGAATTCCCACTCTAGTCTTGCACAAGCAGTTTGTGCATGTGGTTTTCTACCGCTGTCACTGGGATTGCAGAGATGGGAAAGTGAGGTTGTTTACTACAAGAATTTTTGCAGAGTCATGGAAAAGGTCAGAAGATCAATGAAGAAAACAGGTAGATGTACAGTATACGATAGGAGAATGAATTTCAGTGATAATTAGCTGTGAAAATAATACACAGAAGCACCAAATTAATACAAGATCAATTAAATAGCACCCTTGACATGAAATATCCTTAATTGACCAGGAAAACTCCCAATGAACCTTAAGCAGCATAATTAAGCATCCAAATGGAGCGAGTTTTATTCATCCAGTAACATCCAAAATAATCCGTTCATGTGTAAAAAGTAAAAAAAAAAAAGAAAATTAGAAAAATGGGGATCCCATATGCTTGTGACAGATCATCCTGCTCCACAACAGATGGACATAGCTTGCTACAAATTGGTGCCAGATCCCATTGGCATTATAAAAACAAAATCTTTGATCTTATGTCATCTTGGGAGATTTGATTCATTAATTCTTCTGTTTAATTTCCGTTCAACTTCAGAGCTTGCAATTTCATTTGCTAGAGCAAGTCACCGGGCTATTTCATTTGCGTTCAAGGGAAAGCAATGAGAGAGAAAGAAAGAGAGAGAGAGAGAGAGAGAGAGAGAGAGAGAGAGAGAGAGAGAGAGAGAGGGGAGAGAGGAGAAAGAGAGACAGAGACAGAGAGAGAGAGAGACAGAGAGCCTGCGCGTCACTGCTCCACGCACAAGATGTATTTATGCCCAAGTAACAAGTGCCCTGAACAATTACGAAATGATTTATTTTCTGCAGGTTACATATGGCACCGTGGGTAAAACAAACAAACAGACAACCAATTACCAAGCGGCCACATTCCTGCCTCTAACGAGACCCGGGGTAGTCCGTTCAAGTCACAAAAAAAAAATCCAAATGCGTTTTGGAAGTATACGTGCTTCGTGGGTGTACTGCGCTGCGTCGATGGAGCATCACAAACATTTACCACTCTTTATCTTTACAGAAAAGAATACAAGTCGTATAATTTGAGTGCGAGTAGCCCGATGTGCACGTCTCCCCTGCATCCCCACTAGAACTCACTCACCACGCACACAGCTCATCAACTATCGTGAAATGACTCACCTGCCTTGTCGAGACGTAAATCCCTCCATGCCTTGGTTTTCTGAAAATAGAAAGCCGGGGCAATGTTTCACTGTTTCGGGGTCTTCACTTGCAGTCGCGTATACTCCAAATATCCGTATATTGTGCGCACTGCTTAGGTTTTTCGGGAATGACCTTCCTGTGAAGCGGTACCGTCTCTCATCATCCTCACTCCGCTCTCATGTTAATGCTTTTCTTCCATGCTATGTGTTTTTTTTCTTTTCTTTTCTTTTTCTTCAGCGGAAAGCTCTCCTCCTAGTCCTGGTGCGTTTTGATGCTTTTGCATGGACTCTTCGGCTCAACACGAGCTTCGCGGGAGCGCGCGGCGCGATCCCGGCTGAATATTCGGGAGCGCCGTTTGGAGATGGAGAGGAGAGTTACTAGGTAACCTAGGGCGCACACATTATACATGAAAAGGAGCCGAGCGAAGATGTATGCCTCCCAACTCTGCTCTGCCCTTCTGCTCTGCCGTTTTTGACAGGTCATCAAACCCCCCCCCCCCCACGCACACACACATCTCTCATTGTCTCTCACAAATATAATATCGTCCTATTAAAAGGCATCATTCTTCCTCGGGGAGCTTGGTCCTCGGGACAATTTTAAATTGCGTTATCTAGGAATTTTAAAATAAATAAATAAATAATAATACATTCTACAAAAATACTACATCGACAAACTGTTAAGAGCAGGGTCTTTTATGAGGCTGGATAAAAGTAATAAATGCAGAGGCGATGCAAAGTTCCTTAAATGCTGAATGGGCTGGTTAGAAGACTCGTTTTTTTCGCAGGGATGTGGTTGATGTTGCATTTCTCACTTAATAAATTATCTCAAGGCTATTAAAGCTCTTTGTAAACCTTTATTTGATTTCCACGGTTGTGATTGCAAGCAAATAAAGTAATGGAAAGAAAGCTAAGTGCCGGTGTGACATGACCATTAACAATCAACTCTTCTTCAAATAAGCCTATTAAAAAAAAAAAGTTTACTTATAGGCTATTACAAAAAGATTACACATGCATGTTTGTGAGGGACAATCAGGGGTTTTAAACATTTGATGAAATGATTATATTTAAGCCTAATAAGAGGGCTTTCACTTAACCACACTTTTCATATGGGTGTAATTAGTGCGGTTACCTGTGTGCATTCTGAGAGACTCAAACAGGTGCAGAGCTTCATTCACCAGGCTTTGTAAATGTCCCCATTAAACCTTATCCACAGCTTACCTTACGCTGTTATAATCACAGCTGAAGCTGCATAATGAAATTGTTTTAATGCAAACTATAGCAAACCAGGGGAAACAGGCCAGCCGATGCAACACATAGGCTCAGAGTGGGGGAGACGATAGATGGCGTCCATCACATGCACTGATCACACCTCCAGCCCGTCAGGTTATCAGGGGAAAGCAATAAGAGACGCATGGGAGCGAGGGAGGAACAAAGGCCCAGAGAGACAACGCTGCAGGAGTTTGGCGTTCAGTATGGCTATTGGCTGGAAAAGGACTGACCTCTTGCTCTGCTTCAAACCCTCCCTGAACAACGCTGCCTCAAGACCCCGGATGGGAAGAAAATTAAAGTTTGTTCCACTACCCTTTTCCTGAGCTAAGGTATTAAAGAACACTTTAGCCAACTGTCTCTGAGTCACCTATTTTCATTGTGAATCTGGCTTTCAAGTCCCCTGGGTCACTACAAAACCGATCCTAAATGCTTGTGAATGTGGATTTACAGTGTCAGTGGAATGCTATGTTATGACTCTACGTGATTGAAGAGCCACGGTAGCCTTATGATACTACGGAACAGTTTATCCCTCCACATAAGTCTGTTCCCTCTGACATTTTTTTTAAATCTAGGTTGAACACCCATCTCTTCTCCTTGGCCTTCAAATCCAATTGAGATTAACACTGATCACCAGTGCTTTGTCTTCCTACGTCGCTCCTCTATTGTCTTGTGTCCTTATGTTTCTTTTTGTGTTCATCTGTTTACTGAAGTTGTGCAGCACTTTGGCAAAACAGTCGTTTTAAAATGTCCTCTATAAAGTTGACACCACTTTCGCTGTGAATTTGAATAGCAGCCTTTTTAAATGTCTATTGTTAAGACGTTCTTTATCAAGATCAAGTGAAAATGAAGGTCTTTGTGATACTGCATTCGAGGAGAGTTTAAATGCAAATAACATTGCTTTAAAGAAATACCACAGTAAATAAGGAATAATAAGGGACTGGTTGAGGTCTAAACCGAGGTAATTTAATGCAGCTATAAAAACTAGCATATATGCTGTATGACTGTGCATAGCACTGTGTAAAGTCTACTTAACTTCAATGTTAACTAGAGCTACAACTGAAGAGCAAGGGATTTATGCTACAGCTGACACTCCATCCATCCATCCATCCATCCATCTTCATCCGCTTATCCGGTATCGGGTTGCGGGGGCACAGCTCCAGTAGGGGACCCCAAACTTCCCTTTCCCGAGCCACATTAACCAGCTCCGACTGGGGGATCCCGAGGCGTTCCCAGGCCAGGTTGGAGATATAATCTTTCCACCTAGTCCTGGGTCTTCCCCGAGGCCTCCTCCCAGCTGGACGTGCCTGGAACACCTCCCTAGGGAGGCGCCCTGGAGGCATCCTTACCAGATGCCCGAACCACCTCAACTGGCTCCTTTCCACGCGAAGGAGCAGCGGCTCTACTCCGAGCTCCTCTCGGATGACTGAGCTTCTCACCCTATCTCTAAGGCAGACGCCAGCCACCCTCCTGAGGAAACCCATTTCGGCCGCTTGTACCCTAGATCTCGTTCTTTCGGTCATGACCCAGCCTTCATGAACATAGGTGAGGGTAGGAACGAAAAGTGCCCGGTAGATCGAGAGCTTTGCCTTCTGGCTTAGCTCTCTTTTCGTCACAACGGTGCAATAAACGGAATGTAATACCGCACCCGCTGCTCCGATTCTCCGACCAATCTCACGCTCCATAGTCCCCTCACTCGCGAACAAAACCCCAAGGTACTTAAACTCCTTCACTTGGGGTAAGGACTCACTCCCTACCTGAAGAAAGCACTCCATCGGTTTCCGGCTGCGAACCGATCCAGTGAGTGCTGAAGGTCACAGACCGATGACGCCATCAGGACCAAATCATCTGCAAAAAGCAGCAATGAGATCCTGAGCCCACCAAACTGCAACCCCTCCCCGCCCCGACTACGCCTCGATATCCTGTCCATAAATATTATAAACAGGATTGGTGACAAAGCGCAGCCCTGGCGGAGGCCAACCCTCACCTGGAACGAGTCCGACTTATTGCCGAGAACCCGGACACAGCTCTCGCTTTGGTCATACAGAGATTGGATGGCCCTGAGAAGGAACCCCCTCACCCCATACTCCCGCAGCACCTCCCACAATTTCTCCCGGGGGACCCGGTCATACGCCTTCTCCAGATCCACAAAACACATGTAGACTGGTTGGGCATACTCCCAGGCCCCCTCCAAGATCCTTGCGAGAGTGAAGATCTGGTCCGTTGTTCCACGGCCAGGACGGAATCCACATTGTTCCTCTTCAATCCGAGGTTCAACAGCTAACACTCACACATAGAAAATAAATCAAAGGAGGCTGAGACACTGATTCAAACCTGAATGCAATGCGGCCATAAGACATCTTTTAGTAAGAGGCTCAATGAACTTGCTAGCTAGATATTTTGTATATTCATAATAAGCCAAACTTTGTCCGAAAGCTGCAAGACAATCGGTAAAATCACACACAAACAATACAAACAGTGCAAGAGGATCTAAAATTGGTGTTTAATGCCTACTGTTGCGGGGCACAGCGGCAGCAGATGGGGTGTGTGCAGTTTTACAGGTGGGAACAGGGCGAGTCACTCATACTCACAAAGTCCATTTCTCTTTCAAGGAGAGTGTCAGCTCAGTTGCAAACAGATGAATGTTGTGCCTGAGGTGACGGGATTGGTTTGGTCAAAAGCATACTGGAGAATAATAGTAAGTTTGTGCAGCATTACAACATCAAAATGCAGGCTTAAAACACGGAATGACGTTAATTGTATTTTTTTCTAATTCATTTGCCCACGTGGTAAAGTAATCAGTGGGAAAATACCACCTTCAACATTTATTAAGAAAACAGTCACATCTGAGGATCAGAAAACTTAAGTGGAATGCGGGAAGAGGGATTTATAAGGAAAGAAAATAATTAGCCTGCTAAATAAAGTCTAATCAATCATTACTGCACACAAAACCCACAAGGGTCAAATATTTTAACAGAGTGAACTGACCACTTTTTAGGGTGCAATACTGAGCATATCTGAAAATGATTTAGTCTCTTAGTTGATTGATGTGAAACTGCTCCTACCTTTGGTATTTTTACACCACAAAACAGGGATACAATATCAGGAAAGTGATTTGGTTTGCTATAGAAGAACTCCATATTTGGATATGATATATGATAATTTATTCATTATGGACAATGGCCATTCATGAACAATAAAAATGCAAATGAGGTGGTTACCGGAAGACCTAAATGTCAAATATATTCAGTTGTCTGTGGTCAGATGTTAAAAAGTTAAAAAGGATGGCAACTCTAGTTGTGGAGCATAAAGGTACATAGCACAGACTATACAGAAGAGTAGGAAAACAGAGCACCACAAAAAATAAATAAATAAATGAAACTGTCAAATACTGTACAGTCAAGATTAAGGGAGGAAATGTCAAGATGCAAGAAGGGGAAGATGAACAAACAAGACAGGCCAGCAGGCTGAGAGAGTCAGCAGAACAGTGAAGAAGATACCTGACATCCGGATGACCATGACTGTATATATTAAATAATAAACTAATAAGAATAATTTCAGCTGCACTGTAAAGGGGAAAGAAAAAAACAAAACCATTTACACGCTCTGCAACAGCTTTCCTCCCTACTCTCTACTTCTGTATATTCCTTTGAACTATTATTGCTGTTCTGTTTTAATGTGCTTAGCTTTACCCAGCTGAGTCATATTATTTCTCCAGCTGCTGAAACAACAATGTTTTCACAAAAGGATCAATAATTCAACAATAATGCTACAGTAATGCTACATGTGATTGCTACCCTCCCCAATGTTTTTCATGAAACTGGCTGTTAGTGTCATAATGTCTGGCTTAATGAAGCCAGGTAACTGAAAAGAGTTAAGTCTGGTTAAGTTGAACCCAAAGGGAAAACAGAAGTGAAGTGGACATCTAGTGGGGAAACCCAGAAATGACAAGAGAAAAACCCACCGTGGTATTTGTAATCAACAAAAACATTTTCTACTTTATTACTGCCCATCATTAAGGCAACAGTGGGCCTAACACATGTTTTATAGTAAGAGTGGGCCTGTTGATCTGACATTTACTACATCCCTGATGAATTATCATGGGAAGCAAAGTGATTCTCATGCTGTATTTTACAATGTGCAGTGCTCCAGGCTTCTTGTCACTTTAATGTGAATGCAGTGCCTTCATCCATAAACGAGTCCTGAGGGAATTATAAAGTTTTTCTAGAGAACCGACTGGATAGAAAGCAGGCTTTTCCTATATGTTGGTCTCTGTTCTACCTCACCTAAGATAACTGGCCAGGCAGCTTAGACTACCATGGAGATCAACCCCATTTAAAAGAGATATCTTTCGTGACACCAAAATAAAATGTTAGATTAACCCCAAAAACTGATCTCAGTTTATGAGACTGCTTTCTGGTTGATCTCCTCGTCTGCTTGATGTCAGACTATTTTACCCACTCTGTTCATTTATTTGGTCCTAGAATCAGTGTTAGGGTTACAACCACACTTGCTTCCTTTTACAGCATAAGCCTGTGGGCAGTTTATGCAGAGTTTGGCCTGTTAATATAGCAACAGTGTTTTGTTTCAAGCTTGGCCTTGGCTTTGAGTAACACTTTTTTCTCTTCAACATCTCTCTGCCTCAGTGTCTCTCTGTGCTCAATTGTTAATAGAAATATGCTTTGTCTTGATAGGACTCGTAACAGAATCAACTCTCATGCACAGCAATTTCAATGTGGAAAAACGATAGGTTAATAAATGGCACACAGGAACTGTACCCTCTGGTGGGTATGTGGTTTCTATTCCATGAAACTCCTTTTCCCCCAGAAGCTCGTAATTTATTTCAGCTTGTACTGTAATAAAATCATTCAAATCAATTTCTTTTGTGAAATGATTAATATGTTTGATAAGCAGGCCCAAAATGAGCAGGATAATGCAGCTTTAAATGGCCAGTGATCGCAGACAAAGCTGTTCTTTGGTCAGGTGCTCTCAAAGGACTTTGGCAAATGTGTTCTCAAAAATACAATCATATATTTTGGATCCCCCAAAGACGAAGAGAGGCTCTGTGTATGGATGAAAGTGCCGTGGAGAGGCAGGAGTCTGGAAGGTGAAGTTGGAAGTTGAAGCCTATAATTTAGCGCCTTGTTTTGTACACATATAGAGAGAAGCCAAAAATAACCAAGTAACAGTCATACTCAAAAACAAACAAAAAAGACTGGCATGGACAGTGCAGACAGACCCTGTGGGGCGCATTGTCAGAGACAGGGCTAGGTGGCACAGCTAACTTAGAACAGACAGCTAACAGATGCTGCTGGGTAAAAAAAGGAATGGATTTCATATATAGTATTTATGGCAGAATGTGCAACCCACCCCATAGAACTCTGGGTCAACTACTTTTATTGATGTTATAACTGTATAAGGCAGTTGCACAATATATTAAATGTTATATACAGTGCCTACAAAACATATTCACCCACCCTGGAAGTCTCATTTTATTATATTATAATATTGAATCCAAAGGGATTTCATGTGTCGTTGCTTGATGTGTGAGGTGTTCCAGAGACAGCCAAGGGCTCACCATTTACTTTGAATGTTGTGACTTCTAAACCCATTGGCTGCACCAGTGATTATTTAGGTGTGGCCTATACTTATGCAGACATGCGTTTTGTTTTTAATATTTAATTCTCAAACACACACACACACACACAGTGTACTACATAATGTACTCTTTTCTTTAATCAGGACTAGACCTGCACAATTCAGGGAAAAAAATGAATCATGATTTTTTTTTTTTTTTGCTTAGAATTGATATCACAATTCTCTGCTACAATTTTTTCTCTTGAAGTGTAATGTTTATTGCACACATGAACCATGACAAAACAAAAACAAATTGGCAGTATCAAAGTAATTTTTTCAGGCACCTATAGCACATTGCACATCACCACAAGCCTGTAAACGTAGAGAATGGATATCATTGTAGCGCTTGGGATTTTATACAATCTATATTTAAAACTCACAGAAGAAAGTAGCGTTTGTGATGCAGTTGGCTTATAAAATTAAATGAAAACCAAAGTCCTTTAAAAAAAAAAAAATTGTTGTTTTGTTTGAAAATTGTAGGGCACCAGGATAGCTCAGTTAGTAGAGCGGGCACCCATATAAAAGGTTTACTCTACGCAGCGGGCCCGGGTTAGACTGCTGCGTGTCATGCCCCCTCTCTCTCCGCTTTCATGTCTTCTGCTGTCCTTTAAAATAAAGGCTGAAAATGACTCAAAAGATTGTTTAAAAAAAAAAAAAAAAAAATTGTGAACAGGGTGAATCAAGATTGTGTTTTTATAACGATTAATCGTGCAGGCATTATCAGGGGCAACGGTTATGCAACATACTTTAAGCACATCACATTGAAGAAAGATGAATTATTAAGGTGTTAGGTACAATGACACTAAAATGACACTGAAAAACTCATGAAAAGTCACATTATGTCATTTACAGGTTCAAGCATTGCACAGAAAGCCAGAGCTGAATTTAGCAAAATGTATTTTTAGTTGAACCTTAGCTAAAACATTCAAATCAGATAGTTTTTCCTCCCATCCAAACTGCATAAAGAGGCACGTCAGAAAATTCAGCTTCGCAGTCGGGGGATTTTGATGCCGTTTCAAGGTTTTACTCACAGTTCATGTCCACAATCAACTCACGTTAATCCCCCTGCGTATATTCTATATCTCTCGCTCTCATCATAAACTCGTAAACATCCATTTTCAGCTTGGTTGAACTGCTTTTTGTGCTTTCAGAACACAGTTATGGTATTTTGAGAAAGTGATTGGGTCTCAGGCAGAGGCTGATTACAGCGTGCCACATCAGGCACTTTCCCAGGTGGCCTCGAAAATCAGGAGATCTCCCCAGGACCCCAATAGTGGAGGAAACAGAGTTTTAATCAAGCAGTTGATGCTTGCTTTTAATACTAATGTCTCAATCAGACACACTTTTCACTGGTTTAATGTTGACTACCCCACTGTATTTATTATTAGGGCACGCTTTTCTGTACAATAATCTTAAAGCCATTATGGTGGGAAAAAGGGTTAGTCACAGCATGTGTCACTGCTCAGGGTGGGAGAGGGGATTTAAGGATATTTTTGTGCCAAGCGCCCAGGGCTTTGTTGGTCTTTGCCTTACGCAAGTCTTTACGAGAAGCTAAAACTAATATGCTAAACACTGTGCACAAATGATTTCACTGTCTCCTGTACCTATCATCATACCTGTTAAGTATAATTCCTGAAAAACTAAGGTGATCAGGATTGTGCGAATTGGAAACGTTTAATTTTTTATGTGTAACATGTTCTCCAAGTGATCATGCTGAAGTAAATTGTTGCCGGTTGAGAAAGTTCCAATCTTACTGTTTGCTGTCGCTCTGTTTATGCTGAAGTGATACTTGACTAAACTGTGCAATAGGCAAAAAGCAGCTAGACAAGAGCTTGGCTCTCATGCTCAGATTTCCATATTTATTGCCTGAAATCCTGCAGGGAGTTCAACTGAATGCCAATCGTAGAGCTGACTCACTAAAACAAATATGCATCTGCAGCCTGCACACTACAACACAGACCCCATGCTGTATGACACTTGATTGATTAACATCTACCTTTTTGAGCTAAATGGTATAGTATGAGTAGCCCACTGTGTCAGCACTCAAAAGGTGATAAAACCCTGTTCTTTCTGCGTTATAACAACCACAACAACAACAATCTGTGTTCATAGATCACTCTCCAAAACCAAAGTTAAATGATTCACACAAGGCGGCAAATTCAAAAGATTAAATAATCATTCAATATTATAATCAAACAAATGTCCGACCATAACAAAACCTAAAATAAAATAAGGAGACACTCAGCTAAAAGGAAGAATTTAAAAGATAGTACAGACTTATGGTCTTGCATTGACAGACCTTCCTCCACGGTCCACACAGCATTCCCTGATGGGAGAAAAACGTGCTCTGGTTTATTGGCATTTCTTTAAACCTATGACAATTGTCTAGGGTGGCGTTAAGCGCCAGAAAGAGCAATGGTGCCGCTGCATAATAGCCTCAGAAAAGGAACTTGTTTTGGTGGAACATGTGTATGTTCAAAAGTTGTTTTAGTCGTGTAACAGAAAACTCAGATAGGACAGACAGTCTAGCTAGCTGTGTGGATTTACCCTGCAGAGATCTGAGGGGCAGGTAACCATGGTCCTCAGAAATCCATCGGAGTTTAGAATGCCAACACAAAGAAAGCAGAAGGTAACGGCCATCCGGTCGAAAAGAAGGTGATCTGGGTGAATTTCTGGAACGTCGTGGATATAGACTGGTACTGACTTAACCAGATGGTCCACATGAGAGTCCTAATGTTTGTGGACCAGAGCAGCGGTCCCAAACCTAGGAGAAACATCTGAGCGGTTGCACCACGATTATTCTTTATCCTACACAAAGCTTACATTTTTTGACCTCCCTTATCTTTTTTTTCTTGTAAATTACAGAAACATTTACTTCTCCTGTTTGATTTCCTTCAATACATAGAACCTATCTCACAAAAAAAACAAAAAGGGAGGAGAAAAAAAGAAGGACATAAACAGCATGTGTAGTAAATCGAACAGCCGGGGGTCAAAGTAGACTAACCTGAACCTTGTAGGTGTTAGTAGCAGTAGATTCTCATTTAGCACTGCATAATGCCATGCAGTCTATCTTAGACCCACCTTAGAGTATAGTTATATCTGATGCAAATATATGCATTCCATTGTAAACTCCGAGTCAATTATAGCACCATGGTTATTCCGAGCGGGCTGAAGGTGGAGGCACCTCAAGACATTAGTATGCCAATGTGTTTAAAGGCCAATTTCACCCTGCATGCCTCTGGAACAAAACCCTCAAAGAATTTGCATTTCAACAGAATATCACTTTTCACTGCCTGTTTATGAATCTGCGTCCCGTTGGTGCTCCCATTTCACATTTCCTAGCCTGGATGCATAATCACTTTTGTGTCAAATTGTCTTCATTGAGTTGTAATAAGCAGAAAAAGATGCCAGTGGAAAGCAGTTCTTTTTTTTTCTTCTCGATTATACTTCCTAAAATTTTTGCGAGTTGGCGTTCTTGTTTCTAACGGGGATTTCCTCAAGTGTACAATGTTATGTTTGAATGCATTATATTCCTCATTAAACACCAGATAACTGGAATACATTGAGGCTATTCATAGCTCTCCGGACCTAAACGTAGGTCTCCTTGTGCTGTACCAGGAATTAAAACTCAATCATGTTCAAAATGGATTTTCAACTCTCCTCATATAAAAGGACAATAAAGCATCGTATCCGCTGTGTGCCCCCCCCCCCCATGTAATGACAATGTAATGTAATTTGTATGACAGCTTTACAGAGGGAAGTAATTTGTAGGTTTCCTGTCAGTGCTGCCAGCAGATGAGTCTAAGTTAGGTCTCCCAAGTAGAGTAGAGAGCCTTAGTCCCTCACACTTCATTTCCTCACTTTGGTCATTTCCACTGTTTACTCATTTAAATGGCCAGCTCTCTCCAAAAAAAAAGTGTTGCCATACTTTCAGCAGTTAAAAGCTAAGTACACCGGTAGAAATATAGTAATGCCTGTGCGTACAGCAGAGATATTTTCACATAATACTGAACAACTCTGCACCGAGATATTAATTAAATAACAGATACGTCGCCAGACTTTGAAACTTTAATGTGATTTTAAAATGAGAAAATCTAAACATTTCAAAGGCTGCATTCAAACCGTTTTGAGGGTATGCTGTGTGTATGTCAAATGATTCTATTAAAAACACAGCACTTGCCAGAGCAAAGGAAGAAAAAGAAAAAAAGAAAACTTTCTGAAAGACAATTTCTCACTTTGAAATGTTTCTTGCCTAGAGCATACAATAAATGAGGCTTCGGTGAGCAGGCAATAACTTTTGTCAACAATACACTAAATGTTATGAGCTGTAGATGTGCAGTATGTGGTATAACAACATCCTACGAAACAACCACATAAAAACGTCTTTGTACCGACAATAATGCATGTACCAGGTACAAAGAGAAGTTGAATGGAAGAAGAGAAAGGCATTTATCCACTGTTGCTTTTGGAAATTAGCAATACTTATCTCACACTAGGCACTTTGTGTTATGTTTACCTTTTTCTTTCTGAAAAAAAAAACGTGATTGAACTGTACTTTAATATTGAATTAAAAGAGGCTGTCACCGTGGAATCTTCGACTGTGCCCAGGTGCACTCTAAAGTAAGCGGGAAAAGGAGCGCTACGAGTGCAGACTTTTACAAGGTTGGTGAAAAAAAGCATTAGAGTACATATCAAAGGAGAAGAGCATGTCAATTATTTATCAAAGTGAGGAAAAAAAAACAACCACAAGGGCTGATCCGTAAACAAAGGTAACAGGATGGTGCTGGAAACAGCAAAGGACAGGGCGAATAGAGGCCAGCTTAAAAAGCAACGTCCTCACAACACCACAAAATATGTATAGAACGTATTAGACCCAAAAATCAAACAAGTCATTCTCTAACCGAGTTAAAGCTATTCATCTTTCTTTTGTTTGTTTTCACCACACACTCCCGCCAAAAGCATTAGCGTTTTCTACATGTGTATACAGGCCTAAGTGTTCCTTGTGACCCGTAAAAGCTGCGGGGCGTGGAGGACCCTGCAGCATCGGTGGCATTGTTTATTTGTGGTAAAAAGGTCAGCGTCTGCGCTTTTACAATGTCTGGTATTTACCTCAATTTCCAAACATGTAAGCACAAGCAGTCAAACTTGATTGCATCAACTGTAATGCGCTACAAACATATACAGCCTTGTGTTTGCATACAACAACTGTTATTTACATAAGATTCACAAGCTAAAAAATGAACAGCCTCAGGATCCATGTATAAGAATTATGATC
Source organism: Etheostoma spectabile (assembly GCF_008692095.1). Lineage (NCBI taxonomy): Eukaryota > Metazoa > Chordata > Actinopteri > Perciformes > Percidae > Etheostoma > Etheostoma spectabile. Next base: position 20,812,779 of record NC_045742.1, read on the forward strand.
TAGGCTGTTTAAATGTGTACAAAAGGGCAACAAAAACAGACCAGAGTGACCGTGAACTTGGTTATTGTCATGTTTGCAGGTCCATTCATCACCCTCGATAGCGTGATATTTGGGAACCCTGCATTGGCTGGATACAAGCAGCAGACGTACAGTTCCTCCTCTCCCTGCTTCTACTGAGAACAGAAGCTCGATTCTCCCACCTGTAAAGGCTCCATCTGCTCCCGCTGCACAGCACAACGACAAAAATCTCCACCAACCAACACACAAGCCAACCTCGACTGGAACACCCTATGACACCCTATTTGACACAGGCATATCCGCTTGATGCTTTGCAGTTATTGGCAGCGACTACAATCGTCTCCAGAATAAATGCATTCGATGTTGCTCTATGATATTTTTCTCTCTTTGCAAATGACATTCTGCCCGTGTTTTGCATTGTATCTCAACTTTCCAAGTTGGTGGTGTGCAGTGCATCGGAAAGAGATGGTGCAGCACATTGAGATCTGGAGCGTAGAGAGGGTGAGTGTAGGTTTTGGTACGATATTAGTTATTCATGTGTCTGCCGACCAAGCGACCAAGAAACCTTCCCCACAAACCCACAAAAAAGCAAATAGCGTAGTAAAAAGCAGCAACGTAGACCCCAACAACCTCTACAGAGATTTATGGGACCTCCATGAAGGGAATCTTCCAGAGGTGATGGAGGAATGAGGGCACTTTAAATCTCATTACTATGTGATCAAAAGTAGTTTCTCACTTTAGATTATCCAGTGGAGGCCCGGTGGGATCCTGTAAAGAGACAAACCTGAAATCCTGAGAAGTATTGGCGGGTAACAATGGTGAAAGCGTGAGGGGCACATATTTCTCTTCATTAAGCGATAAATAATGCAGGGGGAATCGTATGAATAATTTTCTCCCTAATGGATATTGCATGCTGAGAAAGGATTTCCAGTTCCACTTTTTAAAAATTTAGCATGTGAAATGATGCGTCGCTATGTGACAAAGTGATTTTTCGGGGCAAGATGAGAGAACCGCAAATGCATCAGAAAGCTTTAGAAAAAAAGTGAGACTAAGAGAAGAGTGAGGCCGGGACTTTTCCAATTGAGTTTGACAACATCAAATTACTTATCCTGTGAGGCCTTGCCTCCGATATGTTGGTAAACACCAATTTTATCTAATTATTAAACATTCAGGGTGCTATAAGTCATTTCTATACTGCTCTACTTTTCCTCTACACTGGGAAGTCTAGAGATGTGCACAACTGAAAGGCTTTATAGCTCTCATTGCTCATAAATTACCTCGTTATATTACTTAAAACATTTTTTGTGGTCTGCTTTTATTTTTGTATTGATTTGTGTCACTGATGTAAATCAGCTGTAATTGTGTTCATAAAACCAAAGCTGGTGGGTTGTAGTGGGTAACTGTGAATGAAATACTACTCCAGAACTCCGCTAACACTCCTGAAAATGATCTGGGAGGTGCACCCAATTTCAGAAGATGGTCCTTTACACATACAATTCTAGTTGAGTCTTTGATCAGAAATCAATACGGGAAACGCTGAACATATGGTTGTTGAGTGTGGGAAATTGCATTTCCCATCTGTCTAAATATAGAACTCCTTATACTTTATTCTCTTTATCAAAACTCTGAGATGGTACATCACAGATTGCATGTGCATTAGAAATGCAGCCTGTCATCGCTAGATAGGATGGGAAGCATGACAACCTATGGAAATTCAAACAGCGTACTCGATGAAAGGCTCTTTCATTGCGGTTGAATGGATGACTTTTCACATCACAATCACATGTCTTTTCTTGCTGTCAAAGTGTGTCATGACTTGCAGTGATACATCTGTGCAGATATGAGGCAAACTGCAGAAACCTTATGACAGTTTACAAAGCCCAGGTGTAAAGGATGTGAACTTCTTTCAGCCCCTGTGATGCTACCTGCATTCAGCAGCATGTCATACAATATACATATGTTATCAAAGTGAAAATCTGGCATGAAACTTTAATGACCAGAAGAACAGAGGGAGCAGTACGAAAGAGAAGCTGATTCGCTGAAGGCAATGTGGAATTGTTTTAGCGAAGCGTAACGGACAAGAAGCAGGAACCCTGGGAAAAGGAGAACAATCGCTAGAAGCATTTGCATTTCACATGTGAATGTAGGAGAGCCACCTCTGCAATTATACATACCACTAAGGAAGGACATGGCTGCAATCCACAAAGAAAATGTCCATGCTTTGAACAGAGCCACAGCTCGCCTGGGGACTTGGCAGCTCAGGTGGCAAGCATGGTTAATTTCACCATTTGGGAGTACTTGCAAGCTTAAGCGTACATGGTCAGCAGCTAAACATTACTTTCCCATCACTAGATGTTATCTGATTTGTTGTCCTTGGACTATATTCTCTTGATCTTATTTTAATTGCAGCACACGTCCACTAGTAAGCCACATTCCCTCTTTTTAAGATGAAGAGCACAAAAAAAGAAAACGGTTGGGAAAACTATCCTAGAGCACCAGCAAAGTTTGACCCCTCACCCCCCCCCCCCCGCCTACATGCAACCTATTTTGAAATCTGATTTGCCCCCCGATTTACCTCCACACACCAGACAGCATTAGTCCACACCAGGCCTGGAGTTGCTAGGCAACTGAAGACACTTGCTGCAGACTAAAATTATTCTTTGATTCAAGGAAAGATCTTATATAATGCCTTACAGGGGAGAAATGTCATAATTGCAAAACAATGGTCTTAGTAATTAGAATGATGTTAGTTGAGACAACATAGTCGATAGCAGCATGAGTTGACTTAACATGAAAGGCTTTACTGAAAATGCATTTCTGTTCAAGTTGGTTACTTTACATCAAGTAGTTTTGCTGTAATGAAGGGAAATTGTAAAAAATAAATAAATACAAAAAAAAAAACACTTGTACACACACATGCACTTTATGATAATGACAAACCATAAGAGGAATTAACATAGCTTAATGCATGGTAATGAGTTCATGTGTGTAGATAGTGCTTTAAGGTCAGAAGAAAAAAAAAATCAAAGCATTATGAGGATGCGACTCATGTTATTAAAACATGCTAATTGTCCCACAATATTTCCATGCATTTACATTTCCATGCAGTAAAAATGATCCGATACTTGAGCAGTCTCTTTTTGTCATATTAGTTTGCTTGTGTTAAAAGAAATGCTGCAATGCACCAGATATCCACTGTGCAAACATGACACTATTTCAATAATATGTTAATTGTGATTCATCTAGTTAATATAACATGTGGGTAGGCTTAGACAAGTAATTACCATTTCCTATATGCTTCTCCATGCAGCCGTGACCCCTGGGAAATCACTGGGGTTAAAGGTTGAGTGGTGGGAGCTCCATGCTGTGGGTGACCTGGAGTGGCTTCCTGGAAATAAAGGAAAACTGGCTGCAGGGAAATACATAACTTATATGTGCTTGGATTATCTAAATCATGGCTGAGGAAGCTCATAAATATGCATATTCATTATCCAGTGCTGCATCCCTCTTACTGAATCTATGCTGAAGATTAATGAACATTATTCAGCCATTCATGGTTTACTGGGAGCAGATTTCAAATGTGAGCAGACAGCATCACCTACTGACTATAAGCAGTACTCAACAGTAGAAATGGGCCTGCTTATTGGAAGAATCTCACATTCTACTTCAATTGCATTTATTCAGCATATAGGTTCCCCTTTTTAATTGTTTAAAGCCACTTTCACTGTTGATGCAATGCTAGTTTTAACCACCATTTCTATATTTCATCACTTTCATAGCCTCAAAGTAATATAGTCCAGTCTGATCACAGGTTGAAAATAATAACATTCAAGTTAATGTCGCTGCAACTGCTGTATATACAGGAAATGAATGTCAGTTGGTGAAAAAGATAGGCGAACAAAGTGACTTTTCTGAATTGTTTAACCCAATACTCATTATCAAACACCTGAAGTGTATGCAATCTGGTGAATCACCACAAGGTGTCACTGTGTTTCCATTGGTCAGGCATGAGCAGCGTTTCAGTTGTATGACTGGAAAACCAAATGGGTGTAAATCATGAATAAATAATGTCTTGCTGCATATGAAACATTACAACTCAGACATATTGATAACCATACACGTGGACAGTAATGTTGCTCTCACTGAGAATCTAAAAGAGGTGAATTTACAGTCAAGACACACACAACATTGTGTTTACTTGTTCTTGGATACATTTATTTTCAGTTTCTCTTTTCTACTTCAACATATATACACCTCTATGACAAATTAGGAGGCAAGTTAATGGTGAACAACAAAATCTCAACATTGTTCCATATGTAAACATATCCAGTAGTCTAGGCATATATCATAAAAAGCTTGACTTCATAAACCTTTCAGTAACTGGTGTCAGTTACCCCCGTAGACAGGCTCCTGGGCTGCTCGTCTGTCTTGCTGCTTGACTTTCTTTCTAAATGGTGGTTGGTGTGTTTGCGCTGTAGCAGTAGCACACACTGGTTCCTCAGCTCTTTGTTCATACAGAGCAGGATTATGGGGCTGGAGAGTAAAGGCAGGTCCAACAGCAAATCTCTGACCATCTCGTGACACACAGACAGGTGCGCCATCAGCGCAAACACAGCACCTATAGCACATTAAGCATGATATTCCAATGGTTACTAATTATTGCAATGTCCTTCAAATGTACAGTTTATAAATACACTGTGAAGGCCCGTATCACCTTTTCTACTAGAGTATAATTAAGCACCCTTTATTAGAAAAAGAAAAAAAAGAAAATCTGAGTTACTGTGTGTGCTTTAGTTCAGATTTGCTTAACCCTTGTGTTGTCTTCCTGTCAACCATGAAAAAAAGTTATCGCATTTTTTGACATTTTTGTCACTTTTTCAATAGAGTGGGTCCTTTTTTATGTTTTTTACCGAAGTTATTCTATGTTTCTAATGTTGACATTTTCAGCTTACTTTGAAGGCCCATTTTTTGTGATGAAAAAAACTGAAAATGGGTCAAATTTGACACGAGGACAACAAGAGGGTTAACCCATCCAGCAGAAAGGGGGAGAAATTCAAAATCACAAGTACTGTATTCACCAATTTCCATGTTATGAATGAGCCATTCCTGAGTAATACCAATGTTTGTGTAATGTAAGGGTAGTTAATAAAATAATCCTAGTTAATGAAATGCTAATGAAAGTTTTTTGTTGTGTATTGATTTATATTGTATTTATTTTTAATCAAATAATTTATTTTTAAATCATTTATACTAAATAAAAATCAATCTCATGTCTCAAACCGCAGTCTTAAGTCCTAGCTGACTCTTCAGAAAATAGCCTTTAGGCTATATATATATAAAAAGCTGTCTCTGACGAGTCATGTTGTTGTGTTGCTACAAAATGTGCACTTGAAGGTAAACACAGTAGTGCAACATTTGCATGTATACAGTACATGTTATATACATGCAAATGCATTAATAATAATAATAATAATACATTTTATTTAACAGCGCCTTTCTAACACTCAAGGACGCTTTACAGAGAATAAAAGACAGATATAGGGAACATAAAAGTGCAAATGCATTGTGCTAATGCCATTTATTTCAAATTTCAGAATAGTATTACAAATATGTAATTGCTTTAAGTAGGTCTCCCATTAGAAAGCACACATTCACCTTCATTTAACTCAATCTCAAAACTCTCATTTTCATATGTAAACTGAAAGAGTTATTGGCTGCTATGATTTTTCCTCTTCACCAACTTGCTTTGAAGAAACTTCTCTCTTAAGTGATTTTAATGTATGTAATGGGGGACTTAATTTACTGAAGCTAATATTAGGTTTCAGCAATACAATCTGGACATTGTTAAAAGGGATCTCTTCACGGCGAGCACAGACTAACAATCACAGCCATTAATTCTTAAAGTACATATGGACATGTGAATATTATGTTACTGTCTGACTGACTTCAAAATGTGAACCAATCCTTTATGTCACAATTAAGAGTCAAAGAAACCCCTACAGAAACTGTAGAGCAACAATTCCTTACCAGGTACATGCGCTGTGAAGGTGATGAGAGATATGAGGCTGAACACTTTGGCCAGGTGCACGTTGACTTTTTGGCTCCGGCGCATCACCTTAGCGCTCTGGATGATTGTGTGTAGAATGTGGGCGTAGAAATACAGGCTTAATGGTAGAAACACGGCAGTCTTGACCAGCAAAATGACCCTCATGATTTCATCATTAATAAAGGAGAAGCAAGTGAGGTTGACAGGATCCAGGTGGTGCACGTGTCTGCCCAGGAGCCACAGGATCAGCTCCTTCAGCCCCACAGGAAGGAGCGGTAACAGAAGCTGCAGTGCCAGGAAAACCCTGTTGTTTACCAGGTGCCTGCAGTCACATACCACTGTCAGGTAAAGAGAAAAGGTAATGAAGGAGACGTACTGGAAGGCGGCGAAGCTTGTCAGGTGTTTGGCGCTCACCATGACTTCACACAGACGAGAGCCAAGCAGCCAGTGGCTGTGATGCTTCCAGTGGATGGTCATGGGCCACAGGCACAGGTTGACAAGGTTGCAGCAGGTGCTTCCGAGGATGAACATCGCCACATTGCTCCTTATTTTGCTTCGACGGTTGAGCAGACAGGACACCAGGGAGACCAGGATGAAGAGGTTCAAGCCAAAGCCGGGGACCAGAAGCACAACTTTAGTGGAGGCAGTAAGGTTCAGGTAGAGGGAGACTACGCACAGGGAGGACGTCGTCTCATTCATGGCAGACGTGTAGTAAAGACCAACGTGTTGTCAAAGGTAGAGGGGAGGACTGACTTTTCTCTGTGTTGCAAATTACTATAAAAGGGAAACCTGTAATGCTCTTTGGTAACAGGGACAGAAATACAGTTTGTGCAACAAGTAAAAATGCAGCATCATCCCTTCATGATGTAAACATGTTTTCTTCCTCTGTCTTACATCAATGTCCAATCACCTTGATTTTAGCTTCTTCGGAAGTTTACTGTTTAAGACTTTCTCCCAGTGGACCCAATTACTAGGGATTCAGTTCATAATCCCTTTTCTCTCATTATAAGCCTCTAATAAAACTGAAAATCTTTAGCTACTGTGCACTAACTTGACAAATGGATGGGACATGACCTTATATTTGTTTCTTTCCCAGTGTTTATAAAGTGCTTTCTTTCGCTTTTATCACATGCTGATGGCAACCACAAGACCCCTTTTATTTGTTAGATATTATATTTATGCTTTCTCCAACCTCAGCATTTGTTTTTTACCAGTAATTATTCAGCTCTTATCCCCACCCCTCATCACCAATCTTCTTGTTCACTCATTAAAACAAACAAGGTGCTTTTGCTCAAATACCCTGATGAGACTGGGATATGCACTCACCCTACATTGATAATATTCTGTCCATGAAATATTGTGGTTTGTTAATTCTAGGTTGTGTCTAATTTATTACGTTGTGATCTACAAGTCATTACCCAGCAGCTTCCTTCTGCTCTACCAGTGCAGAAATAGTCCTAATGAGAGTGGAAAACTTATTTGTTTACTTCTCTGGGGCTTTATTAATGTGACACATAGTCTGGTTGATTAAGTAGCTAACTACTCTAACATTACCTAAAAGCAACATACAAAAATGGCCTCCATTACAGAGCACAGTGATATTTAAATGTGTGATTCAGTGTTGGATTTAATGCATTTACAGTGCATGATGTTACCGTTATGTGTGAGCAAATGTGTATTTACCAATCACTTTGCATGCTGTTGAAGACTCTGACATAGGTGGAGAGGGCAATACATAAAACAAATGGCAAAAGTCGGCTCAAATTTTATTTAAAATCTGCATTTGCAACACTTAATAATCCAATATCTGCATTTTGGATTTTTTTTAGCCATGTTAGTCTGTGTGTGAGTTGGTCCACCACTTTGAGAGAGTCCAGTCAGTCCACTGGAAAAACAGTCCCTCAACAATTGGATGGATGTTTATTTGCGCAGAAACCATAAGATGAATCATACTGGCATTGGTACAAGCAGGTCAGCGGGGGGGAGAGAACCCTACTATACACACCAGAATGGTTTTAGCCTGTGGGGTACTGCACAACATTGTGCAGGAAAACAGGGTGTCATATATGTAGTGATGGAGCTAGATGACCCAATGCCCAGAGAGTAGTGTGCAGCACAGCCCCAACTGGGGGCAATACGAAGGAGACAGGATATTACTCCTCGCTTTCAAAAGGTAACGTGTTATGTTTGGCAATGATATTCAATACAGGAAACTAGGGCTGTAACGATACACTAAACACAGGGTTCGGTTCATATCATGATTTTTTACTCACGATTCCTTACAAACATTGATTCTTTTTTCCTTTTTCTTTTTTTGCCACATGGCATTGTTTTGTCATTGATTACATCCCACTTTGCAACAGAGTTATACAACTTATTTATCGATATTGATACATTTTAATATTGATCGATCCAACACCAAAGATTCTTTCCTATCTCAAAATAATGTTTCCAAAATTGTTTCAGTGGTTCATTAACTTGTTTGAATGAGACATAAGAATAATGTAAATGGTAACAGTAATGGACAATTCCACTCCCAACCTGTAGGGGAAACAAAGAGGAAAAGTGCTTTGGTGCTTATTGTAAAGGTGCTGGTTGACAAGTAGCTAATGCTAATGTAATTCTTGGTGGGTAATGTAAGATTATAACATAGGGTGACCAGACGTCCCAGACAGTCCCCGGTTTTGTTGATCTGTCCCCGGCTGGGATCTGTCCCCGGTTTTCACTGTGACTGACAGACCCGATATTGAAATGAAAGAAAGAAAACACCGACCAAACATAGCCGATAGACGCACACCCGCAACCTCAAAACAGCCAGAGCCCGCGCTTCTCAGAGCTCAGAGATGTTCTAGAAAGCCGTGTTTTACGATGCTAAAATGACTGATTATTTACATGGAGTCTGGTGGGTTTAGCAAACACAATTTCGCGGACTTTTATGTTTTAAAAAACAATTTTAATCTTTAACAGGAAGGTCGACCTCCTCCATAATGTTGTCAGACACTTAGAATATTAATCTGAGTATGTCAGAAGCAAAACGAGCACTTTTATGAACGTGAATACAATCTGGACAATTATCCCATTCATTTACATTGTAGCTTGTTTCTGCCGACTGCAGCGATCTCGTTTAACACTGCATCAATGTCAAAGGAAAATAATTCCTCAATAGTTTTTATTATACTCCATACTCACTGAGTATCGGATATTCTGAGGTGTAGTGGAGTTGAGTATGAAGTAGCAGCAGGGGTGATTCTAGGATCAGACACCTTTTTTTTTGGGGGGGGGGGCTCAGCCCCTAATGAGAACAGCTCTAGGTCTAGTGTCCCTGTTTTAAGTTTTCAAAAATAAAAACGTGACGTGTTTTGTAGATATATATGCTTCTGAGCTGAAAATGTCCCCGGATTTTGTCAGAGAAATCTGGTCACCTTATTATAACACCATTCAACACGCTCAGTTATTTTTAATGATTGTTTTGACCAAGGTTAACAATTGTGGGCTAACACTCAAATTCATCAGAAATGTTAACTGTATAGATAGCCGACTAATCTAATGGTAATATAGCTAGCTAGCACATCCGTGTTTTCTGCCTCAGTCTCCCAGCCCTGCAAGGCGGGATGAGAGCTGACAACAGCCCCGGGGACATATTCACAGTCAGCCCCCAGCCAGCTAGCAACCATCCCGGTCAGCCCTTACAGTAACTCCGATGTTAAGGATGCTAGCGGCAGTTTACTGAACCGTTGGGAAACAGACCCGGGCCCCTGAGTCAGAACAGCGGCCATTTGTAACGTTACACCTCCATTAGCGTTACCGGTGCTCCCATCCGCTTTTGCTTTTAGCCGTACAGTTACAGTCTACAGTTAGCTAAATTTACCAAACAAAACAGGAATAAGGCACCAAAAGGACTAATACTAACAGTAATTTAAAGATATGGTAGCATTGGATCTGGACGGGAAGGATAACTGGATGTTGTTAGGGGTGTGTTGCAATTCTGCCTTCTCACTCTGAGACATAGGTTTGTGGAGCTGTTGGTTTGTGTAATGTAAGGGTAAAGGGTAAGGGTAAGTGACGCGATTTTGGATTTTATTTTCCATATCATTACAGCCCTACAGGAATATGACGATGCACATTTTTAACATTAACACATGCCATTTTTATTTATTCTTCAGGTTTTCGTTTGTCTTTTAAAGTGTTGTCAATGGCCACAAGTGAACGATTTCTTTCTGCCACTGACCAACATATTTCGGCTTGTTTTTCCAGCCCCTCTGCTGTCAGGAGACAGGAGCCATGTCGGGTCGGGGTGGTGGTCCAGCACAGAGGCCGGAGGACACACGCTTTCCCTCACAGCTTACAGTTGCCTGGCCTTGACTCACGATAAACACTGCAAAAACTCTGCTACTGTGTGTTTATTTAAATATAGGTACACCTACATGTAGGCCTAAAAGAAATATAAGCCTATATATTACTATTAGGAGTATACATACACTACCGGTCAAAAGTTTGGGGTCACTTCAAAATTTCCATTGCACTCCATTATAGACAGAATACCAGTTGAGATCAGTTGCATTGTTTTTTTTAACCAGCGCAGCAGTTTTCATATTACATTATGTGCTTACATAATTGCAGAAGGGTTCTCCAATGTTTTCTCAGTTAGTTTTTTTTTAAATTATATCAGATTAGTGAACAGAATGGGCCTTTGGAACATTGGAGAAATGGTTGCTGATAATGGCCAATGTAGATGTTGCATTAAAGATCAGCCCCCCACTCAGATCAGCTGGTATTCTGTCTAACATCGAGTGGAATGGAAATTTGTAAGTGGCCCCATACTTTTGACCGGTAGTGTATGTCAAGGATGTATAAATTAATTAAACTTCAGCTGGAGTCCGATTTAATACGGCAACACTCTTTCTATTCCACATTCTTCTTACAGCCAAATACCAGTTTTTGGGCTGCCAATAGGACACATGTTACTAACAGTTAAACTGAGATGTCAGGGTTTCAATCTCCACCTCTGAAAAGGGCCGCTTCTTAGCCGGATTACGTCTGGCCAGGTTGTGAATAGAAATATTATTAGGGCATGATATTCAAATTACAATTGTTTTCAAGCGCTGCATTTATCAATGTGCGACCATTCTCACGCTCTGATTGGTGCGATACAAAAGTTTCATGAATCCCACGTGAAGCCTGTCTTAAGAGGATTTCTGTGCTTTCTAGTTTCTGCGTCAGGTTGACAAAGGAGGGCGATCATAGGTGAACTCGTGAGATCTCGTGGGTCCTCGTGACTTCAGCTGTCCGTCATGGCCGCAGCCCTTCCACAACAAATCTGGACCTAGTGGGTATTGAAGGACGGCAGAGCACGGAGCAGACAAGCAGCGGAGCCGATACGTGGTCGTTCCACAGTTGGTGGAAATCGGGGGTTAGTCTTCTTGGGATGTAAAAGATTTTGTAGACAAACTCAAATATATATATATATATATATATATATATATATATATATATATATATATATATATATATTGTATTGTAGGCAAAAGTTATCCTCTATTAGCAGTCTTGAATTTACCCATGGATAATTTAAGGGGCATTGATTTTTTGCATACTAAACATTAATACACATGTGTGTATAATTTACGAACCAGGTCATTACAAAGTGTGTAGTTTAAATTCTCAGTGCTTTTTGAGTCTCATCAGGGTTTGCTGGTTTGCTTGCTAGTTTGGCATTGCTGCCTGAGTGATTCCAGCAGGCGATCTGATATAATTGGTCAGCATGAACAGGCCTGTCTAATGCATCAAGGGCCACTGTGCTCTTCACATGGCATCTAATCAGGCTACAGGAGAGATGTGATCGCTGAGCGGACAGAGCTGGACACTGCTGCAACTTCATATCACATGCAGTGATAAGTGCAAACATGCTGAAGACACAAGAGGATGAATTCCTCTCATTATACAAAAACTGATATCACTTACTTTGCTTTTTAGTTGTTTTCAACCAAGTTGGAAATACAGTATACTTAAAATAGCGTTGTGTGGGAGGAGGGATGGCAGTGGTCCTGGAGTGTTATTATTCAGACTTGTATGTAAATGGTGAATGCCATCAGTGTGACTCTGGTGGATTCATCTTCTATTTCCCTCCAGCAGTGGGTGCTCTGAAGACTGACAGACAGGCATACAACAGTGAGAGGTGCTGTTCCTGAAATTGATTGAAAATCAGAGATGCTTGCAGGAGCAGTTTGATCTGAACAGACTGCAGAGCAAGGGGTTGTAGTGATAGAAAAATGGAGATAGAGGAATACAGACAAAGAGAGAGAGGGAGCGCTGTCAGTCAGTCGTGAGAACAGATCGGCCTCAAGGTGACAACTCCTTCCATGAGATAGTTTTCCACTGAGGGTAATGGAGCTTGGGTCTCACAAAAAGCAATTTATAGCTAAGCCAACTGAGGTCTGAGAGAAACGGAGTCTCACTCAGTGTCAAATATTTTCGGCAACAAATGGTGCACAGTGTCAGGCCTGTGGATTTCTACCTGAGGCCCAAAACACTCAGCGGAAAACATGCCGCTTGCATAAGAAGTTCAGGCTAGGTTAGAAGCTCAAAAGCAGGCAAACAGTGGCGAACAAATGCTTGAAGACTTAAAACAGTCAATATACTTACATGTTCTATTAATAAATCTTCTCCAGGAAAATAATTTTAAATAACTCGAGTTTATTAATGAGAGGCTGCTACACAGTATGACTGCTGTGCTATGTATATTTGAAGTAAACTTAACATGAAAGTTACTATAACCAGAGTGCTGTTAAATATGAATAACTCATAAATTAATCCTTACCCTATATCAGTCCAATAGATTGAGACACCATAAGAGAAAAAAGGCTGTAGGGGAAAAACACTATGCATTTCTAATGTAAGAAACTAGCACTGTGTGCATTTAGTGCCATCTGTGGTGTCTGGGACTATGAATCTAATTTTAATGAGTCGATTATAATCTTGTACCTTAAAACTAACTGGCGGAGAGCCAATAAATCCTGATGAGGGTTACTATTGGGCTGTCTCCAAATTCTTGTTTGGATGAAAATCCAAAAAATATGGCTGGCCTGGCTGAATAGGATTTAATGTTGCTTTCAGGGAAATGAAGAGAGACTTCTGCGGAAATCTCTCAAGCATACACACTACTTTTCAAATCACAGACTTCATTCTTTGATCTCCTTGCCAATTTCCTAAGCTTTTGTTTTTCCAAACAGCCAACGTTGTATGAAATCTCACTCGAGCAGAAGATGATCGTAAATTCTCAAGAAAGCTCTGATAAACAAGAAAGTTTACTGCATCAAACTGACTTTTAAGTGAGTGGAACACATGATAGGGTCATTGTAGTGAAGTCAAAGAGAATACATACACAATACATACAAACATGTATTTTCTGTGTGGATTTTTATGACGAGAAATGCACAAAACTTAATTATGCAATACAGTATATACATTATTCTTAATGATTATTCCCCCAATGCACTGTAGACACTCTTTCCCCCAGCCCTATCTCCTGTCCCAGTGGAAGAACTAATTATCAGACAGAAGAGACTTTGTCCGACAGCAATTACCAGACTCTGTAATGTGTACTGGTGCTGTTGCAAACTGTAGATGTCTCTGTTGGTTAAAATGTCTGAAATTATCTAACAACTCTGCCCTTAAAGCAGATTCACTGCAGCACAGTTCTCATCCAACCTTCAGTCTGGTTTCATCAGTGTCTCTATAGCTGGAATGTAAATTCGTATGGATTCAGACTCTGGGGTGTCTGCCTGTGTGGGCTGGCAGAAAAAAACCTGTGGATAACTCAAGGACAAAGGCAGGTAGAAGAAACCAAGACTTCTCACACATTTTTATAATCATCTCTCAAGTGTACCCAGTGCGGGAAATAAAAATTGTGCGGCGTGACGATCAGGTCGAAGACAAACGGGGAGCAGCAGGCTAAACACTCCTGTGATTAAACCATCATCTCTGATTTGAGATGGCCCTCAACGATTGTTATGGTTACTGTATATAGAGAGCTGTGTGGTTGATGGCACTTAATGCAGCCATAATGGGAAAATGATCACATTGGGCTTGTCATGGTGTTAAGGCCGCCTTTTAAAGAAAGGGCATGGATCAGTGAACTGTCCAGCTTTTTGTCAAGTCTTCTTTCATAAAGATGAGCTTACAATTGTAGACCGCCAGTGACCTCATTATCTACAGTTACGGGTGTCACGATTCTCCAAATCCTCGATTCCATTACATTTTCGATTCACGAAAAAGGTCACGGTTCGATTCTTGATTTAAAAAAAAAAATTGCTCACACATTGCTATGCCATATTTAGACTAAACTTAAATGCAATATAATATCTGACCTCGCAATGTACCACACTACATTGTCAAAAACATTTATTAACAACATAACCTAACAATAACTTACTATGTACTGTATATCTTCAACCAATTGGAAACTTGTACAATTTGTCAATAAAGTAAAAAGAAAAAAATAAAGTTTGCTGACAAGGCTGAGGGCAGACGCTTTGGCGCAAAGAGGTGTTTGGTGTTTTAAGTCCCCAACGTCGTCTTCCAGGCAGCGCTACCTGGAAGGGACTGGGATTAGGCAACGGTTATGGTTAGGTGTGTCATTCCTGCAGATGTGAATTGCGCATGCGTCACTTTGCGACAAGTAGCATACAAGGTGCTAACGAGAGACTTCTGTAATGTCAGTACAGTAAAAATGGACCTACTGTATTTAAAGTTGGTTCAATGCTGGCTACAAGGTGGTCAGTTAAATGGCGTTTTGAGTTAGCAATCAAACAGCCATAGATAGCTAACACGTTTTTGAAATAATTCCCATCTGTTATTATTTGTAATAAGAAAAGTTAATTATTTCGTGGATTTCAAAAATTTGAGTATGACATTTTATGCTGTAAACTGTTCAAATCTGAGCATAAGTAACTCACATATGCACCCACAAAAATCTGCACTCGATTTACATCGGGGAGTGACAAGGTGCCTTGAAGACGACGCAGCACTCCCTTGAAGGCCTTGGTTGGGGGCTTAAAACCCCATCGAGCCAACACAGTGGTCATAGCAGACAGAGAGCAGAGAGGGCTCGGCAGTCCGCTAACTTGTTGCTCTATCTATTACAACCAATAGAAGTTGCTCTGTTTAGGTTACACAACATGCATGCAGGCTGAAACTCAACCGTGCAGTTTTGTCAGGATCAAGCTATAAACAAAGGAAAACTCTGATAGCTGCTAGACTAATGTGCAATGGGAAACACACAGAATATGGTACATGGACATAGCAGAGCTTGCAAACTGGGGCTTTTTTAGGCAAAAAAAATGACGTAAAAAAAAACACATCTCACTAAAAATCCAAAATACTTACACACCGGTGACTTCAGTGAAAGCCGAGGGCGTTCAAGTTCTGTCGATGGGTCTCCTGCATCCGTAGTTGCCATGCTAACTTTTGACTGTCTGTTGACTGGCTGTTGACTGAAGTTAAATTAGTAGTAAGTTAGGAGGTTGAGTTGTGGCACTTCAACAAGTGTGTTTTCCCACTTGACAAGCTGACCGGAAGTGACATGGGGAGATTGTAGCATCGACAATTTCATTTTTTTATTAAAAATTCGAGATTGTGACTTAATTTTGGTCAATTCTGATTTAAAATCGAAATCACACAAAAGCACACTTCTGACCAAACGCAACGCCTCACATCAGTGATGCTGCAGTGAAACTTTAGCCTAGTTCCACTCCTCTGAATCGACACATCTCCAATGTGTTTGGCGATTCATAAATAGGTCTGACGTTGTGCGCTGTTTCTGCCGGTTGGAGGTACAGTTGACCAATCACAACGTTGTGTACAGGATAAAGAATGCCAGTGTCCTCTTCCTGCATAGCTTGCTAGCTGCCTGGCTACATCCATGAAGAATGGCAACAAGGCAACACCCCAGGAGTACAGTTGGCCGTAAACTGACGCTTACTGGGAATCTACATCAGAAGTGAGACGTGAGCTGTGTGCATAAGTGCTTTTGAAGTGCTCTGTCCATTTAATCCACACAGACTTCTGTTTGGCAGTCTCTGTCCTCAGGACCTCCTGAGAATTAATAATTACCAGGCAAACTAACAGCAGACATTTACTGAACAAAAATAGTTGCCATGCAGGCCTCATAGCAAGAATCTGCATTATGTTTTATTTATTGATTAGGCTAATAGATTTGCAAGAGGTCCCTGGGTGACGCATGTCTTACATCCCGGAGTCAGGGTGGATTGAGACATTTCATC
This sequence comes from Etheostoma spectabile, assembly GCF_008692095.1. NCBI lineage: Eukaryota > Metazoa > Chordata > Actinopteri > Perciformes > Percidae > Etheostoma > Etheostoma spectabile. Next base: position 20,829,123 of record NC_045742.1, read on the forward strand.
AAAGTGAAAAAATGTGTCTGTATAGTAAGACAGGCTAGGACCAGATGTCAAAAAAGCTTTGAAACCGCTTTCTATGTGGATTGGCTTTCAAACTCTTATAATTATGATTACTATTAATATTATGATTATTATTATTACTACTTTTCATTATTTTCTTCGATTGGCCTAAAAATCATTCCTGCTCCCAGCTACTGCTACCACCATGTCAACTAAAAATTACATTTGGACAATGGATACATAAAACGAAAGGACAAATATCAGGCCAGTAAAACTCAATGCTTTGATTTCTGAATGATGAAAAAAATGATTTTTCTGATGAGTTTTCTCTTGATTTTCTCTCTTACCCTGCATTGATGCTTTGGAACACGTTGTGTTTCTCCACCTATTTATCCAGGTTCTTCATTTAATTTCTCACCCATCACTGTGCAAATACAGAACATGTCAAATTAAATTGATATCCAGCTGGGTGTGGGTACACTGCAGCTCTCTCTCAAAACTTGTGTAGATTATGTGGAGAACTTATGCCTTGAACTATAATGCTAGAGTATGAGCAGAACACACAGGAGACCTCTCAGTAATTTTACTCTGTGGTAATAATTAACATATTGAATCTATCTTGACTACCACCTGACAGATTTGTTTTTCAGTAAATACATGTCAGTGATAAATTGTAACTATATCAAAGCAATTTTCAAGTGGATCCAGCAGCCGTGATTTGTATCTCATGTAAACAGCGTTGATAAATGCACTTCGCTGCGTTTGTCATCCTTTTGCTCAATCATTTTCATGCTTAAATGAAGCAATTTGTTTCTCAGAGCGCAATCTGTTGGAGTTGATTATCCAAGATGGTGAGGTCCACCACCATAAAAAAAGAAAACCAGTCTAGCCACCCACTTCTTACGCCAAGAGAACTACAGCAGGCTTTGTTTCTGGTGAAAATCTGGAATGATTGCGAGGACTGACTTCTGTGCAAGACTGTGAGAAAACAGAACTTTAATTACTGTAATGAATCTTACTGGAGAGGTACTGAAAGTGTGGCATTCGTGTGGTCGCAGCAAGAGCTCATTCTGGCTTCCAGCGCCATGGTCATTCATCATCAGCTGAACAATACAGTGCGTGGTGGAGACCATGATAAGAGACATGGAAAGAGAGAAGAGTCAAAGAGAGAGAGAGGTAGGTAGAGGGAGAGAGAGAGAGAAAGAATGTATAGTGTCTGTCAAAACTAAGGAATCTCAGATGTTTGTAAAAATCTGTTGTAATCTATTAAAACAATCCAATATACTACTGTAACAAATACTATAATAATTTCAAAAGATGTCTTTGGAAGCTCCAAAAGATAAGGCACAGCCAGAAAGGGTCCAAAATGAGTTGTTTTATCAACTTCATGGCCACTAAGAAACACAATACAATCTTTCATGTCAACTATTCCAAAATAACTGATGGATTCAATTATTACGTAATTCAATCTTGTAGCAGCTGAATTCTTCCCAAACTGCTCATATCTTGAAGCTTTTGTAATATATATGCAAATCTATTTTTGACACATTTCTACAAGCAAATTAAGAGTGCTAGTTTCTCATAATGGCCAATCAATTCCCCATTTAGAACATTCGTTTCAGCAATAAGCATAAGCCTTGAACTCATTCAAAGTAGAAACTCTAATGCTGATTGCTGCTTTTGCACCTTTATTTTCTCAATGAGAGATCAAATGTGCACCCGTTTTAGTTTATAATTCCCTGCTTCCGTTTTTTAAGCTTTTTACTGACAAATGTGTTTTGTGCTATTGAGCGGATACACTTTACTTAACAATGTTCAATAGTTGGAAATGGAATCATAAAAAATATTTGCATTTCAAGACAATTTGCAGTATTTCGAAGCATTTTTGTTGCTAGAAACTGAACCTACTCACTGCTACTATACCTTGTGAAGTGTCAGAGTAGTTAAAATATAAAAGGACATAACCTGTCATGTATAATTTATGAGTTGTGTCTTTGCAAAGTTATACTGCTTCTCGTTTTTTTTTCTTTCATGCCTGTCTCATTGTTTCTGCCTCAGGATTTCGGTGTGTGTTTTAGTACACATTGGCATGCTCCTGTATGTGGAACTTTATTATTTAGTTTAGTACTGTATTTGTCAATGTACTTCTATAACTTCTTCCTCATTTCTCTAGGGCCATGATCTGTATTTTCATTTTCAAAACATAATTTCTACATACTTCTTTATATTTGATTTCTATATTTGATATTTGATTATATTCTGATTTCTAAACCGAGATGAATGAGGATCAAATTATTTCATGCTTCCATACTTAGTAACTTTCAGCCTGCTCATTATTTTGCACTCACACTTATCTGACCTGATATAATAATTTGGATGGAGCACAGATGTACATGTGTTTTGTGTGCGCCTGGGTGCCTGAAAAACACATGCAGCTGTTCTTTTGTGAGTCACTTCTGTGGGCACAACAAAACATAATTACTCTGATGAACATAAATGGCTGAGTGGTTTCCTGAGTTCGCAAATCTCTACAGTCATGAAACCCCACCCAAGCTCTTTATTTCACGTCCACGCAGAGATAAAGATGGTGAGAAGGGAGAGTTGAAGCTCTGACCCCAAACATTATTGCTCATATGGCACTACACCCAATAAAACATGTTCTGTCAAGTATTATAAAATGGTCATAACTGCAGTACTAAGGCAACAACAGCAGATAGGCAGAACAGTATTGGTGCATTTAAGTGCTCTTTATTGTACTAACAAAAACACAGCGGACTGTAGACTACTGAAGATGTAAAACACTGTGTTAAAGCAATGCACAGCTTCGTTTTAAATTTACTTTAAAATTGTGAATTGCACCTGACTGCAGTACGCAAATCGGGGTTGGGCTAAATGTGGGCGGAGCTAAAACTCAGCCCGAGTGCCATCTGGTGGCAGAGACCAGGCAGCACATTCTCAATAAAATATGTATTTTATATAGATATGGCCGCCATCTGGTGGCGGAGATCTGGGAGCACATTCTCAATACATTATATGTGTCATATATAGTTTATAATAAATAAAATGTGAATTATAAAAAAGAAAAAGAACAGGGTTGGGTTTAGGAAAAGAAGATCGGGAAAAGCAAATGTGACTCGTGGGAAACGAGCCATGGTTCTGAGGGACGCGAGACAACAACGGACGGTTGGGTTAAGGAAAACAACAACGGGGAAAGAACATGTGGGAAACGATCTCCGGGGTGAAAGTCGTGTGTTTTTCCCTAGGACACACATTCTTCCTCTTCCGGTTTCTATGGGGCAAGTGTGCAGAGTCAAACGTTTAGCTCCACCCACGCTGAGCCACTCCTCGATCTGCGTACTGCAGTCAGGGCTTACTTACTTATGCAGCAAATACAAAAGTTAGACTTTTGATCTGAATCACACCACTAGGTGGCAGTGGTCTTCTAATCTGGAGTTTGTGCAGCTAGAGAGGACTGAAAAGCATAACCACCTCCCTGCAATTTACATTTACATGTCTAACAGCACAGGGGTGCATTTTCTCAGAGTGAAACTGCTTGAAAGCGGAGAAGAGCATTTCCCACCCACATAGCTGGAATACCAGTGTGCCCAATATACATTTCTTTCATCAAACAGCATCTCTTCAGCCAAACGATGGAATATATGTTGCAATACCACAGCTGCGTCCATCTAAATGTGGAATAGATTTTATTACTGCACATGAGATTGAATAACTCTGCTGTGGCCTCTCCTGTAAGTACATGCCATTTGGGACAAGTATTGCAATTTCCGATGCTGAAACCACAGTATCAAAAGCAAAACCTTATGAAACACTTGAGGGAAAAGTGAGAAAGGTTGCATGCTGATGGTGAAAGATTTTTGTGTTTCTTTGATGTCAGCTGGCAATTCATTCTCATGATAATACCCATGTCCTTGATTCAGACAGCAGCTATACTTGAATGATAATGCGCTGATGGGTTTGAGCCTCAGTCTGCCATGAAACTAGCATGACAGAGTGAGGGGAATGGAAACGTGCATGAAGCTGCCCCGTGCCTTCCCATTTCACACCTACCAATCTGTCCTCTTTAGACATTAATGCAAATAACAGGGCCTATTCTGAAATGGATGCCCCCTTTGTCAACCCCCTTTATTCCTGAGACCATTTCCACAATTTCACAATTTTTGACTCACATTCATCTTTCCTTTTCTCCTTGATAGACTGCTTCCCTTTCATTGGATTACAAAGAAAAGTCATTGGGCCTCAGTCCCCAGTCATTCTTGAGAAGACATTTTATTTCTTAAAACCCTCTTCTTCGAAGATTTTGACATTCATCAATGTTTTCTTATTGTGGATTAGTTGTTAGGTAAGAACAGAATCTACGCATACTCAAGAGCACACTGGCAGGTCATCGGTATAAGTCTGTGTTGTCACTGTGCTGCATTTATTTTATGAACTATGATAATCTGATGACATCTGACGTAGGGCTGCACAATTAATCGAATTTTAATCACGATCACGATTTTGACTTCCCACAATCAAATTTGCGTGATTGAGCGTTATTTTTTTTTTTAAACGTCATTTCATAGAACGCTACGTTTTTTTTTGCATAGCCCATCTACTACCGTCTGATCATGAGCCAATCAGTTGTTCCTGCACCGCGCAGTTTAGTTTCTAGATGTAGACATTCACAGAGGACAGAGTAACGGGAGGAAAACTCAACAGATAACAGTCGGTAATACGTCGGTCTTAAGGTTTACCAGTTTACCAGTAAACGCAACATTTTGTCCCGTCTGTTGTTTTTCAGACAACAGCAGTGACCAGTGCTAGTCGGTCCTAGTAGGTGCTAGTACCGTCTGTTAGCTGTTAGCTCCTCTACGACGCACCGGTGCTAATGTCCTTGGATCCGCTGCAATGCTGTTTATATGAATATGGTTTAATTTTGCGTTACATGACCCATTTCTTCTGTAAAGCCGTGCCTGTGTTGGATCTTTCTACTCTCTCACGTCTTACTCTCCGCGCTCCGCCACACAGCGGCCGCCGGTCCACACTTCTGACATTTGTCTACAGTTTTAATTTTTTTTAACACAGCTGTATATTGTTAAATATGAGGGGCAAACCTGTATTTGTACCAGTGTTTCCGCGGGTAACTGCTATCGTGGCCGCCACGGCGAAGAACACAGAAGAAGTTATTGAATGCAACTAACTTCAGTTGGTAAAGTAATAGCGCGTGAGACGGAGCTGCTGGACCTGGACCTGGACCAGGACCTGGGCCAGAGATGTGACCCATTGCGAGAATATCATAGTTCATAAAAATACAGCGCAGTGACGATACAGACGTTTCATACACACGACGTGTGTATCCACCATTCGACCCGTGCTGGACCCGTTCATAATGATCAGCCGTCTCTCAGTGAGTAGCGTCCATCACACTCCCTCTCGCAGTTATAAATAGCCTATGTGACAATAAAATTTGTTTTGGTTAAAATCCACAAATAATCGTGAGAATAATCACGATCAAAATTTTGATCAAAATAATCGTGATTATCATTTTGGCCATAATCGTGCAGCCCTAATCTGACGCCCGGCCTCGTATAACTCGCTCCAACTCCAGTAACTACTGTTCTTCAGGGTTTTACGTCTTAGCAGCCGTCACAAACATAGAATACATGCAGAAGCGGTCCGAGACAACAGACGATTTCATCCCATTGCTGGTCTATCCAACACCATCGTTGCAATAGACTGCACAGACAGCTTCAACACCAATACATAAATGTACAACTGATCTTCTTTGAAGAGAAAATAAAGTGAAATCCTCTTTGAGTAATTATAAATTCTAGCAACAATTGGCTTCCATTACTATAATGACTTGTTTTTATTAGGAGACTGAATATATGCCAGGGCATTTACCATTAGGGAAGGTCTAAAGAAAAGATGTTATCAAGTTGCATTGTGGGAAGGGTAGTATTTTAGCTCTGCGACCTCAGCTGCTTCAATTTTGACAAAAATGTTTGTCTCTCACAACTCCAATTTTATGCATTCTAAATTAAATTGCTGACATAAGATGGTACGATGTAGTGAAAGCATCTTATAACATCAAACATATATTTTGACACTGGTTGTTTGCAGTAGCTTGTTTTATGTGACAAACCTTGTAAAGACATTGATTTTTCAAACCAGTTCCACAATATTAAACTAAGGCCATGCTTCTTGCTTTACTTGTTTGAATCTTAGCAGGACCTCCAATAGGCTTAGTGTGTGTGTGCGCTGCAGATGGGAGATTGATTTATAACTACAGAGGCACAGATTGATGAGCAGACAGGTACCAGATAGACAGCTACCAGCTCACTCTGAGGAGGAATATGTAGGAAAAATGTGGCTTATTATGGTAACATGGTTGTTAACAGTGTCATTCAGGAGCATAGTCAAGCTCAACCAAAACAAGCCAGAATACACCAGACCACAGTGGCGAGGTTAAGGAGCGTCTCACCCTTTAATAAATGTGATTTCATTTAGAATAAGTACTTGACCTGATCTGTGGTACACAACAATCTGGGCAAACTCTACAATACATGAAAAATGATTCAGATTATTATGTTTTGTAATGAAACCCAGGTGTGATGCAATACATTTTGATTGTAATTACAATGTCCTTCACCCACACATGAGTATGAAAAACTGAAGCAGAGAAAGCACCGACTGATTAACACGCAGTACCAATATGAGCAATCACACAGACTTAATTGGACTTGGAGAAGAGCATATCAAGGTTAGTATTGTCATTACTGACAGATTCTTACTGACAAATTAGGCTACCCTTAGCCTATGCAATGATCAACTGATGGTTGTAATGCAATAGACTTTTTTAATTATATTTCTAGATTTATTGTGTTATTAATACACTCAATTATTGAGTTGCTGGTTTTCATCATCATATGGACTGTCCTCGTCAAGGAGACATGTTCCATTGTGCTCCCTGGGCTTACCGTAATGTATCATTAGTATTCAGATAAGATGAGATCGTTCTTGAAAAGAACTTTATACCTTCCTCTCGCTTTGCTCAGCATCACAACTGATTTTATGATTTCCAGGTTAAGAAATATATTTCTTTTGAAAAGCAGCAGTAATTGCTTTTGAGCACTGCAATAAAGAGTGGTGTGTACCATATGACACTACATGATTTCACAGAAAACAAGGCCAGAATTTGCACAATTAAATTTGGATTCAAGCGAAGGTAGTTGGCAGATTTACCAAGGCCTTAAGGCAAGACAAAATAACAAAGTAACTCAACATATGTTCATGCATTTACAAAGTAAAGAAAGTAACATACAACACAACTGCAAAAATATGAGTAATGACTGAACAGCCCGCCTTCTGCAGGCCCACTTTATCTGCAGTTTAATGGCCGACCTGACAATTTTCAACCTACTTTAGTTTGAAATATACTGCCCAAGTCTGTTTGGAAAGTGATGTACTGTTTTCTTTTATTTAAATTTTACGGGATCCACGAACCAGCACCAGGAAAGAACAGAAAGCTCTGCGGCGGGTCATCAAGACGGACATCATTAGAGGCCCTCCAACATCATCCAACCCTGCCCACCACCTCGTCAAACTGGTCCCCTCCGGCAGGAGATACAGGACAACACATTAATGCACCATAAGACTAAAAAACAGCTTCTTCCCTAAAGCTGTCAAATTGCCTTACACCCCACCCACCCACGACAACACACACACACACACACACACACACACACACACACGTAGAGTATATACATACCATTCCCCTAACTGAACTCTTTTGTGCAATATGTCCCTATGGCGTACTTGTTTATACTACTTTCTTACACTACTTGTTATACACTATACTTGTTTGCATCTTTTGTTGCTGTGAGATTGTATGCTACTGTTGTGTATTTGCACACTGAGTTCTGCTCTTGTTGATTTGTTGTATTAGGTGCCATCATTTCATTGTGATGTCCTGCAGAGCAGTATAATGTTTAAAAGTTCAAAGAAGTATAACGTTTATTATCTTTTAGATTTGATACACACACAGGATAACACTATAATGGAATGCAGCGTTATGGGAATGTAGAAACACCAGATTTAACAGATACAAATTTCTGATCGCATTACCAATCATTTTTCTGATGAATTAGATATATTCTGGAGCCAACTATAACAAGTCTGGGATGGAGTCGTTTGACAGTTGAATACCACTTCATAGATTATCAGTCATATGGCTACTGATAACTAAAAGGCCAGGTAGTAACAGAAGCGACATCCAATCTTATTTCTTCTTATTTCTTATTTAATGAAAGAATTTTCTCACGAAGCACGACAGACATTTACAGAACAGAAATGTTACGGCCACTAAATTAACTTTGTAAGTAGATGACTCAGGGTGGCATTTGTTATTGTTTGTTATTGAAGGGACATCCAGTTAAGAGTTATAAAGGCATGGCTGACATTTAGGGTATATTATATAATTTCAGCTGAAAGCTCTGAAGGTCTGTTTTTACTGACATATGGAAAGACATTGAGGAGATGCTAAAAGCCTTTACATAGACTAACCTTGCTGCATTTTAGGCTGAAGTTAGTGATGTTGGGTGGGTTTTGGTAGGTGAAATGTAAACTGAGCGCACCAATCTTAGCTTGGGTCCAGGGGATGGGGGGTTAACTCTGCTTGGTTTGGAGAAAAAGCTGCAGGGTAACAGTGTTTAATCTTTCTCCCCTCTCTTACTTTCTGCCTTTGTCCCTCTGCCTGTTTGAAGTAATTGCTGTTTCATGGTTTGACCACGTTTCAACAATTGTCTGACTGCAAGAGGTTTTAGTTTACATAGACAAAGAGAAAACTGTGTCTAGAAACCATCAGTTTATCAGATTTATTAGTTTTAATGCTATTTGAAAGGCATTTCAGGTGCCTTATTATTTTCTATTGTTGTGGTGACATTGAAAATGAAAAACAAACATGTAGTTACCCAGCTAAGTCAAGCTGCTGTTGTTGGTAAATAGGTGCAATGGAAATAACTTACTCACTTAATAACATGGTTGCGTCAGTAGACTTTGGAAAGGTTTATGAGCCACACATGTGGAGCTTTGCCTTTGGCTACTTGTGGCAATATAAAAACACATAACAGATGTTAAACATATAGACATTGTATCCATAACACATAACAGACATGAAGCACATGGGCGTCAGATATATCAGTGAACACTGTATGAAAATACAAATAACTAAAATAAAAGTGTAAATTGTGCAGGATGAATGTGTACACAGCTATATTGCACATTACATTCCAAGTTATGGGAATTCAAAAACTGCACTGAATTTTGGACACAGACCTTGATTTCCTTAGTGGCTCTTGACAAACTATATTACCTGCCTGAGGGGAACTGTACAAACTATGAGAAAAGGGAATATGTCATCAGTTTATTTCCTGCTTTACATTAGTTGTGGGCAGCATACCAATTTTTGAACACTGAGACAGAAGTGATCAAATGGGATGTTTTATTAGACAACGATATTTCAAGAGGTACTGTATGTGCTGTAGTATCAGTCTGACCGATGATATCAGATCCGCAAACGTTTAATAATCTGTGTGAGCAGTAAGAGCAATTTACGGTTTAATAGAAAATACAGTAAATTACACTGACATGGCAACAATGATAAACCTGATATATCCTGTAATATATTACACTGTATTATCTATTCATTGTATTTTGAACAGCCTCTTGAAATTCTGAAGAGAAACTAAAAAGCCCTGCTGTCTATGGACGGAGCATAGCGTCTCTCACCACGCGGGCCTTTCTAGTCTAAACACAGCATCATGCCTGACTGCCCCTCGCCTTTTCATCGGGCACGCCAGAGAGGTGCGCCCATGTGTGGACAGTTGCGAATGGGGCGTAAGGTTGGTGGGAGTGCTGGGCGTTGGGGGATGGTGGATGTCCCTTGAACCTATTAATAGCTCACTGACAAAGCACCTCGGGAGATATCACACGCTCTGCTGGCCTCCTGCACAGAGAATCGTCTGAGTGGCTCTCCAGAGATGGGAACTCCTTACGGACACACAGGAAACACAACCCAGATGAAGGGCATCATATGGTCTTTGAGGATAGTTGAGTGCGCCTCAGTGCAGTTCATGGCAAGTGTGATAGATGACTTTGTTGGAACATAGTGTAAGCACATACCTGCGACGAGGCTTCAGACCTGAAAAGCATTCCATACATCTACTGTCCTAGCTAAAGAGCTGAAATTATTGTACATAGAGGTTTTGAAAGAACTTTAACCTAACAAGATTAAGCCAAGCCAGTGGCTCTGAGAACTAAATGCTTACATCAGCATGATAACATGCCAGAGCTGCAGGAACATATTTTGAATTGGGGGTGCTGACAAAGTTAAGTTTCCAGCCAAAGTCAACCACCACACACCAAACTGCATCTGTCACAATTTGTTTAACTGGATTCAATTCTTCATGAATATCCTATCCAAAACAATAATTAGCCTGCCATAGGCTACTGATCCCGAAACACAGGAACATAATAGTCCGTTATCACTATTCAACCAAGTAAAATCTCCTTCATACCCGTACTGTCAAGATGAAGACAAAATATCTGTATTTATTAAAACAAAAAGGCACGTTGTGGTGTCAAAGCAGTACTAAGGCTTTGGTGATAAAAATGGAACATAAACTCCACAAGCAAAAAAAACAAAAACAAGAATAAAGTCCAAAATACAAGACACAACAAACTAGACACAGATAACACAGGGCATAGGCACAAGGCTACAACAGTGGTACATAATATGCCTACTACAAGCCCAAAAACGGAGCCACAAAACATAAGGGTATAAAACCCATAACTGAATTATATACAATCAAATCAAAGGGAAGCGAGCCAGTCTGATCCTCCGCCGCTCTCTGCTGATTGCCACTGTTCCCACAGGCGCAGTCCTATCACAAACATTGGAATAGAGAAATGCAGCCTTAAGTTTTTGTATTACAGAAATAGCCAATTAAAAGGCATAAAGATATTGGGCCTAATGTATTAAAAGTTCTTAACGCGTGTTAAGCTGGGACTAATAATGTTATAACAATACAGTAGGATAATTAAATATAGGTGTGATCTCATTCAGGTTTACCAATACGTGAGTAGGCTATACACGCGTCTGTAGTAATTTGTATAAACTTTCAGTTGAACTGTTACTGAACAATTGATAAATCATGCCAATTTACAGCACGGCGGCAGCATAATGATAGACCAGCACCTCACGCTGCAGTCACAACACTACAAATGTGTTTTTGTGCTCCAGGTTGACACTGATGAAAGTTTTCATCATTGCATGAATATCCAAGTGGGCAACAATGTCCCCGTTTACGTGGATGAGGGGGAGGTGTGTTAGTCTCATTTAGGACATGCTACTCCGCAGCCAGGTTTTTCAGGCGTCTGAGGTTTGAGAAAGTTTTCTCTGAAGAAGCCACAGAGATCGGTAGGCACCTGCAAAGTTTAATAAGATCCTCTACTTCTCCAAATAGAGCTCTGGATTGAGGGTGCAGGTTAGATAGGTGTGAGGCAACTTCTGTACTGTCTGGCATGGGTAATCGGCCCCTTTAAAAAACATCTCCCAACATTTGGAGCTGAAGGTGCAGTTGCCCGGTGTCTGGCTGTTTGGGAAGCTGAAGAGATTTTTCCAATGAAAATGCAGTTGTTTGCTGCATCAATTCTTCTCCCTGAATGCAGCTGTTTCTTCCCGGTCGGGTTGAATCTACTAGTCCTATCCGACTAGACCAAATTCAGAGCTTTGTAAAACTCAGCTCTCCATTTGAGTTCACCTGTTGCCTGTGACAACGCTTCAGGGCTGACAGTTTGGCAAAAGTGGGCAGGTGTTCTGCTTACTCTGGGGTCAGCATCTAGCATCTTTCGACCATTCTTGGTAGCACATGCTTTCACCTTTTCAGCCACCACCTTCGTTTACACAAATAATGGCACCAAGGGCACTTGACTTTGCACTGTGAAGGCTCCTTGCCACAGTTTCACAGGGCCTGAACAGGGCTTTGCAGAGGAGGCTGAAAAGAGTTGTGCCATTGAGTGGCTGTTCGTGCAGTCCTGATATTTTTGCCCTTGCATCCCCTCTTACACCTCTATCATCTTTTAAGCTTTCCAGTGTCGCCAGTACAACAGCATACCCACGGTGCGCACACACCATCTCGTTGGGCGTAGTCCTAAATGGTTGACACTGATGTGAAAAGTGTTTCAAAGAACTGTTTGCGTTTTGCAGATTGTTGATGCAAAGAAAATACAAGGACTGGGGGCTTATTTCCTTCAGTCGGGCCTGAACACCGGAAAAGCGGCCCGACATGTTATTTGCTACATCAAAACAATATCCTTAAAATACAATCCAAAGACATGTTCAATCTTACAAAGATGTCTTTCCAAAACTTAAACAGTGTTTCTGTGGTTGTGTCAGGGCTAGAGTAAAATCTAAGAACTTGCAGTGAGACTGAAGATTACTGTCAACAAACTGAAGACTGCAGGAGAATTGTTCTGTTGCGTTGATATCTGTGGGGCTGTCAGCTGTCAGTCTATAGAACAAGCAGTCTGATGCGCGTGTTCCTACTATGTCCTTTGGAAAAGCCTGAGCAAACTGTTTGAATATCTCATTCTGTATTGTGTCAGACATCCAATTAACCCTCTTCTTTATTCACTCTCTTTCTTTGGGTAAACTAAAAGTCTTTTCCAGCATCAGGTCATAGAACACATCCTCATGAGTCGTGTCACCCCTAAAAGGGATTCCTTTTTGTCCCAGGAATGCTATGAAACAAAATAATATCTCCAGGACATTTCTTGCTGTTTGCTGGTCTTTGGCGGCAATATCGGAGAGCAGAGCGCTTATTAGCATTTTTTTCTAACCTGGCAATAGTACGAATGGCATCCTTATGAATGGACGATTTCTTGTGCAGACAAAATTTAGCAGAGGTAAGTTAAAAAATAAAGCCTGGATCCAAGCAAATAAAATTTAAAAAAAAAATTGGTTAAATTATGGTTGTAGTAGTTTGTCCTTTCCCTAGAGAGTGCTGCGGCACCCTCCGCGCCCCTAGTTCCCGCGAACATGTAACATGTTCCCAATGACAAGGCTTACATGCTAATGTTAAGCACCATAAATGGCTGCAAAAAGATTGTTTCAATCCATGTAGCAGGTGTCAAGATATTTTAATTTAATATGTGAACATTATGGCCTGTTTGTTGTGCAAGAGGAAGGGTCAAGGGATCACAAGTATTTCAGATGTATTCATCACCATGGAAAGTCCCATGCAATCCAATAGTTGTCCAATTATTTCACTACAAAACAAAAATATCGTCATGGTGGCACAAGAAAAAAAAGTTATCCTCTTCCTAAATTGCATGGAAATCCATACCAAAACAGTTTCAGACCAAATGACCGACCAGCAGACTAACATTGCACTCCACAGAGCCATGCATCTAAAAAGGCTAAAAACAAAAGTTCTATGCCCAAATACAATCCAGTTCGAACGCACATGCTGTATGGAACTGTTTAAACCATGTCTTTTGTCAAATTGAACATCACATTGCAATTTCAGAGCTGAAGCATTTGAACAGTGTTCTGTATGAACCAAGATTTTAGATCTGACCACTGAGTTAGGCCTACACAGTAGACTGTCAATCTTCCTCTATGATACCATTCAAATTTAATGTTATTTTTTAAATATTAAAATAATATTTGAATATTTAATACTCAAATGCAGCCTGTTATTAATATGTACTAAACTACTCAGTCTTATGAATTGTCACTGCTATCATCAGCATGTGGTTGTTGTTCCACGTTCTCAGCCTGGCCTTGAAGGGGATCTACGTCATGGCGCGTAGCATTTCTGGCACGTTACTTTTTCCACCACGAACACCCAGCGACAAACCAAAATCAACCGAGAACTCAATGTAACGTTATCTAACATGTGTATTGAAGCGGCCCTGTTGTAAAGGCTAACGGTGCTTTGTTAGTACAATGACATGTTAGAAAGCACAGCCAAAACAATTGGTCATAAACTAATTAACAATAGTGTTAGCCACCATGTTAACAGCATTAATAGCTAAGCAAACGGTGATGTCACTACTATTTTAGTGATTTATAAGCAACCTGTTTCTTGCAGATTGTGTTCAATATGTTCAGAAAGCACTGATAGGCCTACACAAGCTGAAATAGTTTCTAATAGTGTTTTTTATATTACACATATATAGACAATAGGCTTGTAAAAACGATTGAAAACTGGACGCTGAAACACTGACCCGCTGTAGGGTGTCAGGATAGAACTTGACCCAGAGATGTTGGACTGTGAGATCCAGGAAGATTTATTTACAACTCCAACATGAAGTTAACTATGAAGTCGTATTTGACGTTACATGTGAAGTTGGATGTGATTCTGAAATATAAGCAAATAATAATGTACATTAATAAGCATCCAACTTACAATGAACATTATTTACTAAAACTAAATAGTATAGCCACCAGAATATAACAAGAAACAATACTAAGAATTACATTCATTTCTCTGTAATAATTTACAGAAATGTAGCATATTGCTCAGTAACACAAACTTAGAATAAGGCACATCTATTACAGCACACATATCCATAGGCTGGGAAGGATTAAACACAGGGTTTCCACCGCAAAAATAAGAACATTTTAAATGAAAAGAGATCTGTTACCGTTAACATTTGTACCGTGGTTTACTGTTACACCGGTAATAGTTACATTCCTAAAAGGAGGTAAAAAAATAAAAATAAAAAAATAAAAAAAACAGGGCAGTGAAAAAGCTTTCTAAAAAAAAAAGCTGCATTGAACTGGGAAGTGTGCTGTCAAACTGCTCTTAAATGATCTTAGGACAGATAACCTAACTAGATGTGAGTGAGTCAAGGACACTTTCATTAGCATTCAGATCCTCCTTCATCAATGTTGATGAGTTTGACCCGGGGCTGTTAGATGCCAATGATTTCCTTTATTTCTCAAGGAAAGCAGTCTCAAGTCTCTGGAGTCAGGGGAGAGAGACTTGCTGTATGGTTCTTCCATTATTAATACATCTGAGAGGAAAACTCTGTTTTTAAGCTTGTAAGAGTTATTAGAGCAAATACAAGTTGTTAAGTATTTTTTTTTTAAATATTTGAAGTGATAATTGAACTTTTTCTAGCGCATGTAACATGGGATGAGCTGAATTGGATGTTTTTGTGAAGTGAGGAAATTAGATGGGCATGGTGATGTAAAGTCCACAGAGGATTCAACCTTTTACTACTCTCTAATGAACTGGAACTTGAACTTTGTCATGACCCCCACTATATACTATCATAAATTTGATTAGAAAACCATCTTTTCCCATTATAACCAATTAGAGGAGTTCACAACAGCAGAGTGACTAGAGAGCAGGATAATAGCTCACCTTGACACTATTAAAGCTAACAATTTATTTTATCGTCTATAAAAAAAAAAATGCATCTGATACAGTCCTTGATCAAGCCTGTTACAAATCGGTTGATCAATGAAAAAAACTACTTATAGTTTTACAATACTATTAATAATGGGTGTAGGAAATGTTGATGAAATTAATGACTGGACATTAATTTGATGCAAAACAGACAGCTACTAATAAATGATCCATTTTATTAGCTCTGGCAGTGACCTTGTAAACTCTAAGTCCTGATTCGGGGCCCTGACCATCTGGCCCGTGTGTCTTGCCTGTCAGCTCAGCAGAAACCCGGGGATAACTAGGCGTAATCAGAGGGCACAGAGCCATGGACTGCCACTGTGGCTTACTCCATGCGTGTGACTTGTAGCTAGACAGGTGTACACGCGAGCTGGCAGCAGCTGGTGATCATGAAAATTGTTTGCTGTGATGGTAGAGGTATGCTAATTGCTCATATTCTTCATCTTCTGGCGGTGCCATCACCTGTCATGATCGGTTACTGTGCAAGATGTCTGTAGACTTCGAGCTATTAACATGATTTTGTGTAATCACACGTAGAGCTGGGCAATATGTCGATATTATATTGATATCGTGATATTAGACTAAAATCTTAGATTTTGGGGATTGCAATATGGCATAAGTGTTGTCTTTTCCTGGTTTCAAAGGCTGCATTACAGTAAAGTGATGTCATTTACTGATCTTACCAGAGTGATGTAACTGTTCTATTATTTGCCTTTACCCACTTAGTCATTATATCTACATTACTGATGTTCATCAAAAATCAAAAGTGTAAATATTTTGTGAAAGCACCAATAGTCAACACTACAATATTGTTGCGGTATCGACATCAAGGTATTTGGTGGTTTTAGATTTTCTCTATCGCCCAGCCCTAACACCGAACTGGTCAACATGTAGTTAATCAGCCTGATTGTCTCTCGAGCTTAACAGCAGAGGCAATTGATTTCTTTTGCATTAAATACAGATCTTTAAAAAGACAATTGTGCTTTGCTTTTATTTAAATGTTCTCTGCAAGTTTCTGAAGAAAAACTCAAACATCTGTGGTTTCCTGTCATATTGAGACCAGGTTATATTTTAGCAACAAAGCACTTGGCATTGAACTTATGTCTAAAGTAGACGGTAAGCTTCCTGCTAGGGCTGTCCAAGAACTTCTTAGTTAACTAACATTTATATGATTTTGTTGACTAATCAATTAGTTTAATGGACGAATCTTTCAAACTGAGTTTCTCCACAAAAAGTTGTGCAATAGCACCACTTTCAATCTGGTGTTGACCAGAGATGTGCTGATAAGTTTCTTATCATTCAGCATAATAAAAAAACAACATAAAACAATAACTTATCGATTAAAGAAATCTTAGTCCACGGTTAGACCGATTAGTCGATAATCGACTAAGAGGGGTAGTGCTACTTTCTGCTCTTAATAAGAGACTTCATCATTACAATACAGCTGTTAAAGCCAAAGTAGATGCAAAGGGTAGAAAAAGCAGTTATAAAAGACAAGTATGTAATTTTAGATTAGCCATGCTCAGTATTGTGCACCATCACCACACAGTGGTGGCCTAGAGGTTAGAGAAGAGAGCTTGTGACCTCAGTCCCCAGACCAACAGGATAAAATCTGAAAGAGTGCTTGTCCCTCCCTCATTACAGCACTGAGCAGGGCCCAGCTCCAGTGGAGCTGCTCCGCGGCCAGCGGATCTGCCTGTGGATGTACTGGGCAGCTTCCAGGTGTGAATGTGTGCAACTGTGTGAATGTGATCAGGGCGTTCCTGAAAAAGAGAGGCTGCCTCTCAGTGAACCTCCCTTGAATAAATAAAGGTTAAATAAAAGGTTAAATAAAAGATAAACAACTCTTGAGGCTGCCCTTATTAAACACATTTGATTAATAAAGTTAAGTCATTTTATTTTTTTAATTTAAACCACCAATACTAGAAGATACAAACTAAATCCGAAAGGCAACATGTAGATGGCTAAGACAGACTGTGCTCTCTGCTTGCCTGACGTCAATTTTATACATGAATAATTCAAAACTGCTAAAATAGCAAATACAGAGGTTACATTTCAAAGAACCAATTCTGTCTTTTTTTTTTTTTTTTTACATCTTATCAAAATAGATTTCTGTTATGGAAACGAGGCGTCGGTTGTTAGCTTCAGTAATGAAAAATGATCTCATTTTGTCCATCCCCTGAAGTTGCTGAAGCATGAGCTCCTGTAGATGCATGCTGTGGTTGAGTATAAATACAATCTGTGCTTAATCAGTCACCCCCCCCCCCCCCCCACACCCCCAGAGCTCCGACCAACACTGCTCAGGTTATGCTGAGCATCTCTGGGAGAGGTTTCAGAGCTCTCTATACACAACATAGACAGAAAGCTCCAAACAATGCCACCCTGCATGGCAGCTGCCATACCCTCGCCAAAAACCCAGTACAGTGAAGTCAAAGCCCATTAGAGTACCTCGAGGATGTTGCTGAGTACAAAAATGCACAAATGGTAGGCCTACAGTGCAGTATATCAGAGCAGTTTCACATTTTTCAAGTCAAGTCATGCAAGGCAAGTCGCACATTATGAAATCATCAGTCAAAAAACAAGCTTCGTGGGTCTATTAATGTTGACTTCCTTCTAAAAATAATCCACAAAATACTTTGTTTTGATGTCAAGAGTGGCAAATCTGAGTTATAAATCAATGTATTTTTTTCTGTCAAGCAATTTTCTGGGAACTCTGAAAGCAAATGTTTAAATAGGTTTAATAGTGCAAAAAGCCCAGTGGTGTATTTCTGTCTGTTTGAAACACAGCAGTGTGTAACTTCTCCTGGCTTTCAACCCCAACACATGCCCGCCTGGTCAATCCTGCACACTCTTAAAAATAAATAAGCACAAAACCCGTCCAGGCCTTCAGCGTGTGTGGCCATTTTAACTGCATGGCTCATTTCCAGCTCAATACAACACACAGGTAGAGCTGGGCAACATCACTAAAGAAGTTGTATCTTAAAGTAAGCTTCAATAATATCAGGCTTTGGCAACATAAGGAACAATTGTTGGTATAACAAAGTGCTGCCAGTATAATGTATATTATTTCTAATAATCTATCAGAATATAAGATTTCAACCATATTGAATCCATACTTTAGGAGACAAACAAAAACAGCAGGAAGTATCATATGAATTAAAATTGTGTCAGATCCATCAGAATCAGCAGTGTGGCTGCAGGGAGTAACATAAATCTGCTGTATATAAAGGCAGGAAAACTATTAAGCTCCTCATTTTATGTAATGAATTCTACAGCGATAAGCTAATTTCTCTAATCTGAATTTAGAGTTGATGCCAGCTGGTGCACATGCGCCATTTATTTTTAGGCCATGGAAACATTGGCATGTCCATCCCTATTACAATATCAATATTTCATGCAGTGTTCATAACAGCAAACCTGCATGTGCAGCACTTTTTTCGTATTTACTGCTCTGGGCTACCAAATCTCAACTTTTTTGCCTTTTATCTTGTAAGTTAAGTCAAGTCCCACGCAAAGTATCACAGAGAGCAGTCTAACGAGACAGACTCCAAGTTTTAAGCTCTGGTCTTTATTATATCATAAGTAGGTGTAGCAGTAGATGATTTGATGAACTGACTAAAAGATGGATTGGCTAAATGATTGCGGGTTTCTTTTTACGCACTGGTTGTAGCGGTCTGTGCTCTTATATTGGAGCTTATGCAGGGATGTCTTACCATTATAGACCTATAAGTATTTTCAACACTCTGAATTATCATGGTAATAAAGCAATTAAAATGTAAAATAGTGGAATTTAATCATAGATGTGTGAGGCAATGTATAGTGCAATGTCAGACGTAATGTGTCTAGATTAGGCGTGTGACAGTTCTCAGGTCACAAGTCAAAATCAAACTCACTTTCATTTAGTTCTCTCTCTTGCTCCCTCCCCTTCTCCTTTTTCACTATGTACTGAAAAAGTGAATTGAGGAAGATCTTCAAGCCCAGGGGCTTCAATTGTGCCCACAGATTATTCTTTATTCCTGGTCAATATCAGCATGAAATTATATTTTGTTCAAAATGAAAAAAAGAGCATTTGTCATCACTTTTGAATGTTTGTGCCATCAAAATGTAAGGTCTTATAGATAAATACTTGCTCACAGCAGGGTTGGTTTTACTTTATTTCATAGCTGTCACAAAGCATTATGCACCCTTCTATCACAGCAGATATGTAAAAGCTATTGGATCAACGCCATCTAAGATTTGGCACTACACCATCCAGAACTCCCATCTATTTAACTGACATAGTAAGTTGGCTACATCATATGGAAATTGTATACTCATTACATTATTATCATTATTGATTAAAGTAGTTCTAGCATAATGTTGCAAAACAGTATCCAAAAGAAGCGGCAATTGTTAATTTCATGAGCCCATGCAGTTATGAGGAGGACAACACACTCCAGGTAATTACATTGGTCATTGTCCCTTTTACCCAGTTTGTTACGCAACACTGGCAGTTTTAGCATTCATGCACACTCTGCAAATATATCACTTTTTTTCTAGAATATCTGAGATTAGTCTAGTCAAACAAAGCAGCCAAATGAGTCTTTCCTGAGACTCTTGTGATTTTTAACCTAGGTTTTACAGTCTGTACAAGTCAGCTGATAAACTCCAGCAAATAGCCTTTGGCCGCACGTGCCATTCTTCTGTATTATCATTCTGCCCCACCGCAGCAAACGCACAAAACCAACTGGCCACAAACAGGAGAACAAGAAGGGCTTGTCAATGCTTTTAATAACCAACAACCACACACTGCACATCCATCCACACACTGCACATTCTTCTAGCAACCTGGCTGGTGACACAGCACAACAGTGGTGGAAAGTGACAAATGGCTGGACTTTGCTGCAAGCTATAGTATTATCATTTCACCCATGCAAAACGTTCTGTAGGTGTGGTTTTATTTTTTACATTTGAAATGGATGTTAATAAACAGCCTTACCTGAACACAATCCTGTTTAACATGTAGTGATTATGCAAGCTTATGTGGTTAAACCTAATCTGCAGAGTTGTAATCCTTACTGTATTTCAAAATATCAAACATTTAGCACTTTCCTCTTTAAAATTTAGCTAGTTCTTCCATACTTCGGTTTTTGCCTTCCTTGTCACCCATTCCTTCCTTGTTGCCTCCTCCCAAAATTCTTTGAATCATATAAAAGGTTGACTTGTTTTGGATTCCGTATTCAGAAAGCTTAGCGGAGGGAGTCAGTAGCTGGCCTGTGAAGATCAGTCGCAGACCTAACAAACACACACAATTTATTACAAACTTACAATTAATTTCTTTAATGTTTTCAAATCAATGAGTGAAGTAGCCCCTATGCATGCTCAAATAAACTACCCATCTACCAATCAGTTCTACTACTTAGAATCACCAGGACCTGAGGCCCATGTCTCAAAGATTGTTATAGCCAGTTATCTTGGCGACTTTGTTATGGCCCTGAAACACTAACCCGACGGACCGTTGGCAGAAAAGGCAGTCCGCGAGAAGATTCAAGAGGTTGTAATCACTGAGTGTACTGGAAAAGTGACTGAAGTGAAAAGAAGAAGAAAAAAAACGATTACAGATTGTTTTCTACAAGCTCTCAAATCATATTCTACAAGTGCTACATCGCATTCACGCGCTCTACCATTTTGCATCATATTTACATTCATAATTATTTGGCTAGTGTGTCAGGGCCACGCACTTTAAAACACGTAACACCGCCATCTGGCGGATTCAGCTTACAAAAAAATATCACAGGTTTGGGTGGGTCAAAAGCTATAAATATGTACACCTTCCAATTACTTTTCCTGTGTTTTTTGTGTCTCTCAAACTGTGGCACTCTGTTGCTTGTGTATGTGTGTATGTGCACTTCTGTGCACATTTATGTTAACTGTATGATTTAGGCATTATAACCCATTAGCGTCAAGTGGACATTTCATTCCATGTGTAGTTTGCTTGTGTAGGTACCTTCAGGCTCATAAGAACGGTTGTTCTCTTCTATCTTCTCCAACAGCTGCAACACTGTGATGCTCTTCAACTGCTCCTCAGTGTCGCACAGGTGGATCTCCATGACCTCGCCATGTGGAGTTTTAACAAAAACCGTCAAAACCATTTCTGTGGTGTTCATAAGCTTCAGTCGATCTCTCTTCAAATGGTTCAGATTACAGAACAGGATGTTGGCTGTGTTCAACTGAAAATACTTTCACTTTAATTTAAAGAAACATGCACCAGCTTTACCTATACACAAACCACAAACTTTTAAACCCGGAGCTTATCTAAAAACATTTAATTCAACTTTACCTATAAAGTAGCCTATATGTGGCATTAAATTTACTCTCAATAACTTTAAATTCTCTGGTTTTTTGATGTTCCCAATTCTAGCATCTGTGTTCATGTGTGTTTTCCTTACCCTTTGAAGCACATTTTATTCCATATTTTGTATGAAATGTGACGTTTGTTTTTTGTAAGAGCTATGAGGGCAATAATGTAAAACCTTTGTTAAGTTCTCGTATAAATTCCCTGTACACAGTGCATGCCTCTGTTATCTCTAAAACTTTGAACTAAGATTGAATTCTGATTTGTGTGTCTGAAGTTTGGGACTGCTCAAAGAAGAGCTTTCACTTCATCCCCTGCAGTGATGGTGTGGTTCCCAGGAAAAAGCCTCCACCTGTTTATTAAAGAAACTGAGGGAGTTTGCTCCCCTTCACTACTCATGATGTAGCTTACTGCCTTCTACTGTCACACTATACTGGTACTGTTCAAGCCTAAGCTTATTTGTTCATGTTTCTCCATAGTGAGCACTCTAAACATCTGATGTATTTTCTCATGTTGTATAACGTACTGCTTTCAATGTTGCCACTGAAGGTTGTTTCCTACAATTAATCTCTGCACAATAATAGTTCGTAGGCTAATAAAGGTTTCTTTGATATGCAGAATGTATATTAAATGTCAAACAGGTGCATATATGTGAATACATATACTGTATGCTAGACAGAGTTAAACAACAGCTAAATAATATCTTGTGTCCACATGCAATATTAAATTCAAACTATCCAATGCATATTTTACAAAGGCCTATAGTAGCTTTACTAAAAAGGAGTCAGTTTAGTCCAAGTAGGATTAGAATTCTATATAAAGTATATAAAAATGTAAAAAATAAATAAAAACAAGTTTGTGGTTTAAACACTGGTCCCCTTAAGTCAGACCCGTGGCACATTCGGCCCTATGGGCGGCCCTAACCGGCCCGCATGAGGTCAATGGGAAGTTAGCAATCAAACATAAATAAGTGTACATCATCCATGGAATACAACTGCACTGCTTTTATTATGAAAAAGACTGTTTTTTCCTTTTTTTTGTGAGAACGTATGCAGCTTCTTCTCTGGTTGCAAATTGCAAAAACAAATAAGTAGAAGAACCGCAATGTGTTCGAGAGAAGCAAACTGAGTTCACAAGACGTTAGCATGGACGCGAATTAGTTGTTAGCCCTCAAAATTGTCAAAGGTTGGATGTTTCTCCCATTATGGACCAATGTAAAAATGTATGTAGCCACTTCAATAAGTAATAAGTGTTTCTTCGGCTAAACTACACGGACCCCAAAGAACAAAAGGACACGTTTCAGTAAATGGCTGTGAGCAATGGCTTTAGAGGTATAGTACTACTGTAGAAAATACACTTAGAATTGGCTATAACCATCCCTTGTCCTTGTCCCTTTATTCAAGTGTAAGAAACATGCGTAGACAGTTGGCTTTCCTGAGAAAAGCAGTGATAAGTGTTCAGAGGCTCAATGTGAAGCAGCTGAAGAATAACACTGACGGCTTGTATAACGGCTTCTGGCGCTAATCAGATCTGGGATGCACCAAAATGAAAATTATTGGCCAAAGCTGAATGTTTTTACTGACATGTTTTTCCATTTACTTTGACAATGTTTTCAAAATTGCATGAACCACATATATATAAAATGTGCTTTTTACTATTTTGCCTTGCTTTTCAAAGAAAATTTCAATTACAAAACTACAATTTAAAAATATTTACTGTATTTAACAATGAACAATGTTTTTAACATTCCCGCAGACATTATACCAACAAAGCACTAAATAACGTAAAAAGAAATTAGTAAAATAAAAAATGTATTTAACCATCTTTGACCCCACTCTTGTTGAACAAACTACAGTAGATCAGGCCTATGTGTGACTGCTGAAAGAACGTAACAAACTATGTGTACAACAAAAAGTACATTGACGTGCAAAAAAGTGGATTGATAAATAATCATCCTAGACATAAGCCTTGCCTCATTTTCAGGACAAGTGGCAGGTTCTTCTTTATGAAAAGCAGCTTCTCACATGAAAGTCGTTTCCTCGTTATGTGAATAGCGCAGAGCGAGAATGGCAAGGTGCGTTTAGGAAGTAAGTGAGTGTGTTAAGCAAGCAGAGCGACATAACTAACGTATATGTGCTGCTGTGTGAAGGAAACACGAGAAAAAAAAGAGATTGCAAAGAGGATGTAAAGTGGGTTAACAGTAGACAATAAAACAACAAGCTTCAAAACAAGGCTTCATCTGTTGTTAATACTGTCGCATCCCAATCCCTGTCTGGGAAGCCAAAACAGAAAAGGTGATGCAACATTCTTCCCATTAATGACATGAAATGCAGCGCTAAACAGTTTCTCGCTTTTGATGTAGTAATAAGTAAGTAAAAAGATTGCTTTATTGTTAGAATCAAGGTCCATTTACGCACACACACACACACACACACACACACACACACACACACACACAGCAAGTTTTTAATAGATTTGATAGTGCTTCCAAACAGCAGACATGGTTAGGAAATCCAAAGCAGTCTTCTACAAAAATATTTAAAAAGCCTTTATTTTACTGGCTATTTCATAATGGAAAATGGAAAAGACATAGGAAGAAGCGACCCACGCGTAGCAGCACAGAAAACCTTCTTTAGGCGGACGTGTTTGCTGTATTTTTTTTAAAGACAATTTTTTTGTGCCATTTTGGCCTTTAATTGATAGAAAAGGGGGGAGCGAGAGAGAGGGACAAGACATGCCGCAAAGGTCCGCAGGTCGGATTGGAACCCTAGGCCACTGCGATATGGACTGAGCATGTGGTGCCGCTCTACCAGGTGAATTACCATGGCGCCCCATGTTTGCCACATTTATAAAGTGTGCGCACGTATTACTCTACGCTGGTTGCTATTTCAACGTGTCATCAAAAATGTATTCAGCCTTCTCATTTATTCATCAGAACACAGAAAATGCTTTTTTTTGTTGCTATTTTAGGCCAAAAAATTCCAGTTGCCAAACTTCTCTATATCAGACCATTATCTACAGCCTCTACAGTGAACCACAATACCTTTACCTATAGCTAGAGTTGTGCTACAGGATTGTGATTAAACATGTCAAACACAATTGTCAGTCTCACCTCCAAAAAGCCAATAAAAACAGCAGATTTTGCTGCTGTTCAACTTCCCATTCAGCAGTTTCGAAACACCATTGTATGAACCAGCAATCACAGTTGAAAGGGTCATACTCCTGGCTTGAACTCAAACAAACTCTTTTACTGCAAATCACACAGTAATAGAACAGATGGCTTGTTCTGAAATCAAACAGCCATTCAATAGTTCAAAAACATTATTAACTAAGGCTGGGGAATATTTTGCATAAAGTGACCTACTCAGCAGCATAGAAGTCAACATACAGAAGTGGAAAACTATTACATCAAAAGAGGTGTACAGTATTTCATTATACTGTGCTGCTTTGAGAAAAAATGTGCATGTATTGGTATGTTGAGCAAGTACGAATGACATCTGGGGGTTTAAGCATACTATAATTTGAACAGCAATACTAGTACACTTAATTCTGCATTTTTCCAAAAATGCGCATCCGTTTCACCTAAACATCTTTTTCTTCATCCTTCCCACTTCATCCATTGTCCTGCTTAGGTTAGGAAGCAGTTTTGGCACAACTTACCACTGTAGTAGAATCACTGCCAATTTCCCTTTTTTTTCCCGTTTCTTTGTTCCATTCTGGTTTGGTTATGTCAAGACCAAGACCCCCATGACCTTGCGGTACATGCCCTTTGATATGGCATGCCCTTTGATATGGCATGATATGGCATTCGTGGTAAATGTGCTTGCCGAGTCGCTTCTTATGGGTTCATTTCACACTCTGTTAGAGAATAGCTGCTATTCTTAGTGGCCTTATTAAGGGCATGCAATGCAAAGAAGATATTTCTCTGCAGCTGCACATCTGATTGTTGCTTTAAAGGTCCAATACGTAATATATTTACTGTAATAAATCCAAAGATGACCCCAATGCATCATCAGATATTAAGGACACATGCTACGTTGAAAGACTATCGTTTTTGACAACAATGATAATGCCAGTATTTTCTCCTTTTGAAATTTCTGTTTATGTTTTGGCCTGTGTGTGGATATCAACTGTCCAGTTTGACAGCCAGGCCGGGTTGCCAGGCATACCTGTAAAAACGTAAACCCAGCGTGCTACAGCTGATACGTTAGTAGAAAGCAGCAAAAAAAAGAAAAGGATCAACAGCGATGGATTCTACACAACCTTAAAAAAAAAAAGAAGGCATGTTTCTACCAGTTGCGTGACCAGAGACGTAACAAACCATGGGTAAATATTGGAGATGTCTTTGAAATTGGCCCTAAACTGGCCCGCTGAATTTCCTCCTGAACAGGTGAGCATTAGCTTCAGGCATTTTATGTCATTTCAACATTCCCATACTCACATTGAATTATATAGCTATAGGACCAGAATTCTTTACTCACTCGCAAAAATAATGGCGACACAGCCAGTAAAGTGATCCCGACTGGTCCTGGCTAACTCCGTCATGCTAACCCTGCTAACTGCTAACGTTACCAGTGGACCAAGCCAGCGGACCACTGTTTTGTACTGCATTAATTATTTCAAACACTAGCTGTCAGTATTACATACTGGACCTTTAAGTAGAAACTGAAAGTCAACCCAATTAATCCAATGACAATGGTTTAGCTCTCATTAAAGTCTCACTAAAGTCTTGGAAATTAAAAGTAGATGAAAAGTGCATGGCAACATACATGTCAGAAAATATTACCAATCTTTTTTGTCAAAGTAGATTAGTTCTACTTATTTCCCGCGCTATCAAGGGAGGCCATCTTTCATTGTCTTTGATTCTGCAATCTGAGCTTTGAAGATAGACATCAGTAATAGACCAACAGGCAAGAATTTTAAACCACATTCTTGAACTCTTATCAGCGGAACAGCGTACCACAATAAAGCTGAAATTCATCTAAAAGAAATTACATCCTTCAGTATTACCTGAAATTAAGTCACACTAAGTGAGGGTGGATATTCCCAAAGTGCATCCAACCTTGGTTTAAATTTATCTTGGATTTATAGGGATGAATAATAAGTCTGAGCTGACTTTTGTGTCCAGAGACTGAGGGGCTACATAGAGGGAGATGAAGTAAAGTAGCTGAAAGGCACAGTGATATATCTGAGATCAATGAAGTTATCTCTATAGGGCCTGTGATAATCAGTGTTAAAAAGGGGGGAGGGGTAAAACATTGGTACCCAGAACAAATACAACACACAGACAGCAGTACTTGTGTTTAGTACAGTTTACTGCTACTACCATTCCCTGCTGTTTCTGGTTCTAGTTCTAGGGTTGAGGTGAAGGCCTATGGCAATGAGGGGAAGGTTAGTCTGGATCAACGAAAGTCTATTTCCAGGATGAAGCATGATATCCGGCGCATTTCAGGCTGATTTCAGGCTTTGACCCTCACCTTCCGCTCTGTATGTGTTGCCGTTCTCAAAATCCCTTCGTTACGGGAAACAACAGGCTTCAAACTAACAAGCTACACATTGAAAATAGCAAGTTTTGAAGAAAATGTGGATTGTCCAACAAGGCAGGCCTGCTTGGTTCTTTCAGTGAATGATTGTAAAGATTTACAAAGAATATGTTTACGGCATTAACTACCTAACTGGGACGTTTTGGGACAGATTGGCAAGGATTATATGGACGAAGCATACACAGCGATACACCGGTAAAAGCAAATTATGTTCAACAATGTATCCAGCTAATTTAAGTAGCTCACATTACAGTATTGTGTGAACAGTTGACTTCATTTAATATTGTATGTGGCGTTGTCTTTTGCGGAGTACAATTGTTCCACCAAAACAAGTTCTCACCTAGACAATTTTGCAGAGCCACCGTCGCTGCGTCCGGAGCTTGGCTTGTGATTGGTTATAAAAAACGCAAACTACCCAAAGCATTTTTTTTCCTATCCTAAAATGTTGCCGTTGTGTAGCCAGACCTTACTCCACAGCGCTGTGGAGATAGGTCTGGCAATGCGAGACTAGAGGACAGTCAGATAAATGGTGTTCTGTTGCTTCATCTGGGAAGAGATGGAGACAAAGCTCCAGTTCACTGGGAGAGCAGCTTTCCACTGACAGGGCCAATCGGTTCACTGTACAGTTCCTCCAACAGCTGGTCCCAAAAAGCCATTAACACAAATTCTTCCAACATGAAGCCTATACTGCAGCAAGGCCTGCATGTCTGACTTGCCATTGCATGATACATCTACTCGTTGTTTACTGCAAGGTAAACCATCCAAAGTTTGAATGGATCATGTTTTTCATGAATTTATGCTGCAGACTGGAGAGAATCCTTTAAATTTAACCTTGCAATGTTTATATTTTAATATGCTAATGTTGGCATGCTAACCGTCAGCTGTAAACATTGTCCAAACATTATTTTAAGATGACTGCAGTGCAAGTTATTAAAATATAAAGTTATCATTTATATTCACACTAATAAAATACACATGCAGTGAGTTTTTGATGTGGGTCTTGAAATAATGCATTTATGTTGAAACAATAAAATTGCATTCTTCTTTGATGGGAACATGTCACAAAGCAGGTAGTCAAAGCGGACAACAAAGTGGGTGTGCAACACTTAAACCATTACAACATAAAACGTGATAAAAGTTCAATCACATCTATTCAAAGCTGTGGAAAGCCAAAGTGACTGCTTCATTGTGTTCAAAGAACAGGATTTAAATTAATTTATGGATCAGTGTTTGAAGATTGTCTCAGCTTCAGTTGTTGTTTTTTTAGAGCATTGCACCTGGCAAACTAGAGCTGCATTTACCCCTTGTGTTGTCCTTGAGTCAAATTGACCCATTTTCAATAAAAAAAAAAAATCTCAAAACAAATTGGCTGTTGAAATAAGTGCTGAAAATGTCAACATTAATAATATCTAAAAAACTTTGGAAAAAACACCAAAAACATAAAAAAGCACCCACAACATTGAAAAAGTGACAAAAATGTGGGGAAAAAAGTGCTAATAATAAGTGACCAAAACTTAGGTCTTGAAATTCAGTGGAATTGTCCTTAAATAATGTTTTCTTGTTACAAACATACAGTACATTGTTCATATTCAACGTTACTCAACAAAGTGGTCCATGTATGCTTGAGGTCTAACAAATGAGTATGTTTCCTTCCTCATAAAACATTTGCCCAGTCGATTTTTTTTATATCCATTTGGGTTTTAAATCCAGCATTGTTTACATCCATATTTATTAGCTTGCCATATTCTTCTTATCTGCCTTTGTTGGTGTAGTGCAGCATATCTTGGCATGTTACCTCCCCTTGTAGATTGGTGGAATTTGGGTTGCTCGATTGTGGAAAAAATAATAATCAATTATTTTGGGGCCTTTCTGCTTCCAATTCTTGACAGGACAGCCAGGTGAGAAAGAGGAGAGAGGGGAAAGACTTGCAGTAAACCTACACAGGCCGGACTCAAACCCTGGACCTTGCACCGAGGCACAAATCTCTCAGCACATGCGCGCCCGCTCCACCATCAACTCAACCACAATTCTTTAACTGCCCTATTTATACTGACTCAAATGCTGGTATTGGTATCTGGAAGTACTGGAGTTTATGCCCTTATCCAATACCACACAATAAAGCCCTAAAGAAAATGTATTATGTTCTTTTTCAGTTATAACTGCCTGTCCAACTGGATGATAAAAGAAAGTTCTGTGGCATTCATTGTTTGTGTTTGTTTATGTTTCACAAAGAGTTTAACCTGAGCCAGACCGACAACAAAGATAGAAATCATATCACATATATACAGTGATAGTAGTATACAGCTGTTAAAACATAATAAAATATATGACACACTGGTATCGGATCAGTACTCGGCATCAACCGATACACAAGTTCAAGTATTAGAATCGGTATTGGGAAGAAAAAAAATGGTATTGGACCATCTCTACTTTGGATATAGTGGATGGTGTCCAGGGTATAATGTTAGTGTCGTTTATCTCACAGAAAGAGTCTTTGGATCGGAATAAAATCTGTTTTACTACGGTGAGTCGAACTCAGAAGAACATTACGTGAAACAGGTGATTTAACGTCTCTGTTCATTTTACATACAGTTTAACAATGAAACAAAATGCTGAGGGACCATTACTATGTTTTTTCATGTTGGTTTTGAGCCAACGTGGGGGGGGGGGGGGGGAGCAGAGGGACCGCAGGGTTAACTAACGTTAACTGTTCCTAGAAAACTGATTTAATTTAGCCTTTTTTGCTCACCAAACACTGCTGTGACAGTGAGGAAGTGGCTGTTGTGATGAAGAAGCCAAGTCTTTCAAGGAGAACCCATCATTCACAGAAGTGCAATTTCTTAAAATAAACCCTCCTAGCCTTTCCAGCCAGTCAAGAGAGAAACTTTCATCGGACATTGTGTTTTTGAGTATTATATTGCACTTCTCTAACCACCCACCCATTGCCACAGACACACACTTTCAATGAGATTGTAGACTGTTGATTCACAAAAGATATAATGCAATTTCCCTGCACCATGCCTCAACATTTCTGAGGTACTGCTAAAAAACAGGTATGACCAGTTCTGCAACTTCATGAGTAATGCCAAAATCTACAGTACCACTCTGTGCAAGCCTGCTCTTGCATGTTAATAACACTGTAGAATAATCAGAAAAGGCTAACTGCTAAAGGCTAAAATGTACTTTGATTAAATCTGATTTGTAAAGCATTTTTATGTTATGACATGAGAGGAAACAATAATACAAAGCAGGGTGGGAAATTAGCACCGGCCACCAGCCAATGGCGGGTACTTTTTCAAAGTGGCGGATGACTTTGCCTTGTATACCAGCCACAGTGGCAGGTGGAGTGGTTTTAAGCGCTAGTTCGTGACATCGGTTTAAAAAAGGGGGAAAATATTCCTGGTGTTAGGAGGCCCGCCGCGGAGTCAGCAGTAGCAGATGCGCAATATTAGCTCACACATAAAATAGTACTCATCTTAATTAGCAACGTACATTCATAAATCCTACATAACATTGTCATCAGACTTCCTTATTGATGCACGCACACAGTAGGATCCACAAAGTTAGTCCATTGAGGGGATAAAGGAAAGTGTGATAGCGTTCCACGTTAACGCCTTTTCTCCCTCGCTCGAGGCCGGTGTGTCCAAGCCGAGGCGCAGAGCATGACCTGACCGCATGCTGATAGTTACTAGGCCAGGTAGAGCGAGCTACTGTACTGACAGGGGGAGAGAGAGAGACTATCACTACAAATAGGTTGCGTGTAAGGGGGGAAGTAGCTTCCACTTAAAGGGCAGCACAGCGCAAAGCCCAACGTAAGTAAGTGTCTTTGCTAGTTTAAGACCAACACAGTTGTCAATTTCCTGTGCACTATGATTAGTGTGTCTGACAGGATGGGGGGGGGGGGCGTGGCATCACGATGGTGGCTCTACATCGTGATGTAGACCTATACCCTACCTTACAGACGACCAGTCCATGCACTGTACTTACTATCAAACCTACTTGTCTTCAGAAAATTTAAACAATTTGTTTGTTAGAGGAAAAACTTACTTTAAATTAGAGGAAATAAAAGACCACGAGTCTTCCAAGTCTCATATCAAGTGCAACGCCAAACAGCTGGCAAAGATGGGACAGTGTGGCAATAAAGGCTTTCATTCATTTTCTTCACATCACTTTTTATTTGCTTATATTAATAAAATATGTATTGATGATACAAAATAAGGTACTGAAGCAATTGAAAATATGCTAGTGCACTCTTTTACAAATTTGAATTCTGGAAAAAGTGGTTGGTAAAAAATATTAGTGGCTGGTAAACTTGAGCATCTACCAACCACTGTGGCTGGTGGGAAAAAAGTTAATTCCCACCTTGATACAAAGGCACAAAAGTTTCTGCAAGAGGAGCTGATAAATATATGGTATACACTTACATGCCTGCTGATTCCTAAAATTATAATTGACCACTTTTGCTTGGTTTATTTTTGTAAAAAGGAGACAGATACCACTGGGCGGCACACAAGGGCTTCCAGCTGAACATACCCCCCCCTCCCACAGCCAGTCCTCCACCCCACTATCGCTTAATACTCATTCTTACAGGAACACTGCGGCGCACCAGCCAGGCCAGGGTGGGGGTGCACTGCAGCACAGAAGGCTCACTTCAACAATAGGGACTCAGATTTCCCTCTATTATCTTTGAGGAAGGACAATGATTTAGTTTCAGACGTATGATGGTGTATGAAACTCTGTGGCATTGAACATAAATATAAAAATAATATGACCGCCGAATTAAACTCACATGATGTCCAGATATATCTTAGCATATTTTAGATTACAGTTTTAGAGGACAGTTTAGTACAGTATTTATACCCAAAGATGAATGCTGCTATAGAGCAGGCTTGGATCTAAACTACTTACTACTTGGACATTTGTTTGTTGGGTAGGTAATCGATTTAAAATTTTAAGATTCAAATATTAATTTTTTGGTTTTGTTTTTTTCCTTCAATACAGTAGAAAAAGTTGAAACAGATTCATATTTTGGAGAAACGCAGCCCGGGGATCAGACTTGTCAGTCCTTTTTGAGGTGGTGTAAGAGTTTTGTACAGTTAACAGGAAACATCACTGCCTTTATCGCTGCCATGAAAAAAGTTTAAAGTTGCTGTTGATTAGTACCGAAGCATTGAAGCACAAAAAAAAAAAATAGTATTCGAGACAGCCCAATAATATGGTCACCGTTTTGTAACTACCAGTCTGTGTGCTTGTCCATTTGTACACGTAGATACAGGTATCTGGATTTCCACGTCTGTCTGTCTCTGCTATCAAAACAAAATCATATTGCCTCTCCCTCGAGACAAAGTTGCCCATGCAGTTTTCTGCTAAAAGAGGTCTTCCAGCTTGGAGGTTAATCTGGGATTTGTGGGGCTGTATGAATCAGCATTAAGCCCCTGACATTGACATAATAGTGAGGTTGCGTTCTCAGACACAGTTTAACAGAGTAATGGAGATCTCATTGCTGATGTCCGTGAAGCTAGTCTGGAGAAGGCCAGATTGCTGCAGTACTCAGCCTGCTGTCCTCATCAGTCTTGCTATCAGTCTGGACTGTTGGAGCTGACCCCCCATCCCACATCACCCAGACCAACATCTCTGTCCACCTGTTACCATCTCCTCAATTATGCTACTTTTAAAAAGTGAAAATAGAAAGAAAATATGAGCAATTTTAAGTTTTGACACTTATGCCATATTATTTTGTCAAAGATAGAATTATGAATATAAAAATGTCCAATTATAGAAAAGAAATTGCATTTACTTTGCAATAAATTGACACCAAATAGACATTCTAGCTTTGTATTGTAATACATACAAGTTCACCTTTCCCGGTTTTTAATTCATCTCTACCATTCCAACTATAAACATTCATGTAGCAAGAGAAAAATGAGTTTGATCATACCACAACATACACCGCTGTATATTTTTGAAAGAAACTCCACTCAAAATGATAAAGAGATGTGACTGGCAAGGTCTTTCTGGGTGGGAGAACTAATGCTGAGGTGGTTCAGTGGGGTAATGCTATGTGGGAGGTGCAGCGATTTTCATTTTCAGAATCAATTCAGTCAGCACTGTAGAGAGATCATGAACTTGTGGACAATTATCCCACTGATGCCAAAAAGAGTCCAATCATGGCTTGGTAATGGTATTCCCTTTTTTATTATCTGTGAAAAGCCTCAAAACATAAGCTATAATCACTCACACACAATTGCAGCCTAGCACCTCATTTTCCTGAATGAGTCTCCTAAATTTACCCGAGGTTAAACTGGACATTTACCCTCTTATCGTTTTTATAATTCATACCTGTGAAAGGAGCGTGGATAATTTCTTAATAGGGGATCTAAACCATTAACAGGCATTAATTAAACTCTAGGAAAACACTGCGCAACACAGGTATACAATCTATGAAAATAAGACTGAAGTGCAACTACTGGAAAAGATGCGAACGTGATCAAAATGGTTGGCATCTAACAGAGGGGTGTCCCTCCAACAATTTCTCTCTCTAATTAATAGAACATGTGTACCTAAATGTGTACTTATTGCTGTAATTTATAGGTTTAAAACTACATAAAATGGGAGACAATATGTAATTGCTTAAACATTCAGTGTGTCCAACATTCAGGTTATAATAATAACGTAAAGCAGATCCCTTTCTGATCGCTTTGCTATGCAGTTATGAAATAGCTAATAAAAATGGGCATCATCACTGGTAGCGTTTGTTTTACAGTAGGGTCAATTTGCTGCATATTAACCTGCAGGTTGTGCGAATCCTTAGGTTTATATCTATCTGTTTTGGCAATTACACACAATGAAAACCCACAGCCCACCCATCAGAATGGTACTGTCGACCATGAGTTAAATGGAGGATCTCACATTCTGAATTTGGGGTTGAAGAAAAAAAAACAATTAGTCAATGTGATTAAAAGAACACCCAGCATTGACAATAATGGTTGCTTTTTGATGTTATAATGCATGACCAACTAAAACCGTTCAGAAAATTCAACTACATTATTCAATTCATATTTGTTGCAATCACCAAACCCTCTCTCAAGAGTTATCCCCAATATACAGGCAATACGGATGAATCATACTTTGTAGATAAAAGTAAAATGTAATTTTAAAAAAAATAGTCACTTTAGAACATTTTGTAAAAACCAGTGGACATCTGCTATGGAGTTTGTGAGATCTGATAGCCAATGCCCCTAGCTTTAATTAGCTCACAACACTGGGCATAACCATTACACCAATTATCTTTCTTCGGGCATCCACAGGGAGGAAATGTTACCCACGGCATATTCTCTATAGGGGATGCTTTGGCAGCTGCACATCTAATTACACCTATGGGGAGAATCTCTTGGTTATCAGAATGGTCCAATTTATGCTCATACTGGGCAATTAACAGCCCCTCTATGCCGGTGGCAATGACTGAGCATTTAGTGTTATTCAAAATACACAATGTACATGTGTCATAAATGTATTATGTGTTGAGTTACACCTACTGTGGACAAGTGTGACTGAAGCACATAAGGCTCAACTTTCATCCTTTCAACCCTGTACTCTGTGGTGTCTGAGCCATGCTGGATGGTGTAGTGTTTAATTTAATTAATGTATGAAGTCCCATCACATGTTGTATTAGCAAGATCGCTAAGTTTTTAGATACCCACTTGAATAATTTATTTTAACACAATGCCATCCAATCCTCTGTGTTTGATGCAGAACTTGGATAATGGAAAAGACATAACACATCAATGGGTTTTTTCCTGTATTAATTCCCTCACGCTATCTAAATTCTACTCCGTGTTTCCCACAGGTTGAGAATTTACTGGTGGTGGTGGGTGGCGCAGGATGTGGTGGTGGGTGGCGCAGGATGTGACGGCGCGGCGCGTGATGGGTTCAGTGATTAACTAGTCAAACAAATGTGTAAAAAATGACTAGATAACATTATCAGATAATATAGAAATGAAATACCTATTTACAAATTAAACAAATTAGACTAAAAGATGATACAGATACAAATGTTGGACTATGCTGCTTCTGACACAATTTCAGGGTGTTTATTAGGGCTGAACGATGTGAGGAAAATATAAAATATGCCCTAACGTTGTTGAATAGCGCAATAATGATAAAAAAAAAAAATTACTTGCGATAAACAGATTAAAATCAACTCATTTCTGTTTTTATCCTGCTTTTATTTTCTGATGAAATACAACAAATTGTTCTCTGAAATGAAAACAAATGACAGGAAAGTGTAGCCATGATGGGATTTGTGAATTAAATCAGTTTCGGCTAAAGAAGATAAGATAAAATACCCATAATACTGTACTATGATCCATACAGAAAGTTACATAGTAATAATCTCAACACCGTTTCCTCCTACCTCTTGTTAATTTATATATGACTAGGGCTAAATCTAAAGTAAATTGTTGTTTGTTGAGTTTGTTAGATCAGTG
This sequence comes from Etheostoma spectabile, assembly GCF_008692095.1. Classification (NCBI taxonomy): domain Eukaryota; kingdom Metazoa; phylum Chordata; class Actinopteri; order Perciformes; family Percidae; genus Etheostoma; species Etheostoma spectabile. The sequence continues at coordinate 20,864,965 of NC_045742.1, forward strand.
TTTTAATTCATGTTTTGGCGATCCTAAACATGCTGTTGAGTAATATAACGTTACATCATGTCCTGTTGCACTCATTAATATCTCATCTGAGCAGATTTTCTGTCATTCAAGCAACTTTGGGTTGTAATTTAAAACTTGTATTTAAATTTAATATAATTACAGGTTTTATTCTGGCTTGAGTCCATAAATACAGTTAATGGTTACAGGCACGGAGATTTGAAGGCTTGGTCAGCAACCATTGGCTCTTCGGGGAGCTTTTACAGCGGTGTGGCTGTTGTCCTTCTACGGTTTTATTAGTAAAGTTAATCCCATTGCAAGACCACCAGCAGCATGCTACTACACATGTAACGATAGCCTCTGCCTGAAATGCAGCGTTGATGCTGTCATGCATGTGGCACAAGACTTCACTAGGGGGAGGGGCTAAAGGCAGAGAGACTTGAGGGGGGGGAGAGCAAGGAAAGGAAATGCAGTTTAAAGAATACGCTGCATGTTTTAAATAGTTTAAAAAAGAAAACACACACACTCATGCATATGCTAAAGTGAGTGAGGCACGCATGGATATTCACTCTCAAAAGGTCAGTAGAAGATCTGTATAAAATACTTTTTTCCAAATTGCCTATCTGGCCCAAACAACAACATGGAAAATGAGAAAAACTGTATTTTACATATCCATACACCACATGTAAAGATGTGAGTGGAAATGTAAACTGCAGATTAGACCTATACACTTATTTCAATATTTTTCCATTCAAAGTAATCTGAGATTAATTTTTCAAAAGGTCAGTTGGAATAACAGCCTACGGCAAACTTGAGGCACACCGTTTCAGGAGGGTAGATGTTCAATAATGTATGAATGCATGCTGTTTCATTAAATATATCCCAATTCAGTGATGTCTTTGATGAATATATCATTGCTGAGTTAACCCTTTTATGCAAATAAAATGTCTGTGTTTGACAGTTTTTGGGCCAGAATTCAGAGTGAGATAATTCAGTGCCCATTGTACAGCTTTTGAGACCAATTGCATCCCAGAGCCAGCCTGCTCCCTGTAAAGCAGGATGGGGCTCCAGAGCTGCTTCAGCATTACTGATGATCGCCCTGTGCTTTGTCATGCACTTGCATTCAAGATTGGGACAGTCGCTAATTCATGATAACGCTCGTACATAATATACTGTATGTCTGTATTCCTTTGATATAATAGTTGACCGTCTAACTGCAGTTACGAGTCAGCAAGACTAGATGGTGATAATCTTGGTTCTTTTTATTTAGTTATTAGGCTCAACGTGCTATGTGATATGCCCCTTAACCATTTCTTTATGAAAATATTTTGCAATGCACTTTACTTTAGGTCCACTGCTATGTCAGTTTATCCATATGGATAAGGGTCTATTTTATTGAGCCTTTGAGCTGCCATGCTAGGATGAATGCAAATAAAAGCCTCTAAAAACTCAGAATACAAATGAGAAAGCTTCAACACATGTGGAAATGATACATTTTAATATTTTTCCCCATAGAGTTTTCTGGTGCCCTCAGATTACTGACAGGCCACTTCATTTCCCCATTTGAAGTGAGAGCAAGGTTGCAGGCCTTACCTACAGCAGGTACAGGTCATTCCTTTGATAGAGAGGGTCATGGTCTCACCTGTTCAGACCCTGCCACTTGGCAGCCTGCCTTTTTCAGGCGCATGCTGTTTAGTTTTTTTCACACTCCTGTCTTGTGCGCATGAGAGCTGACACTGAGGCCACTGGCCCTTACTTGTTTGTTTTCAAAGCAGTTGCCAGAGTTAAGTAACTAACCACTGAATAGATGCACGTTCTGTAAATATTAGAACATAAAGCATAAAAGGTGAAGTTACTATAAACTCAAACTTACTGATACATTTACATCTTTGATTAAAGTTGCTTCCCTCTTGTTGATGTTTAAAGTATTTTCAAAAAAACCAGACTAGCTTGCCCCTCCCTTCTGAGCTTCCGCGCATTCACCCCCCCAACCCCCACCCCCAAATCCTTCTTGTCGGTTATTGGCTGGAACCCTGGAACCTGTCTGTGTATGCTACATGGTGCATGTGGGAACAGTATGTTTTTGTTTTGTTTTGTTTTGTTTGTAGACCCTGGGCTGTCTACAGAGACTGTGTTTTTTACAGTGTGTTCTGGGGACAGGCAGCTCACAGATGGTGGGATGTTTTTTTTACAGTGTGTTCTGGGGACAGGCAGCTTGCGGATAGTGAGGAGATGCTTTTTTACAGTGTGTTCTGGGGACAGGCAGCTTGCGGATAGTGAGGAGATGCTTTTTTACAGTGTGTTCTGGGGACAGGCAGCTTGAGGATAGTGAGGAGATGCTTTTTTACAGTGTGTTCTGGGGACAGGCAGCTCACAGATAGTAAGGGGGATATTTTTTTTTTTTTACAGTGTGTTCTGGGGACAGGCAGCTCACAGATAGTGAGATGTTTTTTTACAGTACGTTCTGGGGACAGGCAGCTTGCGGATAGTGAGGAGATGTTTGGTGTATGTGACAAGAAATGTTCTAGCCTGTGACATCACTTAAAGCAACTTTAAATACTGTCTCAACAATAAAATATGATTGGGTATTTAACAGTGAGGCATATGTGAATTGACCTCAAGTTGGAAAGTAACTTTCTTGACTGGTCAACAGGGAAATGAAAATGCAAACTATACAATATACCTGATTGCTTCATGGTCAATTAAGGCTTAGGGGAAAAGAGATGAAATCAATGCAGTTCTTACAGAGGATTTAATGGAGAATTAAGACATGTTAGGAAATGTCCAACAATCTCCCACCAATAAAAACTTTAGGGCTTGTGCGGGAGTCTGTGTAAATAAAAGAGGGCAATAATAAGCTCCCTAGTCCTGATAATTGCAGTCAATTTAGCTATGAGTAGATGCGAGGGTGAATGGAGCTGGTGTTATCTACATGGGACCAGCCTGTGATAGTAACGCCCCAGTCCCAGCCTCCTGGGAGACTAATAACACAGTAGGATTACTGAGCGCTCACTCTGCTTGCACCAAGGACATTTGCCAATAACAACTTTATCTGTCTCCTCCACACGCCTTGGGTTTTGGCATTTGTAACTGCTGGAAATTAAGAATCGCTTTGTTTTGTCTCCAAGCTGGGGATTGCTGACTGTGGCTGTAATCAAGACAAAAAAAAGATTATTTCAAAAACCTTTTTGATAAAACCTTGAGCAATTTCATCATGTTACTGTCATTTTGCCAAGTCCGTATCAGTTGATTAATCAGGGAAAGTTGTCTGCTGAAGACAACCATTTGAGGTTTCAAAGGATTTTCTGTGACTGTCGTCCTCATCCTTCACAGGGATGTCATTATTACACCACCTACTAGTCTATAATGGGGGCTGACAAAGGCCTACACATTTTGATTTGGAGAGATTTAGCAAAGCCATTTCAACCTCCGTCATTTCATGCTTGTGTCTCTTAACCGTTCCTGTCATTTTCCACGCTAATTCTCAATTGTTCTGTACTTCTAGATGTGTGATAGGGAATCTATCATACATATATTTTCGGGTTTGGGACTTTGAAGATGTTAACCCCAGTTTGGAAAATTATAATTTTTCACTATTCTATGGCAGTGCGGACCATATAATTACTCTATTGATCAATTAGTCACGGAAATAATCAACTGGTAAATTACGACGAAAATTACCCTCTAGTTACAGTCAGACACCATATAGATTATTTCCTTAATGCTGTCTTAACCCTCTAGATCAATTCAATTATTATTCTGTTTTATTCATTGTGTCAAATCACAAGAGGTGTTCTTTCAGGACACTTTACAGATAGAGTAGGTCTAGACCACAGTCTATAATTTACAAAGAAAGAATGCACAGTCAAGCCCTGTTCATATTTATTAAACAAACTGGACTATGGGGCCAAGTGTAGTCATTCCGGGCCTAGGTCCTGGATGAGAAAGACCCCTTGCTGCACTATATTCTATTCTATTTTTAATTGTTACCTGCCACCAACATTTTGTGTTTTCTGTGACACAAATAAAGACTGTTTCACTATAAATTGCTGCCTAAAAATGTATCATAATGTAGGAAATTAAGTATTTGACTCAATATTTCCAGGGACAGGACCCAAAGACCCCCCACTTAATTTGTCCCCTCAAAGGCCCATTCTGAGCCAGGTAAAACCGTGCAACCCGATCCCATTTCCCTGTAAAATACATTAAAAAAAAACTCAAAATCTACTGCATACTGGTGCCAAAGAACTAGTGCTATAGCCTCTCAAACCTGATGTACAAATGCAGATGTTCCACCTTTAATTTTGTGCCATTGTGCCACACTGCATGTAAAGAAAACTGTTGGCACCCTTCCCTGAAATGAGCCAGATGCTCCTGACATTGCTGCACTATAGGGAACACCTGACATTAACAGTGGTTCTTCAGGGCTCTGTTTAATATGTATAGGAGCCCTTTTCTCTTTTAGCAGACAGAGCCTTCAGTGGTGTGCCCCACCGTCACACTAGCTTGAAGAGATAAATTAAAACACTGACCCCAATCCAATAGCTAGCATGCACAGGCCTGAGGTGATGAAGTAAAGCACATACGGAAACGTTCTGAAATCCTGTCAGATGGGTTTAAATCTGTTTAAACATACTTATCTCTCACGTGTCAAATGTTGGTGTGGAGTTCAAACCGTGTACTCAGCCTTGTTTCTCCCGGGCTAAGCTGAGTTTACAACTTAATTGCTGCCTAGGGCTCATCTTCTCTAGCTAAAAAGATATCAAATGGGATCTCAATAGACAGGTCTCAGATCCTCCGCCCCACCCCCGATTAGTTTCCATAGAGACCATAGCTGCTGTTGCAACCCCTTTTAAGGGAAAATTGTCACGTTGTGCGAATCTATGGTTTAACCTGTCAAACGTTTCAGAAAACACACACACACACACCAACACACACCCACACATTTGAGCATAATTACAATGTCAAAAATGACACACACAACTGCCATACATGATCGTAAGGCTACCCTAGATGTGAGCTCAGTGTGTGGCTAGGCTTCCTTGTTACAGGCTGAATACGTTCCTTTCAATTAGTGACATTAAATGTCTCAACAAAGATAAGAACCCAAATAAAGTGCTGGAGGTTCAAGCCATGTTTTGTGTCTCACACAGAACAGGTAGCAGAGTGAGAATTGGAGCTTTTTGTCATATTTGATGTGAAACTGATGGGCACAGATTTCATAGTAATGACCTTTAATGCACTGCAGACTGGGCCTGCACAATTCGTGGAAAAAAAATAATCAAAATTTTTTTGTTTCCATTGATATCACGATTCACTGCCACAATTCTTTTGACCATGACAAAACAAAACAAATTGGCAGTACCAAACCAAGGTCATCGTAGTTTTGCATTTTTCATTAGTTTTGACTTTTTGTTTTCAAATTCAGTTTAGTTTTAATTAGTTTTTAAAGTGGGTTTACTAATTTAGTTTTTATTTTTTGAAAATGCTTAGTTTTAGTTTGGTTTATATTAGTTTTAGTCTTTTTTGTAATATGGGTTATTAGTTGGGGGATTCAAAAAGGTCAATAAAAATATTATATGTATAGTATGTAATAACAAAAACATCATACAATTTTAGAAATATGTATTCACCATATATTCAACAATAACACCAGTACAAACCATGTACATATGATGATGAACACAGATATGAAAAAAGTCAACACAAGACGCAGCAGTAAGTGCAGAATGTGTTTGACGTGTTTCGGGAAAAACCTAAACAGCCAACCGACTAAAGAAGACGGACATCAACAGGTGTTTTGAACTTTGGTTATGAATAAAGTGGCAAACATCTTGAAGTCAATCCACTCCCACAGCTGTGTAGAAATCCCCGTATTAGTCCACACACCCACTCTCCCGCTTTTGGTGTTCCTGCATATTTACTAACCCGCTACCGGGTCACCGGTGAAAGCAGCCTGTAGTGTTCTCTGTCCTGTGGTTGTCTTACGTCATGCTGCTGGCCCTACGTATCCATACCTCCATGCCCGTAACGTTACCGGGGTTAGCTGTTGTTTCGGGGAAAGGGGGCCTTGGCGTGCTCCTTTACCTTGTTAAGGTAAGCTAAGTTACCCTCCTTGTGTTTGTTTCTCAAATGTAGGCTACTTTCAAAATCGTTGGGATGTTTTCCTGTAGTAAATGGCCCACATAATTACCACCTTTCACTGCAAGGCACTTTCTTTTATCTGACACAGTCATAATCAAACAGGACTCTGCCGCTTTCTTACGACTTTTTGTACCGCCATGAGATCAGGCGAGGGGCACAGACTGTTTGTTGTGTTCAATTTAACATAGAATGTCAGAATTATTGGGTTCCCAGTCGGAAACTATACACGTCTACGGGAAAGGTCACGGTCGGAAATATATAACGTTATTTGCTCTATAAACAACATTGACAAAGCCGAAAACTAAAGGACATTTACTCAATTTTAACCAAACCAAACATATTTTTTTGGCACCTATAGCATCACCATATGCTTGTAAAAATAGAGGCTTTAATGAAGAGAAGGGAAAGCATTGCAGCGCTTGGGATCGCTTTAAAACCTATTTTGTACAGTCTTTGTTTAAAACTCACAGAAGTAGTAGCGTTTGTGATGCGTTCGGCTCGTAAATTAAATGAGAACCAAAGGCAGTATTTTAAAAATCAAATTATTCAAAAACTAAATCGTGAACAAGGTGAATCGAGATTGCGATTTTATAACAATTAATCGTGCACGCCTACTGTAGACCACTTTTGCCTGTGTATATATATATAGCAGTACATCAAATGGTAGAATGTAACAATTGAGAGTGGGCATTTATATACCATGCATAATAATATGAATGTTTGTACCTGCTTCAAACAAAACCTGTCACCTCATGACAGTCTGGGCTACTCAAGAGCCCAGAAGCTATTACTCACTGCAACCTTCCAACCTGCTCAAACATCAGCAATTAAAAACAGAACAGCATGTGGGTTCAGAGTAGCTGAAAAAGTGACAGTGGCTGAATGTTAGACAGAGAGGAGCTGCTGAAAAGTGAATAGCATTGTACAGATGCATTACATAACAAATATAAAAGCATGGCATGAAAGAGACATTGTATGATGGCATTAGGAAACACAGAGATGTTAGTTGCGACTGACTTGCCCAGTCTCAGAGCTGATGGGGCCCTGAATACTGAAGAGCGATGGTTATTTCAGTGTTGTTCCCATTGGGGATGAGCCTTAGCAACATGCCACAGGACATTATTTCATGCATCACTGAGCTGCCTTGAAACTAATGCAGCCAGTTCTTGATTTTTTTTGGGGGGGGGGCTTCTGCAGAGCTGAGTTTTTATAGAATATTTTGATACTTTGTAGTTCAATTTGAGTAACCTCAATGAACCTTATCCTTGTATAAACCTGTTGGCACATACAAAAAAAAAAAGTTTAAAAACTTACAATGTAGATTTGTCATTCCTTTGGTATCAAAAAGAAACATGTGGTAATAGCACAGCGCTGGAGACCAAATTCTCCACTTGCTGCACAATGTGGAAACAAAGACAATGTGAATTAGCATTTTCCAAGTCCTGTCTTTAAACTGTGAATGCCATTATAACTCTGGAAAACAATGGGCCTCTAGGAACAATGGTTTCAGCACAGTAGCTACACATACAACTATGTTGAGACCTGTAATGTGTGCTTGTAATTATATGCTGTCTTGTCCAGTCCCAATTACTCCATACGAGCCTGCTTAAAACGTGATGCCGATCTTTAGCCTTTACCAAAACACTTGGATATTTTTATAGCACAGAATAAATACTAGTGTGACAATTTGTAGATACTGTATAGTTATTTATTCTGTGAACTGTGGTCATTGCGTTGTTGTCACAATGTTCTTTATCTTGACAATACTCATTAGCTCCATCCTAATCCACAAACAGAGATTCAGAGTGTTATAAAATAAACTTTTCCCACAGTCCCAAAGTTTCCCACACTGGCTTCTTTACATGGAGGAGCACGTTCCGGACCAAGTGACCAATTTCCGATAAACTGAGAATAAACAATAATCGGAGTAATTGTGCGTAGTGTCACTGCAGGCAAGGCACTGGCTGAGTCCTTCCCGAGTCATGCCGTTAATTTAGGAAGTGCTTTGTTTGGTATGCAGCAGAGTTTTCTATGAGCGGAGAATGCATTTTAAACGTCAATGTCGCAGTCGATCACGTTCATTTAGTTATGGGAAGCCCAAATCTCAATCTGTGCAGGCCTACTCGCCTGTACGTTCCCTATGGCTGAACCAGAGTAATTGAAAGAGAGTCCCTTTAAAAGACACAGGGCTGGACTAATTAGATGGTAAATTGTAACAAAACGTAAAAAATGTGTGCAACTGCGTTGTGTTTACTTTACTTGAAATGTAGGCCTTAAGTTAATTGTGCAAGGACTCATTTTATTTATGGTAAAGATAGCTATTTGTTTTCCATAAGCATACAAGTTAATGTTTTTAAAGTTTTTTTTTTATTTTTTTTTGGTATTCTACTTTAAAAAGTGACAGTAAACATTGTTGAAATTGTGTGGAAATGCCAGTTGTTGATTTTATCTGATAGACGTAGTTAGGGCTGGGCAATAGATTGATATCGTGATCTGAGACTAGATAACAGCTTAGATTTATTTAATTGATTAGGACAATGCACATTAATCAACATTTCTGTAAATGCGCCAGTGTTAGCCAATCGTAGGGCTGCACGATTATGTTCAAAATGATAATCACGATTATCTGGATCAAAATTTTGATCGCGATTATTCTCACGATTATTTGTTGATTTTAACCGAAACAAATTTTATTGTCACATAGGCTATTTATAACTGCGAGAGGGAGTGTGATGGACGCTACTCACTGAGAGACGGCTGACTCATTATGAACGGGTCCAGCACGGGTCGAATGGTGGATACACACGTAGTGTGTATGAAACGTCTGTATCGTCACTGCGCTGCATTTTTATGAACTATGATATTCTGGCCATGGGTCACATCTCTGGCCCAGGTCCAGGTCCCGGTATCGGTACAGCAGCTGCGTCTCACACGCTGTTACTCTACCAGCGGAAACACTGGTACAAATACTGGTTTGCCCCTCATACTTAACAATATACAGCTGTGTTAATGAAAAATTAAAACTGTAGACAAATATCAGAAGTGTGGACCGGCGGCCGCTGTGTGGCGGGGCGCGGAGAGTAAGAGGAGAGAGAGTAGGACGAGAGAGCGTAGAAAGATCCAACACAGGCACGGCTTTACAGACGAAATGGGTCATGTAACGCAAAATTAAAACATATCCATATAAACAGCATTGCAGCGGATGCGAGGACATTAGCACCGGTGCGTCCTAGAGGAGCTAACAGCTAACAGATGCTACTAGCTAACAGCTAACAGACGCTAACTAGCACCGACTAGCACTGGTCACCGCTGTTGTCTGAAAAACAACAAATGGGACAAAGTGTTGCGTTTACTGGTAAACTGGTAAACCTTAAGACTGACATATTACCGAGTGCTATCTGTTGAGTTTTCCTCACGCTACTCTGTCCTCTGGGACTGTCTACATCTAGAAACTAAGCTGCGCGGTGCAGTAAACTACTCTGACAAGCAGACGGTTTTACGGAGCGGGAGATTGGCTTTGCTAAAAACCCGGAGCGTTCTATGAAATGACGCTTTATAAAAAATAATCGCTCGATCACGCAAATTTGATCGTGGGAAGTCCAAATCGTGATCGCGATTAAAATTCGATTAATTGTGCAGCCCTATCCAATCGGCTATTTTTCAACTTTAGTCCTACCTCTTTAGGGAAGAAACCGGAGCAAACACAGGGACTCCACACAGACCCGGAACGTCCAAGATTCAAACCAAGAACCGTCTTGCTATGAGGCAGAAGTGCTAACACTTAGCCACCATGCTGCCCAGATTTTGGATATTGTGATATAGTGGTAGGACATAAGTGTTATCTGTGACTGGTTTTAAAGGCTGCATTACAGTAAAGTGTAGTACTTTTCTGAACTTACCAGACTGTTCTAGCTGTTCTATTATTTGCCTTTTCCCCACCTAGACATTATTTCCACATTACAGATGATTATTTATCTAAAATCCAAATGTGAAGATATTTTGTTAAAGAACCAATCATCAACCCTAGAATATCACTGCAATACCAATATAGAGGCATTTGGTCAAGAATATAGTGATATCTGACGTTCTCCCTTTCACCCAGCCCTAGATGCAGGAGTAGGCAATGGGGAGCAATTTAGACATTATGAGGTCCAGACCTTTGAATTTGAATTAATACCCTTGCTTCCATGCCCATGATTTTAAAGCTAAAATCATGCATAAATATGAAGCTTACATCACTCTAATATACAAAATCAAACATTTACCCAGTTATAGTTTATACAGTATATTAACGTGTGTATTGGGAAACAAACTTTCAGTATTAAAATTACTAGCATGACATGAGCTGTCTATCTACCTATTTTCGTATTGACATGGTTTAATTTGACCAGATGGAGAACATGCTGTGATAAATGTTTACAAAAGGATTACCACCTTTGCAACACAGAATGACCACTTGACATGGCTGCTTTGTGAGCAATGATACATCACTTGTGTATTTTTTTCTTCTGTTTAAGAGTTAAAAGTATAAGAAATAAAAATGCTACGGCTGTAAAGATAAGCCTTTTTTAGAAGTATACATTTCATGCTGTGTTCTTGGAGTTGGACCACGGCTAGCTTTCCTGCAGGTAATCTAACATTACTTGCCTGTAAGTGGGTTTATTCTCTCTCTCTCTCTCTCTCTCTCTCTCTCTCTCTCTCCTTATGCTCTATTGTGATGCAACTACTGCCCTGACTGTGGAAGATAGTGTTTCCTTTAAATGTTAATCATTGGGCCAACATAATTAGCCGCTGGTCCAGTTTAACACCCTGTGTCAAAGTAAGAGCAAGACTTTCCAGTGGAGAGTGATTGCACTTGAAAGTCTGGAAGATTGCCACACATAAGCATAGCCTCAGACAAAATTTCCCGGTTGGCAAACTTAATATTTTCTATGCAATTGCCTTGAAGGTTTAAAGACTTAACAGAGAAAGTTGTGATTGTTGGACAGAACTGATCCATTTGTGTGAAACTTCAGTCACATGCTGCAGAATTATTTAAATTCAAATTGGTCATTCACGGCCATGCTATATGTCTTACCAAGACTTGATGTCCTTACTTGTTATGTCATTTTTTAAGCCTGTTGCGATACGCAATAAATCAATTAATAGCTAACCTGAAAGACAGCTAGAAGCAAAAGTGGATGCCGCACCGGTCACGCTAATGGAGGTGTAATGTTACGAATGGCCACTGTTCTGACTCGGGTGCCTGGGTCTGTTTCCCGACGGTTCAGTAAACTGCCGTTAGCGACCTTAGCACCGGAGTTAAGAGCTGACCGGGATGGCAGCTAGCTGGCTGGGAGCTGACTGTGGAATGGATGTGTCGAGCCGAGTCGGTACCATGTAATGGAAAAAAGGTAATATGTTGCATTTTTTGTAAAACAGTTTTGCTTCTGCAGAGGCTCCACGCTGAGCTTTCACCGTAGCCCATGTAAATGGCCAGATGTATGTGCGCTGGTGTGTGCGTTGAACCGGCATGTGTGTGTGTGTGTGTGTGTGTGTGTGTGTGTGTGTGTGTGTGTGTGTGTGTGAGAGAGGAGTGTGTGGTACAGCGAGGGCAAAGTGAGAGAGGGAGGCGATTAGCTTCGGAGCGAGTAGTAGTCTAGAGTCATAGTGAGATAAACAAAGTGTCTCCCCTGTGCTTTCTGACCAAGGTGGGAAATTTGTAGCAGGAAAGGTAACTCTTCCTTGACTTCATGTGGTTTATGAAGAAGGAGAACCAGGAAATGTGTTGGGAGAAGTGCAACGCTACAAAGCCACAGCTGAGTGATGTACATGTAGTTACATTATTCGAGAGGTGAGGTCAGGCTACGGCTAGGTTTGTGGCTTCCCGTACCTACGTACGTAGCAACGGTGTAGATTTTACGCAGAAGTATAAAAACAACTTTCAAAACGCGGCAACACAACCAACATGCATATGCACCTAAAACACAATCATTTGGTGCAGTTTTCCCAGATTGGAAAAAAAAAACTACAACAGATGGGCCGTCTCTATCATCCCGACAGTACCCAATCACTGGGGCGCATTTTGTGTTAACAGAAACAGAGTCCATTTTATTTGTGGTTTTTGGTTGTCATTTATTGTGGACATTTAAAATGTCTCCCAGTTCCAGTGTTAAATATTCTTTAGAAATAAAAGTTTATTGATTTTTGAAAAGGTGTACCTGCATTATTATGCCATTATCATATTAGATGAAAATGGTCTCAGAACAACAACATTATTGTTTATCGCAAATTTTCTGGGACAATTTATTGTCCAGGAAAATAAGTTATCTTGACAGGCCCAACATTTAGTGGAGTGGAAACATCAGCAGATAGATATTTCAATAATAATAACAGTGTTCCCATTCATGTCCTCGTCATTTCTTCACCACAGACTTTTGTTCTGAACCTTGAGGTTTCAAATCTCTCAAGGCCTTTTTTGTTAAATTAGTTGTGTAGGCGCTGGCCTGCTCTCTCATAATAAAAGAAAAATTATACGGTAAAATGGCAATATCCATTAGCAGCATCTACATGTATTGATTTTGTTTTGAGACACTGGGACATGTTGTGCCTCTGATTGAGAAAACCAAACATTCTCGGAGTCATCTGGGATGCATTTACCAACTTCAGGTGTTATCTCTGCACAAAGGCCTACATTTCTCTCAAAGAGAGGTAGAAATTAATGATTTTTGTTAACCAAAAAAAAAGGGCATTAAACTAATAAGAGTATTGAGGAACACATCAATGATGTGACCCGTGATTTGCATTTACAGGCAGTTGACTGTAAGCAGTGCAGATCTCATGATCTGGGTCCAAATAGCTGTCTGGCATAAAAGAAGCAGGCACTTCCACAGGTTGATGAGTTTAAAAAAAGCACACACACACACACACACACACACGCACACACACACAGTACAACAAGATAAAAAACACTTCAATTAGTGCAGGAAATATTGATTCTTATGTTTTTCTTCATGTGCCCATTGAAAAACGGGACACGCAGATCACAAAGTAGTATAGGGAAGATGGGTTGGGACTTCCTATGGCATCTGAATGTGTCACTGATATACATCATGCCCCCTGTTGGTTTTACTAGATTCATTGTGTGCAATAATTCACCAGTTCCACTCTTATTAAACTGAAACTGCTTTTCATGGGTCCCAGCCTTTCATCAATCATCACAAGACTGATTACTAGTGACTACTACTGGTTACTCACAAAAACAATTGAGACACTGCCAGTAAAGTGATCCCTACTAACGTGATCCCTAATGGTCCTTCAAAAAAATGGGCATCGTCTGCATTTTGTCATTTTAGAACCGGAAGGTACCGGAAGTATCGGTTCTGGTGACATCCCTATCTCCTACTTTTGAATGTAAGTATTGACTGCAACACTCTCAAGCGTATCCGGAAGAAGTGCAGCACCGATGCTAACACTGGCATCGGCGCCCAAGGTGCTTCCAAAAAATGGGGATCATCTGTGTTTTGTCATTTTAGAATCGAAAGATTTGTTGTCGTGACATCCTTAATATATACAGTACATACTACCAGATAATCCCATTTGTGGGAGGTACAGTAAACAAGTAAGAGTATCAGTTTTGGCCTGAAAAGTAGTTAGATAGGTAGCAGTTAGGTAAGTAGTCAGGCTTTATTTAGCATTTTCAAAATATGATGGAAGAAATCTTTAAAGACAGAAAATACTCCGCTTTGAATCATAAGTTGAGTCTGATAAAACTCAATGAACCAGTTTACCACCAGAACTTCTTAAAATAACATTAACTCTCTCTACCTTCGTTGTAAAATCCTACTACGAGACACAAAAGTCAGTTCTCCTTGGTATGTAACCGCAGGCTTCAAGTTTCCACATTACCCTTAACTATGCTAAGTTTCATACTGGATCACATTGGCTTCCAAACCAGTTGTGGTGTCACATAATTACGTTGATACATGCATGTCTTAAACTCAGATTTAAGTTGAAAACTCTCCTCTATCAGATGCATTGTTAAACAGCCTTCTAGCATCAAACTCTGCACAGTGAAGGTCAAAAAACAGCTATAAAACAATCACATTTTTGGTTAATAGGAGACTTTTGAACTGTCAATGAAAAAGTGATAGGATGGTATACAACTTTAAAAAAGATTCAAGTACATCAACACATATGTGGATCATGAAATTTAACTTGGCTCTTAACTTTTGATTCCAGGGGTATCCAAAGAAAAAGATTTAAATCACTGGTTCTCTCCCTACTTATTGTTTCTCTTTCCCTAACCTTTCTGCCTTGCATTATTAATATCATTTACTTGTCTCCTCCTGTCTTGTTCGCTGTGTACTTTTTTCTCCTACTCCCTTCTGTAGCCTCGTTGAGTGGAGTCAGTCAAAGCCTGGGGATCTCAGGAAATCCAAATAGATTAGAGAGTAAGAAGGACCTCGGAGAGCCCGACTTTTTATCTTCTCTAAGGTGATAAATGTCAGTCTAGGTTTTAGCCGCCACCATGATGTACATTACAAAGGGGCATTCCATCAGCCCTTTTCATCAACTGAGAATCATTTGTCATGGTGACCATATTTGAGATATATATCACAACTACTATTAGTTTTCAAAACAGATTGCACCTGACACCGGCATTCCTCCAAAAAAATGTTAACAAGCTCTATCATTTTTCCTTGATTACAATTACGGCTCTACTATTGAGGATGAATGCTGAATAACTGGCTGCAGTGACAGGCTATGCTGAGGAGCTTCACGTTGTAATGGTTTACCATTGCTCAGTGTCTGTATGAAGGAGAGAGCATGCCATTAGAACCACAGGCTGCTCCATGTTGGTGTCTTCAATAATGGGCCAATCAATGGGAACACAGGACTCAGGACTCGAGCACAAAACAAATTATAGTAAGCATTAATGGTATCCATCCAAGGCTCTCGGACAATAAGTGGGCTGTATGGTTTCACCCTGTGAATATCTAATAGACGCTTGAGTACACAGAATGGTGCACATGAGTGTGATGTTGGTGAAGATGCATATCTGCATCCATAAAAATAAGAGCTTTTTCTGGTATCACGAGGAGAAATTCTGCATTGCGGCATTAATATTTTCGAACAACCTTGTTGTCATCTATTGAGAGTCCCAAACAGAAGCAGAAATCTAAAAAGATGTGTCCACGTGCTCCTTTCCCATTAGGAAGAGAAAGGGTTTTGGAGGATAGGCGTTTGAAACTCTCCACATCCAAGAACAGATTCCAATTATAGATCAGGGCTATGCCCGTCTCAGTCTTCTTTCTTTCAGATCATACTCTGGAGTGCATGCATTTTCTCCCTCAGCAAAACAAACACAAAACACATTCACATTCTAAACTGCTCTCGGTGAGGACAGCAGCAGACAGAGAAAGCATGAGAGAAGAACTATTTGAAATCATGTCAGTATGTTCTAGTTGGGAGATTTACTCAGGGGTCCCCAGCATAGGAGGGAGAGGCCCACTGCAAAGATGCAACTTCAAAGTGAATAACTGTGTGAAACTACCATCTGTTGGCTCCAACGTAGGAAGTCTGCACCTTAAAAAAAAAGCTTATTTTAAGAGCCTGAATGGTCTATTCTCGGGCGGCGCTTCACTGCAAAATAGCAGAAAAACTTTTTTATTGCTATTATCTGGCTTATTTCTGTCCTTGCATATATTTCCTGTACAAAATCCACAGGCCATCCTTGTTACACTGCTTTTCCATATTAGTGCTGCGGGAGCTTGTTTAATTTGTAATATAGTGTATGCTGTCGAGAACTCTCTGGTGCAATGAATGAATTGGTTTTGTTCTCACTGGAACATCCCTCTCCTCCACTTTACAATTGAACAATCAGTTTGTAAGCACAGCAGATCTGTGTCACCTCCCACTGGTAGGACTGGACCCCAAATATCACTGCAGGTCTATTAATCCAACAGATGAGAACATTAATCAATAGATTTTTTTTTTTTTTTTTTAATTAACGGAATCATTGTTGCATATCAAAATGTGAAAAATCAACATAACCAGTTTCCAAATCTTTTTTGTCTGAGATGATTCAATTGATAATAATGCCAATCAGAGAAAAGCAGGAAATCCTGCAGAAAGAAGCACATAATTTGATGGACAAAAAAACGGTTGGCAATATATTTTTTGACAAATACAGTAGGCAACAAGTTTCAGTTTGCTTCAGTGCACCATGCTAACAGGTGATAGGTTAGTGTCAACTTCAGAAGAAATCTGATGGTGGGTCTTCCACGTCAACAACTGCACAGCACCGATAGGGTTTACTGATCTGAGAGCAGCAACCAAACCAAGAGGCAATCAAAGGGAATTGAGGTCAAACCGGTCCACGACTGTAACTACTTAATTATACACATCACACACCACATAAAGCACGACTTGTGTCGCCTGTGTCGTTACAGTACATTAACAGCAACAGCCACGCTATGCTAGGTAGGCTACAAAGAACATAGAGGCACTGTGTGCAATGATTTACAGTGCAACATATAGCAGACATGACAAAGATGTACTCACCATTCAAATAGATGAGTGCTGGGAAGTGTCAACGTTGAACCGTTTCAGGACTACATCTTTCCGCTTGCAAACGTTTCCCTCATAGACTGAGGTATACTAATACACACCCACCAAAACAAGAAAAAAAACATATATCCCGTTTCATATATTCCCTTTGGGAAGGGCTCCTTGAAGGTCAGTGTCAAAATGTCACCCATATGCGGCATATCGTCCTCAAGGCTGTATTCTTAATCCCAACTTTATATGCACTCACAAATTTGCGTGACTTTTACGCTGTTGTAAACAGACTGTTCTTGGTGTCGGTCTGAATATGGGGCCTGTAGCAGACACATTGGCGCAGAGGAGGGTAGTGTTAGCTTAGTGTATCGTGGTATTACCGGTAGTTAGTGTACCTGACCAACGCTAACGTTAGCCGCTAACTGTTAGCATCTCTGTCGCTGCACTACACTTCTTCACTTGTTGCACTCGCCTCGTCAAAATAATTGTTTCTTCAGGAGCTGCAGTTTATAGACGTATGGCAAGAAGAACTTTAAAACCAGGGCCACCTACAGACCCGACAAAAAGTGGCAACACGGTTGTTTTTCTGACACTAAAACTGAGTTTCATTGAAAACCCGCTGTGCTAGTTTCCAGACACGTCTCTGCTGATTGTATCACCTGTGAACGAGAGACACACCCACCAAAACAAGATATATATATATTTATATATATATTTATATTTATTTACAACAGTCAGTTCCGAGAAAACATGTCATTCAACACGGAAACCTAGACACACAGATTGAACGTGCCCCAGTTTTAAGGAAAAACTAATATTTGATTCTTTTTTAGCTAGCTTGAAATGTGGTGAACGCACTTCCTGTTATTAATTGACACCTGAAAACAACCCCACTATCTGAAGTTCGGCTTTGCGTCACGCCCCCAGTATTTAGCAAATTATATTTTAGCATCTTATTATGTTTTTCTATTGTATCTGAAATGTGCCTTTATTAATTTAACTGTTTTGGAAGTACCTATTTTTATTTTAAATGGTAACCTATTTAGCTACCATTGGGTGTGCGGATCAGAGATTTGGGGTGAGTGTAATTTGAGTGCAGACATGATAATCTAGTGTAACTGTAGCACGCAGAAAAAAATATAAAAATTAAGAAAATAACACTGTTTGCTCGGAGCAGGATTAGTTAGTAAAATGAATGTGGTGGACTATCCTGTGCTGTAGGCCTAAATATGTCTAAAAGCTACTTCACACTGGCTAAATAGTCTCAAATGGAACATTTCACCATTAAAAATCTCAAATGTATTATTCTACACAGCTTTATACTAAGAAAAGTTATAGTTATCAAAATGCCAGTGGTGTTTTTACTTGGACGATACTTGTCACATCACCTGCGATCACATATGCTTAAGAGTAGTGGAGGAGCAGGGCTACCAGGGGACATGTCTGTTTGCATTAAGCTACTTGATTATGAAGGTCTTAAGAACTTAGCCTTGCTTCAATTAAACCTCCACCTTCAAGCACATGATGGAGAAAATCTTCCATTGGATCACAAATCAGTATGCACTCAAGTAATTTATTAGGAAAGTAGGAAATAGGAACAAGGATATCTGTAAGTAAAGCTTGAATGTGAGACTTGAAGGGTTTTATCTGCAAGTTATTTCATAAAGTGTCAAACAAACAATATTACTAAGTACAGCACTTCATTTCATGGGGTAAAGAGAAGAACAAATGGAGTGCACAGTTCGTCTCTCTGAATTAATAGGCATTAAATTGTGGATCTTCACAGTGTTGCCAGCAGCTCAGTGCCACTGCAACACCTCGGCTATGACTAATCATTCTTAGGGGCAACAGCCTTAAGGCTTCAAGCATGCATTGGTGACTCATGGCAATATAGAAAACGGAAAGACAAGACCACACGGTAGCCTACATACTACATAATGTGGTAGTAGCAAAGAGGTTTGTATCTGGCAAAGCAACGACAAATAAAACTTTCTGCAAAATCATATAAATACAACAAAGTTTGTTACGATAATATACACTTTTGTCCTCACCATTACAGAAAGTGATTCTACCTCTTAACATTGTGAAGTGAAACAAACACATTTCATCAGTTTGCTGAAGCAGTACACAGTGTGAAATATACAAACGACGATAAATGTAAAATATGCTGGGAAATGCTCATAACTGCTACATTTATAGATAGCAGAAATATGCCGCAGCAGGGGGTGGCTTGCAATAACTGTGGCCACCTTGGAAACCTAATGAAAGTGTCAGTCTGCAGTAGAGGAGGAATGCTAAGAGGCTGAAGTTATTTAAATGACAATGTTTAATTTTCAGAAAAATGGCAGATAACAAAACACATAAATGATGTGTCATACCCCATTATTTTCTATTCAGCCTATTTCATTATCTGCGCAACATTCCCATTCTTTTACTGTGGCGGCCACACAGGGGCGCTGTTGCACACTCACGGGCTGAAAGCAAAGTGTCAGATACTAAAGTACAGAAAATGAACTCTGAAGGTTAAAAACAGGCTACTGAATTGACATTTTTACCTGAAGAAGCAAACGAAGAAACAGACAACTACAACAATAACGCTGAAGAGGAGGGTGAAATCACACTCCGGCTTGGAAACAGCAACTCTGATGCTAGATAGCTAACATTGCTGCTACTGACAGCAGCCCAACAAGCTAGCTTAATTACTGCCCCTTCACGAGCCATGAATGTATTAAGAGAACGTCATGAGGCCATTATAGATCCAGACCATCCATTAGCCTAATTTTTCATGTTGGGATTTATGTAGTCTCGCATTGCCAGACCTTTCTCCACAGCACTGCGGAGGAGGATCTGGCTAGTCCACACAGCATTCCGGGGTGGGAGAAAAATGCTCTGGTTTATTGGGATTTTCTTCAAACCAATCACAATCGTCATAAGAGGCGGTAAGCACCGGACAGAGCAACGGTGCTTCTGCAAAATAGCCTCTGAAAGGAACTTGTTTTGGTGTATGTTCAACAGTTGTTTTAGTCATGCAACAGAAAACTCCGATTGGACAGATGGAGCAGTTAACCATAGTCCACATAAATCAACCGGAGTTAAAATTCCAACACAAAGAAAGCGGAAGGTAACGGACATTTGGCTGAAAAAAGTGAAATCCGGTGGAATTTCCTTCAGCAACGGAGCAATCCCAGAAGTTGAACGTCAAGGATATAGACTAGAATTTGTGAAACTGGGATGAGCGAGTCTTTATTGTGCCCTGTGGTGGATGCTTTTGCACAGCAAGACAAAGAACAAACACTTGGTTTAAGGTAAGACTTCTCCCTCTGTTATTGTTAAGTTGTTGTATGTGTTCATGTTTATTGTCGGTTAAATGAGGAGTGCAACAGTTCCTGCATCAATGCTTTGCCAAATGTAGTAATGCTCAAGGCCAAAGTGGGACATGCAGATGCCAGTTAGTGTAATTCAGGGTTGATTGAGGTGGCAGACTGACAGATTTGCATGGAAACTACACTTCTTTCTTTTTTTAAGGATTAATCAAGGAAAGTCAGGATTTATCAAAGAAAGTACTGATTAAATCCTGTATTAATGCCTACTGTTGCTTATAAGTGGTGAATCTTGGTCTTCATCCAATGAATGCAGCTATTTAACCTTACCATACTGTGTTTATGTAGTAGTATTTTGTGTTTTTGTTTTGAATATCATATTGCCTACCAGTCTTTGAGATTTGATGGTCACCCCAGGCTTTTGCGTTTCTAATCTGTGGTTGATGGCAGCCCGAGTAAAATACATTAGAGAAGCTGGTGTTTGTTTATCTACATGCTGTACGTCTTCCTCTCTTATCTATAGTTGTGTGTCAAGGACGTCACTTTATATTTTGGAATCGCTGCAATAATAAATAATTCTTATGTGTTGCTAATAAATGGTTGAGTGCTTATGTTTCAAGAGTATGCTAGATATTTAAGTTGTGTGGGCAGACACGGCCATGATCTTTTCAGATCTCACTAATTTGGCCTTGGGGAAAATTATCCTTCATTCAGACCTTTTCAAGCTTTTTGTATTTCTGCGGCAACAATCTTTTCAGTGTCAATTATACATTTATTAAAACCACCTTAAAGGTTAAGGCTGACAACTATCGGAAGAACACAGTGTTTAGACTTGTCTGTCTGTGAATAGATGACTCACACTGTACACAGATGGAGGAACAGAGCCTATAGAAAGCCAACAAAACATTAGTGGTGGAGACAAAAGCCTCTTAAGTTAAGTACTGAAAGCAGTGAAACGGATCGTATAATAAAATGAACAATCACATACTTTGGGCTGTTATTATTTGAGGCAGGCATCTCATGTTACATCTCACTCCTGCTATTGTACTTACAGTAGAAGACATTGACATGTGCCAGACAGTTGAAATGCATTGTTTGCTGCTCTAGCCCCTCATCTCTAATTATAAAATGCCAAACCTCATTCTGTCTGGTTCTCTTTCTCGTAGGTCGACAGCTAGGCTGGTCATGCTTCGTAGCACTTCCGCCTCTCAAGCTATTCCCTCCTTAGCCTATCCTAATATTGACTGGAATAGGAAATTCAAAGCTGCTGTAAACATTCAAATGTCTGGCAAGCCCACTTCCAATTTCACAGACACAGGCCTAGGAGTTATTATGGAAACACAAACTTCAATCTTGATGTGCGTTAAAGAATAAAAGACAACACTGTTTTGCTTTCTGTGTAAGGTCATCCAATGCTGTTCACCAAAGGGGCAATATTTTTTGGGGAGGTCTCAATACAAGTGTGTAGTTTATTTGTGTGTTCATACAGAAACACACCATTTTACAGGTTAATGCACTACCTCTGCACAGAGTTTGTTGAAATCATGGTAATAATTGGCATTTAGGAGCCAGTGTTTACCTCTAAGGCTTATCTCAGCTGGGGTTAACCTCATGCCATGCCTCGCTACAACTTGAGTGATTCTGCCCGTTCTGTACGAGCAGGCCTTGGAGGGGTCAGAAAATCATGTCAATGTGTCTCTCAGCTTAATTCTATTAAGCACAGGTTCGAGCTCCAAATTAAAATGCAAATTACCTTGGTAATAAAAGCAAGCGAGAGTACAGGCAGAGATAAGGTACATCTTTCCTTTTTATTGCCGGCGCTTGTGAAGAACAAACCTCTTTTTAATGTAAAACGTAATTTAATTCTGAAGACCAAAGTATCTCGAAACACATTGTCTCACAAATTGTGTCATGTTCAAAATAAAAAAAGGAATGATGGCTTCAAAGCGTGTATTATGTCTTCTCTTGTTGTTTCCACTGGAGATAGTTTGAACTACAGTGTTTTGGACAGTTTGTTTTGTTAGAAATATGTTCAACTGCGTCAACTTTTATTCAGATGACCGTGTATCTGTCATTAGGATTTGTGTGAAATATAAAACCTAATCTAACGCAATTCATCTAAATATCCTAAATAACTAAAATGCTCATGACCTGAAACTACCAAGGGTAATCTGATGTACCTGAGTTTTCGCCCAGCTCTCTTCAAAATGACAACAATACAAGTGCTTCGTAGGCTGGCTTTGCCGCTTTCTGTCAAGCCAGCCAATATGTAGTAGAAGAAGCAAATGGTGCTAATATAAAAAAAATTGATTAGTTGTCAGAATCTTCCTTCCCTGTTTATTGCCTCCTTGGTTCCCTGCTGCTCTCTCGGTGAGAGCACTGTACATTTTGGACATATGTTATCAAGTATATGAGGTGAATGTCAGCATCAAGGAGATAACAGCTTGATATCTCGCTGGCCTGTTATCACTGTGCAACGCTCCAGAGCCGTTGCAGGAGCAGAAGTCTTATCAAATCTCAAAGTTAAGGTGAGAGAGAAGCAGAAGGATGAGACTTCAGGAACCAGCAAGCATGAGCCCTTCAGGCCGCCCCCAGCAACACCCTGTGACTCCCCACACGGCGATAGTGCGACTAATATTCCGAAGGCCTGACCTTTGCATTCCTATAAGGAAAAAAAGGGGGAAAACAGTGCCATAATCCGAGCTCTTTAGTCATCCAAGGGCGATTAGCATGGTGTCCTACGACACAGAAGGTGACGCAGCCTCTTTGACGGCTCAGTGCATACAAATTAGGGCTTTTACTGTGCTAGGCAGAAAAACAGTACGCCTCAATTATAGGTCACCTCAAATCTCTGGGCTGGAAATAAGTAAAGTAATTAAAAACAACAAAACATGCCCCGAATGAAAAGATAAGAACACAATGAAAGATACAGAAAGAGATTCCCAGACTGTGACGCAGACATGCCTCAGTGTGTTTAGTACATGACGTTGATAGCATCACCTGGGTTATCTTGCATCGCATATACAAGACGGCATTGCATATTGTTCACAGTCACAGTGAGTTGTTAAAGGTGCACTGAAACGAGCAGGGCATTTAAAATGAATATATTTTGTTCTGTGAATGAACGTGTCCGTGGGCAATTCTTCACCTTTCCCTTGGATATATTGCTTTAACAATACATAATAGATAACTCTTGTACTGGGTTTTGGCCTGCATCAAGGCCATGTGTACTTGCAGTTGTTGCACGTCACATGCTATGTGAAAAGAGAGTGATGTACTCATGTATTTACGTTGTGCAACAATCCCTCTTTCTTTTTCAGCTAGGGCTGTGTTTAATGTACACCAATGTATTAAAGCAAATACCCACAGTGCAATTATCTTGGGAAGAAAATGCTAAACATTTTGCATAGAGAAAAACGTTTTGCATAGAGTTTATACTGTTCTGTGGTAGCTCTTTAATTTTGGCAAATGTAACTAGTTTAGAAATGACTTTTGTTTTAAATGCCAAAGAGCGGTATCCATTTTTTAATGACAACATATTTCCTCATAATTTCTAAATTATTCTTTTCTGTTTATGTAAGAAGTATCAAATGATTAGACGGATTTAAATGACCTCAACGTTTTTCCGAATGAGATCAAGCACTCTCCCACAGTGTTAACCTTACCACCGCACAACCTTCTGGTCATATTCTAACATTCATTATGAGAGGCTTGGGGAAGTGCTTGCTCACAGGGTTCTGGTATTACATAAGTGACTGTGCAAACATTAAGGGCGAGCCAAAAATTAATTGGCACAATTAATTACAAGAGCCATATGGTCAGAAGTGTCTCAGTGCCATATCCAGTTAGGCTGCTCGGGAGGTGCTGAGAGGCCTGCTGACATTTGCACAAAGTCCCTGAATCTAACATTTGTGTTCAACTACAGTCTCTCTCTCTCTCTCTCTCTATCTCTCTCTCTCCCTCTCTTTCACACACACACACACACATGCACATGCAAATATAGTATTCTACAGGTCAGGATACAGTAGTTCAGATAAACTATATTTTTTACTGCATCACCAACATTAATATATTACATTGTTGCTTATTTTCCGTAAATATCCTCCAACATACATTCATCATTCAGACATGAAAGTGTGTGTTGCTGATGCAATATTTAAAACATTGCTGAGTTCCCAGAAAGAGATAAGTCATTAGAGACCAGACTTTAAAAGAGGTCACTTTTCTCCATCTACCAACAGTGTTGGAGTATCCATGGGAAAAAATGGAAATTGAAGTTATACCAGAGAAGATTCAAGAGCTTACTTAATCAAAATGACAGGTGATCGTACATCGTTAAAGATGACAAAGCAGCGGATGGCACCAACACACTCCTCAGAAATTAGATGGATATAGTCCCTCCTGCCATGGGCTGTATGAGTCACAGCAGACACTAGTTACATGGTGAGTGTACTTTATGCACGCAAGCCGTATTAATCATGCATACATTGCCATAGGGAGTATATGAGTTAAGCTGAACTCTGTATCTTCCTGCTGACAAACACTGTGCCTGGCCAGAGGTACAACATGTAGGAAATTCAGAATAAGATCCAGAGTTGTTGTTCAAGTAGCATCAAGCATGCATTTACAAATACTTGTGAATGTGTTGCATAATTTGACAAATTTGAGAAATACTAATCAATAAGGGTACTCTGTTGCCAATAAATAACAACTATGAATGTAAAAAACTTGAATGATTTAAAAATAATGATGATGGTGTAGATTTAAACTTAACAATATTAACCATTTCATGACTTAAGTACAAAAAGTCATATGGTTATTATGATAAACATATGCTGTTTATAATAATAGTGATAATTGTTTGAAAGGCCTTTCAAGCTTCGAGTCAATAATGTATGACATCCTTGTCTCCAGTGTTGGCTCTTATTTATCAGTTAGTTATTGTGGAGCAGTCAACATTGAAATTAATGATGTGGTCAGTTTGCTGTGACTGTAAACGGTAACCTTAAATGCTCACTGATAAAATAATTTCAATATTCATGCCCATACGTTGTTGTTGTCAATACCTTAGGTTTATGCAGTTTTATAAATAAGCTTCCTAATCAGTGTTGCCCATTGTTTACAGTCACAGTGCCCTAGACAGAGAGATGGAGCAGAGGGAGGACAGCAGCAGCCGGTCAACATGTGAATCAATATATCAAGTCCTGACTCACTTTCTCTTGCTAATCATGTTTTGTCTTTACATCTTCTGTAGGCCTGAAATGACTCCTCAAGTAACTTGAGTATTTTGATTACTAAACATCATTGAAGGCTCATTTAATCTATGTAACTTCCCACTGTGTTTCGCACAGATGATTATTACAGTCACCCAACACGCCTACAAGCTGTGTACAGGTGACGTGAAGAAGACACGAAAAACAGAAGAAATAGCGGGTGACAAAAAAAGGAGACATGTCAGAGAAAACAACAGCAAGTGTCCAAAAGTTTGGGATCATTTGAAGCTAAAACAAAATGAAAACACTTTACAGTGTGTCTTTTTTTAATACCAAAATAGCTTGGCACAAAAGCACAACGTCAATGCTTCAGCATCTAAGCAGAAAGCAGCTAGTCTAGCGTTTTTCACCCAGTCCACGGTGCAAACCCAGCACAAAGTAACGTAATATATTTCTGAACTGCTAGTAAACTTGCTAGTGCAAACTTTGTTCAAGACATTATTGCACACATATACAGTATGTGTATATTTATCTACTGTGTGGTTAAATAGACATTCAGAGGTGGCAGGTTAGCTCAGTTGGGAGAGCGGGCGCACATATGGAGAGGTTGGAAACCTCGATGCAGAAGGTCAAGGGTTTGAGTCAGACCTTTGATGGTTTCCTGCATGTATTCCCTCTCTCTCAGCTTTTATATCCCAGCTATTTCACCAGTTAAAGCTGTAAATAGCCCAAAATAATAAAAAAAAAACATCTTATAAAAGCATTCAGAGGCTCAAAATGATCAATTTCAGCAAATAACAATGTAATATTTTGGAGGGACCTTTCTAGCCCTCGTCCCTTTCTGGCTCACCAGGTTAAACAGAAACTAAAACCACGTTCTCAGAGGAACTAGTAGCTTAAATCAATTGACAAATGTCATGCACCAAATTAATTCATCATCAGATAAATGATAGAAACGGCTTCAAATAGCCTGGCAATGTCACTCTGATTGCAGCACTGGTGTGCTGATCTGTAGTTACTCCTATCCCTTGTATCCTATTCTAGCTGGCTGTGGAAAGAGCCAAACCAGATGTGGACTTGTACCTTAATATGTTTGATTTTCTGTGCAGTGATTGACAACAGCTCCTAATGCCCTAGGATATTCTGTCTTCCCACCATTCCAGCAAGATAGGATTGAATGACGGCTTTTCTCTCTCTTCAACAGCATTTTACTTATTAATCACATTGAGAGTATGAACCGTGAAATGAAAGCCATCCTGCTAAACTACTCCGGCCTTGACTAAATAAATGGTTCTCCAAGGGAAATAACTTTCCATTGGATTGGTTTTGGTGGCAATATTCCGAGACTATGCAAAATACCGCAAATATGCTGTAAATCAAACACCGACATAAACCTCGAAAAGAAATAAACAAGTTGCCTCCTTTGCACTGATGAACTTCAGATTGCTGGAGATAATTTTCCAAATAACTTTAAATATAATTCATGCAGTGCACATTTAATTTATAACTTTTTTTAAACTTGCTTTATAGGCCACATATAATGTCTGCGGAAAACCTGGCATGCATGTAGTACTTGGCAAGATCTCACTACTTTTATTGATACATTAAGGGGAATATGCTATAGAAAATACTGATGTATTTCTATGTCTTCATTTTGAAGGAATGATAGAGGACTTGAACTTCACTTCTGACTGCAAGTTTTTTCGGTTACATTCAAGTTACAAAATATGATAATAGTAAAATCAAAAGTAACTCACCAAACAGAAGTAACATACACAATTTGGAATTTATAATGTACTAGGGTTTCATAGCAGGTGAGCATTATGTTTAGAGTCAGCAGACTACACCTACAGTATGGCCTAATACTGAGCAGGGCTTGACATCAGCTTTGCCATACTATATGAAAATGAGTTGCATGAGTTGCATCTTTGATTAATTTAAATGAGCTCAATGAACTGTGAAAAATGTTAATTTTCTTCACAAGGGGCCTTTTGTGTTCCACATCCCTAAGGAGATGGCAAGAATACATTTCAAAAGTTGAACCAGCCTCAAACTTGGTTCAAATTCGAAAGCGCTGTCCCTCTCTGGGCACGGTAAAGCATGTTCTTATTTTAGATGAGCTTCGCTTCGCTGATCTTGCATGGCGCTTTGGGTCCAACATAAAGGCAATTACCTTTGCCCGTTGAACACATCGTGATACCCAGTGACCAACAATATATAGAAATACATTCTCTTCCATTTACCAAAGACAGGCACTGGTGTAAACTGTCAGAGAAAGCACATACACATGTATACTGCCTACAGAGACAGAGCACATTTAAGTCCCACCCACACCTGAGAGGAAAATTCATTGCTCTATTGACTTTGTATTGTGTGAAGTTGCCTCCTTGTCCATCCCGTCTGCTAGCAAACAACAGAAAATGCCTAAAAGCTGCTTTGTGGTGGGATGCAGCAGGGTAAAGAAAACAGCAGTGTAAAGCTTTTGGCATCAGCTTTTGTCATCACATACGTCAATTTTAGGGTAACTACTGTATATTTATTTATATGCAGTATTATGTTTGCAAGGACCTTAGCTTGATAACACTTAGCCTTTTATCTAGGTACGTTGATTGAGAACAAATTCCCATTTGCAACGACAACCTGTCACATTCACACACTTCTACATTCGTACCTGGAAGCTGCCCAGTACAACCACAGCTGTACCAGGTTGATCTGCTGGCCACTGAGCAGCTCCAATGGAGCAGTTGGGGATAAGGGCCTTGCTCAAGGGTACCTCACTGGTGGTGATGAGGGAGGAACAAGCGCTGCTCTTTTACTTTCCCCACCCAGAATTTATCCTGTCGGTTTGACTGAACCGGTAAGGTTCCGGTCACAAGCTTGCTTATTTAACCATTAGGCCACCACTGCCATAATCAGATTGTCAGTTCCAAATTTACCTTATGCAAGTTTTTGTTTCCGTAGCAGCCACCGTACTTCCAGGCGCTTGTTGTGTTGCAGCCATGTAGCACAGTAAGCGGCACTCTAAACTGTGATTGAAAAAGCCCAGTAAAACTGTACATCACCATTGAATGAAAATACGATTGTGGTGTTGCTGTTGATTGCAGAGATGATTACAGTGTTATGGAGAAATGTAGAGCCACTCACTGTCCACCATGGGAGGACAAAGTTAATAAGTGATGGAAAGTGTAACAGCCATACTCCAACTAAGGAATGATGTTTTCAACAATAAGTGGACACTGGAAAACTAGAGCCACTAAACCTGATTAAAGACACAACTTTTTCATCATCTCAGTGGAGGGGAGAAGCTCAATTGCTGGTGAACTAATTGAAATTTCCTCTGAGCAGCTTACAGTTCCTTACAGTCATATGAAGTAACGTCTGGTTAAACATATGAGAATTACAACATATTGAAATGAGGTCAAATGGGTATGTCATGCCTCTAAGTTGCGGTCCTTACATTTGTTAGCTTATGTGATTTATGTGCAATGTGTGTATGTTCACTTCTATATGAAAATGCATATGGAAAGAATTGGTTAAGTGCACTAGAAATTGCCCTGGCAATACCATAAGGTATCACCATATATTGTGCATGCAAGTTTATCTTACTGTACATTAAACTTCATAAACAACACCATTCACTACAGAGCAGCATATGTGCAGGGTAGTTGCACCAGTATTTTCTTTAAACTCGGATTCAACTTTAATAAAATGATGTAGTTGTTGGATAGTATTTTGCTCGGGCTTTGCTCAGTTTTTCCTCTTACTCTATACTCGTGTGCAATATGATGCATAGTTTTACTTAGGATCAAAGATTTATTTTGTGACACAAGATATAAAGTACCATATACTGTATATCCCCTGGTATTAATGGGCATTGTTATGCACAAAGTGTTTAAACTGTGATTAGAAACTATACATGTTCATGATAAACTCTGACATCTATAATCATCATTATATAATCCATCAAAGAAAATGTCACTCTTCTAAGACCTTTCATCATTTAGTTCAAAGAAATCATGTCAAACCCATTTGATATGTCTTCCATTTTATCTGATGGCTCCGTTTGTAAGAGGCTTTAAAGCAATGTGAAACTCACTTGAGTGATAATGATACTGCTTCTCACTTAATTTTTTTTCTCTCATCACACTCCCCTGTTAAAACAAAAAAACACAATCTCGCACTCTGCACCTTTTTTGTTACAAGGACGGTGAGGTACAAACACATAAAGCGGCAACAAAGCATTTAATGTAATTACTGGTAAATATGGGCAGCGGTCTTGTTAGTTGATGGTGATTGATGGTAAATATAAAACTCATTTCCTTACAGTTTTGTTAGTTTGATTATAGTTACTGGAGACAGAAGTGCAACCATGTGTTTTGGTCACTGGAGAAACCCTTTCATTCAGTGGACAAAGAGATAGGACCTACAACTTCAGCTATTATGGACAACATTATTCTGTAATCAGCCATGTGCAACAAAACTACCCAGACCAGGTCCCAAACATAATACTGTGTCAGGCCCATAGACCTCATACAAAGATGGACGACGCATCTCCACTTCCTCCCACTGTACAAAAGTAAAGCCAAAATATCCCCGATGTGATTGCTGCCATCTTGTAATATTGGAGCCAGAGCCTGTGCAGTAGTGATCAGCGGTATTGAAATCCCGCCCATACACCTGCCTGAACAATGGCTAGTCAATCACAGCTGTCAATTCCGTCTGTCAATCATAATGTTTTAGCTTGTTTCTATAGCATCAGATAAGAAAAATTAACACTTGAACATACATTAGTGATCAGAATGACCTAAAAAGACAAAAAATGTCTATGACATTTACTTTGATTTTTTAGATTTGGCTCATGTCCCATCCCCAAACATGGAGGGGGCGGCACTTATTCAGTCTATGCACCAACCCCTGGTCAGGACACATCAGACTTAGGTTCGCTAGAAGAACTCTCTATTCTATCAGTGTTGACAATGAAATAAAAGGTCAAAAAGTTTGACTATTTAAGTGAAAGGCCGCAGCCAGTTTCCAAGTATGGTTAGAGGTTGTTCTCAAACTCTAGCTCAAGTAGATCAACAGACAAAGGCACCTTTTTTGCTTCAAAAGGGGAATGAGGCAGAATTTTGAAGTTATGCTCTGACTTCAATTGTACAACTTTTTGAATTATTTAGACACCATAGGGACCATAGTGCCTCGTTTAATCTAAATTGCAATACAATTCAAAGGCGTGTTTGAAATGGTCTTGCAGACTGGACTTTCAAATGCAACCCTAAATTTACAAAAGGAAAAATGACTTTGCATGTTTTTAAATGGTTATTAATTTGTAGACCATGCACTGTACGATTAGATTAGGTGATACAGTTAATGTACTAGTTAATTGATTACTAGACACAGGCTATTAGGCTACAACACACTATACTGTAGCTTTTGTAGCCTCTCATAAATGTAGTTGTAAATCAACAATGTCCACTTAAACAACTTTTTATTAAGATTAT
This sequence comes from Etheostoma spectabile, assembly GCF_008692095.1. Taxonomy (NCBI): domain Eukaryota; kingdom Metazoa; phylum Chordata; class Actinopteri; order Perciformes; family Percidae; genus Etheostoma; species Etheostoma spectabile. Next base: position 20,895,679 of record NC_045742.1, read on the forward strand.
TTTTTGGGCATTTCAGGCCTTTATTTGACAGGACAGCGGAGGACATTAAAGGTGAGAGACAGGAGGGATATGACATGCCCCAAAGGGCCGCAGGTTGAGGAGCAAACCTCTATACATGGGCGCCCGCGTTACCAACTGAGCTATCTGGGCGCCCAGTTATGGCCAATTTTGTGCTTAACAATTTAATTTCAGTTTAAATTATTTGATTCGGAATTGTAACAGCTGCATTTATAATAAGTTTAAGTGTTTATGATATGCAGGCAACCCAACAGACTTGAAATCCTACAGTACTCACTCAAATGAGTGGCCATAATCGAACTTTCCACCAAAAATATTCTGAAAACTTAACATCCCATTGCATCTGCTCTTTCATCACACCTAAACAGTGGGAAATAATTGGAAGTCATTCACTTTTTCAGGACAATTTTTCCTTTAATGGAAAAAAAGACAAATGACCTTTCCCATCTGTGAGATTTTTAATTGAGATTTGTACCTTAAGGTAAGTTTGAGTGCAGCGGTCCTGATGAATGCACATCAGGAAGAAATTCAGGGGGCCGTTATCAACCTCTCAGGTTTGTGCTCTTTTAGACTCGCTGAAGATGAGCGTGGGTTCATGTGGAGCGGTCTGTGTCAGAGCAGAGCATTGATGAAGGAAACAGCAGGGGCCACACACTCTACGTCCCATCTCCGTGGTGCAACATATTAAACTCTCATTTACTGACAAAAGACATTCAGTCCTGCTGTTAGTCACACTAGTGCTACAGCAAGCAGTGGCAGAATGAGAGATGGCCTCTGTTTGTCTTAATCACCGTTCAACATATCTGCTCTCTACTTTAAGCTTTGTGGTGGCTTCAAACCTAAACTGTTGAATGCAGAGAGGAAACAACATATCACACAATTATCACTTAACACTTGCAATAACCTGCAGGAAGGTTCAGTATGCTGCTGCGCACTGTGATCGTTTTATTTTATTTTTCATGTTTTACATCCAGGAAATGTACCTTTTCTCCCCACATTTTGCTTCCTATGTTGATAGAGTTGCTGTTTTCCATTTCAAACAGGAATTACAGAGAGAATCCTTTTAACAGTGCAGTCTAAATTCTTACAGCTACGGTAAGTGGTTTAAAAGCTGGGAACAGGAATAAAAAAGTGACTGCCTGTTTAATGGCTGGATTTTGACATAGAAACACCCTAATCTGTTGTAAACAGAAGTGTTCAAGGCAGCTTTGTCAAAGGAGGCACTATCATGTTATGCTGCGGCATCCATGACTGATCATCTGGTATTTTTCTATGTGGAAATATTTGTAATGGCATAGGTTGTTTATATATTCTAGCAGATTCTGAGCACAGATTTTGTTATCCGCCCTGAAACGCTCATGTTATGCTTTCTTTTGAAAAACACATACGCTACAAACCATTTTACTTTCACATTTTACCAGATGCAAAACACATACTGTGGATGGTGTGCCTGCCAAAAAACCTTTGCTTACAGAGGAGAGTTTGTGCTGTCTTCTGCCATGTGCAAACACAGGGTGGATGTGCATGTAAGAACAAGAAGAAGAAAAAACTGGAACACTTTTTAAGGGAGCTCTGATTCTTTCATCTTTAGAAATACATTTGCCATTTTCTTTTTTACAATGAATGAATTTTTACAAGATAACATAAATGCAGGTTTTCCGGTTTGGGTTTCTCTGTATTTAATAATTCTCTGTTCATTGATTTAGCAATACAAGTAAGTAAGCATAATTAATACTATAAATCATACAATGCACTATAATTGTTTTTCCAACTGGAGTATCGCACACAAGAGACACTGTTATGTTACATACACTCATGTGGTGGAGAAGGTGTGCAGTGGAGGAAAAGTAAAGGTATTAATTATGCAGCAAATGGACCGTGTTCATGTTATAATATTATATGGTATAATACTGGACTGTTGTTACAAATGCATTGCCATGCAAGCAGTATTGCAGTATATGATTTTATTGCAGTTGTTGGAAGACATATGGTCCCTCTACATTCAATCAAGAGTGCTGTTGCCGTGTTAATATTGTCCTGAGGTCCATAAACTCCAGGAAACTTTTTTCCTGGGGAAATCTATCTTTTAGCTTACTATGTAAATAAACACTGAGGGACGTTTTCACACAGACAAGCAGATGCTAATAGCAAACGGATTATAAAGAAAGTCTTTGGTTACATGGACTCTGAGATTAAAACTGCTGCATGAATGTGCACATTTTAAAAAGAGAAAAACCATAACAAAAAAAAGCAATGACAAAATTCTTCTTGGACCACTAAGGAGACTCTGATCATTCAATCTTATCTCTCCACATGCAGGCTTAAGTCTGCAAGGTGAAGAATAGTGCAACACCAGTATTTTCAGACTGCCTTGATTCAATTGAGTGCAATGTTTTCCACAACAGGACCAGAAACCTTCACAGAAACCTTTGCAGAAGCAAGATAAACAAACACAATAGTCTAGTTTAACAATAAGCGGCACGAGTTTTCCCACTGTGCCAAAATGACTACTTCTGCCTAATCAGGAAGGAAGGAGTCATCACAAAAAAGTCCAAGTGGCAAAAGCCAGACATAGAAGGACAAAGCTGCCAGAAAGATAGAGAGAAAGAGAGATAGAGAGAGAGAGAGAAGAGCATTTTAACACACATTTCCAAGCTAATGAAAATGTAAAAGTTTGCCCTCAGGTCCTTCAAACATCACAAATCATTGACAAAACAAAAGCTCTTTCCTCACTAAGTCACACTATGTTTATGTAACAGAGCATACTACAATAGGAGAGCAGTAGGAATAGTGATGAGGCTCTCTTTATTGCAAAAAATTAAATGTGATTTCAACATTTCCTTGACTCAAAGCCCAGTGTAATCTGTATTCCAGGCTGGAATGGCTCTCTGCTATTGCCTTGTCTTTACTCATTCACCTTGTTCACAGCAGCTTTGGGTGACAAACCCAAACAGAGCATAACACACTGAGGAGTGTTGCAGGAAGAGGGATCAGTGCCCAGGGAATGAATGCTGTTTGCTTCAGACATGCTCATGTCTATTGACCATGATATCTATAAGATGCCGAGGCCCAGCTGGACACAGTTTAAACAGTGTGAAACCTCAGGGGGAAGCCAGGCCTGATGGTGAGTGTGCTACACTGCCAATTGTCATTCAAAGGTCCATGTAAAATTCATAGAGATGAATCTTCTTCTTCATGAAAAGAGCCTAAACTTGGATCAGTCTGTTTATTAAATCAACAAACTTGCCCAATATTGATTGAATTGTGCCCGGACAAAGACATTTTCACCTGTTTGCCACATATGACCGAATATCTTTCAAGTGCAACTAAACATTTTCATTGGTGGCAAAACTGTGACTGACATTTTTCCAGGTCTTTCCCTGTATGTAAATGTGTGAAGCATTGTTTTTTACCCCACCCACATTCTGTGAATATCCTAGCCTGTATACTACAGATGTGACTCCACTTCCTCCCCAGCTAAATGCCATGGCAGTTTGTGAAATGGTCATATAATTGAATCTATTAATTTGTGAACAGATTACGTTAATGTCTTTATTTCCGTGTGTTGATTACGAATTTTGAAGTAAAGTATTTCAATGGGAAGCCTATTTTGTGATCACAGAACGATTATGGTAGCGAGTATTAATGAAAAGACCATAGTCCGCACAGGGAGGGTGGTCGGGGTGGTGGATGGGTCAACCCCGTTGTTGCGTCCCCCAGAGCAGCCCAGTATCATGGCAGTTTGTGAAATGGTCATGTTCGAAAATTGTGACCTGTGCATGTCCTTCCACTGTACGAAAGTGAAGCCAATATGGTCGCTTGCATCTTGTAATTTTGGAGCCAGAGTCTGTGGAGTAGGTATTGGGCAAGAGAGCCCACAAACCCGCCTGACCAATCACAAGTCAATCACAGCTGTCAATCATGACCTTTTACACCATTTTTATAGCATCAAATAACTAATAAAAACAAACGTATTAGTTAAAGGAACTCTCGCGCAAGCAACTAAAAATGACAGATACCATCTTTGGGAAAAAAATATTTTGACGTGTACTTTGATTTTTTACTTTGGCCAATGTCCCATCTGCTAACATGGAGGGGGTGAGATTTATGACCTATACTGCAGCCAGCCACCAGGGGCTGATGGAGATGTTTTTGCTTCACTTATACAGTCTATGCATCAACCCCTGGTACAGACGCACCCCTACTCTCCCCTGATTGGCTCTGACCCTGATGTTCCTCTTTGCTGAACACGTGTGGGGTATAAAGGCATGTGTGTATGTGTAAAATCACACCCTGTACTCCTCTTCGAGTGGGAACCTTACTGATAATTCAAAATGAAGAGAACTATTGATTGTCTTTTTGTCAAGACAAATGCTGCAGTGCCGGTTACACCTGAAGGCCTGGCCCAAACTCAATAACGGCTCCACAACCTGTCTCCTCTGTCCCCAATAAGATGCCTATTTTTGACCCATCATCTTTGACTGGCCAGAGCCAAGGTCTGCCACACGCTGTACAAAAAGGCCAGAATATTTGCCTTTTGCAAAGAATGGCTTGTCCAATTCCCTTTGGCTCAGATATGATAAAACGAGCAACAGTATGCATTGCATTTAATGCAAAAAGTGCAGCCAAAGCATGGCTGAGAACAATGCTTTTGCTGTCGAAACATCAACATACCAAAAGCACCATGTCTCCAAGAAACATGCCCTGTGCGATGATGGACGGGTGCGTGGCGTTTCTGTGCTGGTGCAGCAAAATAAAATAAAAAAAGTTTGCAGCACCAGTGTGACCAATGTAAAAACTTTCATTTTAAATAAAGACAAAGCTCCACAGTGGTTATTTAAAACATGAGAAAGAAAACAATTTGTCTTTTTTCTTTTCTTAATCAGCATTTTTTAGCACCTACTGATTTAATGGGCTTAAATCCGGTCATTTAGAATAATTTACTATTTCAGTGCAAAGTTGTGGGTGGCTTGTATCAAACCGTTTGTGTTAACCTTCCAACACTGTTCTGGTCAAAAATGACAGATTTACACATTCCCTGTACCATAAAAATGGCATTTTACATCAAATTGCCTCAAGATATCCTTCACAAAAGGCATTTGAACACATACAATGCATTGTGACTACTTTCTTTGAATTTTGAGTGATTTATTCAACTTGGTCACGCTTTTTTTGTTTACGGTCAAAAATGACCGTCATAGGAATGAATGGGAAAGAGTATCATTTTCATCCAGACACACACACACACACACACACACACACACACACACACACACAGTTAGTTCATGTTGTCAGTTCATCTGGTTATGTTGCCACTTGCACATGCATGCACATGCTCACACACATACACACACACACACACACACACACACATACAGAGGAAATAGAACATTATGCTGTAACGAGAGTCAACATCGGGGACAAACCTGCTGGTTGCATAGCCCAAGTTGCCATGCGAGAGACTGCTAACCTACCTCTATTCAGTCGCTTCAAAGAAGAGAGACGCATACTGGAGGAAGATACCTATGTTGACGACATCCTGACTTCACACAACGACCTCGACCATCTGAAACGCCTTACAGCCAACATTGAGCACATCCTGAAAGCTGGAGGTTTCTACATAAAGCCCTGGGTCTACTCCGATCAAAGTGGGAGGAAAGAATCCAAGAGGGAAACACCCAGAACAGAGCTAAAGACTATGATCCTGCCAAACCAGATGGCGGGTGACGACAACAAAGCCCTTGGCCTTGGTTACAACATTGACAATGACAAGCTTCATGTCATGGTTGCAGTAAACTTTTCAAAGAAAAAGGGAAAAATGCGCCTTGGTCAAGACCTGCTCAAAGAAGAAGTCAGGATTCAAACACCTGATCCACTCTCCAGAAGAGAACTGCTAAGCCAAGTCTCTGGCCTGTACGATCCACTTGGCCTTGTGACTCCCGTCAAGCAGAAGGGTGCCATCCTTGTCAGGAGAGCTTTCCAAGAAGCCAAAGTAAAGTACTGCTCAGATGACACATGGGATGCAGCCTTGTCCAAAGATCTGCGAGAAGACACCATAAAGTTATTACAAGAATATGCTGACCTGGGCCAACTTTGCTTCACCAGACCCCTGACTCCACAAGATCCTAGCGCAGAGCCCAGTGGCATCACGTTCTCTGACGGCAGCGAGCATGCATTCGGCGCAGTGATGTATCTTCGCTGGAGCGGTAGCAACGGTGTTACTGTGAGGCTGGTCGAAGCCAAAGCCAAACTGACTCCTCTCGACCACAAAGGCGAACCCGTGAAAGCTGAGATGTGCGGAGCGGTCTTTGCAGCCCGTCTCAAGACTTACTTCCAGAGACACTGCCGACTCAAGGTTGAGAAATGGTACCATTTTGTCGACAGTCAGACTGTCCTGGGTGCAATACAGCGTGAGAGTTATGGCTACCAGACCTTCTTTGCAAACCGTGTTGGCGAGATCCAGAGCAGCACCAACGTTCAAGATTGGTGGTGGATTCCAGGGCCAGAAAACATTGCAGACATAATCACCAGAGGAGCCAGTCCAGATGCCCTAACTGAGGATTCTGAGTGGCAGTCGGGTCCAAAGTTCCTCCAACTTCCTGGTGATGAGTGGCTGAAAAAATCTGCCAGAGACATTGCAGCCGAAGCACGAGACAAAATCACAAAGATCCAGAAAAAGGTATTTGTTACAGTACTTGCCAGAAGACACCTGAAGACAACACAAGATCCAGCCCAAGTAGAGTCCAGACGGCCACCAGCAGTAGCAGCAGTCCAGTTAGTTGACGAAAAGCGCTTCAGCAGATTGAGAAGGCTGGTTGGGACTGTGGCGTGGATCTGGAGAGCAGCTAAAAGGTTCTTGAGTACCAAGGCTAGAGACCAAGACAAGTGGGAGGCAGTACCATCCTCAGGTGTCCTTACAGTCAATGAGAGACATGACGTGTTCCGAGACCTTTGCCTAAAAGCACAAGAGGGCGTCAACTTCCCAAGCACCACAACAGACAGGCTAGCCGTCTACAGAGACCAAACAAGTGGACTACTAGTTTGTGGTGGCAGAATCCAGGCCTTCAGAGAAGACAGCACGGCTGTGCCTCTTCTACCGTTCCAAGCCTGGTTATCCTCTTTGCTAGCCAGAGAAGCACATAGCAAGGGGCATGAAGGAGTGGCGGGAACCCTGTTACGGATGAGGAAGAAGGCGGGGGTTGTCAGAGGAAGAATTATTGCCAGAAGAGTCATTGACGAGTGTATTGTCTGTAAGAAGGTAAAGGCAAAAACCTGCAAGCAAATAATGGGAACCTTGCCCGAAGAAAGGTCAAGTCCTGCTGCACCATTCGAGTTCATATCTGTTGATCTGTTTGGACCTTACCACGTGAAGGATGATGTCAAGAAACGAGTAGCCATGAAAGTATGGGGCGTTGTCTTTTCCTGCATGTCCACCCGAGCCATCCATGTCGAGCTAGCAAACACACTATCAACGGAGAGCTTCCTACTTACCTATCAGAGGTTCACCGCTTTACAAGGCCATCCCAGGAGAATTTGGTCTGATCCTGGTACAAACTTCGTTGGCGCAAAACCCATCCTGAAAGAGATGTACACTTACCTGACTCAACAGAATAAAGAGTCACTCGAAGAGTATGCTGCTGAAAATGGGACCACCTGGACATGGAAAATCCTCCTGGCCGACTCGCCTCACCGAAACGGGGCAGCTGAAGCGGCTGTCAGGGTCACCAAGAAAGCCCTCCAAAGTCTTGGCAATGTAGAGGGCCTTACCTACAGTGAGTTTCTGACAGTACTCCAGCTTGCTGCCAATCTTGCCAATGAGAGGCCCATCGACGCCAGAGTCCAGAGTCAAGAAGGGCGCATCCAGTACATCACGCCGAACAACCTGTTGCTTGGTCGAGCCACACAACGTGGAGACTTCCAAACTGTCGACTACACCACGTACCCATTCAGGAGACTCAAAGAAATACAAGCAGTAGTCAACAACTTCTGGAAGTCCTGGAGCCAACTTGCTGGTCCGAACCTGTTCATTCGCAGTAAGTGGCATACTGCTGAAAGGAATGTTGCTGTTGGAGACATAGTTTGGCTCTGTGACCAAAACACACTGAGAGGGCAGTTCAGGCTTGCGAGAGTCGTCGATGTAAATCCTGATTCCACAGGTGTCGTCCGGGATGTTCGTGTGAAGGTCTCTCCAAGTTCCAACATTTCAGCGAGAAGTCCAAAACCTTGTGCCAGGCAGCCGGAATCAAGTACCATACTGCATCGGGATGTCCGGCGCCTTGTGGTCCTTTTACCAGCAGAAGAGCAAGCCGGAGAACAGCCCACCTAATGGCGATCTTTCGGGGCATTGCCACGTAACGATTGAGTGGGAGGTGTCTCGCTGATCTGGCGGGGGTGTGGCTGTTTCCCGTCGGCGATCCATTTCCTTCACCTGCTCGCTCTCTCCTCTGCACGCCGCCCCGCAGATGGCTCCTGCGCGCGTCCTGTTCGACGGCCCGCACGGGACTGCGCGCGCCCGCTCGACCAGGTGGATTGAATCGGGCAATCAGACGCTCGCGCCTGGTTTAATCAACGTGTTACAAATACGCGCATCAGTCATTTGACTGGTGTGCATTGGACTAAGACGGCAGAAGCAGACACTGTGAGGATATGGGATTTCGATTGTGACAGGCTATCGGTAAGCTTACATGGACTCTTATTTGGTTGTTTGTTTGGTGTTTGATAGATTAGGGTATTGTTGTGGGTGAAAAGGTTATCACTGTGACAAATCTAAATACCTGTGTATTCTTCTTCTTTATAGAGCTGTGTAGATTGAATTATTACTTTATGTTATCACTATTATTACTTCAATTTCTGATATGCAACTACTTATGTACTTATAGGTTAAACACTTTATCCACATTGGTTAAAATACCTATTTAATTGTTTTAATTTCTTTTGTGTGTAAAGGTTTTTTACCTGCTGCTATACCGGCCTGGTATCTGATGAACTGGTCAAAATAAAGTATACCTTGAGTAAAATCCGAAGTCTGGTCCTTCAAGTGTGGACACCTCACAGCCCAAAGAAACACTTGACACACACACACACACACACACACACATATTTACACCCAATCACACACATTGGGTTAGGGTTATTGGTATTTATGTTAAAATAAGAGCAGTTAAAACTGTACGGTCAAATTGGCAAACAGTAAATTAAGAACGGTAGCAACGAACAGTGTTTAAAGGTTAAGTTAATTCTGTGGAGCAATTGGGGCCCATGTAGAAATAAATCATTTTATAGCACATTGGTGTTTTGACTCTGCCTTCGGAGGTCAGTGAAAATCCCATTGCCAATTATTGTAGCTGCCTGACGAGTTACCACAAGCGAGTAAAAGACTTTATGATAATGTAAGTTTGTCCAACATTCTGGAGCAACAACTAGGCAGGACCAATTATTTATACAAATGATATTCCTTATTAGCTTTGTAGCAGCAACAACCACATGAACGACAACAGCTAATAGAGACCATATTTGTGATTTAACTGTTTGTTTGGGAGTACTGGCTGTTGAGCTGAGGGAATCAGATAGTTTCATGCAGCCCCTCAACCACTGACTGCTCTGAAGTAGCTCTTTGTGTAAAGGGTACTCAAGTACATTTTTGAGGTACTTTACTTGACTATTTCCATTTGTTGCTACTTTAAACTTCTACTCTAATACAATTGAAAGGAAAAATATGTACTTTCTACTCCACTACGTAGCTTTAAGACTTTACATACAAAGCATATTATCAGCTTACAATAGGTGAGGCATTATTATAAACTGCTTAATACATGTACATACTGTAAATGTGCATTTAACAAGGACTCGCTAATATAGAATCGTCCAGCCATAAAAGTCTGACTATACACCATAGGGATAGGTGTTTTCCCTTCACACCTGCCTCTGTCAAGTCTCATGTAGACTCTCTCTCTCACACACACACACACTAACACACACACTCACACACTAACACACACACTCACTCACTCACTCACTCACTCACTCACTCGCTCAAACACACACTCACACAAACACATACATTCACTCACTCACTCACTCACAGACTCACTCACACACAAACACACACACATACACTCACTCACTCACTCACACAGTCACACACACATACACTAAATCTCCTACAACAACACACACACACACACACACACACGCACATACACACACACACACACACACCTAAACCCTAAAGTCATTTGCATCGCTATTCAAGAAATCTAGAAAAAAATGTACTGTTGTGTAGTGTAGTTTTATTTTTAAACTCGCTATGTAATCATATTGCATGTTACATAACTGTCTGAAAGAGACATTTGTGAAAGAGGCGTGCTGTCATATCTCAGCCTGTATTCTTTTATGTCAGCAGTGATGTGCTGGAGTGTTTTACTGCAGAGTGGGAATACACAGAAAACATATTTCCAGATGAAGTGGAAAACCTATTGTATAAAGTAAGATAAATATTAAAACGTTGAAGAGGAAAAACTACACACTTGGAGAAAATCCTTGTTTATATCTCCGGAAAAGTTACTAAAACTCGTAAACATGAATGTTTTTTACTGAGTACAGCTCCATTCACTCAGCCCGCAGCCTTCCCAGTGTCTCTCGACAACATCAGAAGTCTAAGCTGAGCAAAAACTGTGTGCTTTCAGTTTCGGGACTTTTTCTGCAGGCAGTTACCCACTCTGAAGTTGCAAAAGCAGCCTGGATGGTGCTCAGAGCTACTGCATGGGCAGATTATATAATGTCTTGAGACTGCACAGCGAGGCAGATGAAGTCTCTCAGTGATGGTGTCGGTTTAGATACAGCATGACTACTAATAAAGCCAGACAAACCAAAACAACAAGTTCAAAAGAAGCATAGTGCAAACAGTGCATGCAGTAATATGTTAAACATGAGATTCTTGTCAATGAGCGACTGAATTTAATGAATTGTAATGTAATGACAGACCAATCTTATATTCTCTAAAGATGGCTGCAGGTCAGGGCCACTACTGAGTGCTGCTGCAGAATCAAGTTTCTGTTCGTAGCATCTCTGCCACCAGCACTTTTCCCTGGAAACACACACAAAACACACAAGCAACCACACATAACCTCCCTACTCCTGTGCTCCAAATAGTCAACCACCAGCAGTCTGCAGGGTGACAAATGAATACTGTCACTTGGCTAAACACCTACTTGCACTTTTATTACAGTTATGTACTGTTGTTCACTGTTTTGTTTTGTTGTGCGCTTTGTTGTGTGTTTGAAATGCTCAAAATATCACACTGAGATTTTTCTTTTTCACACTTAACTTTTCACCTAACCTTCTTCCAAACTCTCACACAGATGAAACTACAAACTTCACCCTAAGCTACATGAAGAACGGGGTTTATATCAAATGATAAAATGTTCTTGTATCACTGGTTATCTAAACGTGAACGCTACAAGAATAGAATACATTCCACTGGAGTGAAAAGTGTTTGAATAAACCTGTAACCTTGTGTCCTTCACGCCACCCAGTTTTACGTGTCTATCTGAGGGCCATTAGGGGAGTCGCTGAGAGAGGGAGTGTCACTCTGCATTAGTCCAGTGGTCTCATCCATCCACTTCATCCTGTCTGATCGGATACAGGCTTTACCCGCTGTGTCAAAAGAAGAATCACATAGGCTGCACCGAGCATTGTCGCCCCTGCACTGATCCTAATCACGCTAATGCATTCTTTTATGCAAAGGCTATGACATGATGTCTTGGTGAAAATATCAAGATGATGGTCGTGCATGGGCATCCTGGTAAATCGCTATCTGTCTGTAGCTGGTCAGTGTTGCTCATGTCCAGACAACAACAGCAACATTAAGCAGAAAATGCACAGGCACAAGAGGTCTGGGTCTTCTCCTGAGACGTGAGAATATACAACATTGCTGTAATAATTCTGCAATCTGTGAAAGGTGCTGAAGTTTATTATTATTATAATGTGTGGCAGTTGCAGGCGACGTTTCATTGTGGCCTGGGGCTCGCAGGCCGTGATTAGAAGGGTTTGTTTGTGTCTGTGTTGAGGACACAAGGGCAAATTGTTACATGTGATGAGATTTTTTTTCATTTTGTCAAGAACTAATATCTAATATCTGAGCAATCAGCTGAGCAAACCTCTTGAACCCATCACTTCACTGCATTGTGGGGGTGTTTTATCAGTGATGTGATTATTATGTAAGGTCTTGCCGCTCCAATTAGATGCTCTGGAGCTGTGGGAGTGATATCTTGAATCCAGGGACTTGAAGCCAGGGACTTTGTGCTGATGGTGTTTAAAAAGACCATCCATACAACCATACCTGTACTAAATGCAGTTTCCAATTATAACTGTTGCAGATCTGTTGCTCAAAATATTGGATAATTAAAAAAAAAATGGGATCTTGATTTCAGATAGGAATAGTATTTAAAACTCACCTGTTTGAATTATATTTAGGCTTAGTGTTCTGCATATTTAAGGGTTTTCCGCATTGAGTGAAAGGTGGCTGCCGTCCTCTGCCACCCCCCCTCAGCTCCATCCTCGCTCCACGTCTTTGCCCTTTTTTGGATTAGCCAACGTCAGGCACTGCCAAGATGGCGACAGCCGGCGCCACTGGGATCTGCCCACTTTAAGCTTCAATTTGCCTCTTCAGAGTATCGGTCCATATTTTACACAGTTTATGGTTGAAATCCAAAAGGCTTGCTGTTTCCTTGTATGGTTACTAAGCTGTGATTGGACAATTTCTCTTTAAGGGAGGGCTTCAGTAAGTTATTGATTTTTCAATTTGAGTCATTATCATGTCTTGAGTTATAAAAAAAACGGTTTCAGCAAATTAGATTTCTAACAATGATAGTTAAACTCTAGAAATGTGGCTAATATCCCAGTATTTCATCTCTCTTCTGATAGCTGATATTATTTCACTATAAGAAGAATTCTTGTTTTAATTAGCCTGACCTTTTTAGGGAACTCAAGCTTTTAAAATGTCAGGTGAAAAGGTTTAGAGTAAGTGTGTCATATTCTTCGAAAAGTCCTGTTTTAGGGAGCTAATGGTGGCCCACAGATGTGTGGCAAAAAGAAGGTCTAACAGTGGTGAATCTCACAGCTCAAAGCAATTTGTTATGGTTCAGATGTTCTTGGAAACCCCTTTAAAAGCAGACCTCCCGCTGAGCTGGACTGACCTGTCTGTGAGCTTGTAAAGCTACCCCCTGTCCAAACCAACTTAGGGTATTTGTCATATTAGGTTCATGCTCAATAGGGTCTTTTATTTCCACGTTAAACTACAATCTGAGTTTACAAGATGGGCAATAGAGGATAAAGTGTAACTATTCCTCTCTGTGACAGGGCCATAAGTTTACTCTGAGGCAGATCAATCCAACTCTATCGTCTTTGGATTTCCTCTGCCTCTGTTGTCACCACTCTGGCTGTCTTTAGTAATCATCAGCTTTCATGTCAAATAAATGAGCTGTTTTATTGCCAGTGTTGCCACAGCTCCACCGCTGGTCCAAATAAATGGGAATGAATAAGGGTTATTTTCCAAGGACACACGTTCATGCAGAGTAAACGTGGCCGAGCAATAAAGGCTCCCGTCAGAGTGAATTGGATCACACGGGTGACACATCTAGTGCACTTAATGTAAAAAATGTAAAAAATGAATGACTCTAAGAGGAATATGGTGTTCAGAAAAAGTCAAGTGAGAAATGTGATAAACTGCAGGATGTCATAAAAATGTCCCAGACACAGGATGTTAAAAATAAAAATCTTTTTTTAATTTTTAATTTTTATAAAAAACGCAAACCACCACATGCTGTGGCAGCTCTGTGGTCATCGGTTAAACTGCAGTAGTATCCTTAACCTTTATGAACACTTTAAGTGACTAAAGTGCTTAAAGAATAACCCCTCCAGCTGTCAGGTGTGTACTGTATATTCTAGACATAAAGTAGAGCATCTGCGACTCCGCTGGCATCAGTAAATAATGCACTCCTCTGCATCTGCAGCGCTACTTAATATATAATTCACTCAACGTATGGAATGATGCAACCCTTATGCCATTCACATTGCACTGCTTAAACCTACCACAATATGTTACTACTGACTTTTATTTGCTCCTTTAAATGCGATGTGACCAGTTTGTTTTGTGTTTTATCAATAGGATTGTAGCATCAGCTCTATCACTCACCTATATCACCAATGGCTGATCTGTCTTAACATAAAACCAAAGAATAAGTGACTTGTAGTGTAAAACATTTGTTGAGAGGAACATTGATAGAGAGAATAATGCACATTTTATGGCCATGTTTGCTGTTTTGGTTTTCTTATTTCTTTCATACTGTTATATATCCTGTGAGTCACCGCTGCTGGAAAGCTCTCTTAGATAGCCCCAACTTTGCTACAGTATTTCACAGAGTCATGCAAGCATGTAGGGATGGTTTTTGCAGGTCTGCAGGTGATGTTTATTGGCCAGCGGTGGCCTTGCAGCTTTAATTATAGCAATAGTTGTCTGCTGAACTGAACAAACACTAAAGCGTCTCCGCTCTCCAGCACCACCCGCTGCTGCCACTGACAGCACACTACATGAGAGTATGCAAATATGCATCAAACGGTGGGGGAAATTTCCATTAAACTTCATATTCCAAGGTGATGTTTCCAGGGTGATTTGTATTTGAAAAAGGCTTCATTCTCATTGGCGTGCAGACAAGCCGCCTGGCCTTGGCCTTGTCAAGCATTTATCAGTATCATATATGAGAAATGTTCTCGTTCTTCAGTTCAGTCGGGCAATGAGAAAAAAAAGTGGCTTTGTTTCAACTCGTACTGCTAAACTGTTTGGTTGAGAGCATTGCATTAGCTAGATTACAGTTTTATCTGTCAAATGAATGCACAGAAATAGCTGACCTAACATTATGTTGCAAATCCAATTTTGCATTGATTGACAGTGCGAGATCCACCAAGCCAAAGTAATGGCTTCCTGCACTATTATAGCGTGTTATGGTGTCATTTGCATTGGAAAGAGGCGGCATTTGCTGGGAGTAATTAGTTAAGCTCCTCTGACTTTGGAAATTTAATTGCAGGTACAGTAGAACCGGCTAACAATGGGATAACTGAAGCATTACAGTCTGTGAGGGACTAACAAACAGTGGGGAGCCTTCCCTTCTGACAAACAGTTCTGGAACACACATACATACAGACAGACACACACACAAGGAATACGCTGGCACACACATACAATTAAAAAAAAAACATACATCGCCAACTGACCTCTTGATTCCTTGATCCTTTAATGACATCCAATATTTATACTCCCAGATCCTGAACGTTTCATTATAACCGCAGAGATGTGGCATTTGGCACGGACTATATACAGAATGTTTATCGTTTATCATGTGCTGTTGGCTTACTTAGTGCGTTGCTCTAAAGTAATGCTTGACCATGAATGCCTCGTTTCTACAGCCCTGTAAGTTGCAAATCAAAGCACAAGGGACTAACATTAGGTTACTGCCGTGACCTGAATGTGCCGGAAACCTGTATTCCCGTTATATAAAGACAAATATTTCCCTTGCTTTTCTATTATGCCTGTGGTTCTCATAATTAGCCAGACTTTATTAACATGTACGTTTAGTGCTGCTCATCATGTTTGTTCAGCCTACAAAAAAACCTTGTATAACATGTAGTTAAATCACAGAAGACCATGCATTATTATATGCAGGATTAATTTCTGTTGACATTAGCAGGTTTCTTAAAACCTACAATAGCTGCAACATCAATCACAGAAACAGTGCTCTTAACGTGACACAGTGGATACTGTTAATTATTTAAAAGGATCACAGACTATTAATGGTATTTTGGCTCACCTTTCCCATTATCTGCAACAACCAGTTTGTTTTCCTCTCAATTAGGCACGCAGGCAGTGAGCAACACCCATCTCCTATTACCGGGATATGGCAACAGAGGCCATGGGGGAAGGGAAAATAACTGGCTGCTGTTGTTATCACTGCTGCTGCTGCTGCTGCTGCTTAGGGATTGTTTTTAGCATTTTGTTGTCTGCATTTCATTTCTTTTATTCTTTCGACCACAGCTTGTCTCTGCTATTGAACCTGTGTCACTGCCTTTTGGAGGGCTAACACGACTGGGTCACTGACACCTAACCTGAGTCAGGGCCATGATGTGGTTGGTGTTTTTGTTCTTATACCTCAGTGCTGTGCAGAGGATATTAAGCTGGAAAAACAATCCTGGGATGCAATGAAGGCATCCGAAATTCAGCCAGTAGTAGGCAAGTGGGATTTGACATGTTCCTCTAGCCAGAGCCGTTATACTGTAGGTAGCTGTGTTTGTACTTTGGAAAATGGTCGGACATGTATGTTGTTATTATACAGGTCTTTGATGACACATATAGGATCTGAGATTCAGTTTTTATCCTGTTAGCTGTTACACTAATATGTTGCTTGGCCGGCTACAGTGACCACATTGTCAAATAATAGATTTTTTGATTGATTAATCGGCTGATTGTTGTTTTTATTAATAAATAATCAGTTCATCCGCATAACGTCAACAGTCAGAAATGCTCTCAGACATTTTCTCAGACACATAATAATGTTTGCCCATTATGACTGCCCATTTTTAGTATTTTCTGTTGCATCTGTGCATCTTAAATTACTTCAATGTTTAATCAATTATCAGATTAGTGTCTCAAATGTTTCTGTTGACGCACTAGTTGTGCAATAAACTAAAGATTTAAGGACTAGACCATATGTAAGCATCTAACTGCCCACACAAATGCACTTAACTAATCTGTGATTTACCCTGTGCACATATGCATAAACATGTTTGTCCAGAATGGAGTATATTTGTGTGTAAAGTGCGGGGTACCCTTCCTTCTGCGTGCAGACGGCCTGTTCCATGTAGCTCGAACCTCATGTGGTGAAGATATCTTCCTGCCACGCTGCACAGAGTTCTGACTGTGCGAAGCCAGAGGCAAGAGAGGGAAGTGTGTCAGCCTGTGCAGCTGATAACAGCGCCTCTGTCACACTCAGGCCAAAGACTGTTTGCTGAGGAGCCAAAGCACGTGATGGGTTTGTAACACAGTGCGCAGTGGCATTCAAATAGTGAAATTGTGATAGGCACCTTTTCCTCATTCCTTAAAATATGTCATGTCACTTATCTAGTACCACGGGGAGTTAACAGCCAACGTCCTTTCCATCAGAATTTTCTGCCACTTGACGTGCGCCATGTTTTATCCCACTGGAGTTTTTTAGTTTTTACGCTTTGTTGACCAAATGTGATTTCCATATTGTACAGTGTTTGGGCAAAATGTTTTTTTCAACTAGCCTTGTTGTTTCTTTACATCTGCGCGACACTCTACCACATTGGCAAGTGCTTCTCTGACTCCTTAGGCCATTGCCTTCCTAGTGTTTCTTTCATGGGAAGAGGCCCTGACAGAATAAAGAAAGCTCCTTGAGAGCAGAGTCTGTTATCAGCCTCCAACATCTGGTCAAGACTGATGGGCTCTTGGAATAGCTTTCCAAATATCATTGAGTTTGAGCTGCATAATGCTTGTTTGACTACATTCTTCCTACAATACTAATTCACTCCCTATCATCATGTGTCTTTCACTAGAAGAACCCATTTCTATGATGACTGAATTTAGTTTCTCAGCAGGGGAGAACGGATGTGAGGCAGCGCACTAAATGGTAGGAAAAAGAGAGATTTGAAGGTTGAGTCAAGTCGTATGCGAGCAAAGGAACCAAAATCTGATGTGACCAGTCCTGATTTTACCAAAGGAAAAATAATTGAATATTCAAGCTGGTAAGGGTTTAAATCTTTGACATGAAAAGCAATTCTCTCAGGCGTGCAAACATTTGTTTGCAGAAAATGAGTCTTGCTAAATTGAAGTCATCATCGTAGATTAGAAACGTATGGCCTTGATGCATTGCAACCCATTAGATTAAAGCTCTGAGGTAATCTGCAGCTGATTTAGGAATTTATCTGAAACACCTGGTTCTGTATCTACAAGCCACTGCATGCCAAGCGTCTGATCACACGCGAGGAGTTTTGGAACAGATGTGTCATACAGAGCCCGTTATGTTCTCGTTTTCCAACGGTATGACTTGGGCAGGATGGACCAATCAGTTATGTTCGTCTTTTCTCTTGATCACAGAATAATTATTTCCTTACCTCTACACAAAAGTCTTTGTTTTCTTTTGATCGTAACATAACCTAATCTTTAGATAAAAAGGTGGGTGATTCTTATGTGGTTTTAACAACCTCCATGTCTAATCTTTGGTCACTTTGAGACTGCGGCAGGAACTTTCCAGTCTGTTGCAGCTGCAGTTTCCCTAATATCTGCTGATGTTTTATGTATTGTATTTGTTTACTTTGTTGGCATTCTTCCTCATTTTAAAGGCCAAATCCCCATGCATTGCAGAACCTGCTGCTGCAGCACCCACTGTTCTCCTAGGGAGGGTGTAGGTGGCCATGTGTTTCCTCCTATACACATGGAGTCACCAGATGCTTCTTTTTCACCTGACAGTGAGGAGCTTCACCCAGGAGGGTGCAGCAGATGCAGAGCTTCAAAGATCTTTTTTGGTTTTTTTACAATTATTTTTTGGGGCTTTTCATGGCCTTTAATTGACAGGATAAGTTGAAGACAGGAAAGGGGAGAAAGAGGGGGGACGACTTGCAGCAAAGAGCCGAGCCTCGGTTTCGAACACGGTCCTCTGCCAATGACTCAGCCCTTATGGGGCGCACACACTACTGGGTGAGCAAGAGGTTGCCCTCTCCTGCAGATTTTAATGTACCTCCACCCAGACGCCCCGACCAACCCCCAAGAGTAACTGCGGCTACAACGAACGCTGCCAGTTGGGTTTTATGGAGCTGGAAACATTGGAGCCATGGATGAAAGCTAAACGATGCAGTGGTGGGCAAGTGTTTTCAATCTGCACCACCCGGGTGCCCACTTATGTTACATTTAAGCAGTAACATGGGCTTTGGACTCTCAGCACTGATTGAACGAAATGTACTTTTTCTGAATGTAATGGAATCAAAGATTTTAAAGGAAGCATTCTACAGTGCTGTGAGTCTTTTTGAACTAGAAGTTACTGTATAAATGTTTTGCACCTGGACAAGACCGACGTATTTTGAAAATTGATTACCTGAAAAACATGAGCTCCCAGGATGAATTGGAGCGGTCACAAGATTAATCAAATAATGAGTAAAAAAATGTCTGTTTATTTTGTACTACAATTCAATGTTTGCTTTACTTATTTTTGAGAAATACTACATACTTTCACTTTCTTAGGCCACGAAGGATTGTGATTTTTAATGTATTTACCTTTATTTGACAGTCACAGTGTAGAAAGCATGTAATCATTGCAGTTTTGTGCAATTGTAACCATTAGGCAACTAAGGGCGTGCTCACGCTCACGTTCCAACACACATTCACATTAACGGCAATAATCTTTAATGTTAGGTCACAATTAGAAATTGTTTCATTTTAAAGAGTTGCCACCACACCATTACTTGATTTGCCCACCAGAAAGGACTGACCGGGGTTTCTGTAAAATGTCCCACTCATTACTTACTGTGGTCTCAAAAATTGATATCCATGTTGGCCTTGAACATCCAGTATTAGTCACAAGCCATAAAGGTTGGGAATCACTGTCATTTTGCTGTGGCAAAAATATGTCCTTCCACTTTCTGAGAATAAATAATAATACATGTTTTTTTTGTCGTACAACCCCAAGAAGACAGTTTGTCTTACATATTTTTTTCATGAGAAAACACAAGCTTGTTATGTCAAGGGAACAGCATAATTATCCAGTAATCATGAGTAAATCAAAGCTCAAAATAATAACATATATGACCCCTTGACTCCCATAGACACAGACTGTTATATAAATGTTATGGTTTCTAAGTCATGGCTAACGTATCCTCAAAGAGGCAAAGATGAAGATGTAATCCTGTTGTGTTAGGAAGAGAAGTCAGGGAGCAAATGAATAATTCTTGCTGGTGAGTCTTGCTGTGCTCAGAGCTATAGCCTGTGAATCATCATCATCATCATCATGAGATACAAGGCAACATCTTTTCATCTATTTTTCAGTCTTTTTCACGTTGCCTGCTCCAGTAACACTCCTGTGAGTGTTTTCAAATCCAGGAAGGCATATCATATAATTATTTGTTTTCATGTGTGATCATATCTGTGAATTTCTACACTTGTGACAAAATTGAATTTGCAGAGGTTGAGCTTAGAGGATAACGCAGCATGGCCGAAATGTCCTAATTGAAAATAATGCAGCACAATCATCACCATTTATAATCAACTATAATGAGGCTTTATCTCAAATACTTGGGCTCCCCTTGAAGCGAATAATGTTTTTTTGCATGATTAGCTCAATTCACACTGAGTACCCAAATGCACTGTAAATGACCAATTAAATTGCTTCTTTAGTATTCTGCCAATTAATTGTTCTATACAACGTTTTATCAAACCAACATCACAAGGAGGCCTCTTATTATCCACTAAAACAACCATCAGTGTTTCAGATGCAGGTATGATGTGATGAGAGCTGGTGGAAATGGCGGTGAGTCACAGCTTGACGTGGCCCCTATGACTTCAGCAATTATGGTCAAGCGACCCACATCCTATACGACTTTGACAGGGAGGCGGTGGAGACCCAGAGAATCAATGTGATGCCATCCCAGATTAATCCCCAGAGAGTGAGTCAACAATCCACTTTGACCCTGCTTGGAAAGGCAATCCCCCCCATGTGATGGCTAGGTCATTCCATAGCATTACTTGATTGGCATGAATGATTAATACCACTCTTTCAAACACACGATCCCACTTACACTTTATTGATATATGTGGAACATGATCTTCCGCTCATCATCCTAATCTCTCAGATGGTAAACATTAAGTATATTTGCGGACTCTTAGACTCAACACCATGGATATATGATAAGAACTGGATACAGGAGCCCTGTTCCTTTCTACAAGAGTTGCTTATTGGTGCATGAAGCCTTCATGGAGCCATTGTGTGGCCCATACAGCGGGCGCACTAGAGACCTCAGCCGGCTGAGCCGGCTACTTTTACACCGGTTTAGCGCTCCACTAACTTGAACAGGGATTAAACGATTTCGTTGTGCTGTTCTGGACTTTCCAAATGTTATCGGATCGAATGGATCAGTCATTTCTTGGGGATTGTGATGCTCAAAACAATGTATCCATAGATTTACAGATGTCTTTTTTACCATGCAATTCTATGTACAAATGTATTTTGGGGCCTGAGGGCATCATGTGACAGGGCCCGGGAGTTGCAATTCCACTGTTTGGCCGCTGTATTGAAAATGCTTTAAAGCCTGGCGCAGTTTGTGGGGGCCTGTACAACACGGTTGGATATACATCGCTGTGTTTGTGATGCTTGATCAGATGTGTCATTGTAGCAGAGCCCTCAGTACGGGCTCTCACCTTTACCAGTCCTTCTTTTTTCTTCAGGATCAGGTCACACATGTTACTGCACACATCTTTAAGATTAAAACATGACACAGTCTGTCACATGTTAAAGAGAACTTGGTGCATGGAAGTATAAGTAGCTAAAGCCTTAGACATTTGCAATGCAATTAAAAACTACATTTTCATTTTGCTGAGGGTGATGAATAGGCCAGTAATCCCATAATAGCTCTCTCTTAGGCAGAATCACAGGAATGATAGATATTTCATTAGAGACAAAGTAAAACTTAAAGTAAATAAAAGTGGGTTTATAATGGTCAAACCTTCAGAGAAGACTAAATGATTTTTCGGCGAGATAAAAACAAAAACAAATCAATGAGCCAAAACCATTTTTTCAGTCAAATTGAGCCTTTTCATGATCATTTTCAGGACCATGGACAGTTCTATTGCCTCTGCGTTCTCATATCCCTCCGGCCTGTGTGTGTGTGTGTGTGTGTGTGTGTGTGTGGTGTGGTGTGTGTGTGTGAGGCATTATGTGGTTTCAACTTTTCTTCTAATGATCCCTTCTTTACCACTCTCCAACCTTAAAAATGTCATTGCTACATTGGCGATCAACACAGATAGAGTAAGATTGCAGAATGAATGAAACAAAAATGCAAAAACAAAACTTCCCCACTGTAGGAAATGACAGCAGCTCTTCATGTTCGCCTCTCCGCTGTTCCTCGAGATAGATGCAGCAGCGGGACGTGGTCAGGCAATTCGGAGTCATTGGCCACCTGAGATTGCAGTGTTTCTATTGATTCGGCCAACAGAAGGCTAATATTGACAAGTGCAGCGCGTATTCCAAGCCGTTGTGATCTAGCGGGTTGAGGCTTTTTAATTTAGCGTCAGATCAAGTTTGACCAACATTGTCCCGCCGCGACGGGTCCAATCGGAGTTCAGATCAGCTCCTCCCCCCCACACCCCCCCACCCCCAAAAGCCCACCCCTCCTCTCCCTCTCTTTTTCTCTCTCTTTCCCTCTCTCTCTCTCTTCCTCTCTTAGTTGCAAAAAAAAAATGCTCTGCAGCTGGGCTGCACCTCAATGAACCTAATTGGTGCACTGTGAGCGACCATCATCTATCCACTGGATTTCCATCGTGGCCGGCTTCCATCCAGAACATATGAATTTGCTTAGACAGACCCTTTTAAGGAGTTGAACAGATAGGTCGGAGAAAATGGCACAACGCGTGGTTTTGTTTCTACTGTGGCTCTTTGACAGATCATCCGCAGGATTTCCCAATCAGATCAATATCGGTAAGTGTCTTTGCTGTGTTAAAAAAAAAAAAAAAAAAAAAGACTGCAGATTGTGGTTTGTAGCCTATGAACAAAGATTGCAATTTCTTATGCCGGAGAGATGTGCACGGAGCGCGGAGCTCTGCGCAATGACAGAGACTAACTTGATTTATGTAGCTTATGCTGCGATTTTAAAAGCAGCTGATTGTGTTAAACTGTAGATTAAAGCTTCATCTAATGTTGTCTGTGTCAGTGTAATCATTGGCGAAAAACATCAAAGTGTTTGATAAGGAGTAAGACGGGAGACGGTCAGTTCCCCCGCACGATCTGAAGAGTTACAGGCTGGTCAAAAACGCATTTTATTCTTTCAAATACCAATCAGCCTCCTTTCTATTGCAGTCGGACGTAGCCTATAGAGTTCTTCCTCACTGAATGAAATGGCCCACCACTGACACCAGACTAAGAAAGGCACAGATGCGATTGTCTGATCTTGCTTTTCCTCTCTTTAAGGGGGGCTGTTCATGCGTTCCACGGTGCAGGAGCACAGCGCGTTCAGGTTCGCTGTCCAACTCTACAACACCAACCAAAACACCACTGAAAAGCCTTTCCACCTCAACTACAATGTCGACAACCTCGAGTCGTCCAACAGCTTTTCAGTCACCCATGCGTGTAAGTGTGCTTCTATTTCAGTCATGTCCAGATTCTCCCCCACTTCTATCCACAGCACACAGCTAGCAGAATTATTTATGTCTAAATCATCCAGTATGGAGCTTATATAGAGGCCACATCTCAATCTAGGGAAGCAGTCAAGTCCATCTCACTTCACTCTGGGTCATAAAGTCTCAATGGGAATTTACAAATACAAATTTTTCTAATGCACACAGTGTTCTTCCCATATTTATCCTACATCATTTTCTTGTCCTTTCCCGCAAAATGCATCCTTTCCTTCCTTCCTTTTATTTCTTTCTTTCTTGTTTTTTTCATAGAAATGTATGTTTATTTTGACAATAACATGATACGGACAGTCGCTGTGATTGGAAACCATATTTTGTGTCTGTCTTGAGTTTTACAGAGGTGATATTTCATAAATACAGGAATTTCACATAAAATAAGTTCCTTTGGCAACATGTTGTATACATGCTGGCCTTGGGAACGCAGCCAATAACACAGACCCTGAATCAAGGACGCAGCGCTGGAGGAGCTCATGTGTTATGGATCAGAATTGGATGTGTATTTTTTTTTTTTACTTGTGTTTTATACATTTATTTTTCATTACATAAATGATTCACTATTGAAGAAGAAATGTATCGATATATACTATACGTATACTATATACACCATTTGATTTTTTTTCCTCTCCATGAGTTATGATATGTGGTTATGGTTATGTTCCATCCCACGCTGCAACTGGTGCAGTGGCTGATCCAACAAATTACCTTTTTTTCCCCTACACCCCCACTGGCTGCAGTTTCTTGAAATCAACAGAAATGACGTGGACAAAGGGGGAAGAAATTGAGTCGAGAATGCCATTTAGTGATGTTATCTTAAATGATGAGTTCAGTTTGGCTGAATGGCCGACTTTTGGAGACACGCGGATGTGCCTGACTGGCGCGGTTGAATCCTTCTAACCCCATGTGTGGCACAGCCATAATGGCCCCTCTGACTCTCCAGAACGTCTCCCCCTGCACCCTCCTCTGACTCCCCCCCTGCGTTACAAAGCATCTCCCCCAGCATTGCAGAGTCAGCTCATTAGCACCCAGCCCTCATAGCACCTCACTGTGCTGTCATTGGGTGAAAGAAGGAAAAAAAATCCATA
The DNA here is from genome assembly GCF_008692095.1 of Etheostoma spectabile. Lineage (NCBI taxonomy): Eukaryota > Metazoa > Chordata > Actinopteri > Perciformes > Percidae > Etheostoma > Etheostoma spectabile. The sequence goes on from NC_045742.1 coordinate 20,920,243, forward strand.
GCTCTCCATCCAACGCCAGCAAATGAGTTGGGCTTAGACCTGCAGGGGAGGTGGATCTGAGCAGTGAGGGAGATAAAGCAGAGCGTCATATCACACGCAGCAGAGCTGCAAGTGCCCCGACCAAGGCATCCATAAGAAACAATAAGCAAATGACAGTGAATAAATAATAGATAGTGCCGTGCAATTTCACGCATGTTGAAGAGGAAGGGAAGCATAGGAGGAAAAAAGCTTGATATCAAAATCTAATTAAATTCAGGGGCAAACAGAGCTTTAGTGAGAGGAAGGGGTTCCTGTGGGAGCCGTGGCCCCGTTTCTTGTTTCTCGCTGCCATGTCTCAGCATCTCCATCAAGAGCGCTGTCTCAGGACTGCCTTCAACTTCAAATACAAGAAAACAATGAGCTTTAAATGATGCAAAGAAACCAATGCTTAAAAGAAATGTATTGCTCAGCGATGCAAAAATAGGAGAGCGATTGTCAAATGTCATTATAATGTTTGGTGGGAGCATCTCTCTTGCTTTGATGTGCATATTAATAATCTGCTCCGCTCGAAACTTCTCTTTAGTGCTGAATGTTTAGCCCGTTACATTAAACAGGAAGGAGTTTTATACTTAACACACTTAAATGCCCTCTTCGTACTTTTAAAATAATCAACAACACCCCCCCCCCCCACACGTTTTCTTTCCAATCTGATTTGTGTAATGTATGATCTGAGACTTTTTTCAAGGTAGTGCCCTGAGACTCTTGTCAAGCTGAGCTCGCAAACCGCAGACAGCTCATGCTGAGCTCACAACAGTCCATAAGCACCTCAGACTGTCTCTACCAATGTAGTTAACAAAATAGAGATGACAGTTATTAGATATCACTTATCTGCTGACTTTCAGGCCTTTGAGGCTTCACCTCTAGTGAGTGAAGGCCTCCTGTGTTCTGAGTTTCAGATTTGTCAGCAGCACTGTTGTTTGTTTTGCAAGCTGTCAAACTTATTTAGTGGACATTTAAATTTACTTTGTCATCAGTAGCACCGTGTGGGTGATTCAGACCTTTGTCAGCAGTAGCACACATCTATTTTATGATTGGGCAATCTGAACTAAGATTCAAAAGTAGCGTTTATGCAGCTTTTGGGGAGGCAAGCTTCATTGCTTTTATCAAGAGGAGTTCTGGCTGCCTTGCAGAGTGGCTGAAATGACAGAATTTGTTTCATCTTCTTCGGACTCCTGTTTTTTTTTTTTTTTTTTAAGCTGATGGTCTGCTTTTGTGTGCATTCTCTCTTTACTCTGGGACGGATACTGCCAAAGCCCTTTACTCTGACTCATCATGTAGATCACTCCCCCCCATTTACTGTACATCCTTTAAAAGTAATATAATAAAGGTAGAGGAACAAAAGGATGTGCATACAGTAATTCAAATTAAACTCGCTGGAATTTATTTTGCTTTTCAGAAACAAAATGTGTAAATCCCTAGGTGTGATGAAGGCACATTCTCGTGTCAGAACAATTTCTTTCAAGTCTGTTTCAAACCATATGCTATTAATTGAATTAGTGGCCGGCAGCAAAACAATGTGTGGCTTCAGTAATCCTCAAGGCTTGGCTTTGTACTGCTGAGGCATGGTGTGTGCTTTGGTGACAAGACTGTTGTGTGCTTTGAAGTGACATCAGAAATTGTGAAATGTGTAATTAGCAGTGTGGGGTCCATAATAGCTATGGAAACCAGGACTCAGGTGTGCTCACAGAGAAGACGGGAGTAGTTGAAAGCAAAGGGTACCAGTTTGAAGAAAGCAGAGTCGACAACATTAATGTTCCTGATGGTCACGGCTAGCCAACTTAATGACACCGCCATCCTTTCTCTCCTGTGTACCCTTCTTCTTCTTCTTCCTTTACCTGAGGCAAAGAAAACATCAAGCCCCCCCCCCCCCCACCACCACCACACTCTCCTTGCCACGCTATTTATTAGATTACTCGCCTTGATTCCTGTTAAACGAAAATTTTGCAATGCTTGGCTTTTGAATCTCATCTCCATTTTTCCCATTCCTCATTCTGTCATTACGCTAATGGTCTGTGTCCCCTCTGCCACCCTCTTTACATGTGCCTACCCCTCTTTTATCGAATCCTCCAGGTCCTTAAACCCTGGCAGTAGCAGATGCTTCTTCAGCTGCACAGTTCAGCCACAGTATTAGCATCAGCTACTGTAGGCAAATCTGCTTTGCTCCAAGATTGTGGAGAAAAAAGAGTCGCTGGGATTTAGGTTTGTCTTTTTCCAAGGCAAGAAAGAGGAGGGACAAGAGAAAAACAGAGTGACTGTAAGGTGTGATGAATCTGATTGTGAATAGAGAGAAGATGAGGTTAAACAAATAGCTTGACAAGTTAGATGAAATGATTGATACCACTCTCTTATCTGTATGGTATATTAAGCTAGAGCCAGCAGCAGGTTAGCTTTACTTTGCTTACCTTAGCATAAAGACTGGGCATTTTTACACTTCCAATTTTTATGTGGATTAAAGAGATAACATAAATGTTAATACACAAGCTTCAGAGATGCTGGTGGGCATATTTGTTTGCCGTGTTGCTACCAGGGTAGCTGTTTCCCCCTGTTCCTAGTCTTTATGCTAAGCTAAGCTAACCGGATTCTGGCTCCAGCTTCCCATTTACCACACAGACAATAGAGTGGTATCAACATTTTCTTCTAACTCGCAACTAGCAAGAAAGTGGACAAGTGTGTTTACCAAAATGTCAAACTATTCCTTTAACACTGCTTCAGGTGAATTGCAGTTGACTTATGTGATGCTGGACGTTCATGCTGCCTTATTGTCAGTGGGAATCAGTTTACTGAAATATAAATTAAGGCAAGTATTTTGAGACATCAACATCATTCATTAGGATTATCATAACCCCTCAGTAACACAATGCACAAGCTTACTTTTTGGTCTAGACACAACACATTCTTAAAAACATCTTCTTCTCTGACCTTTACGCCCACCCAGAGAGTGCTAGCACTGCACATGTTGCCCAGAAACACCAACAGTCTCTTTACACCGGCGGCCCATGCAATGACAGAGCACATGTGGCAAATGGCATATGCTGTGAAGCACAGACGAAAGGGCCCTTACCAAATCTTCACATGTATTGTTTTGCATAGCTTTTGGCGCTGTTGTTGTTGGTGGTGGTGGTGTGTGAATGGATGGTAAACAAAGCGACAGGCAGGCTGCAAGTTTTTGCAGAGCATGGCCTGACAGATACAAGCTATGGTCGAGAGGAGATCCTCAGGTGATTGCAGTAGTGCCACACTTCTTGTCCTTGCAGGCTGTAACTCAGCTTGAAAGGTGTGACCAGGGAAACATGGCAAGGGAAGCTGGGTAAAACAAGAGTGGTGGGAGGACAGAGACGTAGACCGCAGTAAGAGAAAGCAAGAGGAAAAAGAATTTGATTAAAGGAGGTTTTAGATGTTGCTTTTGTAGAGAGTATGTGTGTGTGTGTGTGTGTGTGTGTGTGTGTGTGTGTGTCTGTGTGTCTGTGAGTGTGTGTGAGTAAGTGAGTGAGTGAGTGAGTGAGTGAGTGAGTGAGTGAGTGAGTGAGTGAGTGAGTGAGAGTTCTCCAGGCTATGGGGGTTGTGCCGGGACATGCCATCACAGTCCAGCTGTGTAAGAGGCACAGATGGAGGTTTGTTTGTTGACGCACAGGCATGTGCATGCGTGTGTGTGTGTGTGCGCACATATGCACAGAGCCACGCACATAGACCCTGTAAGCGTATACACAAGCTTAGATAGACACATCCAATGCTCCCTCTTCAAATTTCTTACTGACAAAATTTCAGTGTTTTGTACCAAAGCTCCTGTGACACACTTCATCATTCATCCAAAGTAAAGGTCACTGTAAAAAGAATGACCACGTGTCTCTTTGTGCAAACACAGTTTTAGTAGATACCCTTTTTGAAATGTATGCAGGCTCAGATTTGTGTGAAATGTGAGGAAAAAACAGGCACATTTGATAGGCACCATGACTGTGCAAACTCCTCTGAGAGAAACACGAGCCACCGTAGGGTAACGTGATGATGTGATTTTAGAGGCCAGCAGGCCAGGCGGTCTCTGAGGGCTGTCGAGCCGGCTGGATCCGGGGCCTCAGTCAGATAAGTGGTACAGTAACAGCCACGGGTGAGGTTACATGCTTTGGGAATGGCAAGGCCTCTAAGAGAAGAGCGGGATGTCAGCAGAAGGAGTGACTGACAGCATAGCTCAGATAAAAAAAAAATAGGATGAGGCAGGGAAAGGGTGGAGTTTCTGTCAGATAGAGTCACGTGTTTTGATGTGACTCAAGCTTAAAAATGTCTAACGGAGTTATTGTCATTATTATTTCAGGAACATTATGACTAAAAAGTCCACATTTCCATAAAACTAATGTTACTTGTTATTACTAAGTGCTACAGTAATCGCTACTACATCACAGCAAAGCCCAGCATGTCTTGCTGACATTTAATACTGATGAAATAATAACACATAATCCTACTTGTTTTTATCATTTTCTTGAAGTCTTGCTGGTTTGACCACTGGTATTTTTAGTTATGGCCAGATGAGGTTGAATCTTTTTCATTCAGCAAACACATAAAAGGCTGGACAATTTCCAAAGGCTAAATATTCAAATGGAACACTATTTTGACCTAATTTTCTGGCCATGAGATGCCCTCTGCTGTATTTTATTTATGTATTCTAAAGTCAGGCACACAGCTAAAGCTGTAATGAGATTCAGACTAGAAAACAAAGTATACACTCCGAGGCAGATTCCACACAATGAATTTTTAATCAGAATATCAGAAGATCCTCTTAAACCCAACCTGAGGAGGTGTTCCTGTCGGAGTATTATTTGTCTTGGAATCAATGACGCTGGCAGATGTTGTTTGATAAAACAACAGCTTTCCTCCCATGGCTTCAAATCTCCATATATTTTTCACAGACACTGGGCATTTGGCCACTTTAGCAGCTATGGAAAATATGAAAACAGACAAATCAAGTGTAGGGACAGATTTTCTGATTTGGAAGATCAGTAACCCACATCACAGATTTACGTTGACACTTTGAAAGATTTCTCTCGCCCCGACAGTTAACAATCTTTTGGTCTTTGGATCTCTTATTGATTCCCTATATCTATCTGCTCTATTGCCATTGGCATTTGTGATCATTTGCAAGCATGAGGGATTAAGCTAAAATGATTATGAATGGACCGTCATGACACCCTGAAGATATGGTCACCCTGCAGCCCACAGTCATTCAAGCAAACAGCCAACATAGAATTGCTGTATTATCATGATGTTTATACATGTTAAGTGCATACTACAGTAGTTCTAATACTACCAGAAATGATTTACCTGCATCTGTGACATAGCATGATTGCTTTTAAAGCCTTACAATTTAAATAGATTTGTATTAAAACAATTTACGCCACAGCTGAGCAATAAAATTCCAGATATTACTATTAACCAACCAACCAAGAATTGGTTTAAGCATAATTTGTGCACTACTGACACATATGTGAGCTTAATGGAAAACCAATGAATGCAAGGCGTAGATCAAGCCTCCTTTTCGTCACCAAACCTGATGCAACGCGACAGCCCATCTCTGCTCCGCACATCTGTTCACCACAGCTCAAATAATAGGGTGGTCTCTGAACTATAAGTCAACAATGACAGGCAAAGTCTGTCTTCCCTTATTGAAGATGATATCAGTGCTGCATTGTGACGAACATGAATAGCTGACTGACCATATAAAAAGCAAGCGATAAAGACTATGAGGGACAAGAGGAGAAACACCAGAACTATGTGGTGCATTAGACACATTCGCTGCAATGCTCTGTGTGAGATAAAAGGGTTCATGATAAAAAAAAAACTGCATATGTTGTGCATTTGTAGGCAAATCAACAGGGGGGAAGCTGCCATTGTGAACTATTCATCTCAGGTGCATCAGGGGTATGTCTGCCAGCTGCTTTCCTTGTGGTTTTCCTCAATGAGCAAAACCTCTCAAGGAGTGGAATATGAGATTATTTTTTATTTGGAAATGCCATTTACCCTTATGCACCAGTTGCAAAGGCAGGAATGGTGTAGGTAAAGAGAATAAAAAGATAAGCATTTTTTTTAAACGATCTCCTGCGAAGATCTCTCACGTTGCAGCCCACCCTGTCTGTTTCATTCTCCTTTTGCATATATTTAATCTCTCCCCAAAAAAACCATTACAGCTATGTTCCCACAGCCATTGAAGTCACACTCAGCTAGCTATTGGCCATTCACTTGGCTCGCCTACAATACCCGTAATCACTGAATCAGTAATCCCCTACTTGAGATGGAATAGCACATCCGCATCGTGCCTCATTGGAAGTTGCTGCATTGGCCTGGCTTCACTGGGTGCAAAAGAAAGAGAACTCTGAAGTCCTCAACAAGAGCTGCTGACTGCACTGTCTTATACAAGGTCAGACAGCTTATGAAAGAAAACACTTTTGAGCCTTTTATTATTTCTGAAGAGCCCACAAAGAAAATTATTAATTGGCACCTATGTGCTGCCTAATCTTTTGAGTCCACTTGGACTGCGTTATCAGCTGTTTATTGTTTGGGTTCCCCTTTGTGTGTGTGGCGGAGCTTGATTTTTTGCGCTAAAGATGATGAATGTGGTGATGAATACAAAACATCAACAGGGAGTGTCACAATGTACTCTCCCAACTAGTAAATATTGGATCACAGTGCAACGGGGCTTCCAGCTCTCTGTCTGCCGACTGAGCAGATTGATCCGCACGTTTCTGGCCTGTTTCAAAAGAGGCAGTCGCTAGCAGAGCCCTGCCAAAGCTGGATGTCTGTGCCGAAACAAGGGCTCCATCATAACTGATTGCTTGTGACAGTTCACAGTCGCCGGGCCACTGGAGCATCATAACCTTGTGAAACTAGTGTATGGGCACTCTAGCATACAGGCTGAAGAAGAGGAGGAAGAAAAGGAAGATATTAGCATATTCCTTGCAGTGACACAGAGATGCAAATAAGACATGCCGTGCCACGAATAGCCTGTGTGGTTAATATGAAACACATCTTACGCAATGAAAGACATAATGCAGACCAACACGTCTGGAAACATTGGATTTATAGACAATTACTGCAACTGTGATTGCACTTGCAGATTGAAAACCCACACAATGTCAGAGCACGATCTGTTGACTTGTTGGAATAAACTGCTGATGACACCGAAGCAGAAATACCTTGCAGCAGGCCTGAGGAGCCAACCGAAGCCACTCAAATCACTTTATCTGTGTTGTCACAGTAACAAGCGCCAATGCATTTCTGGTTGATTCACATTGAATGCACAAAGTTTATTTGAATCTGCATGAATGCAGTAAAGAGCAGGATGAGAATCAAGTGGCGCTGAGTTACATGCTTAGAATTGTTTGCTTACCGAGGTGCTTTGACTGAGCTGCTGTTCGGTCATCAAGGAGTTGGTCGCCATTGCTCTCCGTCAGTTTTTCCAACTTAAATGTATTAAATAGGTGTGGATGATAAAAAAGATGTAGTTCTTTTGCAGCGTTGTGATCTTTTACATGCATCGTACCACAGCTTCTCCTGTCTTTAGTGCTCACAATCCCCATGAGTGAGAATTAAGTGAACATGATGTGCTCGCTCAACCATAACCCTCTTCTGTTTCTCCCTCCAATGGTTAATTCTAGGAGTGTGCTGTTGTGTGGCTCTTGCCATTTCACACATGGCTACATAAAACCTGTGGGCGTTTGCTCCCAGGCCACTATCTGTGTTTTTGTGTCCATGCATGACCGTGTGATGAAATATTGAAGTGTTCTATCATCGGCCATTGAATTGCCGCCAGAGCGATTCCTGTCCCTTAATTTTATTTTTCCTGCAATTCTTTATCTCGGTGACTTGGCGTGCAGATCAGGAAGGCAAACCTCATCTGGACCCATGACAGAGCTAATCCATCGCAGCTGCAGTTTGGAGTGAATCCATTCCAAAAGCCTCAATAGGAAGCTTCTCTCAGATGCCGGTGCCCTTTGCAGCCCTGACAGTGCTAGAACATGATGAAAAAGGACTCGGGGGGGGGGGGGGGCCTCAGTGGCTTAGCTATGTTCATGAGAGAAGGGAATAGTGGAGGAGAGAGGCACAGTGCTGGAGATGGAGAGATGAAGTGACCAAACGCTATGTTTGTGTGTCCCTGTGTGTGATGTGCATTGTACGTGCATGGCACAGTAGCTCTTCTTTCATCTCTCCACCAACCTGTGAGCTGAAGCAAGCCGAATATCTACAATATGTATCTATACTAGATCATACATAGATGATCTGGACACATTAAATAGCAGACTCAAAATGACTTGTGAAGTGGACAGTGGACAAAAGTAGCATGATGTCCAGTTTGAAATGAACTAACCATAAAGGAACGAACATTATGTGTGAATGGTGGAAGCGAAACAGCACCTTGCGTAAATGGCCAGGGAGACTGACTAACATACCTCTCTTAAGTATGCAAAGGACACAGGGAAATCTCACAAGTTCCCCTGTTTTTTTTTGTGCAGTGAATTTTTCCTCCTGCCCATTGCAGTGCTGCTTTTGCTGCTACTGCGGTACCAAGTCCCATCCCTGAGCTGTGAGGGAATAGACTTTTATACATAAAGTAGCTTTAATTCAGAACTTTCTCTCGAGTGGCCAAAGTTTGTAAGAAGTCAGTGAACACCCTCCCAATTTCAGAGGTTTGTCACAGAGAAAAGCTTTTCAGCCAACCAAAAGTGTCCCAGTACACTTTTGGTTTTGACTCCAAAGAAAGTTGTAGCTAAACATGCAAAACTGTTAGCTTGTCACCTCTCTGTATGATCGTCTTCTGTTGCACTTGTCCCCCCTTTAGACGTATTTATAACACCGTGTTCCAAGATCTTAGCAATTACTTTAGTGAGTTTAATCCTCGTCGCCAAAAAGATGTTATATCTTCTGAGTAAGAACTCAATGTCCACAACATCCCAATATCTTCGAATGTTTAATACAAACGGACAGGCATGACATCTTTACAAGTTACGCAGCTACTTTCACATGTCTATTGCTAGCAGCAACTTCTTCGATCTTTTTCTACTAGAGACAACATCCTGTCAGCAAAACACACTCTGATTTGGAACTCAATGTAATAGCGCCCCCTCCTGGAACATCCCTTATTAGCAGCTAACTTCAGAAACAGGATAAGGAAATGAACTATTATTCTTATATGTAAGTAAATGATATAGCTTACAGATAAGCATTCTTGTTTCTGAATATTACAGTTAGGATACCACAGAACCAACGGCCCAGAGTTACGAAAAATACAACCTGAACTGTTATAAGCTCTAATTTTCTCTTAACCATTTTTAATGAGACTTTTTTTTGGGGGGGCTGAAATAAGTTTCAGTTAAGAAAGTGTAAGTGAGGCCTGTGGATTTTCCTGATTAATCAACAAATTGATATGATTATAGTGTGACCCTTAAATGACTTTAAAGTACTTGCATTTGATCAGCCTGCCATGCTGCCATGTAACTGATTAGGTTAAACCTGGGACTCATTCTGACTATACAACATTGCAGCACAGTGACCATATATCTGACAAGATCTCCAACAGGCACCAAATTAGACGGAATTTCTTTTTGTGTCGTTAGTTCCCCGCACATATCCAGACAATGAAAGGTCCACTGAGAATCCATCTTTTCATCTAATATGAGAAAACCCATTGCTCTTCTCTCTTCAAGAGACTACATGAAATGGTTCTAAAGTGAAGCCCTTTGCTGAGAATCTTTATTGGTTTTTGTGGGGAAATTGCTTTAGACAAGTAAAGTGAGTAAGGCATATATAGGATTACAGCTCACTCACTGTCATAGAGCTCTGTTTTCCATCTCTCTCTCTCTCTCTCTCTCTCTCTCTCTCTTTGTACTACCTCCGGCATTATCATGCAGGGATTGAGCCCCATCTCAGCAAGGGCACTAATAAGATGAAAGGTGGTGCTGGATTCTCCATACATAACCAGAACTGGATTGAGGCTGAGGAGGAGAGAGATGATGTCTTCAAGGTTAAACAACTGGTCCCATCTCCCGTCCTCATTGACTTTGTCTGTTATTCTGCGGAGAAAGACAAAGAGCTGGGAGAAACTGGTCCTGGGGAGGTGCTGTTACGAAACACAGCCCGAAAATCATGCTTCACAATGCTAATACGTCAATGGCTCGGCTTGGTTTGTTTCATCAGCATAGAATATGAAATGTGACATGTGATTTAATTCGCAACACCGGGGGCAAAGGCTTAGTTTACATGCGAAGGAAGTGGACCTTGTGAGAGTGGCAGATAGTCATCCCCTCTTGGTGCCCCTGTGCAACACATTCTTGGCTTTGCTTGTGCATATAAGCCGTACTCGAGACACACAGATCAGAATTCTCCCTAAAGGACAGAAACAACCAGTCAGTGAGAATCAAACTCAGACGGTTTGCACTCTAACTGGAATATAGACATTTCTAGATTCCTTATGCCCTGTCTTGCAGATTAGGAAAAGTGAAAATGACAAACAGAAACTAGTTTAGCAAGCAAGACTAAAGATTAGATAGACTTGTAGGGCAGAAAAAAACAATCCAACGTCTTGACAGTGATTGAAAAATATACATGCCTGCCAGCCATCCACACAGTTTACTTTGCTTGTTTTTTTTCTCAATCATCCAAATGAGCAGAGAGGTTTTCAGCTGTCAGGTATGTCCTTGCTGTGTACAATTAGATTCAAAACAAGTCAGTCGGGTGCAGCGCACAATACCTGAAATATCACCACAAATCTTTGCCCAGCTCTGCTGTAGTCAAGTCGAATCATTTAAAGGCATCTCCTTAAACTATTCCTTTAATCTCTTTGATATGGCTGAGAGTTTTCTCCTTGTGCCCTAATTTGTTGTGAAGGCAGTGCACTTCTTACAGCAACAGTTAGAATGTTTGCTGTGTTGGTCTGACATGTTGAACTCTCTTTCATGCCTCTCTCCCTTTTTGCAGCCTTCCCAGACTCCCTGCCTCCTCTAACTCATCTCACTCCCAGCACGGAGATGCTGATTAGACCGTGTGTGTCGGCAGGGCTCAACACGCCTGTCCTGGCTGTCCGTCCTCATGAAGTCGTTGTGGCAATCTGCACTCCTCTTCATCTGCGATCCCCATGTTCCTCCTCGCTTCATGCTCCATTCGCTTTCCTTCCCATCCCTTCCTCCACATTCATCTGTGAAGAACAGTACGATGTAGGTCCGCAGTGCTGATTGGGAGGATTAGTGGTGTGTGAGGGACTTTGTCACCAGCTTTCTTGGAAATCCAATTACAGAATATCATAAGCCTTACATGTTTCATACTCGGCTGAATCCTCCTTAAAATGCACCCCGACACACTCAAAGGGTCAGTGTTTAGCCGCTGTCCTGGCTGCATACGGTAGTGACATTTTCCTGAAGGTGAGAGGAGTGATCATCTTTGAAAGGATAAGACAAGTCCTGTCGCACTCCTCTCGCCTCTGCATTGCAGCAAATGGTGGACTGCAAGAGCCTGTCTGAGAAAGGGATTGTTATTTGCTCAACGTGATGGGGCAGGGAGCACAGAGCATGGCTCTTGAAGTGAAGTGAGGGCCAAGGGTTTTGGTCTGTTATCTGCTCGCATAGATAGTCCCTAATTACATGTGCCAAGAAAATGACATGCAGCGGATGAGGGCAAAGTGAGATTCCTCCATGCATCTGCTGAGCCCTAGTTATTCAGTAAACCATCCAAGATAACGCCTTTATCGGAACTTTGAAAATGGCCAATGCATTGGACACTTGAACAGCCCTGAAACAGACCGACGCAGCTGCGTCTGGGTCTGTTTGACCCGCAGAGTGCTCTCAGCCCTGAGTGTTGCTCTGTGTTCAAACAAAATCACTATGGTAAGACCTTGAACGGGAAAATATCTGTCAGACGGAGATAGAGTTGAGAGTCATTGACTCCCTTGGGGATTGCTCACTGGCCACAAGTACAGGACTATATCATCGAGGTGGCAGGTGAAGAGGAGAAGGAAGGGCTGCAGAGAAAAACAAGAGAGGAAAGGGAATAGTTAATGAAGTGATGGGAAAGTACGTGCTTGTGGGCCACATCTGACCTCAATGACTCTGGTCTCCGGATCAGTTTCTCATCTTGAGGGCACTACATACAAATAAATTTTGCAGCAGTGAAACCTTCGATTTTTCAGGCATTATTAATGATGAAACAAAGGTTTTGAAAGCAGACCAGGGATAATCCTATGAATTTCTAACTTTAAATATAGAAAGAAAATATGGGCCTTTATAGGGGCTGTACCCGACATTCAAAACATTAATATGGCAGCAAATAACTATTTGCTATGCAAAGATATAATGGACTAATGGCATTCTGAGGAGAGAATGAAGTCACACTGCCTCTGTGTGTGTTGTAATCTCAGTTTGTAAGATCTTAGTTCTGATGGGTTAGTTGGTTAGTTGAAAACACTTTAATATTGGCGTAGGAAAAAACAATCGTAGATTTGCGATCCGATCGCCAATCGGCAGAGGCTTTATTAAAAAACTATAGGTAGGGTAGATACCAGTAGATAGTAGATCTCTCCATTAATTCTTCAGTTCAGCACAGTCTTTACTTGCCATAGAGTACTAGTTTTTACTAGCAATTATATTTTTGCCACACTATTAAGTCACATCTTAAAATTCTTTACAACATTCTGTTTAATTGAAATATTGGGTCAATTTAAAAAATCTGACATTTGTAGTTATATAAGTAGCATTCGTAATCTCACCTGGTCTTTCTTGCTAACAGAGCAGAGGTCCACTCACATCTCATTAGGTCTGACTGGGTTTGTAGGTTGTGTATGAACCTTCCAGACACAGCATGGTATGGGATGAGGAGTTTTTCTTATGCCTTTTAGGCCACATTCTTGAAGCTTCAAAGAGAATGTAAATTACTGTATGCTAACCCGAGTTTGAATTTTACGCTTACACACAATTTCCATAATGTCCTTCTCAGTTGGATGCACCACTCTGCATCAAGCTCGGAGGACATTTTAATTTTATCCTTTAACACAAATAGGATATTTGACAAGCCATGCAGCTAACTATACAGCTCTGCGGACATGTTTTCTATTGGAATATGGTTTCATGTGTTGTTTGTGTATCGGTTTTACACAAGCCAAAGTAAATAGTCCAACTTCCGTTTAGTTCAAACTTAATCACTGTTTGTTTGTTTGTTTATTTAATTACCTTATTTGCTTCTGCATTGCATTCTTGAAAATGTGGCAATGCAAACATAAACATAGATAACAACAAAGTTATAAGACAGAAACTAAATATACACTATCATTTCATGACACAACTTGTATAAAATAACAAAATACACACATAAGACAAGGACAGACATATACATAGCTCCACCAGTGCAGTTATTGGGCATGCTTTACATTTAGGTTGAACATGTTTTTTAAGACAGGTAATGTATATCAACATAGTATCGTCACATATTATCTCTTTCATCATCTCTGGACACATCTTACAACTGAACACACATCCATACTGTGCCATGCTAATAAATGCCCAACCCATGCAGTATTGCTATATAATACCATTTCTTAGCTTGTTTTCAGAAATGACTCATGTCATATTTAAAGTCCTCTGCTCTGTAGAGGGCTTCATGTGTTTTACTAAAAATTTGAGCAGCAGGGGTGTCAAAAAACTTTCAATATTAAAACATTTCCTTATATTTTTGGTAAAATAGCCTTGTGTTATTTCTCACTATACATGTTGGAATAAAATCATGTTTCTACTAATGGTTGACCTCTTCTCCATGTATCCAGGTGGTGGAGAAACAGAACATATTTATAGGCTTTTGCCTTGTATAGAGCCAGCCAGCGTTGCAGGCAGCCGTTCAGCCCCCTCTTTCATAGAGACACACTAAGTTAAGCCATTAACGTTACTGGCCAGTAACCTTTTTTGTGAGTTTTACCAACGTACATATCTAGCAGAGAAGGAAATGTCACACTGCAGCTGTATATGCTAGACAGATATTAAGTAAAACATACACATCCGTTATTAAATCTCTGCATGCTCTATCACGCGTTTTCCTGGCTACAGCATAATATATGAATTTATTCAGTTACTAAAGCAAAATGTTTGAAATAATACATAGAAACTATAATTGGAGGAAAATTGAACATAGTAGCAGAGGAAGTTCTGAACCTGTCCCCACTACGTGAAGATGCTTATCTCTTTGGTGGATGAGTTCCAAGCTAACCAGCCCAAGTGATCCCCAGGCCAGGCTTCTTACCCCCTATCACCCATCACCCATCGTACACTTACATAAACACACAAGTACATGCATGAAGAGACACATGCAGAGACGCACGTCTGACCTCACCAGTGATACGATTGTACTTTGCGTCTTTCAAACTCAAACAGCAGATGAGGTCGTTCGCAGCAGGGAATTCCCAAACCGACAGGTTTTAACTTGAACATTGTGTTTACATCCTTGTTTAGTTGCTTTACTTTCTTGTTTACTTGCCAACAGTCTTCTTCTCTGCATTATGCTTGCGTGCATTGCATCTCGGCCCACTACTACCACCAGTAATCAATGTGAAACCTTTGGCAGGGCTGTGTGCTCGGATGCATAGCGAGACTAGTGGACAAAAACTGGTGACTTTTTGATGAAATTGTGCTGTCACAGAGGAAAACATTTTGTGTCATGGCCTACAACAGTTAGGGCTGGCTAATAGTGGTTAAGTGCCTGACCACTCATGGCCGTGGGAACTAGGGGTGTGGAGTGTGCTGCAGCACCATCTTAGCAAAAAGGTAGTCAAACTACAACCATAATTAAAAATTACATTTATTTTAATGAATTGATTATTGATATCAACCTACTCCCTTTCATTACAATTAAATGTAATTTGATTTTAAAATTTGGTTGGTAAGAGATAAACAAATAATTTGATCAGAACAAATCTGCCAATTGCGCCGCTGACGCTCATTCATGAATAAACTAGTTGTGGAAACTTTCCCGGCGAGTCAACAGTACAGAAGTTAGCCAGCCTGTAACATGGCATGAAAGCTCATTTTGGATTTCTTCATAAATCAATCAAAGGCTAACAAGCCTAGTAGACCTGAGTCAGAAAACCCAGCAACTGTAACCGAAAGAAGTAGTAGCACCTCTCGACCTGTCACTCCCACAGCGACCCTGACCAGGCAGCTAACTTTTGATTTGATTTACTCTAAGTCAGTGATGTGTTTTATACCCTTGTATGTTGTGGCTCAATGTTTGAGCTTGTAGTAGGCCTGTTTTGTATCATTTTCATAGCTTTGTGCCTATATCCTGCGTTACACGTCCCTAGTGTTGCATTGTCTTGGATTTAGGATTTTATTCTTGTTTTGTTTTTCTGCTTGTGGAGTGTTGTGATGAATGCAGTGTGGTATGGCTGAAAATGGCACTCTCGAAAATTTGTTGGCACCCCCAACTCAAAATACGTTCCTTGAACATGAACCGCACATACTCTGTTCCCTTTGAAGAGCTCTTTACTTCCTGTCATACTATCACTACCTAATAAAGGCATTAAATGCAGAGTAAAAAATAAAAAGTAATATCCAATATCAATTTCCAATTATCAATATCGGAATACGGCAAATGTAGCCAAAAATCACAAACAAAATTATAAAAATTGGTGTATTGCAATGACCTATGTTCTATTGTTATTTTGTTTATGTACAGTTTGCATGGAAACAGATTTTTTTGTTAAATACCATCATGATTCATCCATCATCATTCAACATCAATTAACAATAATATGAGTGTATACAGTAAATTTGAATTTAATGACAGGATAGCCCCTTGAGATGTAGCATCTCATTTTTGAGGGGGTCCTAAGGAGTAGCCCTGCCCTAATGTAAACCAATAGATAGATTTTCTGTAGCGTACGTGCCTGTTTCGTTTCCATTCCCATTTAACCCAGCAGGTAATTTAAAGTGTGAATACATGCTGGATGTTGATGGAGCAGGACAAGTAACAGCTTCCTTTTAACGTTTCACGGCACCATTGCAGTTGAGTCGTTCTTGAATCTAGGTTTGCCATTTGAGTGAACAATTTGAAGCACTTCACATCTCTATATGACAAGAGCTGATGCAATCCCCCAAGGCACTTACGAGCTATCTCCCAATGACAGCATCCCTTCTTCAGAGCAGGACAGGCTGGTCCTGATGTAGGCTGGTGAAAAATGGAAGCAGGGAGGGAGGGAGCGTGAGGTATAGGGAAGGGGAGACTAAAAAGACGAGCTACAAGGACCGGGGGGAGAAGGAGACAGAGACACAGGCAGGGAATGTACAACATGTGGCTGAGTGGAGAAAAAAACGGAGCCAAAGAGAAAGAATGTGGATTTGGCGGGGAAATAAACAAGGAAAACAGCTAAAGACATATAATCATCAGTGACATTTACTGTTCCCAGCCCCCTTCCCAAGGCTGTGCAAAGCTCTGGCTCATGGGGCCCTTAAAAGAGCATTGGACTCCAAAAACTTTGAGTGCATGAAAAGGTCTTTTTATGTTGTTGTTTTTTGTTTTTTTCAAAAATTAGCTCAGCATGCCGGCAGCATACCACATTTCCCTCTGAACTAGCAGTCCAGGCCAGCCATCTCAAGTGATGCATCAGAAATGTAACATCCCCGTAGCACTGCCGAGTGTCCTGATTATAGAAGGGAATGAGGGCGGCACACAGTGTGTGTTTGACCAGTGAACTGGAGATGGGATGCATGGTTCCCTGCAGCAGAAAGGGGGAGAAGGAGGAGGTGGAGACATGGTTTAGCTGCAGAGGAAGGAAAAAAAAAAAGGAAAAAATGAGATTGGAGAAGGAAAAGAGAAGGAGCAGATGAGAGAGAATTATCTTTGTGTTGTTTATCACTCAGTCGCTCATGCAAGCTCCTCTAATGGCTCTGTGTACATGCACATGACTCGCTGAGCACTTGGGAGTAAATTAGCATTATTGAAATCCAAGGTGACACTCACAGAATCAGTGAATTATATTAACTGATGTGTTATTTCTTTAGAGTTGGAGACAGGTCAGGCTGCTTTATTTTCACCTACAAGACGACATCCCAGTTGTATTTAATAACTGAGAGCGATGAGGCCAAGGCATTTCTCAACAGCAGCTCTCTCTCCAGACTGTACCGTGCACTTTTTTCTTTTTTAACCAAAGTCTAACACCAATCTCTGCTCCACCGATGGTGTGGGGCGATATTATGGGGGAAACAATGTGAGAGAGGAAAGAGAGAGGCACTCAGGTGGAGAGAGATACTGCCACGCTTGAAGAGGATGGATGCTTTGGGGATGACCAGATGGCAAGCAACAAAAGGAGAGGTCAAATAGAGTGGAGGAGGTGTAGAGAGACAGTGAGGAAAAAAGAGGGGCGGGTGATTCAGTACTGCATGGACAGACATCTCTGGGAGAAGAATACATACATATACAGAGTTTGGCTCTTTTGGGCTGCAAGAGGATAATCCAGAACTTTCCATACTGTGGGTGGAACCTTTGAAAAAAACACTGATGTTCTAAGTTTGGCTCTTAAGAATCGCAAATAAGAGTAAACTCAACATGTAAAGGTTCAGAAATAAAGGGGAAATTAGTCCTTGTGTTTAAAGTATAAGCATTTCTTCTTGTATTTAATGTATTAAGCTGAAATCTTGGTGCAATTAACTTTCTTCTTTAATGGCAAAGAAACTTTAAATTCCGCAGTTTGCCTGGGTCAATATGTTTCTACTGATTGCTTTTTTGTTTTCCATTTCCTACTAATAAACCTCTCAGTGTAAATGGTGTGCTCATTTGCTCTGCTATCTTGGTATTCACCCTTGACTGACAGAATTAGAGTTTATTGAAATTTAAAAGAGTAAGAAATTTACATATGCTGGAAATTAGCGGGGTAGCAAATTGGTGCAGCTTGTCACAAAAATGTAGATTAATTAGAAAGTTGCAATGTGATGCAGACAAATGTGTGATTTATAAAGAGTTCCAAAACAACTTGTTACTTCCTCACAGGTGATCCCGGCTATTGGTGATAAGAGCCAACACTTCTTTTGTTTTTATCCACCACTGGGTGAAAAAGCTAATTGTTTTCCACTATTTTCTCACAGCATTTTTGAAATAATTATAGTTGTAGTCCGCTAGAGGAAGGGTCATTTTTACTGATGTGGGGATGTATTTGCTTAATAAATCATGATCCACAGTGCTAGCTCTACCCAAAGGTTCCTGGAGCTCAGGCTACAGCACATAAACACATTATGAACCCACAAAGCATCTACATGTGGTGTGGCTTGTTATTGGACATGTGCCAGAAAAGATTAAGAGTGAGAAAACAAGCACAGCTTTTGGCTCTCCATTGAAAATAAATTACGCTGCTTCTACTGATTGTATGCAACACTTGGTGTTTGGTATTTTTAGGCCTCCGGTGTCGCTTTTCTTAGCTTAAGCATTGCGTACAGGCACTAGGAATAGGCAATGGTTAGGGATAAGGTTACGGATAGGTGTCAACTGTTGCAGTGCTGCCTGGAAGTCGACGTTGGGGGCTTAAAACACCATTGAGCGACACACTTACTATGATTGGGTTCATTTAAAGCAATGCGTGTGGCTGTGAATGCCAATCCTTTAGCTAGACTATATGGAGAAGGCGGAGGTGCAGGAGGAAAATGGTTTTATTGTGAGGAAAGGCGTGTGGAGGATGCCTCATGTCTGAGGGGCAGAGTCGCAGGATGTTGGCAGATCTGGTGCAGTGAGACTGGCCCCCAAAACACAACAGGTCATTCTTTGTCGAAAACATCCTTGTAAACCCTGACCGCCATGGGAGAACATACCCGGAGCTCAGATCATTGTTGATGGCATAGCTCATGGGAACCCTGCAACACGCAGAGCTTTCCACTACAATAAGGTGGCGACCCTGAAAAGGGTGCAGCATAAAGACACCATGCATCTAACAGGGGCAAGAGGGAGGCAACAGGGAGCGAGATGAGGGCGGGTGTGGACATATCTGTTACTGAAGCTTGGGTTTGCTTAAAGCTCAACCTAATAAGCAGAGGACAGCTGAGCAGAAAGAAAGAGGCTGCCAGATCTGGTCCCCTAGGAGAGGTTCTGTGTCAGTACTGGCCCAAATTAAGAGAGAGTGCAGAGAAAACTGGGCTTCGACGAGGGCTGCAGCTCCTACTGGCTCCCATTCAATGTAAGAGATTGCACCACTCACCCTGCAGCACTTACCCACAATACCACTGTCCATCTGTTGATTCACTTATCAATAAGTAGTGTTGCGTGTGTATGTGTGTGTGCGTGCGTGCGTGCATGTGTGTGTGTGTGAGCGTGTAGTTTGTATGCAGTTTGTCTGCATCCATGCCTTTGTGTGGGCTTACCTCTCTGTGTGTGTCTGTCTCTGTCTCTGTCTGCGTGCGTGTGCATGTGCATGTGCATGTGCATGTGCGTATGCGTGTGTGTGTGTGTTGCTGAGAATGGATGCTTATACCATGGGAGAGGTGCCTGTACCAGGACAGATAGGGAGGGAATAGAATTAAAAAGGATGAGGCAAATCCCACCAGTGACTAGATCTCTCATTCACACAGCAATTGTGCTTTAAGAGCCGAATGTGTGAGCGCTGTCATGTTGTCCTCTTAATGGTCTGAAAGGTTTGCACATGCTGGAGCACCGTTCTTCACAAAGACAGACACATTTTCATGGGCAGAAAAAGAAGAAAAAAATAAATGGTTGTTATGTTGTGCCAACGGTTGCCTACATCTTGATGATCTTGATCAGGCTGAAGGCACAAAATACACACTTTCACGTTCGGTGATGAATTGTTTCCAGTTCGGCCTCAATAGCCTCAGAGAATGCTAAAAACTCCTTATTTAGAGTAGTATTTGAGCAAGACCATTTAAGGTGTATCCCTGGTCTGGTGTATCCCACCAATTGAATGAATACCTGTCAGCAAATTGAAAACAAATATTTAACATAGCCATGACATAAGATTGGATAGTGCCTTCCCTCCTGTCATCCACCATTTGTACTGGAATATTTAAAGTGTTTACGGCTGTTAAGAATGCTTGATTACCCAGCGGGAGTACTTGAGAGTCAATCAGAATAAGCGAGCAGCCATTCATGATAGGTTGGGAAAGCAAAACACACCTGTAGCTCTGAATGTTAGTTTACACATTAATGGCTTCCGACTGAATGGAAGTCGCTCCTGACTGACAATTTTTGCTGTCCCACTAGAGCGCATGATGAATACACAAACAAATGGAAACGCCTTTTGCCTCTCAAGAAATGTCTTTAGATGCACACGCTGATCGAAACAAAAAATGCTTGTATTACTGAGATGTTCATTCCCTGAAGTGGTTGTTTCAGATTTGTTCAAGTGAAAAAAATTCAAATGATGGTGTAACTGTTTATTTTCTTTTACCTATTCGTCTTAGATAGTAATTTCACTGAACAGAGTGTAGCTCGTCAAAGGGTTGTTTTCTTTCCCCAAAAGTGACTCAAAAAAAAAAAAGAGCTTTATCAAAGTTTTTACAAATACAAGTTATAAAAAGTAGACATACATTATTAGAGGGCAAAACAGAAAAGAAAAAACACACAAAAATAGAAATTAACATTTGAGCTTACTATAAAATGTGTCAGTGCCAAAAGGGCTGGTAAAGTGCATGTATTAAAGTGCAAATCGTAAAGTGCATATGTTAAAGTGCAAAGAGTCTCTTAAAGTGCAAAATGTTCAGAATGTTCCAAGGAAGGAGCGTTTTTTTGTCCAGAGTTCTTCTTCTTCTTAGTTCAGTGAGCACTTGTTTTCACACTTCATTGCAACAGTCTGTTGTAAAGTCCTTCAGCATCTGGTCTTCGATAATTTGAAGCACACCACACATATGACTATTTGTATCAGCTCTTTATTTTTCTCTAGTACACTATTGTCAATAATACAATACATTACAGATTTATATAAAAAATCAAACCTTACACCATACACGTTTAATTTGTCCCAGACTTCTCTAGCTCTTTCACAGTGCATTGAGAGATGCCGGTGTGACTGACATCGTGGTATCAACACACGCAAACGTTGTGGGTTTAAAGTCATTGAAAGGGAAACTGGATTCCCTTTTCACTCCAGGCAGAAGGACTTGTCTTTTTCAGCCTTATCGTAGAAAGAAACAGAAGCGGTGACAGGCAGCAGTGGTGCTCACAGCTGCTGCGAATGCTGCAGTGGGTCGTTCACGCTGGCTGAGGGAGCACGGCGATAACCGGTGGGAGCTACTGGTGCGAGCTGGAGATCTTCGGTGAATAGCTTGATGTTTCTATCCTTCGGCTGCCACTTACCCACCACAAACAAACACACACTGTACCTCTTGCATTTACAGTACGGCTTTGGGACTTTTGGCTAAAATCCTGTCACAATGCTGTCCACTGATACCAGATCTGTTCACTGATGCAAGACATTATATTACATTACATGTCATTTAGCTGACGCTTTTATCCAAAGCGACTTCCAATTAAATGCTTTCAACCCTGAAGATGCAAACTCCCCAAAACAAGTAGTAGGTGCAATAACATTAGCAAGTACATAGTACATAGTACATAGTACGTACTTTGTACATGAGCAAAACTACAAAGAGCCATATGAAAGTGCAGCTTCAAGAAATATATATATATATATATATATATATATATATATATATATATATATATATATATATATATATATATATATATATATATATATAGATATACTGCATATATTTATGTTTATCCGAGGTGTAGTGTAGTGTGGGTGTCAGAAGAGATGTGTTTTTAGCCTTTGGTGGAAGATTCCTAGGCTTTCAGCCATCCTGATATCAATAGGGAGCTCATTCCACCATTTAGGAGCCAGGACAGTAACAGTCAGGATTTTGTTGAGTGATTAGTTGCCCCGCGTTGTGAGGGGGCACCAAGCAGGTTGGCTGATGCAGAGCGGAGAGGCCGGGTTAAGGGTTGGACCATGTCCTGGATGTATGCTGGGGCTGATCCGTTCGTGGCCCTGTGTGCAAGTACTATTCAGTCTAATCCAGATTACGTTATCCATATGCATAATGAAAGTTGGTACCAGGGGTAAACTGGATTATATATTGTAATCATTAAGGAGGGGTATCATTTAGGACTGCAACTAAAATTATTTTCATTATTGAATACTTATTGAATACTAATAGAAGGATCAAAATAAAGATGGTCTAAGCAGAGGCTCCGGACTTTAAGTCCTTGGTGTTGGTCTAAACTCTAAAAAGCCTGGATCCTACCCTTCCCATAATGCAACTTGATTGTGTCTTTCATTAGACTGTTCCTGCCAGGTAAATGTCCCCATCTTTCAAACTCCTGACCCTTAATATGTGACACAGGATTTCTGTTAAAATGTTGCAGTCTCCAAAAAAACGTCTATTACTGTAATCAGTCAGAAAATGAATCGAGAACTATTTTAGTCAATTTTAAGAAAAGATGAAAATACAAATGGATTAATGGACCAAGATAATAAACTCATGTAAATACATCACCTTGGGCTGTGGGTAATTATTGCGGTCATATTTCAATAATGGCAATAGTTTTTTCATATTATATATGTGTATTATTATTCATGTTTTTTCCATGATAGTACTGTAAATGTTATTTGTGGTGGATCCAACAACCCAATCAATCTTTAACTGCCTGAAGTGACGAGGCGCACATTTGTGAATTTGCATAAACGTATTTTGCTGAATAATGTCTTAACACTTGTGTCCTCTTGTCCTCTGCTGTCCCTGCAGTTTGCTCCCAGTTCTCCCGCGGCGTGTACGCCATCTTTGGATTCTACGACAAGAAGTCCATGAACACCTTGACCTCGTTCTGCGGCGCCCTGCACACCTCCTTTGTCACACCCAGTTACCCCACCGATAATGAGGTGCAGTTTGTCATCCAGATGCGCCCCGCCCTCCGGGGTGCTGTCCTCAGCCTGCTCTCTCACTACAAGTGGCAGAAGTTTGTCTACCTCTACGACACTGACCGAGGTAGGTGACGGCGTGGGTCTTGAGTTAGGACTTAAAGCTTGAATTACAGTGTGGAACCACAGGAAATGCTACAGTGGCTCAGAATAGCAGCTGCACTCCGGGGGTTAGCGGAGCATAGATTTACCCTGTAATACTTCATAAAAGCTCTGTAAATGCTTTAACTGTTAACACTGCACTATTTTATACAGTAGTTTGGTGTTATGTTAATGTGGATTTATAGTCACCAGCAGCTCGTAACACTTGTAATAACATATTACACGTCACGAAAGGGTGTATCTTCTGAGTTATAACCCTTTGGATTAGTCTAACAGTTTGCTGGTTGGTGTCAGTTAATCTTCTGTTTAATCATGTTGTTGATATTCGCTCGTCTTTCATCTGAAATGAGGTATGTCACTGCTGCTACTGAAATGTTTTCTGCATAAATCCGAGTCTCTGCCTGCCTGTGGGGTCTGCTTATTGTGTTGCGTCAATGAGGTTTTTTTGTGTAGTTCCCAGATTGCATTGCCTCGTTGACAATAGTCGCTGGTTTAATGCAGCAGGGTGCCGTGTGTGTGACGACCTGTCAACATTGCGGAGTGTACATTTCTGGGTGTTCTAATGTCAAACGAGAAAATGAGCTCATTATCTCTCAGTAGAATAATGATCCCCTCCTCCTACAGAAACCTCAATTTGTTCAAACAGCACCTGAGCAGGAGCGATGGATGTGTTCAGGATTTGACAGACAAAGACACAATATGGCTTCCTCTTTGTGAGGGTGCCAAAAAGGGTGGCGATGTTTCTCCTGCACTGTACATAGCAATCTGGGGTTTATTGCTCATTATAGAAATGTCCAGATATGATTCAAGTAATCACTTTTCTCTGCAGCGTGCTATCTGCTCTCTGTATGTATTTTTTTCTGGCCCAGACTCCCGCCCCCACCTCTTTGTGTTTTGCTTTGAGGCAGAATATGAAGTGTGCTTTAGCACAGAGTTCTCTGTCTTTGGGTCTCCAGGCCTGTAGGGTCCAGAGCTGAGGGCCTTAATCCTCCACACAGCCTGCAGATAATATGTGGTTAATTAGGGTCACTCTGACTGGAACACTCATTGGATCTTCCCTACGGACGCTAGCAACCCACACGTCCTTCAGCACAACCAATACTGCCCAGCTACGGGTCCCCATCCCTCCGCTTCTATTCTTCTGTCTGGAAAGTGAGACTGTCTGGGGCAGAGTTGGATACATAGCGGAGGTGGGGAAAAGAGGCTGAAATACCAAAACAGAAGAGGTGTTAGAGAGAGAAAGAGTGATGACGAATAGACATTTACTTTAAAGAGAAGTGAGAGGGACATAGGGCAGAAGAGGGAGGAAGAGTGAGAAGGAGGAGGAAACAAAACACCTATTCAATCCTGCAATTAAGCCAACAGCAGGCGCCTGTGATTTACAGCCTGTTACCTGTTTACAGACAATTCCCTGCGTACTGTACAGTACATCCCCGTGCTGAGGGCCATGCCAAGCCACTTTTACCTCTCTCCCCACTGCCAGTGGTGTAAGACGATCCCTTATTAGTGGGAGGACATTGGCCCCAGGAGGGGATTAAAGTCGTTTATTGATGCACTTCATCCAGCACTTTGGGGGCTTTGACACTTGGCTCATCAAGCAGACAGATGTGTCAGAGAGCCTCTACCTCTGCTTATCAGGTAGTGCAGCTCCCCAGGCAATGTGGACACTGACTGCTGGCCAAACCAGGAGGAGTGACAAGGGAAAATAGTCTTCAAGGGTGTATGTTTTTTTTTGTTTTTTTACTGGCTCTGAGGCAAAAGGAAGATTGATGGACAACTTTCATTGTCTGTATTATTTTTATTCTTTATATGCTTTACTGTTTTTTGTCTGACACACCTATTGTTGTAGGACACCGACCCAGATAAGCTCAGATAAGCCCATCATTGAACCTACCCATCACATGCCAAATGTGTGCATTATAGTGTATGAATAGTTACACCACATGCATCCCTTTAAGCTAATTATTTCAACATTTTTATCCATTACTTAAAGCTAATACATTTAGAAAATAACTATTTTCCATTACCTTTAGCCAAAAATTATCAACTGTTTATCCCTTACTTTTGGCAAAATATTTCCACTGTTTATCCATTACTTTCAGCTAATTATTTTTAATTATTTATCTTCTTGCTTGCTAATTAGTTTTCGATGCCCTCTTAACATGTAAGGCGTTATTACTGACTCCTCATGTTGCTAGGTGCAGTAAGCTAATGGTAGCTGGTAAGTTACTGTTTACTGAGACACTGAAATGATCTGAAGATCAGCATCACACCAATTTATTATTATTTTTCAGATTTTGACTTTACAGAAATAAATGCATAGGCTATTTATCATCAACTCATATTTATTTATTTTTTAGATACCCCCTAATCTTTCCATGCACCCTCTTACGGCTACAAAAGTCTACCCTAGGGTACAAGTACCTGGTTGGGCATCACTGATCTCTTTAACTCTTTGTTCACTCTCAGTCAACAAATTGGCAGTCAATAAAAGGTCATTGTTTTTCAATTCATTATGTTATTGATCATCGGTGATCTTATTGTCTGAAAAAGATGCCTGACATATTGAGAAAAGTCGCTAAGTGATTTTCTGACATTAAATGTAAATAATCTTTACACAAGTGAAAAAATGCAAAAGCATATAACAAAACCAAATATAACAAAACCAAAAGCAGCTGGTTCTGACAGTGACTCAAAGCACCTGTTG
The DNA here is from genome assembly GCF_008692095.1 of Etheostoma spectabile. NCBI lineage: Eukaryota > Metazoa > Chordata > Actinopteri > Perciformes > Percidae > Etheostoma > Etheostoma spectabile. The sequence continues at coordinate 20,946,018 of NC_045742.1, forward strand.
CAATGTATTATTGTCTTGAGTGTTTTTTTTTGCCTTTTAATGTAATTAGTGTTTAATAAAAGCATTGATCATCCACAATACTGAAAGAAACTTTGCAATTATTCGCCCAACTCTCCTATTAGGGAGGGAAAGCAGTACATTAACTAGCTGAGTTCCACCAAGAGGTTTCATTCAGTCAATAGAAAAGATTAATTACAGTCACACTATTCATTTGGCTCTTATATTGGGCTGGCAAAAATGCTTTTAGGTTTTAGTGTAGTGCTTTCAGTCAGAGGGTGATGGTCCATATGCTTCAGCCTCAGAAGTATTGGAGGGAAATGAAGGTAGATTGTACCCTAATATGAGAAAGCTGTATGAAAGCAGACGTTATAATAAAGGAACTGCACTGGAAGCAAATGGAGCTTTTCCTTGGCAGAGATATACCAGTGTGTGTTTGTGTGTGTGTGTGTGTGTGTGTGTGTGTGTGTGTGTGTGTGTGTGTGTGCGTGTGCGTGTGTGTGCGTGTGTGTTAATACACGTGTGGGTAGAGAGAGATGAAAGATCCAAACAGATATCACCACTCGTTCTTTTGAATCACTCCCAAATCATCACATGTGGCTCACGGGAAAAACTGACAATCCCTGCAACCCTCCTGCAACCAAATCTTCTGTTTTCCCCCAGTCTTTAGCTCTCCAAGAGTGAATATTGCTTTTTCTGTCCATTCAGTTTGCATCAGCAGAACAATTTCCCCTTAAAAATCTCGAGCTGTATAGGGTGAGGGTAGATGGACCTTGCCCTTTCTGGTCTGCCGGTCAGGTATGGGCAGATAATTGCCAGGTCTGTGCAGCAGAGACAGATGATTACAGGCTTTATTGTCTCTCCCAGGCACGATCAACCCTGATTCAGCAATCTCACCTCTACTTGATTTATGAGTCACTCTCTCTCTCTCCCCCTCTCTTCCTCACACCCATCTATAGTGCGTCCTTATGCTTTTAGCTTTTTCATGTCCCTTCGGTGTCTATCTTAGATGTGACTGTGCAGAAATCACAACCTTTCCTTCCTTTAAATTCTGCGGCGTGGTCAAGAAAAGACGAATTATAAAACACAAACCACAAGTGTAGACTGTGCAGTTTACATTTAAATGGTGGCAGTGTGCTTATTTTGAAACAGTTAAGACACAGGTAGAAAAAAGACCCCATAGGCCTTGCAGACCGGTGACAACAGTTCTCTCACCGCCTAGCTAATTGCTGCCGCTCGGCACTGGGCACTACCCGGGTGGAGCTTCCGTGGGAGATCGGGGCTCATATGTAGCTCATATCGCTGATCACAAAGGGAGAGAGAGGGTGGAGGAAACAAGGAGCACTAGGGCTACAGTGCATAAGTAATTCAGAAATGCTAGTAAAGGACACAATCGTCCAAACACTTAACATGCCTAGTATGGCTCTAAATTTAAAGCTTGACAAGCCTGCTGCCTGCCATGATTGGTCCAACAGTGGATGGGGGAGGGGTTTAGCAAAAGGGTCAATTTAATGCGTGCCCTTCAATCATCAGGGCTGTTTCACTGCTGCTGCTCCATCAGCGTCTACATCACTCTGCTACCTCTCCCTGCTTTATTTTTATTCAGTATTTAGTCTGGAGAAAACCCAGTTTACCTTGAAATAAGCAGCAGGACAAAAAAAAACAAAAAAACAATGCGAATGAAGATGTAAATATGACCGATGGTGTCCTCTGATTGTGGGAAAACACTTATGTTTTCCACTGACATTTAGTGAATGCCGATTTGCAAAGAGCAATTCCAGTGATATTTTGTGGTAAGACCTAGAGCTGCCACATCTTTATATCCATGATGGCGTTGTGAGTCACAGGATTTTAGCCCGTCTCACAATACCCGTCGCCACACCAAGGCGTTGACATATGAATAACAATGCCGGGTCTCATGTCGTCCCTTTCCATCATTCTCCCTACAATCAATATTCTGGATGTGATGTATTTGGAGGAAAGTGATCCAACACATAAATGCTGCACTGAAAGCACAGAGCCATTTACTTTTATCATTTAACTGATGACAGAAATAGTGTTGGATGTCATAGTCTCATTACAGCAACGGGAAGTCAAATGTTCTTTGAACAAAAAACCTGCCAGGTGGAAGCTGTGTTCCAGCATTCTGTTCAAAATATCTCCGGGGCATTTCTTTCATTTACTGTGTCAATATTTCCAAAGACCTTAACTGCTGCAGAGTCAACTCAGCAAACTTATCTGGAAAAATAAGGTGCATGGTCAATATTGATCATTAGAAGTTGCTGCATTATTTGTAACCACAAAAGGGAACAACCTATTATAAAACATGCAAATATGTGCAAATTCTGACCTACTAGATGGTCTCCAAAGTGTATGCAGGCATTTATTCAGTATGTATTCGTGTCACTTTTTGGTCACATGAATTGTTAAAGGTCTTCAAAACGTTGATATTGAAATAAAATGTTGTATGTAATTATAGAGAAATGAAAAAAACATATCATGAGCATATCTTTACAGTGTTACTGATTGAACTACACCTCATATACTGCATATACAAAGTTACTTGCTACTTCATTATCACTCAGCTGTCTCCAGGACAACAGTCTGAACCTAAACCAAAATCAAACAAGCCGAACAAACAGTCTCTCAAATAATTTGTCTTCTATACACAAAATACAATTCACTACAATCCAATCCTCTGGTTTTAAAGTCAAATATATGGTTGCAGTGCAAAAAGATTTTTTGTTTGAAATGTGCTTCAAAGCAACTCAACGCCAATTCAAAATCACCAATCAAGTAATCAAGTACAAAAATCAAGACACAAATTTAAGTAATATCCCCAGCCCAAGCGCATACACATTGTAGAGTAAGAGAATGATCAATTTGGATTCAAGTTTAAATAAAAGACTACATAAATAGGTAGCCAGTTTTAATAGCGGCAGGCAGGTTTCCCTCCACGCTGCAACCTTTTACACTGAATGTTTTCATGCCTCCGCACCGGGCATCATGTTTTTGGGTCTCATTCTCTCCCAATCGGGTTCCTGTCCCATTCCCGTAAAAGGGAAATCTCAGGAACGTCTTGAGGGATTGCCTTTAAATTTGGCACAGACGTCCAGATTTTGTTCGTCAAAGGTCACGTGTGACCTCATGCGTTTTTGGGCCGTTACTCAAGAATACCTATGCTAATTGTGACAACATTTGACACAAGTGTCTATTAGGATAAAATGATGAAGTGATGACATTTTATATCCAAAAAGCCAAAGGTCAACTTCGCTGTGACATCATTATGTTCTGCAAAACTGCTTTTCTGGCCATTATTCAACGCCATAACTCAGGAACAGAAGGGGGGACCTTTGCTCTGACACTATATTGGTGACACTAATCTTAAAACTGGTAATTTTAGAGATCTTCTGTGCTGCCAGGTTGAAGATGTGTGTGAAACAACCACGTGTTTCGCAAAAATAAAATACACTTTTACATTTTGTAAAATTGCTTCAAAGTCTTTACTACAAATATTATATGAGTCTGAACAGACATTGACAGACATTTTTTCTCTCGATATTTATAGTATTCAATTTAGGATCATTTTTAAGTTCATACTGTGTATTGAGGGTCAGAAGGTCTTAACTGAATGTGACGAAAAGGACTGAGTGGAAGCAGTGTGACACTGACAGCACACAATGCTAACGTGCTGCTTGTGTCATGTGGCTTGTGTAGCATTAAGGTCGCATGTGGTAAGAATGTAGTCAATGTATTACACACTAGAATCTAGCTTTTCAGCATGCTCAGAGCATACAGTCCTAAACCACTCCCACTCAGAACTAAAAGATTTTAAGTGTTTAAAGGGCCAAATTTTCCTGATTAAAATTGTTATTTCAATCTCAATTCATTTGTTAAACCTTTTCAATAGCAGCGCTAATGACATGCATCGTGTCTAGACAGAGTTGTAATTTTCACCAAGTGTTTTCGATACACAGTGCAGTCCAGATTAAAGTCTTTGTTAAACAAGTACACAGACAGTATACAGAGTTTGTACATGTCCTTGAAGTTTTAATCAAATGTCTTAAATTATGTGGAAGTGGATGAGAATTCTGCCTGTGTGATGGCTGCTAATGTCAGCGGATGGGTAATTATTATGGTACAATTATTTGCAAGCATGCTAAAACATAAAAAAAAGAACTATCTGATTGATTATGTTCGAGTTGCATCAATCAAGACCACTTGGCTTTGAATTAAACCCTCATAACTCACCACAGACCATGTGGATCAGCTGTTAGACAGCGAGACAAGATAACACCAGCCTGGCACAATTGGCAGAGTGAAGTGCCAAGAGGGCCAAGAGGCTTGTGGATGGGAGGATTGGGTGGCCGCACATTGTTAGCCTCATCTCTTCTGACTCCTGCCAAGCTACTGTAGATAGCAAGATAGAAGGACAGATATGAGGGGGGGGGGACTAAGGGGCAATCAGTCAGATACACTGTAACTAAAGCAAACCTTGCTCCCTATTCTTCAGCAATCCTTCTAATTGGCTATCCACAGACAGTTGCCTTTGTTCCCTAAAAGAGTCAAATAATGAATGACTCCCGCTGCGCTCCTGGATGCCTTTGATGGCAAACCAAATCAAGTCTGTCCTTTAATTTGATTGTAGTCGTTTGGCATTGCTCTTACCGTTGTAAACAACATAACAAATCAAGCAATGTCATACACTACCAAAAGGAAAGTCCAAGCTTCAGTGATTAAACATGTGAAGACAGGCATGAAATGGCTATCCCTTTCTTTTTCTACAGTACATAACCAGTTAAGAAGGTGTGGTTTTAATGTGCATTCTCATTATTGTGCAGATGTCTGGCAAAACAAAGTCAGATTTTCCTGTGTTATCCAACAAACCGTCAGCTGCTTTCCACCCTTTTCAATTTGTAATACAAGTTATTTTTATGCCATTCGGACACATTTCACACAAATAATGTTTAGTGAAGTGCAATATTGTCACCCACAACTGTTGATTTATAGTCTCTGCTCACAATGTGAGATAATGAGTGTGAATGCCAGCTCCACACTGCAACCATGTCTATATCATAGACTGCAGCTTGTTTCCTTGGCTTTGTGGTCTCATCACAGCCACTATAATGGCACATCAGCTGCACCCAGCTGAGACTTTACACATGCACACACACATGCATACACACACACACACACACACACACACACACACACACACACACACACACACACACCACACACACACACACACACACACACACACACACACACACACACACACACAGACACACATATGCCTCTTGTGCTTTAGTGGCCCTCTCCTTCACGCCGGCTTCATAACAACTAAATTATGCATGCATAAGGAGAATAAATCAGCTTGGACACGCTGACAAGAAAGGGCACATCAGAGAAGGCATAAAATGCACAAGAAAAATAATATTAAAGAAACATGGACGAAGCTATGCATCATGTCATTTTCTCGCCGTTTTTCTTTTGCACACATAAACCGGTATCACTGCCAAAGTGACATCCAAATATACAGATAGTCCATCCTGCGCTAGCAACCTCTGTAATTCAGTAGCCCCTTGAAAAAGCTACAAGTCAATCACCTGTGCCTTTAAAAGAAGTGACACCAAAGCCCTCGTCTGTCACAATAAGCACACAATAAACCTCTATGCTCTCTCAGTGTCCTCTTTTAACTGAACCTGGAATAAAGCCATTTTACCACCTACCCACTGCTAGCTTCAGCAGCCATGAAATTACTGCTGGGAGCTTCTTCTTCTTTTTTTCATTATAACAAAATGTCCTGGCCTTTGCTTCATGCTCCCATAGTGGAGGTTGATTGCTTTGATGTTACACTGTGTCACAGGGCGAATTTGTTTGTAGAAACAACACATGAAATATATAATGTATGTCATTTTAAAGAGTAAGCACAAGGGTAAAATAACATTTGGATTTGTTTTCATTAAAGTTAAGCCTTTCTCTTTTTTTGTCATTTTCCTTTCAGTTTCAGCTGATCAGCCATAGCTGCCCAGAGAGTTTTGCGCACCACTTGATCAATCCATTCAGACACACACATACAGACACTATTGGATGTGTGTGTTAGCTGTCCATTCGTGTATATTTGCTGATATGTCACAGTATGCGGTGTGAGTGAGAGAGAGACCAGGGTACCAAGACTGACAGGCAGAGATGGAGAAGCTCTGAAATGTCTGTGGGTGGATTTTTACAGTGGAAAAAGCGCAACTCTCCTCCCTCCTGCGTGTATGCACTTCTAAAGATACAGACAGCATGCTGCTTCTGTTTGATTTGACATGCACTGTCTTTTTGATTAGGACTACATTTGGCAGTGAAACATTTTTTGGTTATATGCCTACTATAAACACCACATCAAAGCCTTGGCTACACAGTTTTGGACTACTTTGTCATTCGTGCCATGGCGATTGATACGTTTCTACCACGGAGGTAAAGCTTCCTTTTCCCGTGGGCAGTGAGAAGTGGAGGAGCTTATACTGTAGCTGAGGCTCTACCGTTCCTTTCCTCCTCTGAATTACATAAATTGAATGGACCTGCTTTTAAGTCTATCTTCCTCTTTGCATTTCCAGCAGTTAAACACGTTCCTCAAAGGCACCTTAATTACCATGTCTTTACAGCTGCTTAGAGATTCTCATCTCATTCTTCATCAAATCACTGATTGCCTGTTTGTTGCTTCTGTATGGTTTGCTGAAGAAGTCAAGAGCACGGGTCATATAATCCCAGCAAAACCATTTTTCACAATGTTCTATCAATTGTGGGCCTGTGCCAGATGACTAATGAGAGGAAATATAAAGCCGTACTTTCTCTCCCAGCCCTAGATTTTGATCTCCACTGCACAAACACTGCAGGGATTCTCAGAGCCCTGTGAGCATACTTCGCCCAGAGGCAAACACTCACCCGGCCCTAAGTACTCTAAGTATTTACTTTGGCGTCCTCAAAAGACAATGAAGAGAAAGCAACTCTGGGAATATTTATAAATTAAAACATACATGGAGATGTAATTAATGAGCGAGAGAGTGAGAGTTTGACAGCTGGAGCATTTTTTTTGTGTGCTCACGGCACATGGAGGGGGGGGGGCAAATCTTGCTTGGATTTACAGTATTAAAACATGTTTCATCCAGTTTAATCCAAGATTCTTGCGAATTTTCCCAGTGGGAAGATGAATTTTCACCAAAAGTTACAGCTGAAATATGACATCAGGTCGGTAATGGACTGGTCCATTACCGACCTGATGTCATATTTCACATTACACACAATGTACACGATAAAACACATTCAAAGGTTTATTCTTATCCAAGTTTGCAGACTAACTAGTTCCTAATTTATGGAGTTAGATTCCTGCCAAAAGGTTGTACACAAAAAAATGTGTTGCACACAAATAAAAGTTGTTTGTACATAAAAAAATGTGTGGCACACAAATAAAAGTTGTTTTGCAAACTGTCTTCAAACGTTACACACACACATAAAACTTGTTTTACAAACCGTCCCCAAACGTTGCACTCAAAATATAATTTATCAATTGTCCCCGAGTACAAAACGGTGTCTGCTCGCTCAAAACAGCCTCTCCTCGAGTACGAAACAATTCCACACCCCTCTGTGGCAAATTTGAAAAATGAATATCTGACTATGTCATAACTATGCAGATAGAGCATTTACAATTTCAGTTAAAGGCACCGCTATGTCACGGCAAGGGACCGTGTTACTTTTCAAATCAAATATTGTTGTAGGCTTCAAGTGCCTACAACAATAGACAGTTATTTTTTTGTTAAAAAACAACAACATAAAACCCGAATTATGATCTGTTAACAATGCCTTTATCTGGGTATCCACGCTGGTTCTATCTATTTAAAATACCACAGTAAAGGGAGAAGCTAACCAGAGGGGCTAAAGCAAAAGTTGTTTTAGCAGTGTTCAATTTCAGGCTAGCTTTCATGTTATTTGATTTGAAAAGTAACACGGTCCCTTGCCGTGACATAGCGGTGCCTTTAACTGAAACTGTAAATGCTCTATCTGCATAGTTATGACATAGTCAGATATTCATTTTTCACCGTGAAAGTTAGGAAACTCCCCTGTGGGGTGCTCATGGTGTTAGCTGTGAAATGCTGTCTGTCTTCCTCAGCCAAACCGGGCGTTTCAGTTGTTTTGAGTGCGCCCCCTGCTGTCACGAAGTCAGAACTACTCTTAATGTATCACGTGACTTTTGGCAGAAATTTGCCGCAGAGGGGTGTGGAATTGTTTCGTACTCGAGGAGAGGCTGTTTTGAGCCAGCAGAGACCGTTTTGTACTCGGGGACAATTGATAAATGATATTTTGAGTGCAACGTTTGGGGACGGTTTGTAAAACAAGTTTTATGTGTGTGTAACGTTTGAAGACAGTTTGCAAAACAACTTTTATTTGTGTGCCACACATTTTTTTGTGTACAACCTTTTGGCAGGAATCTAACTCCATACTAATTTTCCCCAAACCTTCATACACATGTGCACCACAACTGCATCACAGCAGCACTATCATTACTGGTATTAAAAAAAAAACATGTAACACTATTTCTGGGACAAAAATAAATAATAATATACACATGACTTTACATAGTAAACTGACAATATACTACTCATACTATTTATTTAAATGTACATGGACATTTAACAAGTTATTTACTGGCTCTTACACCAGTCATCTTATAGTTTACTATGTAATACAAGCGCAAAGATATCAGAAATGTAATCTTTAAAAAAAACATTGCCTCTTTCTGCAGTGGTATCTGTCATATTAATATTTGCACAACTTGTTATTGTGGAATCTTGCCACGTAGAAAGTGTAGATTTGCCAATATTTTGAGATACTTGTCTTTGTCTATATTTTGCCTCCACTCTAGTACAGTGGAGTGGAATTCAATTTCTTCAGTAAAGTTTCTGAGACGGATATAAAACATAACTTGGCTCAGTACCACTAGGTGATTTATATACAGTGCATGTATTAAAAATGCTGTATATTAATATGTTTTTTAGTACTTTGGTGAACTGGCACTTTAAATAAATATTGTACTGTAGCAACATATGGCAGCAAGTAAATGGCTGCGGTATCTGGAAAGTTCACTTTCTGTCTTTCTCTACCGGTGTTCGGTCCTAAACAAGCCAAATCCCACAATTATGAGTGGAAGCCATTATCTTGGGTGTTTCAATTCAGTTGCTTCTGATTCCCTCTGAGACCCTGGACGATGCTCAGCAGGGCGTTTCGCCCAGCCAAAGACCCTCATTTACCAGAGGATTGGCAAGTTGGAGGGGAGAGCAGCAACATTTACTGTTTTACTGTTTTCATGTGCAGAAATGAGTTCAGATCTGGGTTTTTTTTTGTGCCCTTCATTCCTCATTTTTGCCGGTGGAGTCAGTTGCTGGTGGTTCCCTTTACATATTTCATGCTGTAGTGTAGTTTGTGGCGACTTATTTACTTACATTTCATTATTTGATTAGATTAGTAGATTAGATTTTGGCTTGATGGATTAGTGTAATACCAACGATGACACAGTGTGATGATGCAGTGTTATGTAAGCAAGTGTTATAGTTGTGGCTCATGCCAAGCAGGATGTTTAGCTGGATGCTTGGAGGAATTTGCAATACGGTTTCTCTGATTTGCCTAGTTAGGCCGGATCAGCTGTGAGATATGAGAGGGGGTTGTGAGTGAGTGAGAGAGAGAGCGAGCGATGAGGTCTGTGACACTCTGCACCGTACCCTAATGAGAGGCAGCAAACCAAAGGAGCTGGGCAATGAGATTAGATGCAACTCAATTCAATTACAGCTGAGCCGCCACGGGTGACGCTTCAAAACTCATCCTGTTAAGATCCGGTTCACAGTCGCAGGAGAGGACTGCAGCTCGCACTCAGCCGCTGTATGCTACACTGCCACAACATCTAATTCGCAACAGCTCTGATTTATAAGCACACGGGACGTCATTAGGCTCCGTCGAGATTTGCTAGCAGACTCTGCAATATTCTGATATAGATTTAAAGAGGAATGCAGAAATAATTGAGTTTTTACCCATCACAGCCGTTTGTACACTGCTCCACAAACTACACAGTTGTTTCAAGTGTGTGTTTGAGATTAAAGAGAAACGCACTATGACCCCGTTTTAGCTTGAACACTCCACATATTCAACAAGGAACTCAGACCCGGACACAAATCCCCCCCATTGGCATGCCCTCGCTATTACCCCACAGCCACTTGCACTCCCACTCTCTACACTTGCTTTCTGTTAATATTAACTCTGCCTCCTATTCACTTCAATGAAGCGTGTAAAGACTGAGGCTGGAATTATGCTTCTGCAAAGATACATGTAATCATCTCTTCGGACAGAAAGCAGAAAAAGGGGTTTTAGGCAACCATAGGTTACATCACAGACATGTTATACTCATAGTCTGCACAAGTATGAAAAAAACTCTCACACTACCTTTAAATTCAAATTAACTCCAGGTGACCTCCATGCACGTTTGCCTACAGTACATGCAGCCTGTCTCGGTGGTGGTGCAATCTTCAGTCTGACAGGCTCAAATTTGGAGTCTGAGTTCACCTTTGTTCAACTTACATTCCATCAATGTTGGCCAAAAAAACCCTGATGTACGGTGTTTGGAAATGGAGAAAGTCCTTGTTTTCTTGTGCAATATATATAACACCAGACTATAAACTGCTGTATTGCTCTCATGCATCGTTTGCAGTCTGTGAGGATGGAGAATGTTGACTTGTACTTTAGGAGTGTGGAGTACAAAGCAACGTCATCAATTTCTCACAAAATTGTTTTGGCCTACAGGGCAGCATTACTTTGTTTTCTTTGGAAAAAGGCAAAAAAATCAATCGATGGGATTATTAAGTAACTGTACTTTTAAGTTACTTACTCAAACAAGTAGTTTTTAGTTTCTCTATAATCAATATGCACCTCACTGCAGTCACCTGTGGCAGTACAATACATATGTCACAATGAGTCAGAGTATTCAGTAACTACTCGGTTCTGCTAGATACAAATGCACACATTGTGCTTTGCTAAACTGTCAGTATGTGTCGGTGTTTACAGTACATTATGTGACTGGCGTCAGCGAGCATTACAGCATGTTAAAACTCTCCCTGTCTCGATGGCATGATTAGCTCTGAGGAGCATGATCAGCAAAAGCCGCTGCATGCGGCTGCGACTTCTTTACAGCAGGGGATTTACAGCTGGTGATAAGGAAATATTGTTGTTGTCTTCCATAATTTATGGAGTTGACGGTATTACATTTTTAGATGCCACACAGCTGTGGGGCTCCTAAAGGCGAAGGGTTGAAAGGGATTTATAGATGTTCTCCATGTTAGAAATAAATATTACCAGCACATACATTTATGAGGATTCTCCAATGCTTTTTAGGAGGTTGATTCCATTGAAAGGCTGAAGCTGAAATGGACTCTGGTCTGAGAAAGGTGACTGGCATTTATGCAGAGAAGTATAGAATAACCAAATGATGCTTTATTTGTACTTGCTGGTGGAGATGAAAACAAAGCTGCCAATCTCGTTGCTGCTGCCAGATTGAGTTTCGCTCAAAGGATTTTGTTCATTTTCGATTTTTGAAGTGTACATCAGTAAACGTAAAGTTTTCCGCTGACTGTGGAAAAACAGGAGCAAAAGTTATCCATTTCTGGACAGACTATTTACCACCACGAGATTCCATCTCTTAATTTCCATACAAATGTAAAACTAGGCAGGCATGGAATCTTTACTGAATCTAAAATGAATCCAATTGTTCCCACACAGTTCAGGGCTTGCTGGAGGCAGGAGGAGATGAGGGGCGCACAAATCAGAAATTTCAAAATAAAAGCCCTCTGTGGTTCTAATCTGATTGACAGAACATTGTTTCCTTCGTTCACATAAGAGCATAATTCATGTTTTTCTTCAACCTCAGACCTTGGAAATGAAAATTGGAAATTCACAGATTGTATTTAGACACAAGAGATACTCAACTGTATAAACCCTAAATCCCTCAAGCATTCCCCTGTGAACATTCGTATTTTCTTTTGCCATCTAAAATCTTCTGAGACATTATTGTGTATTTCAAGCAGCACAGGAATCAACGATTGCACTGATACTTGCAGCCCTCAAACAAATGTCCACCCTATTACATGGCGTACATATTTTGAGTTGGGGGTGCTGACAAATTTTCGAGAGTGGCAAAGTCAACCGCCACACACCACAGTGCATCCATCACAACACTCCACAAGCGGAAAAACAAAACAAGAATGAAATCCTAAATCCACAACAGGGAAAATCTAGGCACATGTAACGCAGGATATAGGCACAAAGCTATGAAAATGATACAGAACAGGCCTACTACAAGCTGAGCCACAAAATACAAGGGTATAAAACACATCACTGACTTAGAGTAAATCAAATCAAAAGTTAGCTGCCTTGTCGTCTGTTGCTAGCAGGGTCGCTGTGGGAGTGACAGGCGGAGAGGTGCTGCCACTTCTTTCAGTTACAGTTGCTGGGTTTTCTGACTCAGGTCTACTAGGCTGGTTAGCCTTCGATTGATTTAAGAAAAAAATCCAAAATGCGCTTCCGTGCCATGTTACAGGCTAGTTTACTTCTGTACTGGAAAGTTTCCACAACTATCTTCACTAATGAATGATCTTTAGAAGTGCGCAGTGCACCTCGCTCTTGACAAAATAGGCAGATTCATTCTGATCACCCTTTTTGTTTATCTCTTACCAACCAAATATTAAAATAAAATTACATTTAATTGTAATGAAAGGGAGTAAGTTAATATCAAAAATCAATTTATTAAAGTAAATGTATGCAATTGTTAAATATGGTTGTAGTTTGTATACCTTTTGCGAAGAGGGTGCTGCAGCACCTTACACACCCTTAGATCCCACGGCCATGCCTTATTATTATTTAACCCATGTGCATGGCATGTCTTGCGCCCAACGTGATTACCGTGTGTTTCATTAGCATTTGTACCTTTACCAGCCGTATTCTCGACAGTTTCCAAACCAACAGAGAGCGTTTTGACCCAGTTAATCTGCATGACATCTCCTAATGTGAGAGGCTTTTATTGCCGGGAAGACCGCCATGCTATCCAGCTGGCTTGTGGTTGGTGAGGTTGTGAGCACATGCCGGAGGAAAATGAATAATGCATCCATGTTATTCAAACCTTCATTCTGTAACTTTTGCTTTAGGTAGGGTAGATGCTAGTAGGTAAGCTACATGAGAGACTGCCGTTGCTGTGCTCATGTTAAAATGATGATACTTCAGAAAGGCTTCAGATGGTCTCTTCACTCTTGGATCCCTTTTTTTTTCCTGAGGAAAGTGTGACTTTTGTCCAGTTAAAAAAACAAAATAGTACATTTGACGATGTACATGTACAAGTGTTGCTACTTTTAACCACCTCCAAGACCCTGAATCCACAAAGGGACTATGAGTGTGCCTCTACATGCCCTTAACATATTATCTGAACACGGTGTTGTGCTACAGGTTACATTCATGGACTATATGCTGAACCCCTTGGAGATGTGATCTGATAACCGGGTTACAAGATAACCTTGAGGTCTGGTAGGCTGATGTTTGCAGGCAGTATGCCAATCCTCCAATATACAGAAGGTGACACACTGTGCGTCGGGCTCCGCTGCTGGCTGTGTCGCTTCGCCAAAAGATCACTTGGTGGAGATGTGACTGTGTGCTGCAGAGGCGGCGTCACCCCGGGAGTGCAGAGCCATGTGGCGCAGCAGTCTCAGAGCATTTACCAGTCAAGAAAAAGAAGGCTGCTTGACCATTCAGATGGAATGGAAAAGAAGGGAAATGCAAAAGCAGTGAAATGAACAGAGTCACAAAGTGGTTTTCTTGTTATAGCTGTTGTTGTGTCTTTGGTCTCTATGCTGGCTTTGTTGGCTGTCTGCAGCCGGTTGATAGAGATAAGGTTGTACAGAGAAATGGCTCCCAGTAAGAAAATATATGACAACATTTACTGAGCACGCTGCTTTTCAGACTGGTGTGTCCGACAATTTGCACATTACCGAGTCACATTTGATATTACATATATAAATATTATAAATATATAAAGAAATAAATCATCATATAAGGTCTGTATATGTCTGAATGTGTGCCAGAATTTGCTGTTGCTGCAAGTTTTCTTTTCTCCCTTTTCAGTTCACCATAGGGACAATGAAAAATGAATAGAGAGAAGGGAGAGAAGCTTATGTTACGTACAGTTTGCAATTGCATAGACCATGGCTCAATGAAATGCCAGAGGTGTGCTCGGTTTTTATTAATAAGCTTCATGTTAATTCTCGGCCGTTGTACAGTGGAATAGAGTTGAGCCTTTTTTTGTTCCATCTTGTGCTATGTGCAATCTGTCCCCCCAGAAATGGGACTACACTATTCTTTTTGTGGTATGGGATTTGACCACAGTGTTCCTGAGCACTCTGTTAAATGAAAATATTTCACGTGTGAATTAATCATTAGAAGGGCTCATTCTGTTAGCATAATGATCTCTCTTTCTACTCCTGGCCTGGATGAATCTTCTTCATCGTCTTTATTTTTAAATGAGCTGGCACGATCTTCCAAGGAGACACGGGCTGCGACGTGTTTCACCACGCTGTCAAAGTCAACATGTGGCTGAGCTAAGTGCCGTGATTTAATTGATGCCAAGTGCAATAACGTCACCCGCTGATCTTTTAATAATATAGAGAGATACGATTCCTGTCCTTTCACTTCATTATGATATTGCCTTCTCAATATGCAAATGTAAATTCACAATGACTTCAACACAGGAAAAAAGTCTAGACTCTAGACAATATTTTAGGGGGCTTGCAGACTTTGGAATGCTACTTTAGATTGTAATGAGATGGCCCTATAACCTTTGGTTTGGAGCGAAAACCTCTCTGGAATAAATTAGCAGTCTCTTAGTTCTTGCATAACTGTTGCTGCTGTGTGCCAGTCTCTTTTGTGTCTAATCCTCAGGGTCTCTCTCTCTCTCTCACTCTCTAGGTTTCTCTATACTGCAGGCCATCATGGAGGCAGCAGTAGCCAACAACTGGCAGGTGACCGCCCGCTCTGTTAGCAGCACAACCGATGCAGCAGAGTTCAAGCGCATCATTGAGGAGATGGACAGGAGGCAGGAGAAGCGCTTTGTGATTGACTGCGAGGTGGACAGGATCAACACCATATTAGAACAGGTGAGCCTCGTACTCACTAGGCATGTGCTACCTCCTGTAGATCATATAACCAAATACCTACGCTGTCCATCTAGCCCTTTTCCTGCTTTTGTCACATAATCACCAAGCAAGTCTAATGTACAAGGTGACAAATATTAAAGGGCCACTCCACCAATATTACATGTCATTTTAGTAGTCATGGTGATGGAGTAGGACTGGGAGACTACAAATTAATAATGAGAAGCAAAAGAAGTACATGGAGCATGAAAGGCATGGTTGATTACAATGCAAGGAGAATCTAACAAAAGACGGTATTGAGTTGCATTATGGGAAATTTAGGCTCCACAATTTCTGAGCTTGATTTATACTTTCATTTTAAAGCTGATCTAATCATTATTTTTTTCTATAAACAGGGGATCAAATGACTATGAGTATAGTGACAAACCCACAGAGAATTATCACCCAACTATCACCAAGTTTCCCTCAGCTCTGAGGATTTAATTGTTTTGGTTCACTCTCACTGCTCTCATTAGCTTAGTTTTTGGCCACAGAAGGCAGCTGTTAAAAACCCAGATGCCCAGCACCAATTGGAACGCTGACAAAAAATTATTTACTACCTGGTAAACATAGTGGAGCTTTTAGCAACTTAAGAGCTACATTATCCCCTCAGGAGTTGCTGGAGACTAAACAGAGCTAAAAAGAAGGGTAAATAGTGGACTCATGTGGCACCATGGCTACGCAATGCCACTGTTTGCAGATCAACTTTCTAAGCTGATACTATGTCAATGTTTTCCCCACTAAAGGCCAAAAAAAAATCAGTCTATGCATGTTTAAATTGTTGTCATGTGAGTGAGTGGAAGTGCAGTACTAAACTGCTGGAGTGGCCCTTTAATTTGTGAAATCATTGAGTCAATAATTCAGTGTCTTAGAATGTAATATGATCTCCTCCTTTGTGAGTTTTTACAAGTAGCTGATATCTAATTTGGTTGAGTTTGTGTAGCCTCATTAAGGCTTAACAGTGTGTTAAAATGAATGTGAGGCCCAGCAGTAATTCCACCTGTTTAAGGACCTGTGTTTGGTGTTGTTTGGTTGCTAAGTATGAGGCCGGTATGTTGAAGCTGCCCGAGGTTGAGAGGTCCGAACGTGAGCAGCCATTTGAAGAGACCACTGGATGATGCATCCCTTTTAATCCTCTTCTAACAACCCCAAACCTCCTTTCCTCTATCACGTCCATTGCCCGGGGAGGAAATGAAAGGTCCACCAGTCGTTGTAGTAGGGGAAACACAATTACCATGAATGGATGAGTGGCTATTATGCCATGCATCTACTCTGTTCGGCTGGCCCGCTCCACCCTGCTCTCCTCTGCCTGCTGCTGCCTGCTTATAAGGCAATCAGCTCCAGAATTGGATTCTGCTGGTTAACATTCATTTAGATGTTGGCTTCTCTCTGCCTCACAATATCCCCTCAACGAATGTTAGTTTCACTTGTTTTTTTATGAATCTAATTTGATCCCAGAGTCATAGTTTAAAGCAGAATGGCTTTTAGTATTAATTTGCTGTGTCTAATTTAATTGTTGTGCTGCAAATTTCCTCACTTTATTTAGGGACTATACCGAAATCTATTTCCTTTTTGTGTTTAGAATATGCATCAGCTTTTAAGAAAAGCTTTAATATTCATTACAAATCACATGAGAGGCACATTAATGGTGCCTCTTTAATCCCCCCCTTTGCAAACAATAATAAGGATACAGGGCAATAATCTCCTGTTTCTGTCTTTTTTCCCATTAATGAATTATTTCTTTTTCTTCTAGAGGGAGCTGTTTCCCTTCCTCCAGCTCCAACTATCACCATCATACATGTTTCTGTCTAAACTTTGTTTTAGTGCAAGGGAAAGGGCAAAATAAAGCGGATACAACAGCTAACCTTCAAAGCAGCAGTGGGCTCAATTTTACCCCTTTTCAGTGACAACCTCAGCGTGGGATTTTAGTTTTTAAATTATTGGAGCTAATTGAAATAATCTGGCAAGCGCTGCCAATATGGATGAGTCACAGGCATTCAGGGAAGCTGCTGGACTTCACTCTCCAGCCGCCCCCTATTGGGCCATACCATTATAGATTGAAACACGGATGGACTGTCTCCCATGAGGGCAATCACACCAAAAAATGGCACCCACTGTCAGCTATGTGGAAACCCGCTGCTTCTACCTGCTGCTGCAGTTCTGTTAACTGATAATTGATGGATAGAGTTTCATCTCTGGGAAAGGAGAGTTTGTGCCAAGGCCGGTGTCTGTGTGTCGCAATGTCGACCTGTCGCTTCAATCCGCCAAGGTCACACTGCTGTTGAGAGAGGATTATGAGGCAGGACAGATTCAGCCAGCTGATTGCTGGGGGAAATGGGAATCAGATCAGTGACTTAGTTTTATGATTTCATTCGGAGTAATCCCACACAGAATGTCTTTATACCAGGCAATAAAGTTCATGGGGTGTAGAGCTATGTTGAATAGGCAAGAGTTGAGCTTCCACAATTTGGTAAAATTGCACACAAAGAAAACCCTCCATGCTGCTCCTCATTAGGTCCACCTTTGATCTAGGCTGCTAATGCTTTGGTCCTGCTGGGCCTTTGTTGCTCTACTACAGTAGTTCCCTGCACCGTTAGAGTTTTTCTTAAATAATTCAAGGAACATTCAGTGGTAGTATATTTACTCAAGTACAATGTGCTTTTTAGTCACCAACAGTTATTGACTGTGCAAAGGCAGGGCTCCAAATAAAAAAAAAAATCCTCAGTGTCCCACAACTGTTCTGAATTCTACTTTCAACTGTTCAGGACTTAACACCCAATGTTCCAAATTGAAGTCCTTGTTTCGATATGAGTTAAAGCTCCATCGTATCAAGCAAATTTTAATTAGGCTAATTTTGGTAATTTAGGCGTGCTTTGAAGTGGGTGGGGCTCAGCTGTCACATCCGTCTGTGCAGCATCTGACGATTTGGCTGTTGTTTGCTAATTTTGCCCAATCTGTCAAATAAATGTGACCAAACCACACCCACACAGTCCTGATGAACTATTAATAAATAGTTACTTCAACTTTGATTTGATTGTTTGTTATTTATTCATGAATTTAATGATGTAGATGACAACTTTTAATTGAAAAGAAAAATCCCTAACTAAGTTCGCAGGTGCTTTAACGAGCTAAAAGCAGTAAATATTTAGCAATTTTGTTTTAATTTAACGACTAATCAATTAATTGACTCATTTTCCCAGCTCTAATTACAACATGTCCTTAGGTGTGGGGCAGCAATTCATTTAAATCATGACATACACACACAAAAACACTGGATGTTTTTTTGGATGTCACTCAGCTGAATGTCAATTTTATTAGCTTCATTTATCACTTGACGTGGTGTAGAAACACGGTAAGGAAAGTATTTGCATACTGCTGCATCAGGCACAGTTTGGTTTGCTTGTATAAGACCAGAGTGAGTCTCCCAACATATTTGTTTTAGGATGCTGAGGAGAATGCTACACCCTGGCTATTATCATGTTACGCTGTAACAACCACTCAGGATTTATCACCCATAGGGCCTTTCCATCAATACACTGCACTGCAGATAAATTAACCCAATGGCAATCCTTCCCTTACGACAAAAACGGGAGAGCCTCTGCCAGCTATGCTTGCTGAATCATATCCAACGATGGATGTGTTTCATTGAACCATCTAGGTTTATGATATGAGATGCTGAGAAAAATGTGTGTGGCAGTATAGAAAATTAGAACTATGATTGAATATAAGATAATCATCTTGGTATTACTAGCACTTGTCGTAATGATGATTTTCCAGAGTGAGTGTGCCAGTCTCTCGAGTGCCTGCATGCGTGTTTGACTGTACATATGCTCATGCCTTATCGCCATCTATGAGATTGCATATATAGCATCATATCTGCCTTTATGCTTCTTCCTGGGCCTCTTCCCTCCAGGGATTTTGGTGCTGGAGTCTGCTCAGAGGCAACAACCTGCTCATCACTAGTGTAAAGAGAAGCATGTGGGACAAAAGGAAAAAAAGAATGGCGTCTGGGACAGGCCCAGGGCACGCAAGCTGTTCAAAGACAGGCAGGCAGTGAGCGCTCCGCCAGCCACAAAGCTGCATTTTCATGCAGGAATAAAAACGCACAATAAGTGAAAAGAATTTACAGAAAGAGGGAAAAAAAGGAGGTACATCTGGGGATTTGTTAGGACATCATTCTGCCGCCTGTAGAGGCACGAAGGGTGGCCACATTGCCTCCCCATGGAGAATTGGAGATCCTCCATGTCCCTCATTCTGTTCTTAAATGAACTGGGAGTAGAATTGATACTTGAATTTATTATGGGATGTGAAATCTTTGCATTATATCAAAATCAAGACAGGGGGAAGAAATCTGACCATGGGAGATAAGAAGTTGTGGAAGAGGAGAATGGATGATTGATTGCCAGCAGCTGATAATAAAAAAATGCCATGCTTAATCAGTGTAGTAGATGACACAGTGAAAAAAAGGGGAACGTTGATATTGCTATCAACATTTTATCAAGTAGGAGATGACATGTGTATGCTCATGTAACACATTGGCAAACAGACATGCAACTACAAGCACAAACTGAAATTAAATCTGAATATACTGTTTGTACTCTGGCACTCTCAACAACAACAATTACATCAGTTACAACACAAAATTTGCCACATAAAACCTTCACAGGCATTAAAACCTCATAGATGAGCTAATGTCAGCACTCATGTGAAGGCTTCTCCTGATGTCAACATCAGCTCATTGTCCCCAGGCTTCTGGGAGGACGGGCCGACAGAAACATGGCCAAACCCCTTTTGCTCGACATAAAGCCGGGGATACGTAGTGCTTTCAAATCCCTGGCACCAACCTTGGCTGTTGAGGGCCATTTACTTCCTGCGATTATAGAATTAAATGGGATTAAAACGTTATCATTAAACTGAATGTGACCTGCTGACTCCACAACTGGAAGGGAGGCTAAGACCGGTGTGCTGCGACTCTGACGATTCACACATGTAGTTACAACTGTATCAAGAACACAATCCCCTAATAATAGTCTGTAAACCAGAGACATCTTTTTTTTTCCAAGAAAAATGGCCCTGATCATTTTCAGCGAAAACAGAGTAGGCCACCTTGCTGTTTTGGAGCCAAGGATTCCTTCCTCTCAATGTTATTAAGCCTTACATTGCTCTGGTATAGCAGAGCAATGATAGATATTATCATCTGAATATGAGTCAGGTGTTTCTAAAATGCTCTGCATTTGGGTGGAGGCCAACACTATATACCCCTGCTATCTTTAGGGGCATGTATCCTGACTGCTAAGAAAAGCTTCTCAGCCACTACTGGCTGCTAATTAGAGAGTGCTCCACCAAGAGCACTTCTACCAAAAGTCTTGAAGCGAAACTGGTGACTGCAGAAGAGGGAATTCCTTTTGTATGAAAGCATATAGCTCAGATGCCCCATCTTGTGTGAAGTGGAACACATTGGTATCTCTGCAGCCACTACATTATATGCAACAGTATCTGCAGCTTGTTATTAACTATTGTAAATAATGCTAATCTGATTTAAAAATATGATTTAGGCTTTGAGCCAGAAACATAAAAATCTGCTGTTACTACAACCTCAGCCCTGCATTCAGTTATCCCCCCAGAAGATCAAGGCCGGATCAGTGCTGATAGCGGGTTTTTCATTTTTTAAGCTGTATCAACATTTATTTTGTGAGTTACCCCAAAGATGACAGCTAACACTAGCAGATAAAAAATACTGAACACTATGGATTCCATGAGGAACGTATTTAAATACTTTACATATTGTCCCCCTCCATTTAAAAAAAACCAATTCTGTCCACAAGACTTTTGTTTTACACATTTTCTCTGTCCACACTACAATGCATAAACAACAAACAGTGGCCGGGCCAGTAGGTGGCGATAAAGGCTACACAAACAATACATCAAACAAAGAAGAACATTCTGATTCGGTAGTGAGCTTTTTTTTGCTGGATTTAACAAATCAAACAACAATAGCTAATTATTTCTCTATTTCTTCATATTTGATAGCTATTTATTTAACTTCTTTCTGGTAAAGATGTTAACTAATTGGCTGCATTAGCGAAACCAAAATGTGACTCGTGTGGACTGCAAAATGTGTGTCTCGATACAGAGGAATAAGAAAAAATGATTAAAAGTTGACTTTAAGTTTGATAGCCAAGTAATTAAAATATTCATCAGTGGCACATTTAAGGTTTAATTAAAGTGTGTAACTTTGTGATCTTAATACATTCAAGCTATTGCCAAATAAGTTGCTACAAAGCTAACCACTAGACTTTCTACACAAACTCTACACAACTCTCTGTATATCTCAGTATGGCTATCGTCAGAAGATTATGTTGTCTGGCAACTTTCCCACGCAGAGGCTCGAGTGAAGATAATTACCTCTATTGAAGAGTTCAAAATGTTTATTTTAATCTTATGTGTCCTCCGTGGCTACTAGCAACTGCATGGAGGAAGGGTGTGGCACAATCACAAAAGGCTTGCATCACGTAGGTGCACCAGCAGTTTAGTTGTCATTGTCAAAAACTATGCACTTTAGCTTTAAACATGCAATTACACACCTGATATAGTTAATTTTTCTTTGTGGCAGTTAACTCTCCAATAAATATGTTTGCTACAGTCAATATAATTAAACTAAAGAAAATTACATATATCATTGCAAGTCTCCAATGAGTTGTGCTAAATGTAAAGTTTCACTGCGGAGACAGAGTCAGAATTTTTGACGCCCTGCTTCTGATTTGACCATTATAAGTTCTCTCACTGCCCAGAACCTATCACTCCCCTCCCTGGTCTTGGTTATGGTGCAACAAAAATTGTGGATAACCATGAACACTAAATGAACCATACAACACTAAATCCCAGATAACCATAAATGAACACTCCAAATATTAACAGAACATTACAAAACATGCTTTAACTAGGACAAACTGTTCAGAACATTTTTTCTAATGACCTTTGCATCGCTTCAGCGCACAACAGTTCAAATGACCCCGCCTCGCCCATACAGACACTTACCATCCTTATCCTTATGTTATCTCTGCTTAATATGATCTGCACACTGCATACCTAAGCTGATTATTACAAACAACTAATGTGCTTTAGTAATGAATGTGGTTGAGACCGAGAGACTCGCCCCCGAGTAAAAACAGCTCCTCTGATTCATAATTTAATCATTTAATAACAATAAAAGCTGGAGACTCACCAAAAGTTGCGGCTAAAAGGTTACGAAGTAGCGGTTAAGGAGGTCGCTTCCGGGTCTTTCTGGGCTCTACGGGGGATTTTCTATCCAGCCAGGAACCTCCAGCCTCTTTCGGGGTTGTTGAGCATTAAATCCAAACTGTTACATCCAAGAATGATCCACTTTATGTCCAAAATTCATCGCGTTTTTGAACATTTCTGCCGCTAGCTGCCCGCTCCGTCTCTCCTATTTGTGTGTTTACGGAAAAATCGGAAGCAACATGCCCATATATGGGAGGCAACGTCACACAAAGAGTATGGAGTCCTAAAGAGGTCAAACTGCCCAGTCACACTATAGTCACACTAGTCTCATATGCGATCAAAGATGCTATAGCAAAACAAGATAGATATCTATCGTTTTATGGAGGAAATGGCCCCACTGGTTGGAGATTTGGAATGTATTTGGGCTTTTTTTGAAGAAATGTAAATAGTATGTGCTTTATATGAGTTATAATGTTTATTATGTTTATTTTTGCATATAGGAAAACTGTTTTTGACACACAAATGCTTGTGTTGCATTGCTGTGGGTGTAATATCAATAAATATGTTATTAATATGTTGATTATTGGCATAAGCAAATGTCATGAGGGCAAAAGCGTTTGGACTTTCTTTGAAAAAATGTATGTATTTTATCAACTGCAAAAAGTATAACGTTTATTTCTTCACAGTGTGACTCCCAAGACATATGAGAAGTGTTTTAGAGAAGAAAAAGGCTTAGGTTTTACTTATCTGTCTGTAATATCAATACATATCTGGAAGATTCATGTTCAGTTTTATTTATTTATTTGTCTTTAAGGTTCTACAACCATTTTTAACATTCAAGTGACCTCACTGCAACCCAAATATTCTAATAACCCAGTTTGTCCTGAAAAAAAATGATGTTCATATCTTTACTTTAGACAACAGGGTTGATGTTTTACCAGCTTTTTTATAAAATAAATCCATACGGACAATAAACTGTAAAAATGGCCTTAGGGCTCAGAGGGTTTAACAAAACATGAAAGAATAAGTAGTGACCACTAAAAAGTTTAATTACAACTAAATCTGGGTTTATTAATGTTTGCTCAGCTTCTCCAGTGTGAGGGCTGTTTTCTGTTTTGTCTCATATTATCGTAGATTTTATATGTTTGAGTGTTGGTCGGATAAAACAAGCTTTTCAACAAATGACCCAAAGCCGTTCGGAGTTGGCCAATTGCTCCAATTGCTCCATCCAACTATTCTTCTCTGCAGGGGCGTTGGAACATATCCCAAACTTGGAAAAAAGATCAATCCTACACTCTGCTCTTGTTATTGAGTGACAAACCATTCAATAAATGATTGTCATTTGTCCCACACCTGGGGACACAGAATGGGAGAAGCAGAATGTATTTAAGACCACAGTTGTGTTTATTGTTGAAAATTCCCTTGATGAAGGTCCCGAGGGACCGAAATGTTAGTTTTCTTTAATAAATTGTGATGCTATAGCAAGAGCAGGATTTTCCTTGTTTTCCGAGTAGGTTAATTGCAAAAAATAATCAACCAATTATTATAAATAGCCATCATACACAGCCCTAATGCTAATATCAGTTTGGTTTGGAGTCTGGTCTTTGAGTTTTCTTAGCTCAGTAAGAGGCTAAAAGTAATTGCATCATTTTCATGCAGGAATGATCTTTTATGTGCCTCAGTAAATGGTGTGATATTTATAAACTCTGGGAAACTTATCACTTTGAGTCTGCTTCTTCCTGTGTTGCAGCAAACTGCAGTGAAAATGTCAAACTTAGGGGGAAAACGGTCTGGTGTGAATCGAGAATGTATAGCTGTAGTTTTACATTTAGGGCTCTCTGTCTGGCAGGGCAGAGGCACGCATAGTCTGGATGAGGGTGAACCCAAGGACATCCTGGTTGTCTGTCCCCATCAGGCTTTAAAGAAAACTCCAGTCTGCAAAATGCGTGCTCTCCTTCAGCAGAAGAACAAAAGGTGATAGAGCCAGTTAGTGGATCGATGTGCAAGAGGGTACACTGTAAGAAAAAGAGGCATGGCATTATTGAAGGGGTAGCGCACTAAACACATTTCTTCTCGTCAGTGTCAGTGGGAAACAGAATAATTGGTTAGTAGCCTTGTTTTTGTGCATGTAGCCTACTGTTTGTGCCCTAAAGACGACTAACAGCAACAGAAATCAATTCAAGGCAATTGGGAGGCAAAAAATAGAGGCTGATGATAATCCAAGGTGTAGAGTCTGTGCAGAGTCTATTCTGTCCATTTTAAGCTGAAGATGATTAGCAAAACCAAAGAAGCAAAGTTAGTGAATAGATTAACATTTCAAAGCTTTAGTGTGTAACTTTTTTGTATTAATGAACATCTGTTACATTCAAGCTATTGCCAAATGAGTTACCAACTAATTACAGACTATTAGATCCACACAACTCTCTCTGTAAATCTCAGTATGGCTATGCTTAGCGCAGAAACTCAAGTAAAGATAATTACCCCTTCTGAAGAGTCCACCATGTTTGTTTTTTTAATCCTCCGTGTCCTCCTTGAATATTAGCAACTGCATGAACGAGGGGTGGGGGGGGGGGGGGGTGCGTGTTCACCGAAGGCTGTATCATGTGGACGAGTTGACAGTTTTGTTGTAATTTCTTAGAATTCCTCATGGGGGGAGACAAAAAACTATGCACTATCGCCATAAAATCTTCTGTGATTATCCGAGCTTGGCATAGAGACAGAAGGCACAGGGAAACAGCTAGATTTCCAAAATAAAAAAAAACCAACCTACCAACACCTCTACACCTCTACATCTCATTCATCAACACATTGTAACTCATTTGTTTACTACACTAAGCTAATTGAGAATTTCAGCTACACACTGTCTTACTCTGGAAAATCCCTTTTAACCTTACTAAACCACCTGGGGGGGTTAACAAACAAGACACAACATGTTAACTACACAAACTTTAGTTGTTGGTAGTTGTTGGTAGTTGTATTTTTGAACTGTGAACAGAACTAGCTGTTCCCCCCTGTTTCCAGTCTGTGTGCTAGGAGGCTAATCTTATCAGGTGTGGACTCCAGCTCCTGTAGACATGAGATTAGCATCAGTGTTCTCGTCTTACTCTCGAAAAGAAGGTAAACAAGTGTATTTCCCAAAAACTATTACTCCAGATGTCTGTACTGTAACTCAACAGCGCTTTATTCACAAGTGAGCTAGAATTTGTTTTCTTTTCTCTTACCTGAGTAAATATTGTTTCCAAAAAATAGTGTGTTATTGCTCAAATAATATTGGATTCCAGAGAAAATACAAGAGAATCATACATTATCAACGCCATTAAAAGATCGTTATCACCATTTGCAGGTAGGGATTTAGGAACAGGGCAATTGGCAGTGCATCACAACGAGTCACAATGAAATCAGTCCGTCTCAACTGGAGTCGGGTCTTGCCGTCTGCTCTAATTAAAGAGGCTGGGGGGAGAGGGTGGCGTGATTTGGCCGGAGGTTCTGTGCATCTCTGTGTTATCAGTGTCTCGCTGTACCTTATCCCAAGGTTGCTGCTTGTAGGTGTTGCCAGGCTGGCTGTGAGCTGCGGGCAGCAGGCGTGGGGGGGCGAGGCCTTTCTCTGCCCCGCTCCAGGGCAGGTGTGAGGTGGCTCAACGACCAGAGTCAAGGTTAGCACACGGTGAAGGAGTGTGGAGCTGTGGGCTTTGTCCAAGAAAATGCAGCAGAGCTAAAAGTCTGACAGTTAGACTTACAATTACAGTGGGCTCCATCAAGCTCCGATATCACTGCCCTGGAAGTGTTTCTTTTCACGGATCTGTCTGTCATTTTCTCATTAGATACAGATTGATGGATTTTAAAAGCCAACTTTTGCTATTTCTGCGTTATAATCAGCTCATTTCTTCTTTGTTTCTATTTCACTTTCTTGGTTTGCTCCCCCGTGTCTGATATCCTGCAGTGTTGGAGGTTTAAAGCCTTAATGATGGGGAGGCTGTCATAAAACGCTGACCCATCCAAGCAGCTTGACGGCATAATAAGTGAAAGGCTTTGTGTGTTTGGGCTCCCTCATGTGCCGTTTTTAGTAAAAAACATCACCAACATCTCTTCCCTTTTCCCAGACAACCTTCAGATTCCCACAAAAGAGGCGGGAGAAGTGGTTTATTTTACTCGGGAGGGGGGTTCAGTCCAAGCAAGGATGATTGTTTGGTGCTACTGTACACTAGTCTACCCAGGTCAGGTTAAGTTCAACCTAGCTAAATTAAAAGCTGAAATTGTAGTTGAAAGGAGTGAAACTGAAAACGTCCTTCAAAGATTATTTCTTTTTGCAGCCACGGATGTGAAGATACATGTTTGCTTTTCATCACTCAGTGGGAATGTCGTAAACGATCCACAGTAACAAATATCCAACATCCCCAGCCTAACACGCACACACACACACAAGCAGATGATAAACTGACAGTTTGTTTTTGTGACAAAGCCAGAACATGTGCAAACATGCTGATTTTGCTGTAAACTTGTGTTGCTGTGTTTGTAGAACGCAGATGAAAACCGAGACATGGTTGACAGGTTTCTGCATGGCAGCTGCTCAGAAGTTCATCCACAGCACACAGCAAACTCATAAATAACAAAACCTCAGGAGGCCCAGTCTAAAACACTGTCCAGCATGTAATGCTCAAAAAAGCCAGGGCAATTTAGAGTCCCCCTATTTGATATGTCTGCAGGCCAAGAACAAAAGGAAGAAGAGAATAAAAGGCAGCATATGGTTGGTTCTACAGTGATGGAATGGCTTAGAACACCACTTACTATTTTCAGACAGGCTGCGTGGGTTGAAACATGCTGTTAGGCTCCAAAGGTGTGATATTTTCAAAGGAGAGCGAGATCTACATCTTACTGTCTCACTGTAAATTTCTCTGAAATGTTTTTTTTCCCCTGTTTCTACCTTCTGTCCAGCAGCGGAGGACTCATCGCTCTTAACCTTGAATGACTTCAAAGTGAGAAGAATATTTAAGGGTGCTCCACATTGTTGCTGTTTTTCTCTCAACATCAGCTCCCACGTTAATGAACACTTCCACTTACCGCTCCATCTCTCTTGTTATTCCGCAGTCGACTTTGCTTTGTTTCAACTTCGGCGGCATCCTGAGCGCTCGCTGCATTTACAAAGGTTGTTGTAGTCACTTATACAAGCCGTGGCTTCTAGCTCTCAGCTCATGGTTGGTTTACTGTATCGATGTTTTTCTCCCATAGGTTGTGATCCTGGGGAAGAACAGCCGTGGTTACCACTACATCCTGGCCAATCTTGTGAGTAACCATCGAGCCGCTCCCCCTTGGGAGACCATGGAACCTTCTTTTTGCTGCATGTGATTGGACTTAGTCTCAGCCATGAGCACAAATGTGCACGTACAATCAATGGATAATAGGCTTTTGCATGAAATCGGAAGAAAAAACAGGCTTGTATACATTTTGCTTTTTCTCTCTACTGTATATACAGGGCTTGTTGCTCATGTCTAATCAATCCCAATCTGGCAGTCAGACTACATTTCATATTTACCTAAATGAATGTATTTGTAGGTAAGTAGCAATATCTTGAGCAATGAAACAACAGCATTTAACCTTTTTTTAACCATCTTTGGAGGGCAGCCATCTTTTCCTCCCACTCTGGGAAGGTGAAATGTTCATTTAGCCTTGATATTAGCATAAGAGTTTTAAAGTGGAGGCCGGCCCTGATCTCACTTGCTGATCCCCTGCTGCTGTTACCAGCACTTTAAAAGATGTGATTATGCAGCAGTCAAACACATGTCCTTGCACGTCAAGACACAATGACTGCACTTAAAAAAGAGCAATTTCACCGTAAAAAGAAATCACTCTATTTCATAGCTCTAGGGTGAAGAAGGAAATTTAAAGGCAGCCGGAGCACTAAAACTATAGGTTTTTGAAATGGTAAAAATATATATATTATTATCTACATTAAAGCCAGCATGTTTACATTCTGTCTTCAACATGATCTGAAACAAACCCATGATTATCTACTGGCAAGTTGTTTCAATGAATTCAGGTTACACCACAACGTGTGAAAAGAAACATTTGCCTCAGTGTAATGGCAAACACATGTTGCTTTCTCATACAGCACAGGGTTCATTATATAGTAAAATGCACCGTGCATGCTGCCAGAATGGCTGCTAATATTTCATGGTGCTTCACCCTAGGTAGTATCAAAAAAAGGAAAACACATATGACATGAATCCTCTCCTCCCCTATTTCCCTTTTGTCTCATCTCAGGGATTTACTAACGTGAGCTTGGACAAAGTCTTCGCCGGTGGAGCCAACATTTCAGGGTTTCAGATAGTCAACCCTGAGAACCCAATTGTGCAGCAGTTTATGCAGCGCTGGGAGCGGCTAGATGAAAGAGAATTCCCAGAAGCCCGAAACACTCCTCTGAAGGTACTTTGCTTGCAAGGCCTTTCATTGTGCATGCAGACTACAACGATCATCCCTTCTAAAGTGCGCTCGGTTCTATCAGTTCTTCTGCTGCTCTCATCCTCTGTCTGCCTTTGTCATTCTGTTTTCCTCCCTCGCTTCCTCCTCTTTGCTTTGCAACCGTCCCAGCAATCAATATATTGATGGGCGGTGCAAGGCAAGGTTATATTGCAGCTTCAATTTACATCTAATTAAACAATGATCAAGGAAGAAATGGATTTTGAATGGCATTTAATTAGATTTTGTCATGGTGCAGTGGTCAACAAACAAGTAGCTCAACCATCAGTGGCGAAAAGGTCAGGCGAAGTTGGAGGGAAGGTGCGTGGGAGATAAAATCACGCATTAATGCTCAATTTACTTCCCGACTTTGCACTAAAAGTTTTGAAAGAGGTCCTGACTGTCAGACATGTCTTGGCTTTTCTAATCAAATCTGTCTAATCAAGCTATTTTTACCACCCACCCACACTGACCCGACCAGGGGGCACTGACATGCATCGGCTGAAAGCAACACAATAACTGCCCTAATTTTCAGTGGGATTCATTTGATGGCATATAAAAATGGTTGCAAACAGATTCATTTGAAACAACGGTACATTCATTTAAAAGTTCTACCTATTGTGATTTTAATCTATTTGAAGACATATTACAGAGTTTTTACATTCCTGTAAAGGCTTAACTACAAAAACGGTAGTCTTATCTCATCTTCTGCCTCTCAACATGTGTTAATGTCTCACAGTCTGCACTGCTTTCTTTCTGATCTTGTACAGTACACTTCAGCTCTGACCCATGATGCCATTCTGGTGATCGCAGAGGCCTTCAGGTACCTGCGACGCCAACGTGTGGACGTCTCTCGTCGGGGCAGCGCTGGAGACTGCCTAGCCAATCCCGCTGTACCTTGGAGCCAAGGCATTGACATCGAGAGAGCTCTTAAAACGGTGGGGGGAGAGAGAGAGAGAGAGAGAGAGTGGCAAGCTGATCACCAAAAGAAAAGGCTAGAAGAAGTCAAGCAGAGATAGGGAGTGAGAATGTGATAAAGATGGAAAGTGACAGAGAGAAGGGAAGAGAGCGCAGAGCTGTTCTCCTCCCTTTGCCCCCAGATATCTCTGCACAGAGCTCACTCAAATCCAGGCCCTCATTACCATAAAACTACATCTTTTATTAAAGCGTATCCAGTTCATCATTTGATTAACAGACTGTGCGCACTCTAGTAGGTCTATGGACACAAGCACTTTAATACCAGCTATATATGCAAAGTGAGGCCTATTACACTTTACCCTGTCTGTCTGTCTGTCTGTCTGTCTGTCTTTCTGTCTGTCTGTCTGTCTGTCTGTCTGTCTGTCTGTCTGTCTGTCTTTCTGTCTGTCTGTCTGCCTGCCTGTCTGTCTGTCTGTCTATCGTGGCAGGTTCAAGTGAACGGTATGACTGGGAACATCCAGTTTGACAACTACGGACGCAGAACAAACTACACCATTGATGTTTATGAGATGAAAACAGGTGGGCCGAGTAAGGTAAGTCGGATCGGTGACCTCTCCAACTCTCATCCATCAACTGTCCAAACCTAATCAAAAATCTGTAAAAAACAGCTGGCTCACATTAAGGACTGGTTCATTGCTTGCACAAATTGTGGAATTTGGCCAACATGTAATTTGAAATGCTTTATTGATCGGCTGTGCTGAAGAACTAAACACAGTGAATGTTGGCCACGTGTTTAGGCATGCCAAAACTTTGCCCCAAAAAATTTTGAGAGAACCGATCAAGCATGACTGGGTGAAATTAGAAAAAAAATTCTAACTCAAAAAATGTCAAACATGCCTCTACATCTTTTTTTTAAAGTACTAAGGACATCACAAGCCACACAAATCCCACACAGATTACCTGCGATCTGATAGCTAAAACTACCCTATCAAAAGTCACAAGACTATATCCGTGCTGTGTAATAGCGCATACGATTTTCAGTCCTTTCCTAAGAATAACTACCTTTCAGATAACCAATTACTGTAAAAGGGATCCAATAATTCCTCTGGCTCCTCTTCAAAATGGTAATTCCCAGTGGTACATTCACATTCTAACTGGTACCATATTATGACCTCTGGTTTTATTTCATAACCTCAACAAGTTCCAAGCGACAGCTGTGAATTTCTCGTTAGCTAGATAAGTGTGGGCTCAGTCTGATATGACGTGTGATTATGCTGCCGGCCTCACAGGCCTCCAAAGACCACACTTCAGTTAGCATCACACAGCCCTAACCGCCAAACAGAGAGGATGGAGAGAAAGTGGGAGAAAGGAGGTGAGGGGGGGATGGGAGAATGCGAGACAAGTGGGGCAGCAGTTTGTCAGGACCTGGAGCCCTAGTCACCCCACTGACAGTTAGAGGATGAAGGTTCTTAGCTGTGACTGTCACGAGTGATGTATGGGCTGATATCTGTCTCTGCTGCTCAGGGTGAGATCAGGACTTTGCCTCTGGAGCAGCACTATGACACAGCTCCCCCACAGTCTCGCCCCCCAAGCACCACTTCTCAAACATCACTGTCGGACATAAGCGAGGGAATAAACATTTAGAGCTTTCTCAAGTCGGGCAATAACTCCATCCATAACTGTAACCACAGTTTGGAGCTGAAGTTTGAGGAGTCTGCTGCTTTCTAGCGCCTCCACTTGGTGTTCTAAAACTCTGCACTGTTGTGCACCTGTCTGTCCCAAACATTTAAAGATCTGAGGCAAAAAAAAAGAAAAAAAGAATGTCGACCAGATGTGCTGGGGGAGAACCTAGCCAGCAACAGTAAGACTATTGGCAGCAACATATGCAATACGTTTCATCTTGAGCCAGAGCAGCCATTACTTCAGATGGGCAAACAAACACTTGACATTGGTTTGACTTAAGCATCTGTACAGCAGAATACAGAAAAACTGCATTGGCAGGCCTGTGCAGAAAAAAAAAACTGTGGAGCCACTGGAATATTGCGCTAAATTATTAAACGTGTATGCAGTTCACAGGCCTGAATATCAATTATTTACCATAAAACCTGGGAAGCTGAAGGGGGGGCGTGGGGGCTGTGAAGTTGTCAGCTGTATACTCCTGCTGTTCAGTTTTTGCACATTTGGTTGTTTGACAAAAAACAATCTTCAATAATATCTTTGGTCATGACACTTGCTGCATGGTAAATGTAGAAATGTGAATTCTGTTAATTCCATGCTTCGATTGCTGGGCCTCTTCTGCTGTTTTGGCATTCTGCTCATTCGCTGCTATTTTGGTCGAACTTTAGGGCAGAGGCAGCAGGCCTCTGGGGAAATGCAGTGTTGTTTTAATGAGCCCTGCATCATGGCAGTTCCCAGAAAACACTTAGAAGTGTAACTGCTATATGCTCGACGTGCGTATAGTCAGTGTGTTGGAATGCATCCCTAACCACTGTTTTCTCTTTGCAGATTGGGTACTGGAACGAGTACGCACGATTTGTAAATATTATGGACCCGCAGGTCTCCAACGACTCCTCAGTGGAAAATCGAACGATTGTGGTCACTACTATTATGGTACACTTTCCATGCAGTTTTAAATGTTTCACGTATTCTGCCACTCAAGGTCATGGTGTTGATTCCAATGAGTGATACATTCTGTCCTGGGCGGGTAGAACCACATCTTTTTTGTGTTGCTTTCCATCCACTCACTACATGTTGAAACAGTCAGTCCGATATGGGGGAGTGTTTCAACTGTATCCGTGTGGGTGTCAAAGCATTTTGATTTTCCATACTTCAGTGGCCTGTTGTAGCAGTGACATCACAATAATGGTATAAATGATAATGGTTACCTCCATCAATTACAAAAAGCATACAAACGCATACGTAAGTAGACCTGTCTGTCCTCATCAAGTAAATGTTCAATGACACGTGGGATAGACTGGCCGAAGAATGACTAGAAGATGATACTGCAATGGTTTCTCAAGCTGGGCAAAGCAAAGTAAACAGTATTGGAGGAGGGATAAGCAGGTGTGGTATTTTTCCTTGTTATCGCCTCTCTAATCTATTTTGTATTGCTCCTACATGTGTTCTGTGTTGAAGTATAACTTCCAGTCAGTGATTTAGAAGGAATCATTTTCTGGGAATTTTCCAGGACCAAAGTATAAACAAACAAAATATTTTGAGATTTATTTATTTTCAACTGTATTTACTCAACTAAATGTTTAAGGCTTATTGGATAGCTTCCATTGCAAATGTATTTGCTTACTGTATAATGGCATTGTAATTACCTCATGCAGTACCTCAGTTGCTGCAAACATTTTATATGAAAAAGAATCGCTGGTATTAATGCACACTTAGATTTCATCTGTATTCCAAGGCATAAGCTGGTGTTACTTTATGGCAAGAGGAAACATTTAGCATCTCTAGATGAGAAATACAGTCAGGAGGTAAACGTGTTAACTCGAGGGGAACACTCAAAGGATCCAAGGTGAGGGGATACGTTCAGCACGGAACACTAATTGTGTGTGGCTGCAATGACAATGCCTGCTCTCCTGAGCAGTTCTACTGTTTGATAATGATGATGTGCTCAGTAAGATAACAGACGAGCTGCACCAGCCTTTTGGAAAGGAGAGAAAAACTAGCACGCTCCTGCTCTCCTGATGTAATTATTTTATTTATGGAGTATTTCTTTGCATTTTTCTGGATAGCACAACAACAGCTCTTTTTTCTTTGGAATGAAACAGCCTTTAACTGCGCATTGGTGCAATGTGCTTGAATATGTTGAGATACTATGGGCACTGTCTGATCCCTCTCCTGTCACTGGCATTTACTTATGAAACCCATCCCCATTCCCATCCCCACCCACTTCTGAGCTGACCCACACCTTGCCTACCAATGACTCCAAGCCCTTTAAAACTCATTCGGGCCATCTGTCTTCTCCTACGATAAATGACAATCTTCCTTCCCTCAACCCTACTTTATTATGAGTTGCACCATTGGGCTCCAAATGGATTGGGTGCATTGGGCTTGGTGTCTGCTGGCTGCCACGGCTTGATGAAAGCAGTATGACCACAGGATCATGCTGCTGTTATCAGAGTATAGTTGTGCATTAGCGGGGCATCATTTGTATATGCATGACTGCATGGATGTGGTTACAGCAGCTTACAATATTTTGAATCTCTCGGTGAGTGAGTGAGTGAGTGAGTGAGTGAGTGAGTGAGTGAGTGAGTGAGTGAGTGAGTGTGTGTGTGTGTGTGTGTGTGTGTGTGTGTGTGTGTGTGTGTGTGTGTGTGTGTGTGTGTGTGTTTGTGTGTGTGTGTGTGTGTGTGAGTGCACGGGCACATGTGAGTGCATGTATGCATAGTTCTGTATAACTGAATGTGTGCTAGGGGCATGGGAGTGAATAAACCAGCGTGTGTTTGAATCAACAGGAAGCGCCTTATGTGATGTACAAGAAAAATTATATGCATCTGGATGGGAATGACAGATATGAAGGCTACTGCGTCGATTTAGCATCTGAGATTGCCAAACATGTTGGAATTAAGTACAAACTGTCTATAGTAATGGATGGGAAGTACGGAGCCCGAGACCCCGAGACCAAGACGTGGAACGGGATGGTGGGTGAACTGGTCTATGGGGTGAGTACTGGGAGCCTCGATTTCGCTGATTACATGACAGTTTGCAAGGAACTTCAACATGAGAGGAGATCTCATTTTTCTGTCTTAAGGTTATCACCAACCCATTGTGAACTCAGTTCAAAGTCTAATGCTGTCTCAGAAAGCTCAGCTGTAAGTGAATTTTGTCAAATGCAGCCTCTAGCATTGGGGGAGTTGGTGATCATCTTGAGACGGAGAAAATGAAATCATTTCTCAGTGCTGTTCATTGCAATTAATCCTTTTTGCTTAGCCTAGAAAGCTCTCTCTCTCTCTCTCTCTCTCTCTCTCTCTCTCTCTCTCTCTTGCTCTCTCTCTCTCTCTTACAGTCACGAACAGAGGTAGGTACATGAAATCAATGAGTCCATATGGCAAACACACTGTTATCGCTTTGATGAATGAAAGATTGTATGCCTTTGAAGTGATTGTGTAATTATGTCCAATGTTTGATGTGTGTGATGAATATGCCACATTGTAAATTCACAGCAGAGAAAATCTGCTACAGAATCAACAGCTAAATGGTGGTTTTCAGTTTGAAACAACAAGATCCATATGTGTTATGCTCCGTAAAAGTTGAACCTCTCACATTAGGGGAGGGCCACGCCGTGTTTTACATGTGACAGAGAGCTCGGGCTCTCACAACACTTCAGTCATTCCAAAATCCCCCCCCTCCCCGATCTTTTTTCTCGCCTTTCTCTGAGGCCACAGTAGTTGAACAGGGGCCAAATACAAAATGCATGAGGGTTAGGCTTCCTCATCTGTTCAATTTCCCAACTATCAGCCTGAGAGATTGCTTGGTTTGATGTGCTATTGCCACCAAATGATCTTTTAAATGGGAAAAGTCCACTCCCTGCAGATGGAGGGTGAAAAGCGAAATATTCCACTCAAGTTGCTGTCAACTCTTTCCAGGCCTGTAATCTTAAAGCAGGTGGGCCGGGACTAATAGTTTTGTACATTGTGACCTTTTGACCAGTAAATTAATTTGATTTTAGTTGTCTTTTAAAGGTTAGGCCCGAGGCTGCTCTTTATTGCTTTGTTTCCCTCAACATTGATTGAGAGCTGCTTACGCCTGCACGAGGATTAAATGGTTATAGCCCTTCACAGTGTTGTGTTGACAGGGTAAAGAAAGCAGCCATGTTTATTGGGTCTATTGGTGCTCCTCCTAGTTTGACCTTGTAAGAAACATTTTCTCACTCATGCTGCTTCAATCCAATGTTTTCAATACAATACAGCACAATACCAAGAATTGTCCTCCTTTGAAGAGGAGCAGTTATTAAATTAATCACATGCACACTTGCTGCAGTAACACTGTCTAATGTGAGTAATTATTTTCTTCTTTCCAAAGAAACCCATTGTGTTCCTAAAAAGGCAGGATGTGTTATGATAATGTGATTGAAGCAGCCGAGCAAAGGAGGGAGACAAAGAGAAACAGCTTGGAAAAATAAAAAATATTTAAAAAAAGTATAAATAATATATATATATATATATATATATATATATATATATATATATATATACTGTATATATAAAGCCAATGGCAAAATAAGCCGTGTTTGGGAAATCAAGCCTACTGAATGGCATGTGAAGTTTACACAGCCAGGGCTTGCTGATTTGTTTTGTATACAACAACCCCTTCTTCTGCACATCCTGCTGTTTAAATGAGGACATCTGACATCTCACTACTTCTTTAATATGCAATTTCAAATGTGAACCATTCCATTATTGAAGCAGCAAGTCTCATAGCAAGATTTAGTATAAAATTGCATGTTATATTCCAAATTGGAAACGTTTTCCTCCTCAGGTCGTGATTAAGGAAGCATTTGGTCAGACATGAATCAAACATCCATCTGCCTCGTGGATTTTTTTTCCGAGCTGTCTCTCTGAGTGTCTTGCAGGGCCCTTGTGAACTTTTTCTCCTCTTACCTCCAAATGTCAGTAAAAAATCTGATTAACTTTACAGTTTGAATTTCTGATGTATTACATCCCAGGTCATGACCCTCTGCAAATGCTACTCGGCTTTTCCTGTTTGTGCGTGCGTGTGTGCGTGCGTGTGTGTGTGGGTTTTTTTCCAGCCTGTGTCTCATCCGGTTCTTATAGTTGTGTGTTAAATGCGTAATAACAACATTGTTTTCTTTTTCTTCTCCAGCTCCAGTCACTCATAACGCATACATAAAAATGTCCCATTTATGAATGCAGTTCCTGACTAATGCTTGCTGTGCATGTCCCTGTTTCCAGAGAGCAGATATAGCTGTTGCACCTCTTACCATTACTCTGGTTCGAGAAGAGGTGATAGACTTTTCCAAGCCCTTTATGAGCTTGGGCATCTCCATTATGATAAAGAAGCCACAAAAGTCAAAGCCTGGCGTTTTCTCCTTCCTGGACCCGCTGGCCTATGAGATCTGGATGTGTATAGTGTTTGCCTATATTGGGGTGAGCGTGGTCCTGTTCCTGGTCAGTCGGTTCAGTCCTTATGAGTGGAACCTGGATGAACAGGACGAGACCAAAGACCCCCAGACGCCCCCCGATCCTCCTAACGACTTTGGCATCTTCAATTCTCTCTGGTTCTCACTGGGCGCCTTCATGCAGCAGGGCTGTGACATCTCCCCCAGGTGGGTCCGCATCAGTCGACACAAGGAGTAGACAGCAGAGAACAACACAAACAAATGCTACTTATACTTTGAACTGCAATTGATGAGCTACGCACATTCTTATTATGAAAACAGGGTCACTTCAGCATCTTCCTTTCCTGTCCTCTTCCTTCAGGTTTTCATTATTAATATTATTTAAATTTAAACTCATTTCAAATTTTTTGCAGCTATGATATGTATAACTAAATTTGTCAGTTTATATGCTGACATCATCATCACCAAAATGGTTCCTTTCAATACTTTCTTTAGGCTATGAAATGAACTTGGTTATTTTACAGCCAGTTACAGACTTGGATTGAAGTAACATTTTAAACAGCGTGTGCTGGTTTCCTTTGGAAATGTGCTGTTTTAGAGTGCTGACGCAGCACCCGGTTGATTCACAAGGAAATTGTGATTACCGGTGCAATTATGTACATTAAACACAACTGTTCTTCAACTGCCTCTTCGCAGGCTGATTGGTATTACATTTTGTGTTTCCTTGTCATCAACCCCCCCCTCTCGCAGGTCTCTGTCGGGCCGCATCGTCGGCGGTGTGTGGTGGTTCTTCACCCTCATCATCATCTCCTCCTACACAGCCAACCTGGCTGCCTTCTTGACAGTGGAGAGGATGGTCTCTCCTATAGAAAGTGCCGAAGATTTAGCCAAGCAGACAGAGATAGCATATGGCACTCTGGACTCAGGCTCCACAAAGGAGTTTTTTAGGGTAAGTGGTATCATAACATTTTTCACACACAGCACCTTACGAATCTGCCAGTGGCTCCTTTGCTTTCAGATCAAATGTCCAAAATATTGCAAAGGCCTAAACATTTTACGCTCGGGCTTTTTGACGACTTTGTGTAATGTCCTTGATAATCTCCTCCTCGCAGCTTTTCCATTTTGTACATTTTTTAGCACAGCACTTTTGACCCGCACAAGATTGCTCCAAATGAGGCATGTTGACAGAGAAGCAGTTCTTGAACTCTTATGACATGAACGTGAAATTTATGCGGCAGAACTGCAGCGTGCAACCTTGAGGCACTGGGGCTGTCAGCAGAAAGTGTGATAACAACGTGGAAGACTCAGAGGTGATAAAAACAGGAGGCTAATCAAAGCACCCACATCAGGCTCAAACTCAGAAGGGTCAGCTCATGAAATATAATTAGCTAGCTGGCCAAAGCTGGCAAATTGGACCTGATGAAGAAGAGCCCTGTAGGTCACACAGAGCAGTCTGAAAGACAGTTCAGATGGAATAAGCAATATGTCCGTCGGCATGAGGGACGGGCCTGGCAATTAAGTCATAAATTAAGTAAAATCTGAAGCGAAAGTATATTAGTCTCTGGAAGGAAACCACATGCTCACTACGCATATCATTAAGGCGATCAACCTTCTGCTGTAAAATCCGCAGACATCTTATTTCATGGCGCGGCTGCATTGGCTATCCAGTCCTTTGCATTTGCAGATTAATACATTGAAAAAGAATTAATGAAACAGCACTCCCTGTCTGTGATGACGAAAAGACAAAATGACAGTCTTTTATCCTACGCTACCCTCATTACTCATCAGCAGGAGAGAGACAATTCATATGTTCCACAGCTGCAGCCTGTTGGCAGAGAGAGCAATTCATTTGTTTTACCCCTGGGTTATATTGCTCAGAACAACGAAATGCAAAATGAAAATGATGTTGTTGTTTTTTTTCTCAGACAAGGACAAGATAGCATCTGCAGAGTTTGATATTTTAAAAGAGGTTTGTTTCTGAGGAGGTGGTTATAAAAGGCTGTTTAATGGGAAGATAATAACATGGCACATGGCATAATGTACATGACAGCAGTCTCTTCTCCATACAGCACCTCACAAGGCCTGTCATCACTCTTCCTTTCATCAGGTGTATATACCATATATGTCTTTGTCACAGACATGATGGGTGCCAATTACAGATTAGGTTTCCAGCCTGACAATAGAGCAACAGTGTGTCTGCTGGTAGAACAATCCGAGAGGTGGTCGGGGAGTAGCCGTTTCCCTGTGTTCTGTATAATGAGCGTCCTAGTTCCATCCCCAAGTCTTCAAATAGAAATTGACATGTGTGAACCGCTACTCCAAGGGACTTTTTTAATTAAAGCTGTAGAGGACCGACAAGCAGAGAAACACACAAACAAATAGGAGTTAAATTTATATTTCAGATCTGTTTTCCAGGAAATACATCCGGGCTTAATTAGACCCATAAGGCATCAGCCAGCTGGAAATTTGAAATCAAGTCCAATGTTTCAAGCAAGACATATGTTATCTCTGAACCCCCCACCCCCAACCCCCCCACCCAACCCCCGACCTTCAAGTTTTTGATGATTTCACCTGGTTTATTTTGTAAAACTGCCTGTCAGGTAGAACAAACACAGTAATTTTTGTTAAGTATATCTTTTTTTCTGCTTCCTTTCTAAGCAGAAAGCAAAAAAAAAAAATGCAATAACAGAAACGTGTCTTGTCCAAAAAAAAAAACTCATTTTCAAATCAGTTAAATTATCTCATTGTCTTCTGTGGTTTTAAAATCCTTTGCTCTCTGTTAGCTCCTGAAAAAATGACAGTTTGGATATGCGGTTCATTACCTAACAGCGACAATATTCACATTGTTGTGTGTGTGTTCATTTTGGTGGTGGGGATGAGGAGAAGCTGCAGAGGAATGTTCAAAGAGAGCGGTGTCAGAGTAGAGCCCCTAGAAAGTCTCCGGTTCTGCTGCTCACAACCAACTAGGACAGCTGGGAGCCCGTTGACGTGCCCATTGGAAGCCTGAATGGCTCTAGGCGCTTGGCAGCGCGGCTCTACTCACACTTGGCTCTCCTTTCCACGACTGCCCTGCCTGTTTGGGCACCCTCTTCTCCTCTGTGTCCAGCCTGTCTGTCCCTTTACCTTGACACAACGCGGGATATAGCTTCAAGCTTTTCTTCTGCTCTTCCTCAACAGAGCAGCTGTCATGTGCCGCTGCGCCACTGTGATTTGTTTCATCATTTTATTTCCTGTCATGGTTCTTTTTCAGTCAGTTGAGTATTTGTGTTTTGGATGATTAGAAAATGATGAGTTGTACCAGCGAGGCCACGTTCATCCTCTTGATGAGGTTTTATACCATCAAAAAGGCTTGGCTCGGTTACATTTTTTGAATTGTACATTGTAGGAGAAGCTGGATGGTAATAAAGGCTGAGATGATAAAATGTGCTGATGTGGCTGTTTAATTACGTGTTAAGACCGGGGTGAGACCATCAAAGACAACCACACTGCTGTCCCGTCATGCACCTTATTTAACAGCGTAACAATGAAAGAATGATAATTGTACAGAGAAAAGAGACCGCACCATTGTTTTCTGTTCCCCTCAAAAAAATGACACCCCAAAGCCTCAACAGCAAACATCGTGCATCTTGCTGATCTGCAGGTGTGGTGGAGAAAGGAGCAACAGCTTGAGTGCAGTCACCAATGCATTTTACTAAGCATGAAAATCAATTTCACGTCTCAGCTGCTGGCGCAGACACTGCAGCTTCTGCATGGACCGACACAATGTTTAATAAGTAGCTTTTTTATGCAGAGCAGAACTGCATTAGGCCAGGGTTGCACAAAGAGGAGCTGGCAAGGAGATTTACACAAGAAATCCTAAGGTTGCCCTGCAATCATAAGCAGCACATTGTAGCCCAACTCCCCGAGCTCTTGTCACTTTGTGTTTCAATACAGCGC
Organism: Etheostoma spectabile; assembly: GCF_008692095.1. NCBI lineage: Eukaryota > Metazoa > Chordata > Actinopteri > Perciformes > Percidae > Etheostoma > Etheostoma spectabile. The sequence goes on from NC_045742.1 coordinate 20,986,911, forward strand.
TGAGTGAAGGGGAGGCTCCTATAAAGATTAGAGCCTGTTTGCATAAAAGAGAAAGCTGACAAGAGTGATGATAGACTAGTGCGAGAGATAGGCGTGACCTCTGAGGGAATGCGCTGTCTCAGAGGGCCTTGTCGAACTTCAGATGAGCAGCAACAGCAGGCGCGAGGGGAGCTATTTGAGTTCAGCAACAAGCATCAAAGACGAGCAATTGGTATTCAGGGCGTAACATGTGGCACTTCAGTGACAAAGTACACCCACAGAGCCTCAACTTTCATTTCTGCATACTTGAGATACAGGTAGTCCTGGCATACAGGATATTGAGGTGATGTCCACGAACAAAATGGAAGTAAAGTAGAAGGAAATGTAGTGGTGGGTGTTTGGAGATGGCATTTAGATACACAAGCGGGGGAGCATATGTGGGAGAGGCTATAATGAAAGCAGCATGCAACTCCAAAGGAAGAATAAAAAACTGCAGTTCGAAGGGTAGTGGGCAGAGGTCTGGAATTGCTGCATAACTGAGAATCAATACAGATTAAGTGGTTATTTGGAATGGAGAGGGCAATTGCTTTGACTTTGGACGTTAATCACTTGTCCCTTCTCAGACATTTTAATGACATTTTTGGAGGAAACAAAACCTTTAGTCTCTAGGTTTACTAATGATCTTTCAGAAAGTACAGCAAAGCAAAGCTCTCTTTTCCTTCTGTCCATTTCAGTGCATCATGGGAGACTTGAGAGGCTTTACTTTTTTTAGCCAATAAGCAATCTTATATCTGTAGACTGGGAAGAGACGCCCAAGGGGTAGCCTTTCTTAGTGGAAGAGAGTAATATCCTTTAATGCAGGCAAATAGTAGCCTGTGGGCCAAATCTGGCCAAACTATTTGAGTTGACTGTAAAGGGTTTGCATCAAAACTTTTAACTCTACTGTATTTAACAATGCAAAAACAAGACCGGCGTAAACCTCAATCAACATAACCTTGTAATAAGAATACATAATGTAAAAACTGTAGATTATAAATTATATAATCCACTTCTTCTACTGTCCATGATACAAGTGAGCCATGTGTTAACACTTAAGTATAAGCTGTTTTTTTTTAAACAAATCAGCTTTTAATACTGATGCTACCTGTCCACCAGAAAATTAGCTGCTAGCTGATGAACACAATCTAGCATTTTGGAGCTTAAGACCCAGATAATCCCTCAGGAGTTAATAAAACAGAGCTGAAAGAGAGTGAATATTAGATTCATCAGGTGGCAACAAACTCATTTACAATGTTAAGTTACTCCATATCTGCTGGATGTGTAAATGGGCCACTGTTTGCTGACAAGTTTGACATATAAACTTAAAAGTTGATACTTTTGTTTTACTGCTTGTTTCTGCTGACCCCAGGTATTGCAGGTTTAAAGGTATAATATTCAGTATTTTCCTTGAAAAACAATTGTAGTCCCTCTCAGTCATGACCCACTAGAAGTGTGTGGTGGGGTCTGTATCTGCAGAGACTCTGCCCACTGTCTAAAATGTCTCTTTACTTCTCATATGTTTGTGTGCAGGACATTTGTGAGCATCAACAAAGAGCCTTTGGGCCCCAAGTGGGTGTGTAACCCCAGCTAATAACAGCATAAAGGTTGTAGAGTCTGTTCAAATTCAGGTAGTTCCACTCCAAACGCGTAAAATACAGACCTTTTGACAGTGGCTGTCCATGTCTGATGCGATGGAAAAATCTTTTTTTACACCCAACCGTTTTTTAAGCCCAACAACAAGCTTATCCTTAACCTAACAGCGTCAAAAGGGACGACAATAGTCCCGACCAAGCGTGAGTTATATGACGCTAAAGGAGACTTTTAGCGTCAATAACAAAGACAATGTCACCTGACCAAGTGTCCGTATTTTACAAGATAGGAGTAAGAATGTGACGTGCATTTACACAAAATCCAGCAATACGTCTAATTCCTGCGGAAATATGGGTGAGTTTATTTGTGCTTTAGAACACAACTGCCGTGAAACAATCAGAAAATAACGTCTTATTTCTGTGATTCACTGCTTTGTTTGCGATGTCTCTATCCGATTAATCTCTCTCTGTCTCTCTCTCTCTCTCTCGCGTTGAGCCGGGGAGGATGGGACGCTGTGCTAGCATTAGCTGTACCTCCTACATGTTATACCTTTCAGAAAAAATAAATACCTAAAATATGACAGACCTGCGCCTCCACCTCTACTGACCACTCATTGCAAAAAGCTAGAATAACCGGCTATGCTTGTATATAATTGCTGTCCCCTGCTCTATGGAAACGTTCATTTGTATGTGCATGCTTTACTGTGCCTAAGTGCCTGTGCGTTCATATCTGCATGTGATGTGGATGTAGTGAATCAAAAGACTTCTCCCCAGAAGAATGATAAGCACCCACTAGTTTTCTTCTGGTATGCCTCTGACCTTGTCCTGTTCTTTTGATTCCTTTGGTCACCAGGCTGGAATAACAGACCTGAGTTTGTCTTTATGACTATAGCAAGGCAGCAGGAAGCAGATTTGCTGGTACACACCTACACAGATGATGTAACTGTGTCGCCTAGGTAGGAGTGTTGGCTGAGATTGACTTTTTAGGTACTTCATTATGAACAGAGCAACATTATGATTGCTTTAGCATAATTTTAAGACATTTATAGCAGGAGGATTGTTCTGTTTGCAAGTTACCCAAGATGGACTTGTGTTTCTTTTCGGTTTATACAATAGCTATCAAATGTATCCCCTCCCTGTTAATTGTCTGGAAACTCAGATAGAATACTGCAGTGTGTTCTAACAGGGCCATTATACGGTGTAAAGGAGAGCCACATGTACGTATAAAGCTGTATTAATGGCAGCCTATAATTGCTCAACAAATTGTCTGTTCATTGATGATGGACTTTTGCAGTCATTATTCCCAAATTGAATTTTAAATGACCACCATAGACCGCAGTGTGAATGATTACATTTAAAAAAAGACGAAAGTAGATTTTTGATGCATTGTGCGTGTGTGTGTGTGTGTGTGTGTGTGTATGGGTGAGTGTGTGTGTTTGTGAGTATGCATGTAGTGTGCCAGCAATAATGAAATCTCTCTCTTTCCCTGCTAGGCTTTCTCACTGTATCTTGTTTTCTTTCTCTATTAGAATCTGCTTTAAGCATCTCACTGGTGACTTTAGTGGAATCGGCCTATTTAAGTTTTGGTCGCACTTCTTCCCCGCTCTGATACTGATGAATTGATTTCATAAAGCACTGAGGCAGCACACTCTGTTGTCAGTAATCAATGCCCAGATCCATTCCTTTCTCTTTATTTGAGGAGGCGTCTGGAGCCGAGCCACTGCGGAGCAGATGAGCCCCGGGTCTTTGAGGAAATTGTCTTCTAAACTAGTGTCCTTTCCATGATGTCTGACACATGGAACTTGAACGCTTTTAACAAGATTGTCAACAAAAACATCACATTTAACTGTGAATCCCTCCCCAGCCGTTGCATCAAAATAAAATGGCCATCACCCCAATTTCAAAGGTTTTCCATCTGAGTAGAGGACATTCATCATGCAGACTTTAATTTGTGTTATGTTGCTGTCTCATCTCATCCTCACCCTTGGACTGATGCTCTATGTCAAAATTGTGTATAATAACATAAAGCTGGTAAAGCACTTTCGTTAGGTCAAGGTTAATGCTTTTGTTTATTAATAGAAATGCATTAGAGATGGATATGCTGTTGTTAAGGGGGCTTTTACCAATTGAGAGCAGTGAGTCTGTGTACTGATCAGTATGTCTGGACTGTCTCCATTTATCCATGTTCAGTTATCTAACTCTACTGTACCTTATCTTCAACATTCAATAATAGAGCTATATGCATTGCTTTATACAATGATATGATCTTTACTAGAGGCCAAGTTGACAATTTCAAGCCTCTTGTTTTGTCCAAAAATATTTGCGAAGCTGTGGCGTAATTAAAAAGTGTTTAAAAAGTGGCATCATCAGGTCAAATTTGTATTACACCGGCAAAATAATGTCATTCTTAGATGATGAAACTAGTACATAATAACTGCTAGCATCAGCATGTTAGCATTACCTTTGTGTGCATGCTAGCATGCTGACGTTAGCTGCAAGCACCGGAGCTGCTAGTGTGGCTGTGGACACTTTTTTGCTTGATAAACGACTGATTATTTTTCTGTCAATCAACTAATGAATTCATTGACTATTCATTTCACATTTTATAATGGCTAAACTGATGACCTGTGGCCATGTGAGGTAAAAAGAAACACGCCGTCGGGAATTGTCTCTAAAAGATGCTGGTACATCAACAGCTTGTCCTTATTACATACACAAACCCTTTGGTTGACAGGAGATCTTTTGATTCAGCCAGGCATCCAACCCCCTCTGTCTCTCTCTGGCCTTTACTAAAAGAAACTATCTTTTTTATGAGGGATCCAGTCTGCAGTACACACAGTGCTGCTCTGGAACTGGCTCATCGCTGCTTGGACCAGGATCTGTTCAAAGTGTGAAATGCATATGCCAAAATAAATCCAGCGGCATTGAATAATTTAATTGATGCTTATTATAGATAGCGCTCAACTCCCACAGATTTTACAGGCTTGCTAAGCCTGACCCCAGGCGCTGGGAAAAGGCTCATCTGTGTCACTTTGTGATGAGTTGCCTTGTGTCTGCGTAACCCGCTTTCTCGTTTGCTTCTCTTACTTCTCATGCACATTGTCTCTGAGTCAGAGTTGAGAGATGTTACATTAAGGACAGTATTGTTGAAATGAATGACTGTAATAAGTTCTACAAGTTAAATTAAAACTATAAACCAAGGCTCAAATTCGCCCAATAGATTGGTCCAAAACTTTTGCAAGTTTCCATGTAAATCATCATTATACACACTTCACTGACACAAACGTTTAATTATTGAAGATAGTGTTGCATAACCAAGTCCACCAATGCCAGTATTTCTACTAAAACCCAATTTGCATGACATTATACTATACAGGTGATGAGTGGTCCTCATTCCCACTCGGTGAATGTGAGCCTCAAGCTGCAAGATAATATTTAAAGAGTACATCTATGCTGATGAAGAAAAATGGATTTTGTAAATTTTTGTACTTCATGATCTTGTGAAAGTCCACCAGCTATATTTTCTGGAAGTATTTAAAGATATCACTGCCACTTTTCCAAGATGTCTATAAATACTTCATGATGCCAGTTTAAAACAAAGTGATCATTAAGCACAAAAATCCTACGAACTCCATTGAAATCCTACGATTTTGTTCCGTATTTTTCTAAACTACTTCTCTTTTCCTTTTTCTTCTCTGCACAGCGATCCAAAATAGCAGTATATGAGAAGATGTGGTCATACATGAAATCCGCTGAACCCTCAGTGTTTGTTAAGACCACACCCGATGGCGTAGCCCGGGTACGAAAGTCAAAGGGCAAGTTTGCCTTTCTCCTCGAGTCCACCATGAACGAGTACATCGAGCAGCGGAAGCCCTGCGACACCATGAAAGTGGGCGGGAACCTCGATTCAAAAGGATACGGTGTGGCGACGCCCAAAGGCTCAGCATTAAGGTGGGTGGAATAATATAACAATATCCTCCATGTTGTTATAGTATTTCACCTACCCTGATGTCCCCCTGTTGTCATTCTCTTCTCTTCCCCTTCTTGTTTTGTTGTGGACACAGAGGTAACGGTAGTATGCCTTTCAATGTACTTCGATACAAAGGTTAAACGATAAGAAATGTTTTGTTATGTGTACGATATATAATGTATGTATATTATATATGTGATAAGAGTTGCTAAATTCTAGTCAAATAATCTAATCCCGATGATAAGGCTAAAGCTAACAATCATTTCATATGTATGTCTCTCTTACCGTTGCTTTTCTCTCTCCTTCAATCTCTCCTTCTGTCCTGTGTGCTGTCCTACCTGACTGTTGTGTTGTCACTTTTAATTTAACAGTTCAATGGTTTTTCAATTTAGCCTTTAAAAGCTGAGCTGTCACTTGTGACGAATGTTAATTGCATGATGTTTGTTGTTGTTACTTTTCTTCTCAATGACAAGTGTCCCCATCCCGCACACTTCAGTTCTAAACTACGTAACCCTTCATGCCACCTTTTCCAAGATTTAACACTGTCTTTACCTTATATGAGCCTTTCTTATCTCTCCATATTCCTTAAATTCTTAAACAATTTGTCCTTTCCTAGACCATTCTGATTAACAGATTCTGTGCATAAGCCCCTGCTTTCATAGTGGTAGTCTCACTACCATTACATTTTGATGCTTAGTACAATTATTACTTTGCATTAGATTTCTCACGGACCTGTGCATTTTCTTACAAGTTATGTTTTATCGTTTCAAGAAATGCTGTTAACCTGGCAGTTTTAAAACTGAATGAGCAAGGCCTCTTGGACAAATTGAAAAACAAATGGTGGTACGACAAGGGAGAGTGCGGCAGCGGGGGAGGTGACTCCAAGGTCAGCCTCGATGTCACCACAATCGGGTACCATAGTGCAGAGTAATCGGCAAGGCTGTTATAACAACCCAACCATAACCAAACCAACTGTCCGCCCCTACCAACCTGCTGCTGCCCCATGGCAGAATACCAAATTAACTGCTAGTCTGACCAGACGCTTTCACAACTCAGATCAAACTAAGGAGCCTTTTCTTAACTGACAGGAAAAAAAATAGCTGTGGTCATTGAGGCTGTGATATTCACAGAATAAGAATCATAGGAGATAGGTATTTTCTTCAAAGTTACAGGATATTCTAAAAAAGGGAGACTATGATGTGAATGTGGCTGCCCTGCAGTTGTGAAAGGTTGAGCTTTGTTTATTCACCCTTTCACATGTGTAGGGCAGATCACCTAGTTGCATATATTAGGACTTTGTCTAGGTAGCTTTGAGAGTTTGAGTGAAAACCAGTTGATGAAGTCACACACATGTAATTTAAGAAGAGCTTGGCCTTTAAGTTTGCAAGTGATAGATTATTTAACATTGGAAACGTTTGCTAATCCTCACCGTAAAGCTGCTTCACATCCATGACACTGGCCCAGAACTCATGAGCTTTAAAGCCAACGTGATCAATTCTACTTCAAACCTCAAAATGGCTGCACACTGATGCCGACAGGAAAGCAAGGGGAACAGCGGCGTCTTGAGGGGACTAAGCATTGCAGGCAAACGTGAGAATTCTAATTAAACAAAAGACCTAAGATTTCTTTTTTAATGAGTTCTCTGATAAACCACCTGTGGTTTGATTTTCCGCACATGCATTTTGACTGTCAGAGCTCTCCCTTTTCTTCTGTGGTTAAATGATGAATGTGTGTTTCCATTGTAGAAGCTGCAGTAATGGTGAAAAGTGTGAAACTCCAATCAACTATGACAAACGTTAAACATTAGTATACTGTTACTTAGATTATGTGCCACAAGGTTACAGATAATATATATGCTGTTTACATACACCTATAAGGTCCTTGGTTATACTACACACTTGCTGAAGTCCCATTGACTGCAGATTATGTCAACAGAATTAATTACATTTACATTTTTTTAAAAAGCATCACCACAAGAGGCTGCATGAGGCATAGATCAAATAATGTCAACCAAATGCTTGTGGTTCATTTCTGAAAAAGAAAATTTAATAGTACGTTTTTCAATGTTTGCATTGCTAACATTGTTATGTTCTGTAGTCACTGAGATCAGGAGGCCGTCCTGTGCTACTGATGCTCAGGAGCCATTTCAAAGGCATCTGTTTCTTGTTCTGTCATCCATCTTTTATCATGCACAGGTATGTACTGTACTATCTGTTTCCTGGCTCCCCAGGACTCAGTGGAAAGGCCTGATTAGGTGGAATAAAGCGGCCTTGAGCGCTCTGCTCCAAACAGTGCATCGCTTGGCCCCGTCCCACTCACAGCTCCGTGTTCCAACAGACATCAGGAGATGCACATAATGATGAAGACCCTCACACACACACACACACACAGTTAACACAGCTCTTTCTTGCCCTCAGGCAAAACATAGTGCAGCCTAGATTGAGTTTCAGACACAGAGCATGTTGCAGGGTAATTGCATTGTTAATCAATGTCTCTCCAATCCAAGACAATGCTCTGGTCTTCACAGTCCATTTCTCCAGATTGGCTATGAGGGATTTACAGTGATGTAATCTTCTCTCAGTGCATTATGCATTGCTTAAATCCCCTTGGGGAACATTGTTCCCAGGGAGTAGTCAGGTCACTCATTTATCAATGCAACGATTTGTCTTTGCTTTTCACATTTACACTGAGAGATTGACCTAAACCCCAAATGTTTCACTATTACATTATGACTACATGACTACATGACTATCCAGCTTCACAAAATGTTTTTTTTTCCTAAAGTCAGTTAAGGCAATAGAACATTATGATAATTTATGATTACATATAGTAGTTTGACGTCCTATGGACATAAAACGGCAAGAAACAGCTGTGTCAGACATCAGATTATGCAGCTACAGGCAAATATGAGAGGAATTATTCCACTGATACTTTTGAGCTTAGTCCTGCAGCTCTGTGCGGTTTGGTTGGGACACACTCATCTGACACTAATCTGGGGTAATTGGGAGATAAGGTTTCATGGCGATATGTCGGCATAGAACACCTAAGAATTAATTAAGATTTCACTTTAGGTCATCATTGCTTGGATATGAAATTGGTTGTAATACTTGTAAAAATAGAAGTGATTGTTGTCGTGCTGGTGACAGTAGCATTAGCCATTGCAGAGTTCTGCTTATATTATGGAAATGAAAGGTAGTGTCCATCACTTAGATTTTTTCTGTTTGTTAAGACAAAGCTCCTGTTGGACTGATCTTGTTAAATACTATTCAGAAAGCATCTCTGATCCTTTTCCTGCCCCCAAATAAATCTAGCCACGGTGCTTTTGGATATTCATAGACTTGCAGATCGTACTACCAGTACCTGCTCGTCGCCCTGTTCACAGCGTCTGCCGATTACTCAAAGCGATATGGGTAGGTCCTGGCTTTAGACTAGGGGTTTTAAAGGTAATAGGTAGAATGCCTGCTTTTTGTGATGTTGACAGCCAGGAACCCTGCTTTATCGCTTTGTAAAGTATGTAGTAGTTTAAAAGTTGAATAACATAAAATAACATAATATAATGTTATTTATGTTATTTCCCACGTGAAGAACTCCTGTAAACCTTGCAGTATTGAAACTCAGTGAACAAGGCATCTTAGACAAGCTGAAAAACAAATGGTGGTACGATAAGGGTGAATGTGGAACCAAGGACTCTGGAAGTAAGGTCAGTCGCTGCAGGTCTTTTGTACTGATTCCAAATTGCATTTTGACGTACTGTTCATATGCAAGACAAGACTTCTCTGACATCTATAGTATACATTTTGTTTATTTGCTACACATAATTTATCTTTTTTTTTTGTATTTGAGTTTTTCTGCCACAAACTGTAACACAGTTTTAACACCGTGGCTTTAACACAAGGCACTGCTTTCCCAAATTTTATTTTTTTCTGTCATTGCCATGGAAATGAGCCATTTTTTGCAATATAAAATGAACTCTTTTTTTGTGAAAACTGTAATGATAATAATGCGGGGAAAGTGCCTTTCAGATACACTATTTCAATTGAATCACAGCAGTTAATAGTTGTTGATAAAATGCTATTTTTGCTCATTTTCACTCTTGACATTCATGATACTTTGACCATTATGCTGCTGTTCCTATTTACCAAACTGTTAATGAAAATTTGATTTATTTGTGTTGTTACTAGTTTGCATCGAGATGTGTCTATTAGATTCTTTGGCCTCCTGTGGTGTGATGAACAAGCACAGCCTCTTATTGTGATGAGTTACTCAAATTCAACTTATCTAAGCGGCGAGAGCACCGTAGGGTGTCCTCGAAATCTTGTGGCTGCTCGGAGTTGAGGTTAGAGGCTCTGCTTGCACATTACAAGAAGTTGGAGAATGTAATAAACCCACTATTTAACCCTCTGAGATACAGTCAGAACCTCAGATTATAGGTTAGAGTCGCTAGATAGCTTTACGATATCTCCACGCTCATAGGGTTAAACTGCAAATAGTAAAACTCTAATGAACAAATTTTAATGAATATGTTTGGTAGGTAAGCAGCAGCAAAATGGTTTGATCTTTAGTTGTTTTTTTTCTTTTTACTTTAATGGAGCTATCATTCATCTAATATGAAATTGACTGTACTGTATGACAATGTTGCCATGAGAGTTATACGTACATGTCGCCAAGAGGATTAAAAAAAAAAAAGATAGGGATTTTCAGAGCTGTCGACCTATGCGATACTGACCAGCTTCCTTACATGGTCAAGAGCAGAAGCCATTTTACATACATGTAGTGTAGGGAAGGGGATGCTCTACATTCACCAGCAGATAGAGAGAGCATTAAGAGTTGGCTTCTTTCTCCTTATTGTGGAGAATGGTTTGACTATGGCAGTCTAAAGTTCCTTTCAACTTTGTGGCATCCATAGGAAAATCAGTTGAGTCAAAATTCTAGCCGTAGCCCCTAAATACATCTTCAATTTTTGGTTGTTTGTAGCTGTTAGTCTCCATAATGTGCCATATGTAGGACAAGTTAGATAGAGTATGATGATGTACAAGAGCAGTTTAAGTCCAGGCTATGTGAGGCTTAGTTTGAAGGATACAGGCTGTATTTAGTTCTGCTACTCATGCTCCACTGCAAATCTCTTAACTATGTTATTCACTTTCCCCCAGGACAAGACAAGTGCTCTCAGCCTAAGCAATGTGGCTGGTGTCTTCTATATTCTGGTTGGAGGGCTGGGGCTGGCCATGATGGTGGCTCTGATAGAGTTCTGTTATAAATCACGGCAAGAAACCAAACGGCTGAAATTGGCCAAGAATGCCCAGAATTTTAAGCCGGCTCCCCCGACCAACACCCAGAACTTTGCCACATACAGAGAAGGCTACAACGTATACGGAACCGAGAGCGTAAAGATCTAGAGGTACGTCGCCTCTGCTTACTGTCCGCACTGTCCCTAGGTGCAGTGTGGGACATTAATCATTTAGCTTCCTGTCGTATAAGTGAGAGTGAATAATTCATTTGTGTGTGTTGCTGTGTGGCTGCTCCTTGTAAAACTGTTTACGGTTGACATTTTGGACACAACAGAACACACTTCCCCACTCAAGTACAAAACTTTGAGATATTGTTTAAGCCTTGTAACATATAGCAGCATGGATAATGCCTCGGGCAACATGATAGTACACACACGGTATTAGCAAGTTACCAGATACACAACCTCATGTTGTGAGGAGTATCCTAGAACTGTAAAAAGTTATTTTGCATAAGAATTGTAGAGAAAAGAAATGTGTTTTATTGTGTGTAATCTGTATTGCATTGTCTGATCTTTAAGGATCAGTTGCCCCAAATTAGTGGAACTTGTTAAGTTTAGGCAACAAAAGTACTTAGATAGGGTTAGTAAAACATCAGCAATTGGCTTAAAATATAAAACTACTAATAGGAAGATGTAATGTGATGGCCTAAAACTTAGTTAACTTCAAATTGACAGTTTTGGTTTAACAAGATACCCTAACCCCCAGTCTTCTGAGTGAAAGCCCTGTGTTTGTTTGACCCATTCACCACAGCCTAACAGAAAACGTAATTATGGGTCATTATGAGCTGCTTGCTGCATCGACCCACATGGGCGTTTGCTGTGTGTGGACAGGCTGCTCTAATGGTGTCTAGCCATGCAGATATTTTTGCTTTTACTTGCACAAGATATTTCAGCCTTCCTCTTAATAAAATATATGTAAATGGGATTGTACTTGTTTTGTTCACAGTATTAACAAAGCTGCAAACACAACATTTACATATTATTACTTTATAAAGTTAATATGGCAAAGGTGTTCGCAAACAGTTTAGACTTACAGCAGACACGGACAGCCTTAGGAAAGGATAATTCCGATAATCAGTCTGTCCATTAACTCCTGAGGACAATATCTATCTCTTTAGCTGCTAAATGCACAACTTTGTTCACCATCTAGTCACTTATTTCGTCTGTCATTTTGTGCTGGACAGGTAGCGTACAGTTGCCTCTTAGAGCTTGAACAGAAAACTGAAAACAACTGTCTGCTGAATCTGATGAGGAGAGCGGTGAGAGTAAATCAAAATTTAAAGCTACAAGACAGCAAACCAAAACAATGAGCTAAAAGAGTCTTAAAAACTAAGAAAAATTGACACTGAGTGACCCCTGTCACATTACATAGTTATATTTATTTGCACCTGGTTGATACAAAACTGTTGATGAGCGCAGCTTTACGACGTTGAACAGCAACATTCCTACAGTGTCGCTGTTACTCTGTGCATTCCACAGAACACACTCAACAGCTTTCATAGGAACTTTTCTTTTCTGTGGAAACTTAGTAAGTAGTTCCACTGAAAACTCATTTAAAAACCACGCACATAAATACCACTACCAAGGAAGGAAGTGGGAATTAAACAAATATCTCTGTACAGCGGTTTGACAGCACTGAACTAAACAAAGGGGACCTTGAGAAGTGCACTGTTAAGTAAATTGTTAGTTTTGTGTTTAATTGAATTGATTGCATGTGGATTCTGTTCTTTCTCATTAAACACCAAGTTTGACATGTTTGTTTACAGAAGTTGTACAACAGCGCAACGTGATTTAAAGGCCCTGCAAACATATTAAGATTATTTATATAAGAGACTTCTGTGTTTGTGTTTTTTTTCTGTGTTCTTCTCATTGGATTCAAGTGGACAGGTCTCGGCTGGAAAAAGAAAAGGCTGAATAGACAAAACTTTATGACAGCTGGTGTGTTGTTCGCTTATGTCGCTACCGCTGTCAATCAAACTGAATAAAACTACAACCACACACTCCTGATAAAGGCAATAAGCTGAGTTTTTCTGATAAAACTTGGAAGTTTCCGGAACTTTCTATTTAACTGGTGCTTAATAATCACAAATATTTGGTGTTATTTAGAAGAAAAACACATTATTTGAAACCAAGTTTTCAGGGGCTTTAAAAAATAAAAGCAATAGTTTTTTTGTTTGTTTTTTTACAAAAAAGGCTGGATGACAAGTAGTTCTTCAACTCATTTTTTAAATGCATGGTTAAGTTGAAAATGTTGAATACACAGATTTCTTTAAATTCTTTTTTAAGTTGACATTTTCAATCTAACAGTCACATATTTCCAACCCACATGAGTCATATGTACAATAGTTGTATGTTTTTTTCCTGCCGCCAATTACTACATATCTCAACTCTTTGCGTTTGCTTCTGTCCTGTATGTCGACACAGGTTTGGGAAACATTTCCATTGTCCCTTACAACTGTGACTGAACATCTATGAAAGGACAGGATCACGGGGATTGAGCTCCAAGCCAAATCCTCTCGGGCGGACACGGCACGATTATCTGCAATGACAACACGACTGGACTGGTCACGGGAAGAGCCGATGCTGCTCCCTCCTCTTAGTGCCTTATGGAACTCCGAGTCCAATCAATGCAACTCATTCACAATGATATTGCTTTTAGCTTGAAACTCATACAAAACAGAAGAATGGTGCAGTGATTGACATATATATCTATATATATATCTATATATATTTAGATATATATACATACATATACACATTTTACATGTTACAATGAATGAGAGAACTAAAGCCATCCTTTGCAACCCTAAGCACACTTTGAAGTGCCAGAAAGACAACGAATCTTATATGACAAGTCTAATTGGTTTCTTGTAATCAATATGATCAGCTTACTCTTCATCGTTCTGCTGCCAGATTTTCACTGGTTATATGTGTTCAAATCATTTTATTAGAAATATTCAGTGCACTGTAAGCCACTGTTTATTAGAGAATAGCTTTTATACTGCTGTAAGTCACTTATAGTGGCATTGTACTTGTTTTAAAAGACAGATTGATCTTATTGGAGCGAAATGCCATTTAGCCCAAAACAAATACGAGTGTATTGTTTGTACTCTAAACTCTGGTGCTTCTGCCACTGTCTTCTGACCGTTTGTTGGGACTCATGAAGATGAGAAGATGATCTGGTTTGGCTTTTACGCACTACAAAACCAGGTCATAATTCGCACTTCCAATACTGCCAAGGGTGTGTTTTGTATGACAAAGAGTGTGTAAAGCAAAGTAATCATGCTTGAGTCAAAAAAATAATTATCTGTGATCCACAGTTTGTAAAATATCAAAGGAGCACTGACTTGCCCAAACAGTCTTTCCCTGAAATCTAGAGTCATTTGAGTCTCCTGTACGTGAAAGTAAAACCAAACAAAAAGGGTGATTCAATTGTAGATTAACTGCAGTCCAATTAAAGGATAACAGTAATGGCTTTTAAACTGTAGTATTTTGGATTACCTTACCATTTTCTTTGACAATTGCACATTTTACAATGAGCTGTGGTTTGCTTTAAATTTGATTTTACTTTAATGAGCATTACAGTGTTTGGTGACTTCACTAGTAAATGAAAATGAAAATTGTATGAATACAACGGAAAATAGATTTATACAAGGTTATACCAGGCAGAGCCCTGAAGCTTAGCACATTTCCGTATTGCTGTAATAATTTTCTTTCTTTCAAAAGACTGTGATTCCATAGGATTTATGAAGACATGCTATCTAATCACCTAAAACCATGGGCAGATAGTTTTATACATAAAAAAAGAAACTGACAATGTGAAGAGAAATGAAGAACAAGTTGAGAAGGATGTGTACATTTAGATAAAGGAGAGTTATTTATATTACATGATGAAAGATTGGTTTCCCTTTTTTGTCCTTTTTTTTCTAGGACACTGCATGTGAAATCAGTGATGCTTGACGAGCTCTGTTACTCACAAACGGAAACCTTAGGTTTACACTAGTAATCCAGCCCTGGTTCTTCTTTTGTAAATCAGTTACACCTTTTCTTCTCTTTTCTTTTTTTCTTTTGTACACCTCACCTTCTGCAACAAAAAACAAAAGGCATAGTAGTGGGTACAAAAGAGCAAGAGATGCATGTGTAATTTGCTGAACCTCATCAAGGGAGGCGCTGTACAGAGACTTTTAATACATTTTGTAAATAAAATGTACAGAAAGAGCCCTGTGTCTTTTAATGGTAATGTCATTCCACAACACCATTTCAACTTGTCTTTGCCGACTAAAAACACTGTGGATGAATTTGTGGCCTGAGGGGGCTGCGGGATCTCTGCTCTGGTTAAACACACTACATACTTTAACCCCAGTATGGCAGAGGATCAGCTGCCTGCAGACAAATACACAAAGAAAGGAGTTTTTTCTGTAATATGTCCAATATTGAGCCATTAGTCAGTGGAAGTGTGTGTGCATGTTTTGGATCAATAGTAAGCACCATCTGCTTCACTCTCGCTCCCCTGCCTGCATCCCCTGATTGAGGGCTCCATTGACAGCTTCATCTGGCATGGGATCTTCTTTTTCTCCCTTCTCTCATTCTCTCTCTCTCTCTACTTCTATATATATATATATATATATATATATATATATATATATATATATATATCTATACACCACAAATGTATATATATATATATGTATCCCCTTCATTTTTGGATGCAAACACCATGATATGTCTATATATATATGTACACAATGTTGTAATCACCAACTGCTTACAAAACATACTGCACATGTATGCTATGTTGCTTATAACTCCAGCCCAAGTTGTAAGCTTTGACCATTTTTACCTGGATTTACTTAAATAAAATGTATGTAAATACAACAAAAGGAGATAGTTAATTATGTGAACCCTGCTTATTCCCACAGTGTAAATTCTCACATATACAGTCAATTGGCATAATGGCCAATACATTGCCCAGACAGTCTGTGTCATTTCACTGGTCTCTGGGTCTGCATTGTGTGGAAAAATGAATTCCTCCTTCCAGAGATCCAGCCTGCCACAGCTCAAATAACAAATCCAACAAACATGGCAAACAACCACTGATTTTTTTTCCCCTTCTTTTTTGGATGCAGACACTATGATTTAGAATGTATTCACTGCACCAGTCCTGTGGAACACACTCGGGCTGTGTGAAATGCTACTGTATGATCCAAACAACCCATTTCTGACAAAGCCTGAAAGGATATTGCTTTTTTGTTCTTCCTTTGCTTCACTGCCTCTCCTTTTGTATATTTTTTCCTTTGTCATGCCTGGACTGCTTTCAAACAGGGACAAGACAGCGTGGGAGAGTGGTGTGCAAAAGATGGCACTGCACTGCACAGTTCATGATGCTCATGAGACTATTCTCTGGAATTGGTTTACTCACCTATCAAAAAAGGCGACACAGTGGCAATTTTTGTCCTGCAAGAATAGGAGACAGACAAGAGGCAACAAGCAATTAGGTTAAGGCCTTTCATTAAAAAGAATGACCCAACACAAGGAGAGGAACTGTTGATCTAATAACAGGAGGAGGAGAACTCACTTCCATCCACCAGAAGACAGCTAATCATTCCCCGCCGCGTTGCCACACACTTTTTGCATGTGTCGAACTGAAAGCCACCCATAGGCCCGTTTCTCGTGCTTGCTGTCTCTTTGGGCCTGTGGATGTGAAAGCTAATCTGATCTAACATGGGCTCTGTCACTAAGGAGAGGCTGGGTACAGTATATGCACTGTACGTACGTATGTGTGTGTGTGTGTGTGTGTGTGTTTTTTGTGTGTGTGTGTGTGGTGTGTGTGTGTGTGTGTGTGTGTGTGTGTGTGTGTGTGTGTGTGTGTGTGTGTGTGTGTGCGTGTGTGTGCATGAGATAAGAAGACAAAGAGAGAGAAAAAAGAAAATCAAACAGCTGAAGAAGGACATGTCATGGGGTGGATACTTTGATGCCACAGTAAAAAAAAACGTTCTGGTTTACCGGCTCCCTCACTTTGCAGTGTACTGCAGACTCTCTCTCTTTCTCTCTCTCTCTCTATCTCTCTCTTACTCTCCAAGGACACAATAAATAAATCAGACTCCAACTCAGTTGTTCCATTTTCCTCTTTTCTCCACTTAAGCTCTTCAGCTATCTTATGAAGTGCACCCAAAGAGTCTTGCACTTGACATTCAAGTTCCTTTGACATTGATCAGCTTCCTAAACATGTACTCTATAAAGTGATAGTTTAAAGGCAACTTAAATGATAGGAGTCTATGTCTGTCTGTCTGTCTGTTCTTTGATTTTCTTGACAATCATTCATCCAAACGCCTTCGCATAGCTGAAGACCCAAGAAAGTGCAATGTTGACTGCAAGTTCTTGAAATCTAAAGGATATGTTCATTAGTAGGCTAGTGCATTATCTACACACCGTGTATTGTATTGAGAGGTGACCCCTTTTTAACTGTTACACCATAGAATTACATTCTGGGTACAGCTCACTCTACGTTGCTCGCTACAGTGCATTAAAGAACAGACGGTAAAAGAGAGACAGGAGAGACCGGAGATGTTACATCGTAGCAACCTCAAACATTTCAGCTTTCCTATTAGCGCTTTTGGTCCCGGAAACAGCCTGGTCCTGAAGAGCTAGCAGTGATCAAATGATGCGTATACTCTAGCATTGCTTGGGGATGCAACTGTGTCCTCTCAGCAGGCGTATTACAGTGTCAAGTGTGAAGTTGTTTGGATGAGCGGTTCTCAAGAAAGCTGAAGGCAGCAATACCCGAGGCCAAGCAATCTGCCCATTCCAAACAGGCACGCTTTGAACAGGCACTGCACTAGTTTTCATAAATAGAGCATTTTGTGGGATTTACAAAAGCCGTTTTGGCATTTATAGCAATTTAATCTGTTTTCTGTAATTCCCTCATTGTTTTTTTTTTTACTTTTCCAAACTCGGTTTTGCCCTTCGAAGCACATTTTAATGACTGCAAAGACAACAGAGATGTAGAGAGATGAAACATGGAGTTCATATGTGAAGCCTTTAGGGCATGACTGAAGTGATGAGAAAAACAAATATTAGCACACAAACACCATTAGCATGCTGCACTGAAGAAGAAATAATGATATCCATGAACTAGGCCCAAGACGCATTCTTTAACATCATTACTTAAAAGATGTACATTTACCATGTTTTGCAGGCATGTCTCCCATTTGTACAAAACCAGACGGTGAATAATGCAGGTGTGACTCAGTAACCGTGCAGATCGCAAGAGGAGATCCTGTTACTGTTTGACTGAAACTGAATGGGCAAAAATCTCATAATTCGACTTTGAACACAGCGTGACTGTGGGTGTGCCAAAATCTGAAGTTGTCCCTGCGGGAGTTTGGTGCACCACAGATCCAGGGTAACAGAGAATGAATGCTGCAATGCACAAAACACAAACAGTCAGATGCAGTCTTGACACCAAAACCCAGGAGAGGTCAGATGAGAATGGCAAGGGTTGCTCAAGCTGAGAGACAGACCAAGTAGCAACTGAGGGGAGCGTGTGCAACGGATTCTGCTTTTTGCTGCTGCATGCTCATAAAAGAGTAAATGTGTGCACACTTGAACATTACCTGTGATTGAACTGTTTTGCAGGTGGACTTCTTCATGGCCGCAATCTGTCTTTGACAGATGCAGTAGAGGAAGTTCAGATTATTTAAGTAATAGTCACACTGCAGAAACACCACACTGTATACGTAAAAGTCCTGCATTGTAAAGAAGCCCGACCGAGGTTGACTCGCATTATCGACCTTCACTTTCCCTCTCCCTTGTAGCTTTTAGTGGTTCTTTGTTTAATTTCCTTCTTTTCTGTGATGGCCATGCCCCTATATGAGCCATAACTACAACAGATAACTTTTAAAATACAATTAGGCCTATATAAAGAAATCTCCTGCTACCTTTTACCTGGCTCTGATGGCTGGATACGCTAACACAGGCTTTTCCGGTATTACAAAGAAACCGGTGACCCATCAGAATGTGTGACTGTAGCAGTCGCACACCAATTCACACAGTTCTGAGATTGAACTTGGCCGGGCTCTCTCTCTCTCTCTCTCACTCTCTCTCTCTCTTTCTCTCTCTCTCTTTCTCTCTCTCTCTCTCTCTCTCTCTCTCTCAAAATTGTCCTGTGACTTTGCGAGAAAAATTGAACCCAGGCAGACGCTTTACTAAAAATTATATGAAAATAGCGTTCTTTTCACTTAGTCTTATTTGCTGTTACACGTTATTTAAGATCATTGTAAGAAAAATGACACAGTGCTTGACAAAAAATTTGTGAAGGAATGTAAGTGTTATCAGGAAAATGTTCCATAAGTATAACAAGTAAAAGCACTCAATGAAGAAATTATCCCCTGTGACTTTTATACAGTATAGCTATACAGAGCTCGACAGTAACGGTTGCCAGGGGCAATCAAATTGAGTCAAATTGAGGCAACCATTTTGTGGCCTCTGGCTGACTCCTTTGGCCACCACCTGTTCAATAATTGTGTTGTATTTTTTACATACTGACAAATCTAAAATTCAAAACATTTCAGCTGTTGTACGACCACTTTCTACACTTGCGCGTTTGCTGTGAAAAGATACAGGCAATGCAATTTTCTATTTACTTTAACAGCGCATTTTAAAATCCGATGCTAATATAGCATAGTATCGAATAGCAACGTGGATTTTGGTGTCTCATTTATGGCGTTACGCTTTTAACACTAATTACATGTTACATTTGGCACCAGGAAACGTTAGCCTACCATTAGCTACAGTAGTAATTGGAATGAACATGGGGTGTGCTTGCAGTTTAGTGTCCCAAATTCCACAATGGTCATACCAAGACCAGCTAATTGGTAGGGGTTAGGCATTTGACCTCGAGTGGTTAAGGTTAGGATAGCCAGTTGGTCAGGGGATAGGACCTGTACAAATGGGCTTACGTTACAAGGAATTTGGGAGACTAAATTGCACATATGCTTAAACACGGATGAAATGCTGACAACTAAACAGAGTAATGTGACTGTATTTCAATGTTGAGGATTCCAACACCGGGACGTACAACCGTCTGCCGCTATAGCTATGACCTAAAAGACACAAATTAGCATTTTCTTTACTCATTAATCTGCTGGTTATTTTCTCCATTAATCAATTACTTGGTTTGTAAAAAGAGAAATGCTACATGCCTATCATCGACAGCGCAAAGGGACACCTTAATGATGTTTGCTTTGTCCAAACAACACTCCAAACCTCCAACGTTATTAAAAAAATATCTAAAAAGTATTGAAATAATTAATCATAGCAATCATCACATTTGAGAAGCTGGGAGCATGATATTTTTGCATTGTAAAGCTGACTGAAATGATCATCCAAATAGTTGGCAATTCATTTAGTCCATTTATTCCAAATTGGAAATACCGCCAGGCTGTAAGCCTTGTATGTGTTGTATGTGTTTTCTTAATTTGTAAAGTAAAATCTGTCAGATAAATACAGTGCAGTAAAAAGTACAATATTTCCCTTGGAGATGTAATGGATTCGAAGTAGAAAGTGACATGAAAAGGAAAGACTCAGGTAAAGTACAAATACCTAAAACGTGTACTTACAGTACCTGAGTAAATGTACTTTACATTCCTCTACTGGTTAGACGGACACTCCATCCAGGGATGAGGTCGCACATCACAAAGGATGTTCAATCCAATTTCAGGAATGGAGCAGTTGATTAAAGAAAAAAGTCCCCTTCCAGAGACTCTGGCCCCATAACAGATTGTAAGAGTTGTTTTCAATTCCCCGTCCTCCTGCTTCAGTGATACCCGAGGTCATCATTTTTTACATTTCTCTCATTTCATTCCCCCCCCCAAAAAAATTGAAAGTCGTGCTCCCGCAGGCTTTCTGGAAGATGTTGAAGCTTTTACTCAAAAGACAAAATATCTTGCAGCTGCATTACATTATTGATTGTTGAGGCTCTGTGGAGTAATTGTTAGTCTTTCTCTGCAGCGACGATTTCCCTCAGTATTAGCACTGTTACAAAATGCTGTGTGTCGGAAACGTTTGCTCTTCAATTCTGAGGCACAAACAGGAAAACCCGACGGTCAAACAAGGTCGGAGTAAAGGCCATCGAGGCTGTGCTGGCGCAAAAAATAAAATCAACACTGTTAACACCAGTTAATAGAAGTATTCTAGAGCAGAGATCTTCAACAGGGGGTTTTGGACACCTAGGGGGTCCTCAGAGTTACTGCAGGGGAGCCACCAAATTATTGTTAATTTTTGGAAAGTTTAAAAAAAAAAGTCTTAACACGAGTCCAACATATTATTGGCTAACATAATTCAGCATATTTGGGGAAAAAAAACATTGATGATTTGCTTACTGGCCCACGGTTACTAAGGTATAGCCATCATCACATATCGTTCATGGCTTAGAATTTTATGCACTAAAAAGGTATGCATTGAAGCTTTAGGCCTCCCTATACATAATATGCAACTTAATGTTATACAATAAATGTAGTAGGGGGTCCCTGCTCCATCTCTTTTCAGTTAAGGGGTCCTCGGTTTAAAAATGGTGAAGACCCCTGTACTAGAGCTTTCAGACACATCTTTGGGTTTTGTACATATTAAACCATATTAAATAGTGAGCTTTAGAGATGCATGCAGGCAGATTTTGTAACTGTTGGACAGATCCAGACTAGCTGTTTTCACCGTTTACAGTTTTTGTGCTAAGCTGAACTAACAGGCTGTGCTATCAATGTTGTCATCAATCTCATTGCCAATAATCAAATAAGTGCATTTCCCCAAATGTTGAACTATACCGTTAAATTACAACAGTTGAAACATACTTACAGGTGGGCTCCTCTTTAAAATGGACTCAATGGTTTCTAGATCTTAACCAAAAGAGAACATTTGGAATGAGATGAAAAAAAAAGATGTTCACAACATGAAAAATCTGCAGGTACTGCATAACAGCCGTTAGTCAGTTGGGACCAACACCCCTGTGGAGCATCTCTGGCATATTGCTGAATCAATGCTTTGATGATTTCAGCAGCTCTGGAAGTAAAAAAAACAGTTTAAGTTATGAGCAAAAGGTAAGCGAGCTATTGAGTGTGTTGAACTGATTTATGGCAGCTTTGATTGTTCTTTTTCTACTTTCACTAAACGTGGAGGACAGAAGACGGTACTGAAGGGACTTGGATCAGAAAGAAATGAACAAAAAGTAGCGGGGGTTGAAGTCCTGCAGAGCTTCATTAATACGCCCCATTAGAAGTGACAAGTAGCTCAGTGTGACTTCACATCTGGACACTGCACTGCTTCATTATAGCTCAGGGCAGGAGGCTTTTATACAGTAATAGATTTGGCATACAGCTGACTGCTAAAATATCCCCTTTGAAATAGAATTCATGTTGACCCAAATATGTTGCACAGTTCAGTCATACATTTATGTAGTGAAGAGATCGCCGTCATCAGCCGCCATAACGCTGTGAGTTGTTTTATTTCTCACAAAAGGAAATTGCTTAGGTAAGTGTTTGTATGCGTTGTACTGGTCACTGGTCTTCAGCTTTGGCTTTTATGGTCTAATGTGCAATCCAGACATCACAACAGATTCCCTATGCTGTTATAAATGCTCTCCACACTAACAAAAGGGAATATGAGTCAGCTGTGGTCCATCCCTCCAGAAACCACTGATTGGCTTCTGATGAAAGTTCAATTGTATGTTGTTACAAAACTGCAGCATTTCCCAAATGGCAAATTGTCCGGAGGAGGGCGGTGGAAGGGAGGGGGGCACTAAACTGTGGGGATTGATGTGTTTTCACATTCTAAATAAACACATCATCTCATAGAAAGGTCACTAGATAATTTTATGACTCATCCGTGAGTCATGTGAAATAATTTCTAAGACTTATCTGGGCCATGTTTCCCAAAAGCGTCTTGAAGCTAAGATGATTGCCGCACATGACTTACAATCATAGATGATATTAGCCTTGAAGGAATAGTTTGGCATTTTGAAAGATACGCTTATTAGCTTTTTTGCCGAGAGTTAAAGCCCTTTGACACATAACACAATTTTTAGGGTGAATAATTCACAATATTTAAGAACATATTTCTTCACTCCAAGGCTGATTTTCTCCTGTTTTTTTATTTCAAGTTTCTACTTGATGAACACTCCGTGACACGTTAAAGGTCCCATGGCATGAAATTTCACTTCATGAGGTTTTTTAACATTAAGATGAATTCCCCCAGCCTGCCTATGGTCCCCCACCGGCTAGAAATGGCGATAGATGTAAACCGAGCCCTGGGTATCCTGCTCTGCCTTTGATCAAATTAAAGTTTAGACGGGCCGATCTGGAATCTTGCTCCTTATGATGTCATAAGGGGCAATGTTACCTCTGCTTTCTCTGCTTTACCCGCCCAGAGAATTTGGCCCACCCATGAAAGAGAGACATCATGGCTTTTAAACGAGCAAAGTGGCAGTTGGTCATGCCACACCCCCAAAGTCACAGAAAATAAGAACACGTTTTCTTATCTACGAATGCAAACAAATTCATACAGGTACACAGGTGCTGACGCTATTGCATATGCAGCCTGTACATATACTGTATGCTATTAAATATCTATATACATTTGCCAGCCTACCATGTGAACACAAGTAGTTTAACAATCTACATGATTCAAAACTAGCTTTGGGTTTTCTCTGTAAATTTTATGACACTAGGACAGATAGATAGAGCCTTTCAACAATAGCTCTAGGCTAGTCTCTCTCTGGTCCGGTGGCACACATTAAAGCTTTAGTGTGTAACTTTTTTATTTTAATGAACCTCCGTTGCATTCAAGCCATTGCCAAATCAATCCGTTCCACAAAATCTTCTCTGTATTTCTCAGTATGGCTATGTTCAGAAACTGGTGTTGTGGTAAAGATAATTACCTCTTCTGAAGAGTCCATCATGTTTTTTTAATCCTCCTTGCCTACTAGCAGCTGAGTGGTCACAGAAGGCTTGTATCATGTGGACACGTCGACAGAGTTATTGTCATTTCAATCAGGAGAGACTTCCTTGCAATTATGAAATTATTTATTGTAAATTACATAATCAAAATATGAAATGTACAAAGTCTTTGGAGATTAGACTCCATTGTATCAATATGCTTTATGTTTTTAAAGTAGCAAATCCAGAAATATCCCCTGATGGAGTCAAGACACGAATGGTGGTGGTGAAGCTGGATCACAGAAGACCAAACCAAATGAGCCAAGGGGGTGGTCAGCTGACAAAGACCCAGGGAATCATGGGTAAGACGACAGGTGGTTGAAGGGGAGGAGGCGGGTCGCACTCTAGTCCTGAAATGACAACTAAAAACCGCAGAGGAGAGACCAGATTTAAAACAGGGATGTCATGCTATGATTGGCTTGTGAAATACATGCTGAATCTGATAAGTTTAAATGAAAAATTAATGCATGGCTGAATCTGACTGGTTACTAGAAAGTGAATGCATGGAAACATATGATCAACTAGAAGTGATAGGAAAACGTAATTTAAGTTTTCCTTTAAGAACTTACACTGAGCTCCATTACTTAGAATTCCTCATGGGTGAGACAGAAACTACGCACTACAACTTTAACTTGCCAAGAGTGGTTCTTCTCAAGTGCCTGCATCTCAAACTCAACATCAGCAACTTTCAGTTGAGTTTCGTGTTGCAAGCCCTTGCTGAAATAAAAGGCAGACCTGTCTTAAATGAGAATTGCATAAAATGAATGTGATCTCTTTTTATGTGATCATTTGCATTTTCTTGCCGTTTATTCGTGGCACGCTCTATATGAAAAACACAGGGGAAAACCGTTAGCTCTGCTCTCAGAAGTTCACAAATAACACTTCTTAGTCTTACATATAAATATGTTGTATCTCATTTGTTTGGCGCCTTGTTAGGGGTGCAAGTGCATTGAACTTTGGACAGAGCAGAACAGCTTGTAACTAGAACACTAGTAAGTGGCTTGGCTAAGCTGAGCAAACTTTGTATTCAGTGTACAGACACGCTTCTCATCTAGGTCTTAGCAATAAAGCACATTTTCACACACTTAGACTTACTGCAGTCGGTGTAGACTCTTCTCTTAAGCATTCAAGTTGTGCCAGTCCATTAGAAGTTCAGTGTGTCAAAAGCAAAAGGTTCTGTCAACACCTGACAGTGCATGAAGTCCCATCATTGTTTTAAAATACCAGGCTTCCCATTTCCCACTCCTGCGACAAAGTTGAACGAGGTACAGGCTGAGACATTACTCGAATAACAAGGATGAGCAGAGTCAGAGAAGTAATTTCATTCATTCACTGAAGCATCAAAAGAGAAAACCAGAATGTGTCTGTGAGTGAGAAGTAGCGTAAAGGATGTGCTGATACTCTGCGTTTTTGATGTCTCTATTCATAATTGACAGCAGTTTCAAGATAATAGCAGTGTTTTTTAAATTTGACAAGCCCTTGAACAAATAACTAAGATGTACAATCTGAAGGAGAGGATGTAAAAAACAAAACCTGCATGAGGCAAACAGAAAGGATGTGCCCAGCTCATTACTGTCGGAGAAAAAAGCGTGTGTACAGTAGATGAGCGACATAGCGTGAGTCTTTGAACAGGATGTGATGTTCCTGTCACAGCCACTCCTCTAGAACCTAATTAGAGCTCTAAAGGCAGAGCGGCTCTTTCCTGTCACCCAGGTATGTAGTGTGGATGTATCTCACACACCTTTGAGCCGTCATCAAAAGTTCAATCAAAGCTTTAGTTTAAATTGCTTGTCTACGCTCCCTTTTAAAACACACACTAGGTTACCGTGAATGAGATGCAAAGTGCAAATGGCATCCGTGCTTTGTGTTTTGCATACAAAACAGTCACTAATGAGTCTCATTGAGCTTGCAATGAGATTCATTAAAACACATTATAAAAAGGATCTTTTACAAAGAACTTCGACATGTATGTGTTTTAAAAGTCTGCTCTGTTACCATTATTAATGGCTTTGCAGGGATGCCGGTAGTCTTTTAATGAGATATCTTAGCCTCTGCAGGAATGTTGCTCAATGTTAAAATGCCTTTGGTTTTGAACAGGAAATTAATGAGGTGCTCTTTTATTCCCACATTTTTAGCAAGTGAAAGGTGCTAAGTGGCTCTTAACCTACATAACGCTTCACAGTATCATATCTCTAAAGAGCCATAAGGTCAGGGCAACAGTGTTTGCCAGGAAATGTGCAAGACTTGACTTTCTCTCAGCCTCAGAATTGGTTCAGTCTGTACAGCTCATGTTACTGATACAGGAAGATTATCATTATGTTTTTCCATGAAACGTATACATCCCTAGAAAAAAACATGGGAAACCCCTTTGAAGGAGGTGTGTGGTGTGTGTGTGTGTGTGTGTGTGTATGTGTGTGAGTGTTGTGGTGTGGTGTTGGGGGGGGGGGGGGGGGGGGGGCACTGCCTCTTCTAAATTCTGAGGAATTGCTGTTTGAAGTGGAGTCATCAGCATGTTTTCAAATTCACTGTCATTTCCTTCATTGACCGTAACAGCAAAAACACTTCATCTGCTCTGGCGCTTGACGACCGCTATTCAACAGGGACAAGCTGAATCGGAAGCGCCGAGCCTGCAAGAAGGCCTCGTCCAATCACGGGGGCGCCGACAGGCGTACTAGCCCGAGAATAAGAGAGCCGCCGCAGCGGGATAGATACTGTTGTTCAGAAATTGCATTACAGGAATATGTGATATAACAATAGGAATAGGTCTCGCTTCTCTCTAAATGTCAGAGTCGTTCTTGGTTACCTCATGCAAAGTGTTAAGAGTTTTGAACAAATGAGGATTTATCTGGTACATAGGGTAAAAAGTCTGCATAGCGACCACTCTTAGCTTACATAGTGGGGACTGACAGTTCCAATCTTTTTCCTTCAACATATTCCATGCACTCAGAAAGTAATGGAGAGAGAGAAAAAAAAAAACTTCAAAGAAAGAATCCTTTAGGAAAAATGTTTTACAGTGCCAAATTTATGGGATTTTTCAATTGTCTGCGTTTAATACCCATGTCTCATATAGAAGGCTATATTTGAGCCATCTCCCACAGCAATAGCTCAATTTAATAGAACAGTAACGTGATACTAGCCTAGAACACTGTTCAATTTGATTACGCAGTTCATGGGGACTGCGGACTTTGATAAAGGATTGATTTATTTTGCAGGGAGCTTGAAATAATAATCCTCTGCTAAACCTTCATGGCCTTAAGGCTCAAACTTTTAATAACGTTATGAGAGAGATGAGAATAGTGCATCACTCTAGGTCTGGTGGAGCTCTGCTCAGCCGTCGTGTACAATGCTCTTCCTGTAGCTGTTGGTGCCTCTGCATGATGGGTTGTTTGTTTTTGTTTGTTGGTAGGCTTCTAAGCCATCCAGGAATTTGCCCGTGGGTTTATCTTAAAAGTCATATGTGCACTTAAATAACCTGTGCCATGGATCTTAGTGGTGTACAGCATTTGCAAAGACAGTAGTTCTTTGTTAAGACTACACAAGCCCTATTATAGTTGTGGAGCTTGTTATTAAAAACCAGAAGATAACATAGAGGTTATAGGCTTCACTGGCTGCAACCAAATGCCGAATTAAGAAAGGCTGGGATGAAGGCACATAAGGGAGATTGTGATATAAACAGGCTGAAAGTGCCACTGGGGGCTCATAAAAACTGAATGTAGACTGCGCTTTGTGTGAATTATTTAAATCTGCAGGGTGAAGACCATACAGATGCTGCATTCTAAATGAGTATGTGTGGACATCAACATCAGTGCTCACTACAGAAATGATGAGTAGAAACCCAGTCAAGGTTTGGTGATTTTCATGTGTACAGTATGTTAAAATGTACTATATTTTCAACTAAAAAGCATACTACATTTTGGTAGGCTACTATATTTTTGGAGGAGTAACTTATTATTATTACTAGTAGTAGTAGTAGTAGCAGTAGTAGTAGTATATCAGGGTATGCCAGAGGTACTCTCATGTCTGTATGGTAAATATGAAGCAACTACTAAAGCTGAATGAACTCGCGGTAGACCATTATGTAACTAAACAACACTGATGGGAATAATGGCAATATAAATAACGGCGTTACTAACAACATTACTTTTTTCAGTGACAAGTAATTTAAATGATTACTCTCACCACCTTAATAACGCCGTTACCGTTACTTGACCTCTGAGCCGAGAGGCAAAGACTTTTTTTTCTTCCTTGGTTAGCGGGCCGTGCACGAGACAAGCGTATAAATGCTGACGATTGGCTGAGGTTGAGTAAAATGTCATGGTAAGCCAATCAGAGGTAGAGTTGGGCGGGTGTTCCAAAGCACGCATAGTAGAACACAACGAACAACACAAGCGAGTCAGTCAACAAGAGAGACAGGTATGGCGTTATGAAATTAAGGAGGGGGGGGGTAACTTTTTCTGCAAAAGATTGACAGTTTTTCCTTCCAGTTAGAAGTAGAGGTTATGAAACCGGCCTCCCTGTGTAGCCAATAAGAAGACGAGTTGATTAATACTAAACATGACCAGAAAATTGTGACCCTGTGATGGCTCCAGCTGTGTCAAAGCAAACATATGGCCTTCTTATGGCATTTCACCATTTCATCAATTTATAATAACTTATTCCTATAAAAATTGAGAGTGTTAACTTCCCAATGACCTCAGGGTCATCCCAGAGGGCCAAAGTATGTAGGAACTGCATCACTTTTTTGGGGTAAAATTTTAGGCGAGAAAAGCATGTATTTTCAAGTGTTTGTAAAGAACATCAGGGCACTTATGTTATTTGCACTACAAAGAGTGTATATATTTTGTATTCAGTGTCCATTTCATTGTAACAGTCAGATTTATAAATATTTGAACATGCAAATGTATTTTAAGTTCCAATAAAGAGGGGTGGATGTTGGGTCACATTTGAGCATTTAAAAATGTACTTGAAAGTAACGCATTGGGTACTTTCTGAAGTAACTAGTTACTTTTATAATTTGTAACCGAGTATCTAATTTAGGTCCTTTTGGAAGAAGTAACTAGTAACTGTAACTAATTACTTTTTAAAGTAACTTGCCCAACACTGCTAAATACTGAGCTGAGCTGAGATGTGCTAATGCCCAGTAGAGCTGAGGGGAACTGCAGAGTTGGGTGATAATGCTCTGTGGGTTCATCATTACTAGCAACCCCTTCATCATTTTATCCATTGTTCATTGTTCATACCAAAATATTGCTTATAACCACTTTACGGAAATTAACTCATAGGATCTCAATGCTAAAGGCATCTGTGTGCTGATGTTTCCATCAAACCAGTACTAAGCTATCAGATACTGTATGCCCATACTACCTCCCACAGATCATATCATTAGGTTGGGTTGAGATAGGTGTCTGGCCTTATACCCGCTATCATAAGACCAAGATGTTATTATTTCACCAGCCGGCGACGGTCTCCCACCACCACAAGTGCTCATTATGATTGATAACTGATAGCATCGCTTAATCATGACTGGACAAAGGCCATAGCCATCCAAACAAGTCCCCCGATTGAATTAATGGTATTCATTAAGCCCCATTGAGAGCCTTTACTGATGCCACGACCTTATCCCGCAACTTCATCTTCTTGGGGATTGACTGAGGCAAAATACAAGCTCAGGAAGGGAAAGCAGGTGGGAGAAAGACAGGAAGAGACTGAGATTAGGGGGGAAGATGAGAAGATGAGCCCCCAGAGAAGAGAGAAAGAGAAGAGTGTAAAGAATGAAAGGTGTTCATTTCACTGCTGGCAGATTGACACGTTCCCACCGGGGGAATGGTTCCAGGTCACATTGTCCCAGAGCAGAGTACCATCAGCTCTGTGACTTGAGCATGCCTGGACTAATGGCTCTCCAATGCCACATTTCATCAAAAGTCTCCTAAAACATATGTGAAAAACACGACAGGGGGGGTCACCTCTTCCTCATTAAAAAGACTAACCTGAGGCTTAATATCTGCTCAGGGACCCCAGACCTTGAGTTAGAGGACATCATTTAGCTGCAGCTTTAAAATCAGCACTAGCATGAACGTGCCTGCCTGTACATTATGAATCATTTACAGCTGCGCCCCAACTGCTTGCTAACATGCTGCTATGCTCTTGGACTCCCCCGAGAAACCCTGAACCAGCAGCTCAGGAATACACAATGATTCTGACTCCAGAGGTCCATGCAGAGAAGCGATGTTATGTAGTTAAGGCCGCATTGCACACTGTTCATCCCATTGGGAGGGCGTGGTGTTAGGTCGGGGCACTCTTCTTCTCCTGATTGCTTCTTAGACCTGGCTTCAGACAGACGCACTGCGTGTTCTGTGAAGGTCTTTTTACGCATGTGCTCTGTGATCCCAGTAAATAGACTTTTTGAGGACTCAAGGAGAAGGGAAAAAAAAGAAAACTATGTAAAACTTTGACATTTTACTCCCAGAAGCATCAGCAACTGTGATACTGTAGACAACATTTAAATATTCTTTACAAACTGTAATGTTTGTATTGTACAAATTCAACAAGTTTCTATTTCTTCTTTTTACAGTTGAGATTACCTTTGTTTGATGAAGATGCAGCGACTAAAAGATCGGCTCTTTCATTAGCCCTTTTCAGGCATGAATTGTAATTTTTATTTTTTATGTTGTTTTTTATTTATTTTATTAATTCAGGACAATGCACATTGAAGAACAAGCACAACAGTACACGTAAATGTGCCAGATTGTAGCCCAAGGGCGAATTTCCATCTGTAGTCCAATAGGCAGGTTGGTGTTACAGTAAAAAAGACATAAGATAGTAACATTTAGTATAGAAAAACAAGAAGAAACAAAAAGAAAAGAAGGAAAAAAAAACAGAAAACAGGACAATTCATCAGTAGAAAAACGGAAACACAAGTTAGCGGTGGTTACACGTTTGGTGAGGTCTAAGCCACAGCTTTACCTGGCTCTTAAAGGAGGCCAAAGTGGGATGCTCCCTCACAGTTGGGGGAAGAGTGTTCCATAATGCACTGCCTTTAATAGATTGAATAGATGCATTATGGCTGAAGGAGGTTTTTCCCAAAGGAACCTCACCGTCCCTGTTTACAACAGCTCTTGTGATCCGAGTGTGTCTAAATTTAATAAACTCCAACAGTGGAGTTGGCGCCAGGCCAAGAAGTACTTTATAAATTAAGCACAATGAGGAAAATTTAAAAATAATTATCAAAACTCAATCAGTTATATTTCTCTAAGATATTCCAATGAGGACAACAGAAAGGTTTTTTATCCAGAGTCGTAAGCGCCTTCTTGTACAGAAGCTCAAGTGGTTTTAGGGTGGTAGTACCCGACATAGACCAGCAAGTGATGCATTATTAGATTGCCAGACCTTTCTCCACAGCGCTGCTGAGGAAAGTCTGGCTAGTGCACACAGTATTCCAAGAAGGGAGAAAAACATGCTCTGGTTTATTGGCCTTTGTTTCAACCAATCACAACGATACCTCTGCAAAAGAGGGAAGTTACTTGTTTTGGTAGAACATGTGCACATTCAAAGGTTGTTTTAGTTGTGCAACAGAAAACTCCGCTTGGACAGATAGTCTAGCTAGCTGTCTGGATTTACCCTGCAGAGATCTGAGGAGTCCACCGGAGTTTAGGACGCCAACACAAAGAAAGCGGAAGGTGACAGAAATCTGGCCGAAAATGACGAACGTCCTGCAGAATTTCCCCTGAACAATCCGGGAATTGAAACGTTGTAGGTATAGACTATGAAATAGATAACATTGCTGCATCATCTCTTTATTAAAGTGATGGCTTATTGCCATAACAATGGTGACATTTACGGATAAATTATTTAAGACTTTCCTTAGGATGAAAGGATTGTTCCGGATTAAAGTGCAAAAGTAGCAACGTGGCTGACAAAACAAAGCTCTGTGGTTGGGAGAAACGTTCTCTATATTTGTTGCCATTCAACAATAGCCATCCCCCCAAAATAAATTAATGATTGAAGTTGAGACTGACATTTATGGAGGTTGTTAACATAGATAAGGTTTTGTGTCTGACAGGATGAAGAGGATTACGTTTAAAACATTGATGGCTCTCCGTAATAGAGATAGTGATAAAACAGAAGGCAGCACGGCGTGTGATGATTTATGCAATCAGCCTCATTAATAGTCCAGCTCTACAACTGGAAAAATGGGTCATGTCTTCTTTAAATTAGTGCAGTATGGCAGGTGAGTGCAGCCCTGCTTACAGTAAAAACCACCTGAACAATCAACAAACACCCACACAAACTTGCTACCATCACCAGCCACTGCAGAGATGCATGTGTCTCACACGCAAGGTTAAATTGAAGACATCTGTACTTGCATTGGTGCAAAATAAGCCAATGCTGTGCCTTTACAATGGATAAACTAAGTTAATCAAATGAGTGTGAAGCACTTTGCACCACACATTTGAGGATATCTCGCTGCTGTATGGCGCCCTCTGTTAAAAAAGTGTCACCCCACTCCTGGCTTTGTTTAGTCATTCTTTGAAGTGAATGCATTCCTTTTTTTACTATGCACTTGATATACAGAGCTTCACACATGAGAACAGACAAGGAGCATGTGTGTGACAAGCAAGCAAGTCTGTTCAGTTGCAAAGTGTGTGTGTGTGTGTGTGTGTGTGGTGTGTGTGTGTGTGTGTGTGTGTGTGTGTGTGTGTGTGTGTGTGTGTGTGTGTGTACTTACAATTTAGGCTGACACTTAAATTTTGGGGACAAATTGCCCAACTGCTGTACACTATAGTCATTTATCATTGTCAACAGTCAGGTTTGTGCTCAAATAGCACTGAAACACATTGTTGACTAATGTATGTGTGGTATACACACCATTTCTTTCATTTCACAGTCACAGTTCAGTCTGTAATTACACAGAGGGAGAGCTAGCAGAGTAGCACTCGCTGTGTAAAGTTTTAGTGGGTCGTCTGCAGTGAGACAGAAAGGGAGGACAAGAAGAGAGAGAGAGAGAGAGAGAGAGAGAGAGAGAGAGAGAGAGAGAGAGAGAGGGAGGGACAGTCCTGTATATACCTTTCAGGGCATCAGAGTTGCAAGCAGCAGCGGGGAGCACACAGGGTAAAAATCAAAACGTGCGTGAGCCCTATGGAAAAACTGCTAAATGTGTTTGTAATTATCGACTGAGTGGCTAAAATGCTTGTCTTTAATAAACAGGCATGCTTGGAAAAACTTCAGTCATCTGTGGGTGACATTTTGTGGAATTTTAAAGCTTAATCTCTTTTTCATGTACATGAAAGTTAATGAGTGATCCTACCGTTTCTTAAGAAGCTCTGAAGTTCACGGGTCAAGCTACTTTATTTTTGCCCTTCTCCTATTCTTTCTCTCCTTTTTCGCCCTCTTCTACAGTGACTGGGTAAGACAGCCGCGAATCATCTGTGAGCCTATTAATTAGTCCAATCACTGGCAAACAGGCCTGCGTTATCACTGCAGCACGACAGTCTTTCAGAGCTGAAATTAAACCATGCACACTACTGTTTCAGTGCCAAGGGGGGTAGAGATTTAGCTCCACTGGCACCGCGCATGGATAAATCACCAGCACTAAGCAGCGTGTAGCACTGCCATGGCGAAAAAAAAGGAGAGGGCAAATATAATGTGCTACTGTTGACAAAAAGAACATTATATATGACGACAAAGTAGTGATGACCACTTTGGTTCAAAGAGAAAACCTCTCTCCTGCTTCAAAACGAGGGAATGTCTGTCAGAATAAAAGTGGAAAGACAACAGAAAAAAAAAGAAAAAAAGACTGAAAAACAAGTAACTGAGAGAGAGAGAGAGAGAGAGAGAGAGGAGAGAGAGAAAGATGCCAAAAAAGATCTTTGGCAAACCAAGGTCTCCTTTTATCGAAGGAGAGAGATGAATAGCAAAAGATGTCAGAATTAAGTGACAGAGAAGACAAAGGACAGGGAACGGGGAAAAGGCAGCGATTGGAAGTGAGTGCATTGATGTGTGTGTGATCGGCATGCCAGTGTATCTGTGTCTATGTGCGCAGCTGTGTGCGTGCCCAAATGTTTCTGGCCCAGACTTCAGGTTGTGGGAGTATCATGAAACTGTTTCCCAGCTTAGGCCCTGTTTACTCCCCTTAAAATGCAGATGTTGGTAATAAATCCTGCATTTGCTCATTTATTTGGGGGGACTGCACCTTGCTTTATTAAACCCATCTATCACTCAGGGCTCCTGAATCAATGAGATGCAGAGGAAAGCAGTGTCAGCACAGAGGCATGCAGGGAGAATACCAGCAGCCTGTACAAGTCAGAGCAGAGAGGAGCATTGAAGCAGGAATAGATCAAAGTGTCTGTGGCCCATTGTGAATGCGTGGTGACAGAGGTCACTTGGCCATTACTAAAAAACATACTCATGCCAATCACTTTAGTTTAGATAAGAAGTGTACTGCCAACTTTGTAAAAAAAATAAAGTATCAGGTGCAGTATGTAAATAAAGACCTAAATGCAGCAAGGTAATATATTTCACTCAATCTGCGTTTAGTATTCAGATATGCAGTGTTATTCCGCATGGGGCTCATCTAGGGGAACCAGGGGAAACCTGCTTCAAACCGAGCCCATCTGGAGAATCCCTCCTTGGGATTCACTCTCCTGTGGTAGAGAGGGCCACATCAACCTCTTTTCCACAGCTGCCACATCCATCGCCCCAGCCTGCCAGGCACTTGTTAAATAAGTCTGTCTCAGCCCGCGGACCTGAGCAAAAGGAATATGGAAGAGATCTGGCTCAGCAGAGGGAGATGAGAGAGAGTGGAAAGAAGAAAGTTGGAGAGCAAAGTGAGAGTGGTGGTGGTGGGTGTGGGGGGGGGAGAATGCAAGAGAATGGCTTGCTATGCAAAGAGACATCAAAGGCTCAAGATTGGTTTGCACTTTTTTAGTGTTGCTGCTTATCGGCTAACGGAGCGACACAGACTCCTCTCCTATCAGAGGAAGACTACCTGAGAGACAGAGTTTTTTCAAAGATGTTAATAAAGCCTCCCTCTATCACTCGTCCTGAGCTGGGAGTGAGACGTCAGTCGCCATAGTTAACGTTCAGAGTATGGACAGAAACAAAGAGGGCACACTTTCACCAGAACTAGAAACGTAAGACTTGGCACTCAAGTCAGACTTAAACATGCATTTATTAGTTAATTTGATTTGTTTGAGCCACTTGGGGGCAGCACAACACGCACTAAATTGTCTCATTGTCAAACACGTCCTCATACCTAAACAAAAGAATAGGTTGATTGTCAATGACTACCAAAACAACATTTATAACCGTTGTATTTGTTGCCGCACAGTGGCTGCCGGTGGCTGTCTCCGCAGTGGGTATTGTAATCATGTGACTGTTCTATTTAATGTAACAGGAGCAGTTTTTAACCCGTAGTTAACGTTGGACCTAGTTAAAGGTCCCATGACATGCTGCTTTTTGGATGCTTATATGTAGGCCTTAGTAGTCCCCTAATACTGTATCTGAAGTCTCTTTCCTGAAATTCAGCCTTGGTGCAGAATTACAAACGCTAGAGCCAGTCCCACAATTATACTGGCTCTAGTGGCTGTAACACTTTGCTTTAGGGGAGGAGAGTGGGGGGGGGGGGCAAGGTGGAGGCTGGGGGTGTGGCCTTGACCATCTGCCACTTTCCTCATTTGAAAGCTATGATATCTCTCTCTCTCATGTGAGGGCAAAATTCTCTTGGGCGGGCAAAGCAGAGAAAGAGGAGGTAACTTTGCTCTTTATGACCTCATAAGGGGAAAGATCCCAGATCGGCCCATCTGAGCTTTCATTTTCTCAAAGGCAGAGCAGGATACCCAGGGCTCGGTTTACACCTATCGCCGTTTCTAGCCAGTGGGGGACCAAAGGCAGGCTGTGGTAACTCATCTTAATGTTGAAAAACATCATAGAGTGAAATTTTCATGCCATGTGATCTTTGAGATTAAAAAAACAAAAATAAGGGTTTGTAAAACATGAGGGCTTAAAATGAGTCACGTAAAACTACTGTGACATGACGTCAATAGCGTTTCATCACGGACTAAGGTCCACAAACTTGGTTAATTACAAAAAGTAAAAGTTGACTTATGGTTCCACACAGGATTCAGTTACCTGAGGGAAAGTCCTGTGTTTTTTGGACCCATCCACCACCCCAACATAGCTCCTTCTATGGAATTTGGCACTCTTGCTTTGACTTTTCAAAATAAAAGCTTGAGTCTGGTCCGCTATTGAACTAAGCAGTAAGGCAATCATGCTAATGAATACAATTATTTTTTTCAGCTGAGTGTATGGCTCCAGGCTGCAGCCATACCTGACTCCCTAGCTTCCTCATTTGATGTTGCGATAATTACTACAGCCATGAGAGGTCGCCATCAGACATTAAGCGTAATGATGGGTTGTTATGAGCTGCTTGCATAATCAACCTATTTAGTTGTTTTCTCAAAGAAAACCGTCCAAAATTGTCATATTACCAACAATTTTTAAGTGATGAATGTGTTTTATGTCCAGCAGACACAGAGCAACATCAATTTGGAGTCATGTGTGTGGTCAACTGATGAGTGTACGTGTACGTCCAACATTCACTCTTTTTTAATCTCTGTTTTGGTTTCACTAAATGCTCCACTAACTTTACCAGCTAGTCGTTCCCTTTGTCTGATTGATGCTGGGCAGGTAGCGTACTGTTGGTTTATCATTTCAAGCAGCTGCTCAAGACAATTAACCAACTGTATGCTATACTGCCCAGTAAAGTAAGGTAAAAGTGAAGAGCAGGATGTGTATAACCACATAACTTGCTCATTTTATCATTTGTTTTCTATTGCTTTAAAAGGACTTGGTGTCAGTTATGTAAAAACACTCTTGACAGAGATTTGAAGGGAAAATGTTCAAATGCCGTGTCATTTTAATGGGCCGCTTTCAGACCTGAAACACTTACATCATGACTTGCAATTTGCCTATGAACATCTCTTTCCTCAAAAGATTGATAAAACAACTCTGGCACCTACACACACACACACACACACACATACACGCACACACACACATGCACAAACGCACAAGCATGTATGTACTATCAGTTAAAGCTGCATTAAACTACCAAAATGTACTGTATTTAGAAAGAATCCCACCACTGTCATGAGCTAGAACAATATAATTTTGCCTCATTAATAATAATCTAATAATAAAATCCTCTGTAATGCATAATGAATATTTTTACTTTTGATAGTTAAGCACATTTGCTGCTGACAGCGTGCTTTAAACAGAATATGAATGTGGGACCTTTACTCAAATTCAACATTTTGATGCTGTGGTACTTTTCCTTTAAATGAAAGGTCTGCATGATTCATCACCACAGCACACAATGGAGTCAGGTGCAAAAGGCAGCAACTGTGGAGAAAACTTGGTACAGTAGGAAAAGTCAGCAGACCAGTTCATCATTATCTAGCACTAACGGGAATACCCTTGGGCACGTTGCAACAGCCACACACACTGGGGCTGTCTGGGATGCCTTGTCTGTGTTCATCGAAGGGTCAACACCCTCATGAAATGAGCCCATTGGAAGGTCAGTGGACACATCAATCCCATTACTCTCATATAACCATCAATCACTGCCCTAATTCAAGTCTATTGCTGGCAAGTCAGGCAATTACACTAGCCTAATTGCAGGTAATGTCAGTGAAAGCCCAAAGTCAAACAGAGACATGCAGCAAACTGAATACTGAATGTTGTCTGGAAGCTACATGACAGCTTACAACATGTTTCTTAATGGCTTTGTACAAGCATTTGGTAAATATTCAAACAAACAAGCCACTGTTATCTTATACTTCCATGTTAAACACTTATTCAGTCGCGTTCCGACACATTCAAGAATGGCCCAGCGAGCGATGCAGTCAAGTGCCTAAAACAAACATTTTGAGAACGGAGACTTGTACTGAGCGGGATAGTCTTAAGGTGCCATGACGCTCATGCATAAATCATGCAATCATCATCAATGCATATTCAGAGAGGCTGCATCGTTCTGCGTCTCTATGGGAGATTAGAGGGAGCCTGGACTATGACAAAACCAAACTGATTGTAATGAGCTTTTTTGTGGCTTCCTGCACTGACAAAACAAGCCTAAATTAATCATGATACACCCCTCCTACTGCGGCAAGGAAGCCCGAAGCTTCTATCGGCACTCCCTGTTGTAAATTGGACTCTGCGCGACAGAAATTTTCTATGATGCAAAGTGAAGGCTCTAATATGCTTTAATTTAAGTCATTCACAGCAAATGGGTGAAAGAATATGTTTTCAATAATTGGCTTGCCTTTATGAAACATCATTCAAACGGTTGCAGTTTGTTTGTGGCACCATCTGCAGTGAAAGACGTATGATAAGTGAGAGTGATGAGGGTATAAACAGAGGCAGAAAAACACACTGAAACCTACAGCTGGCGTCACAGGAAGAAAAATGTAAGTTTGTGTGGGCACAGATTTCAATTTTTTAGATTTTCTTTGCACATTTTTTTTAGCATGCCTTTACTTTCCATCTCCTTCTGTCAACTTGAGCTCCAGCTATTACTTAAGCTAAATGGAAATAACCGGAAATTTCACCAAAGTTAATCTCCCTTCTCAGGTAGAACTTATCTGTTTGTCACTTTGAATACTATGCTTGATGTTTTGAAAGAAATCACTGTTTGTTAGTCCCGTCCACATTAGTTACTTTTGCTCTGCCTGTCAATTTTTCCATTCTCACACGACACATGCAGATTGCAGTGGCGATGATGGTGGTAGATGTACCACTCAAAATTCTCAGTATTCTTTTTTAAACAATGGCTCCTTGATTTCAGACAGAGGCAGACAAAAGCCGGCTTCTCATTTCTAACCGGCGACCGGCGATTTTGCTGAATGATATGATAAGTGCTGCTGCTGACACATTTTTTAAGCTGTATGGCAAGCTTATTAAGCGTCAAAGGTTCTATGAGTTGATGGAAAACACTGTCTGGCTTTCTAATGTTTCTAACGAAACACTCTTATAACAAATCCCATGCACACTGCTTCAACATGTGGAGAAATGCAAAGACTGACAGACCTGCCATGCCCTAAATATATGGTTGCTAAGCTGTGACTGGACAAGCATTGTTCAGAGAATTTGAACCCAGTTTTGCCCAGCTGTGTGACCACAGAATCACATCCAAAAAAAGCACTGACTTCCTTTTAGGCTGCCAATAATAGCATTCAAATGCAAACACAACTGAAAACCCTTGACTGTATTTTAATTGCACTATTAAATCACTTCCTAATTGTTCCGCGGGCAGTGAGAACTGATAGTCCAAAATTAAAAAGCTGGCAGCAGCGGCTTTAAATCTGTAAAAAAAAATGTTTTATTCCTGTTGGATCATTATCATATAGGCCTGGGTAATGACATTACCTTATCAGCTTATCCACCAGCTGAAAGATTCCTCCTGGTCAGGGACGATGACACCGTGGGGGGTTAGGATTTGACAGGAAGCCGAGGACATGACTCATCAGACTCTTTAGTCACACTGAGAAGAGGCGCTCACATCCTCTATGTCTAACTGATACTTGCTTCATGATTCCATTACCTGGAGTGCCAGAGGGCCGCTGGGACAGGAGCCATGCATCCATACAGGAAGCAAGTGAAGGCAAGGGCGAGATGAAGGCAGGTGCTTGGTGGACAAGTGAAACATGAATATATCAAAAGGACTTGGATGTCTCCTTCCCTGGCAAACAGATTGCCTTGGTTGGGTGGATTTCATTCCAGCCATGTGCCTCAAGGATATGCTGGTTCTTCTAATTTTAAGGCTCATCTTCCAATTTTTGCATGTTCAACATTTTGTGATAATAGGGAAACTGGGCCAAACTAGCACTCTCACATTCTAGTCACATAATTTCAACGGTGGGAGAACTTTTGAGCATTTGCATTGTACTCTGGGGTGCAAGAAAGAAGAAAGCAAGTTTAATTCAGCGAGTGAACTGTGTGGACTGTTGTTTTCCAGCGGGATGTAGAAGAAGTTTAGTGTTTGACCACTTACACAACGGCGGTATGGGAATAGAAGAAGGGGAAAATAGTGTAAGGATTACTTCTGCCCCAAGACCCGTTGCCTCGAGGACAGGTTATCTAATCCAAAATCTCCCAATTGCAACAAAACTTTGTGCAGTGCTCAACAGAGAACAAAAATAAGAAAAATATACACATCCTGTGAGTTCAATATAAGAACAGGGATGCCCCAAAGTAATTTACCCAGAATGACCCACACTGTAGCACATGAATAATACACAAAGGCCATAAAATGGCAAAGAAAAAGAACTTAAGTTAAGTTTTACCTCGAATATACATGCTATCCCAAGAGATGTCACATTACATAAAATAACATGAAAACTGCAGCTACCAAAGCAATATAAGCCATATTAATCTTGCTGACTACATTAAATATGACTCCCGTCTCAACGCACATTTTAACTGGTACTGAAAGGCACTGAACTGTAGACTATACAGGCTGAAGTGACGTTTCCAAGGAACCCGTTAACCGTGTTTTATCAATGCAGATTTGTCGTTTAAAGAAGGCTTTAACAAAGATTTCCTGGACAGGGGGAGAGGCGTGAGGAGAACAAGTGGATGTGGAAGGGACGGAGTAGGAGGGAGACAGTGAAAACGTGGGCACGAGGACTGAGCCATTCTAACCGGGCGAAGACTATAGGCAGCTATTTGGACGGCATCCAGACACCTGGAGCTGTTATCAGGTTGCATGTGAGTGCGGCAATCAGAGGGTTGTGAATGGGAAGCCGGAGCTCAGCACTAACAGGCATTTCAAGGCTCTTTACCTCTGATGATGGTGGCGTTTTAAAGCAGGTCAAGCTGACCGGGCAGCAGCCGGGACCCCTGTGCCCCGCTCAGCTTCCACGAAATCTGACAGAAGGAGGGGACGAATGGACTCAGTAACTGCTAGGGCAGCTCCTGGAGCCACATTTCACACACACACACACACACACACACACACACACACACACACACACACACACACACACACACACACACACACCAGGGAACAGAACAGTGTGTTCCAGTCAGTAGGCCCATAATACATCTGCAAACATGCACATCAATAATAAACTGTACAGATATGTCAACACCTATAGTAAAAGCTGTACAAGCAAACATAGACCGAAGGTATTGAAGGTAAGAAGGTAAAAAAAAAAATCCTTTTGGTGTGTAAGGAATAATTCTGGTGGCACTGAAGAAAAAGCAAGTCAAAACAGTTGATATGGCAAAGCACCAAAAGTAAAAGTAGCCATTATTCAGAATCCCCCATTGTCAGTATTAAATCATTACAATACTGACATTTAGTCGTGACCTTTGCATGACCACTAAGGACAAAATAATTGCCGAAACTGGAAAAGAATATATAGTTTTTGGACCAACAGTGATTCCAGCTAAAAAGGGCCAGACAGTGAAAGCCTGGCAGTCATTCATCTTTAGCTGGTGTTCTGGCTGAGCGGAGTTGGAAGAAAAAGCAGAATGAGGAAGAGGAGGATGACGAGGTTTTTTTTTTCAACCACTGAACATTAGTCCTTGCTTCTGTCAGTCAGTGCTGATCCAGCCTT
Organism: Etheostoma spectabile; assembly: GCF_008692095.1. NCBI lineage: Eukaryota > Metazoa > Chordata > Actinopteri > Perciformes > Percidae > Etheostoma > Etheostoma spectabile. The sequence continues at coordinate 21,028,373 of NC_045742.1, forward strand.
TTTGTTTCCTAGCTCATTCCTCTACTATTCCCTCTGAAATGCTAATATGGCAACTTAGTGCGTCGGCGTCAGCCTTTTCCCCAGCCTTCGCTGCACATCTTTGTATCTCCTGGATGAGAACACTCTCTCCGTGTCCCTCTGTTTCTCCTCTTCTGCACAAAAGAAGACTTTAGTTCCATTTCATTTAAAATATCTTAACTCAGGAGAAGGTCAGTGGTCATGTACATTTTGCATCCTCCAAGACAAGATACAATTTTTTTTTTTTTTAAACAGCCATGTACCTTTAAACAGTCGTCCTTGTCAACTTTCACCAACGCAGTAACCTTTCTTTTGCCGTTCTGAAGAGAACCATTTTCAGGCACCTTTATGCTCTTTGCGTGTGGATGAAAGCTTTGATTTCAGCTGTTTCCTGGGGGGGGCTCACCAGAATGTCAGAGAGACTCCACACTTCCACAGTCTCAACACATGGTGCCGAGCTCTTCCCGATGCAGATGCACACATCCTCCTGACAGACAAATCATGCTGTTTCATTCATCCGAGCAAAATTAATGTAATGACAAATTAAAAAGTGAAAAGGCCTTAGTCAAAAACTAAAATGCATGAGGAAGGGTGTAATCAAAAAATCGGATGGCTGTATCTAAACCTCAGATCTGACTCGCAGAAGAGCTCTCAAAATTACACTTCACATTATGATTACAGTGTGCCACGTCTGCACTCTATCAAATCTGCTCTTTGGTTGGCTGAGTCCTTTCCCAGTATCTATTCTAATAAGCGGCAGAGTTAATCGAGAGCATAGACCAACACAGCTTCCCCCTGGGAGCAGCCAGGCAGGGCTGCTGACTGTGGCGCTGACAGCCAGAGAGCATAAAGCACAGGGGTACTGCTGCCCAGTGCAGGCGCTCAGTGAACCATAACGGTGTCATTTCTTTTAATAGGGCTTCTTTCTTTCTCTCTCCCTCTCTTTCACTCTCTCATAGTCTGTTTCCTCTTCTACTTCTTTTTCGTCTGCTATAGTTTCCTTCTTTCTTGTGCACTGCCAGCTGTGAGCCCTTCCCAGCGTCTTAGAGGCATTCTCATTCCTAGTCCTTGCTTCCTTACTTTCTTTAATCCCGGCCTTCGTCTTGCCTGTTTAGAATGCAAGCAGGGGATGCAGTTATTGCCGAGAACCCCAACGGCGTGTGGGGAACTCTAATTGGTTTGCTTAACCTTCAGAGCACAATGAGCAGGCTGTAATGAAGGCTCATGATTCATGGCCAGGTAATAAAACTGAAGAGGGCCGTTTACTCAACACAACACACACACACACACACACACACACACACACAACACACACACACACACACACACAAATACCTTAAGACGCTCTGAGTAACACACAGCTGCATATGGGATTTATCACAACATCAGGAGTGTGTTGTCAGACAAGCGTATGGTCCCTAATAAAGCCTTACTGAGAGATTATTGAAAAGCATTCCTTCTTGGCAATTGACTTTCATCGAAAACATGCAACATGGCAACCAGGTGTGGGTAATTTGAACACTGGATGCCAGAAGGGAAAATTATCAGGGTATGTGACAGTTGATGACATAATGTAAAAGATTTCAGAGTCAGCGGCTCTACATGTGACAGACCAAAGCTACACAGGTTGCTCACAGGTTGTGGACAGACAGCACACTCTTTCCATATGTACAGTAACGTTCTCGTCTCACGGCTGAATTTAATGCAGTATGTTCAGACAAAGGCCTTTTAGAGGGGACATTTAGATCTTGCATCCCGATAACACACAATATACAAACGAGCTAAAGGAAACTTGTTAGTACCACAGGGCAAAGCTTCCCAGAAATCTGAATTACCTGTGTGTGTGTGTGTGTGTGTGTGTGTGTGTGTGTGTGTGTGTGTGTGTGTGTGTGTGTGTGTGTGTGTGTGTGTGTGCGTGGTGCGTGCATGCCTGCGTGCGTGCATGCTTGTGTGTGTGTTGTGCATGTTTGATGAGGTTTTTTAATGAACTGGCGGATTCCTGGTGGATATCGCTGTGTCAGGGTATAGTCTGCCTTTTAAGGGCTTCTGAATAACTTATGATATTTGGAGAGATAATGAGATGGAGGGAAGGAGATTGAGGGTATGAAGGAGCTGAGATCATCAGCAGAAAAGTCTTTACACAAACTGACAGTTGGATGTTTGAGGTGCTTTTCAATGTCAAATGGAGATATCAAGAACAAAAAACTTGGCAAGAATGTTTGAAAGTCACTAGCAGGGAATTCATTGACGTCTTCTTGTTAACATGTCCTTTACCTTCTCCATCTAATGTGAACATATTTACATCTGACCCAACAACAACAACAAGTCAGTAAGATGTTTGATCAAACACAAGGGAACGGAGAACGGAGAATGCAAAGACTGCATGACACGCCAAATCCCACTAGCATGAGCTAATGATGTTACAAGGCAGTCTGACTGCAACGTTTCCACCTGAGGATCAAGGCTACATTTTAAATTGACTCCCCTTTCAGCCTGTGGTGCCACAGACACACTGCAAATCAGAGGAGCCCTGATGCTCTGATGCACAGATGCGCTGTGTCATATAGGTGCAATGAATAATGGTCATTGTAGTGTAACAGGCTTTCAGTGCTTGGCTGCATTAAATCTTGAGAGATGGAAAACGACATCATTCGGAACCTCAGGCTTCATGTAGCACCACACCTGTAATAAATCCGAAACAAAGGTTTACTTATTGGATTGTTAATTTAGCTGGCAATACATCCTCTGGTGCCTACAGCCATCTATAAATAACCACTGCCTTTGCTAGTAGACTACCCGTTTCCACCAGTCAGTGCCAGTTAAGAAGAATGTAGAAGTAGCCTTACCTACAAAGTGTGGCGTAGTAGGTTTTCAAAAACACAAAGTGACATAAAGGTGGGATTTATGCTGTATTTTATTATTGGGTTTTGAGTGGCTATTATTTGGTTTTATTACTGAAAAGACCTCAAGGATGCAGAATAACTGGTTGGTTTGGAAAATGTACTTGTGGTCAGCCGCTTCACAAAGCTTTTCTATGGGAGCCCCTGGGAGTGTCTACCAGGAAGTGAATGAAATGGATGAGACAGGTCCAAACGGTGTTAAGTGGTTCTGCGCTTCCCATGTTGAACTTCAACTACAAAAGTCAAAGGAAGTTGTAGCTGATCAGTTCTTATGGCCTGATAAACGTGAGGGCTTGAAAGGAAAAACAGGCCCCTGCAGACATGCTTATTGATCATTCTGTCCTCTCCCTCCAAAATGATGACACACATTTCATCATTTAAACAAAGTGAGGACCTGATTAAACTAAAGTCAAAGGTTATTTTGGGACCTTTTAGTACTTTCATGACAACATAAGTCATGACAGTATGCCATTATATATCCAAGCCTTGAACTTGCCTGGTCTGAGTGATTGAGTCAATAGGATGACTTCACAATGACTATAAACCTGTTAATAAAAGGTTCATTTGCCATGTCATATTTACCAATGGCTTTATTTGTAGGCCTTTAACCTCACTCTGGGCCTCAATGCCATGTTGTCATATTGATAGCATGCACCTTGCTTCTTCACAGGATTTATTACTGACTGTAACTCATCAGGCCATTGGCTATTTGTTGAAACCCAGACTCCATTCTTGTCCACCAAATTTCTTCCCAGGCACTGCAGAGTGTCTTAGCCATGCATACATACAACATGGGGTTTTAATTGTAACCTGGGGGCTTTTGAAATAACAGGGGATCTTTCCACAAAAACAACATTCTGGTGTGGTCAGCCCAGCATTTTAGTCCAGACTGCAATATCTCAACAACTATTCAATGAATTGCCACAAACACTCTTAAAATAACTGATAGCAATGACATGGAAAACATATATACAAAAACAAAATAAGACCTAAGTTGTACAAACTAAATGAAAAAGAGTTATTTAACTGGAAGTGGTTCATAACCACTGCTGAATATGACCATAGCATGAAAAAACAGTGTATAATATTATCCTTAGACAGAAGGATTTCTACATCTATCTATAATTTGCAGGAACATCTGGGGGGTTACCGCCTTTGACTCTTCCTGCTTCCAACATTAGTTACTTTATTGCTGGATAAACCAAACTTTACTTTTCTTCACTTTCCTGGAGCACGAGTGGAAAGGAACATCATGACTGTTGTGTGGAACAATGTTGGTGAAAAAAAGCGCTACACTTTTTTCACTGAGAGGAAATTCAACAAAAAGCCACTTGCCAACTCTAAATATCAAACAAAAGCCAGACCCTATTAAATTGCTTTGAGCTGTAGACTACATTCACCTCGTCTAACCAGAGGCAGAATAGAGAGTAATCTCTGAGATTCACGGCACTGTGCAATGCGATAAAATCTCAGCACCATTCACCAGACTCACCTGGGTTAATTAAGGATACTGCTAACTAATAACAATACCATCGCCAAAATACCCCCGCGAATCAAATCCATACTTCAGTGTTACCTGTCAAGCCACTAAACCTGAATGGAAATTAAGATCTCTGCTGAAATGGTAAATTTGTTTAACCCCCCCCCCCCCCCCCCCCCTCTCTCTCTCTCTCTCTCTCTCTCTGCACACGTACACAAACGGTCCAGTTCTAGTGGTTGACACAGATATGTGCTGATTAGCTCTCATAAAGGGCTGGGTGGCTAGCGCGCTGCCGTGAGTCCATGAGGCTAATGTCTGATTATTGCACACTTTCCTTGTGATATGTTGTAGTTACATTCTGAATCTGCAGCATTCTCTGTCAGGTAAATCAGTTAGTGGTAGGGTATAGTGTAGTTGCATATGATGTGGTTTGTGGTCTTTCTGTAAGTAATTGTGGGGTACAATTTGGTTCTGATAAATTCTACAAGCAGCAATACCAGAGGCCAAGCAATTGGCCTGTTCCAAACAGGCACATTTTCAATTAATATATTATATGGGTAAACTCAAGGGATATCTTTCCCAGGAAAAGCAAGTGACAAAAACACTGAAACACAGGCTCTCTACAAGATCTTTGAGCAGGAAAAGCCACCCTAGATGAGCCAGGTTTGCCGACCTGAGAGGGCTGTGTGTAGTTTACTCACACCACATTTCATGATGTCTGGGTATCAGAGTACACATTCTTGGTTTCTCTTGATGCCTTTTAAAGTCACTAAGGTGTGAAGGTGCCTGCGGCGGCATTGATGCCATTCTTTGTGTTGGGAGCGTTTGTCAAAAAGAGAGTCAAAATGCCTGAGAATTCACACTTTAAAATGATTAGTTCATTCCAGGTAATTGAACCTGTGCCACTCCTGCCTGGGCAATTCGATATGTTGCTCTCATGGTGTGCTGCAAACAACTTCTTTGTAAGTTGTTTTCTTTCTCTCTGGTGAACACAGACGCAATTACTTTCAGTGCTTGGCCTTTTCCCACCTCCCATTCACATTTTTTAGCCTGTCCATTTAGCTGTTCGGAGGAAGGAGGGGATTGTATTGTTTGACTACAACCATTTCCTGGTGAGAGTGCTGGAGTCATTCATCTTGTAGAGCACAGGTGAACTCACCCCATGAGGGGAAAAAAATATGAACAATGACCTGAGCAGACGGATATTTTTTCTTCCCAGCAAAGACTGTGCTGAGAAGTTAAGTGTAAGAGGGATGTTGAGGGAGATAAGGGTAAAAAAGACCTGTCAGAGTACACGGTTGACAGTATATAAAATGGACTAAGGTGACTGGGTCCTGGAACGGAAATGGAAAACCTGGCATATCAGAGTGTTAGATTATCACGACATGATATTGTTGAGTTGAATCAAGGATATTTTGACACTGCAAAATATCTCTCTTCTCCCAAACCAGGAGAAAATATAAGCAAGTAAAACACAAATGACAGAGATAAATAAACAAAGAGCACAGCACAGAGAGAGAGGCTGACGGGTAGATTACCTCTGGGTTCACCTCAGGTGTGCCTCCTGATCGTGCTGTTGGTCTGGCTTAGAGGTTTTGATATGGGTAGTGACTGTTTATTGAAGCTGGCACAAGTTGTGCTCTTGGAGTTGGCCACCTCACATGAGCCTCAGAAACAGCAGAGTGGAAAACATCCAAGGTACCGGGAGGCCGTAAACCATCATCCTGGCACATAGAAAGGCTCATATAAACATGCATCTCACTCATATATCACCACTGTATTGGACTCAGCTTCATACCGTTGGGCACCCAAGATATACAAGTGTCTGCAATAAGATAGTCTAAATTATCTCTCTATCCCTGGGTAACTAAGCAATTTGATGCCTAAAAACCCAAAATGTAAACATTCCTCCGATGATGGAGCTGGCAGCAAAGCATGATAAATCTGAGTAGGGATAATAGCTCAAAGCATCCTGATTCATATCTTAGGAATGCTTCGCGTGACATATTTTTTTACAGTTTCTAAATTTAAACACAACAGAAAGAGCCATGACAACTCTCTCTGTATAATGTTGTTTCATATAAGGTCTAAAACCATTGAGGTGTCCTTTCCCGGTTGTTTTAATGAATGTACAGTAGCTTACACCTTATAGTTATTGGTGAACTAAGACTATAATTTGTGAGGATTGTGCAATTAGTATAGGTTTTCATAATTCATAATTATAGTCCGAGTTGACTGGACAAAATACAAATTGTGTTGTAAGAATGGCAGATAAAATGCACATGGAAAAGTAATATGCATTGGTCTCTGACCAGTCTGCCCGTGTTAGAACCGTTATAGAAACCCCATCCATCACAGACTTCATTTAAAACATATTTGCAACTTTATTCACAATTTCTACAACTATATACTGTATAACTAACTATAACTGCACAATAACTAACTATAACTGCACATGCACCCAACTTCTAACAACAATATGAACAGCAGTCTTCATAAACGCAATATAACAGCACCAACAACTGTCATTTGAATCATTTAAAAAAATAATGGTCACAATGTTAAAATTATAACAGTACCCTCTGTGACCGAGACACTCGCCAACGAGTAAAAACAGCACCTCTGATTCATAGTTTAATCATTTTTTCACCATAACAGCTAGCGACTCACCAAAAGTTGCGACTAAAACCTGACGAGTTAGCGGTTACGGAGGTCTCTTCTGGGTCTTTCTAGGCTCTACAGGTGATTTTCTATTGAGCCTGGAAATTCACACTGTTACATCCAAGATTGATCCACTTTATGTCCATAATTCATCACGTTTTGGCTCATTTCTGCCGCTAGCTCGCAGCTCCGTCTCTCCTCTGTGTCTGTTTACGGAAATAAAGGCCCAAGTATGCCCATATATGGGAGATAATGTCACCCCTCTTGTATGGAAGGCCACAGGGGACAAAAAGGCCAATTGGCTGTATAGAAGGCCAAGCGTAGCACATATTTGACACACATTTGCTTGTGTAGCATTGCTGTGGGTGTAATATCAATAAATATGACATTATTATCTTATTATTGGCATAAGAAAATGTCATGAGAGCAAAAGCGTCTTGACTTTCTTGGAAAAAATGTATGTATTTTGTCAACTGTATAAGTTATGATGCTTATTTCTTCACAGTGTGACTCCCAAGACATATGAAAAGTGTTTTAGAAAAGAAAATGGCTTTTTTATTACTTATCTGTCTGGGATATCAATACATATCTGGAAGAGTCATGTTGCGTTTTCTTTATTTATTTGTCTTTAAGGCCCTACAACCATTTTTAACATGCAAGTGAAATGCAAATATTCTAATAACCCAGTTTGTCCTAAAAAAAATGATGTTCATATCTTGACTGTAGACAACAGGGTTGATGTTTTACAAGCTTTTTTATAAAATAAATTCAGACGGACAATAAACTGTAAAAATGGCCTCAGGGCTCAGAACAGCAAAATCTACCTGTTGTATTATTATGCAGGCCAATAATAATAAGGTCAAACCATTGCTGAGTGAAAAGAAAAGGCCCCAGGATTAATAAATCCTGGCTGTTAGCCTGGTCAGGAGCAGGCTAGCTGCACAGAATAAATCTCCATCGTAATTTAGCTGCCTCTGCTTTCGTGAAACCGAGTCATGGCTTAAATCCTCCAGGATAACTGAAATCCAGGCTCAATCCGCTTTTTAGGTTTTGTAAAATAGCCCTCGGCAACACGACTTTAAATAAAAACTAAAGTTGTTCCATAGCTGCTGCAACTGTTATAAATTAATTATTACTATAGAATAGCTTTATTGTCATTGCAGAAGTACAATTAGATTAAGATTGTAGTCTAGAAATGAATGTAATGCTGACAAATCTTTTGTACTCTTTGGCCCTCCGTATACTGTTATCCCAAATTAGTTGACTTTACTGGGAATTTGCGTTGCCTTAAAGCGTCCACGTTTTTATGCAAGGTGAAACTTAACAGTTCAAGTTGTATCAACACAGAGCAGCAAATTGATACAGTAGACAAATCAGTCATGGTGTCTAAAATAAGCATGTTAAGTTAAAGCTTTAGTGCGTAACTTTTATATATTAATGAACGTTATGAACGTTACATTCAAGCTGTTACCAAATGAGTTTATACAAAGCTAATTAAGACTATCAGCTTCACACGACTCACTCTCTAATTCTCAGTATGTCTATGTCTATGACTTTCATTCGACTTTCACACAGAAAATCGAGTGAAGATAATTACTTCTTCTGAAGAGTCGCATCATGTTTTTTTTTTTAATCCTCCGTGTCCTCCTTGGTTATTAGCAACTGCGTGAAGGAGAGGTGGGGGAGTTACTTCGAAAATCCTCATGTGGGCAACAGGAACTATGCACTACGGCTTGTAACGTTCAATGAAACATAAGAAAGGTAAAACATTAAGCTGCCTACTATATATCATTCTTAATAAATAATATATTCATCTAAATATTAATTATTTTCCTTTATATAAGTATGACTTTTAGAGCAATGTCTTCAATGCATTAGTTCCAACAAATCAGTAAGATGGTTAACTCACATAAATTATAATATCCCAATACTTTATTCTGCATGGAAGGCTCCACCAGGGGAATAGAGTTACTAATTTCTGATCTGTGTGTTATCGTTTTGGTGTTTTGTCTATTTTTGTAGTCTGTTTTTCTATTTTGTATTTTGCTCCGTTTCCTGTTTTAATTTGACAGTCTGGTTTTCGGTCTCGCCTTGTCTTGTTTTACTTCCTGTCTTTTGGTTTTTCCCGCTCTTGTGATTGCGTGATGTTTTCCACCTGTTTCCCAGCCCTGGTGTCAACTGCCCTTTGTTACCCCATTACCCTCTGTATTTAGTCTTTGTGTTCCCCTTGTCCTGCGTCCGATCCTTCTGTGTGTTTTGTCTCCTGTTTGGATGGCTGTTTTTTAGTCTTCCCGGTTCGTGTTTGTGTTCCCGTGCGTTCTGTTATACTTGGATTTTATTTTTGGATTCCCGTTTAGCCTGCTTGTGTCCAGGACTCCTTTTGTTTTTGTACATTTTTTGGGTTGTGATCAAATCATGAAAACTATCCTCAGTTTCCTCCTTTTGCATTTTGTGTCCGCCATTCTCCAGCTTTCCATAACACTGCGCGTGTGCAACTGAACACTTTCTTACTGCTTAGACACCATCAGTCCCAACAACAAGAAATGTACAAAACTAAAACCCAGATAACAAACGCACACCCAAAATGTTGACAGAACATTATTAAAGTACAGTTCAACTAGGACAGAAACCATTCAGAACATATATAATTTTTTCCCATGAGCCTTTGCATCGCTTCAGCGCAAAACAGTTTGAACAACCCCGCCCGTCCCATACAGAAACTTAACATTAGTTACTTTAGTTTGTATGTTAGTTTATAGTGTATAGTTACACTATAAATAGTAACTATTAGCTAAGCATTATACTTTTAATATCTAAAAACATGATAATATGAATTACTTAACATCCACGATCTAGTTGATCAATGGCATGGTTGTTCTCCTCTGGGATTTCCTCAGCTCTTCCCTCCGTGTCATGTGAATGTTCTGTATGCCACTTCGGTCTTCTGCTTTTCATTAATAAATACAATTACAGAACCGTGTCTCTGCTGATGGTGCTGTGGTGTTACAGACAAGGTTACTCACAGAGGAGTGTCGCTGAGCTTGAGGCAAGGCAAAGAAAAAATTACAGCTTGTACAGCATAACACCACTGTGTTTAATAAATTACCTTAACCAGTGAAAACTTGGCACATGAGAAAGGCTTTTAGGGACAGGAAATTTGACGAAAGTGTGCACCAACTTCAAGTACTAAAAGAAAGTTGAAGTGTTTAACGTATGCAATTACTGTACACTTTAAACAGATGACTTATGTGAAAGGAGAACCAGACTCTGCAGTTCCACTCAACCTTACAAAGGTTTTTAACATCTTTCAGCTCATTGTTTTGGTTCTAAGGCCAGAAACGTTACGGTTTACATTCAGTCTCATTGCGCTCAGCGTCGCTTTGACACTACTGACAGACAAAGTTTGCAACGAGCTGGTTTAACACAGAGGAGAATGTAGCAGCTAAAGAGACAAACATGTCCCTCAGGAGTTAGTGGGGGGCACACAGAGCTGAAAGGTGGACAAAAACACGACTCGGAATGAATAATAATGTTGCTCTGTGACGGCTGGAAAGGCGGTTACCTACATTGGCTTAAAAGTAATAACATGCCAGCTATACTGCTTTACGGATAATTTTACAGTACTTGTCCTTTTCTTAAGTAAACACGTTTTTAATTTACATTTTTTACATATAAAAGAACATTTTCAGTTCATACAAATATGATGCATTGTAATATTGATCCTATATATAGCCTATGCTGTATTTATTTAACAGTCTTAGTATTTACTTTTTTATTTACTCGATTTTACTATGTTTTATGTCAATACAAAAATGCAGGATTTTCACTTCACACTGTGATATTTATTACTTATGACAGTTATTGAATGGCCCATGTGGTTAAGATGCACACCAACGTTTCTGGCTCAGGTTCTTTGTTGCATGTCATGCTCCTCTCTCTCTCACCCTGCATTTCCTGCCTGTCTACAATGTCCCTATTCACTTAAGGCCAAAAGGCCCCAAAATGTAATAATAAAACAAAAAACAATTATTGCATAAGTGCAACCCAAAAATGGTATTGTTTACAGATCCCCCCCTATACAGGGTTGCCTCGAAAAAACACACAAAACAACCCTTGCATGCTAAAAAGGCCAATAAACTGAAACCAATTCTATGTGGAATAAGAAAGTCAATCAAGTTTACCCAAAGAGTTTCTATACTTCCACACAATGGTCAGCAAATAGATGGAAGCAGAGAGACGATGTGAGGGCAAAAAAAGCAGCACTGTGCAAAAAGAAAGGCAGAGAGAGAGGGAGAGAGAGAGAGAGAGAGAGATAAGGACTCCTAAGACAGATACCCACAATGAGAAGGAATTAATCATTGTCCGGGGAAATGGGAGACATTGTTCAATTTACAGGGGATTTATAGGTAGGAAATCAAATGCCACAGCATATCCATTAGCCAAGGTTACAACTCCGCAATACAATGTGCAGAGACAATGACTCCTGAGAATGTAATGTAAGGGGTGGAGAGGTCTAAAACAATTCAATGTAATATGGGACGGTATTATTCTATTAGCTATGAATCACTTTAGCTTCTATGTGATTCCTTCTGATGGCAATTGAAAGTCGATTTTAATTTGTGCTCTTTTATCAATGAGTATAGGAGAAAGGAGAAATTACCAGACAGTGCCTCTTTAGTTGAGACCAAGCAGCCATCATCTTCCAACAGCTTGTGGAAGTCGTGAGCCTCAGCCCACCGCTCAACTCTCCATGGTAAAATATGAGAGTGCCTATTCCTCCTGCAAAAACTCTCTCATCTGGCAGGGAAAGCCTCTAAATCTTGTTATAAGCTCAGAGAGGATAGAGTGGCACACCATTTATGAACGCTGCATTGAAGCCCAAGGGATGTTATAAGAATTATTCCTGCTTTTTTCGATGCCAGAAAAAATATCATGACAACAAAACTGGTTTTAATTGTCACAGGGTTTAAAGTTGTGTTGTCAGAAACAAAGCAGATAGCCTACAGAGAAGTGACTCAAACAGTGGCATTGTTTTGAGTTTGACCTCGTTCCACAAAACTTTCATTACAAAAATGTTTTAGTGAATAAGTGAATAGCCTAAAGATCATATATATATACTAACCTAAAAACATCTTCGGAAATGGGTTGAAATCCCAGGGGATGCATGTGCCTAACTATTTTGGTGCTGAATTATCTGCTTCTCAAAGTCATTGTGCCTGCTGCTTGGATGAAAAGCGTGGCAAACCTGCTTAGGCTGAGCCCTCAGTCACAGGCCCTGTGAGGGTTACTTTGAATGGCTTTCTCTCTATGATTTTACTGTTATATTCTAACAATGGAGAAATGACTTCCCGGGAGAGAAAGACAAAGGATACTCAATATGTGATCAACAGTCCACAGAGGAGCTATAAAAATATACACGCGCAGAATTTAAAAAATATGGTGTTCTTTAAATGCCATCATTCACCCAATGTGAAGCCGTTTTAAGTTCAAGTTCAGCAGGACACGGGTGTGCCGTGTTATTGATTTATGGCTTGGCAATGCTGCCCTTCAGTGGCAGCAAACTAGAATCACTTTTTTTCTGCAGATGAGTTGAAGGATTGAAACTTATTGCGCTGAGGTGAAACATGCTGTGATGCAGCGGCAACAGGAGCACAATCAACCCAGAGAAATGCAGTAATAAATTCTCACCTTCTTTTCGTAATCAACTTTGTGCTGACAACATTCACAGTGATAAAATACCTATATTCTTAGCCCTTAAAAGTCATTCTTTTCCATTATTTCCTTACACAATATCAAGTGAAAACCAGTGATTACTCAGTGTCTGACAGGGTGAGCTCATATCATGAAAGAGGGCACCTCTCTGTAGGTCAAGTGCACTCAAATGTCAGGGGGTTTTTTTTCCCAAAGAAATAAAGACAGATGTTTTGTGGCACTTGCCTGAAATCTAATCTAAGATGGTGATCCATCAAGCCCCCAAGTTTCAGCCCCGCTCGGTGCACTGGTTGGTTTCATCATCTCGAGGCTCAAGGACGGGCTGATCCACAGGCTACCTCTGGTTCTTTGCTTCAGAGATCAAAGTGTCTCCATCTGAAAAGAACAAAATTAAGGTCAGCTTTAGATGTTGAAAACGTAGAAACCGCATGTGCCACAGTTAATCTTCTTAAACCATTGTCCTCGGCTGGCTTTTTGGTAACATAAATGTCAAATTATTCCCCAAGTCTAGTGAGTGACATGTGTTTAGAGTATTTGATGGTGTTGTACACAGAGTGGTGCTGACCTCACTGTGACATGGGCTCTCTTCCAGGCCTGTCAGGCTATTATACTGTTTTGCCTGACAGGGTCCAGATGCATTTACATATAATTGTATAATGTGTAGTCTGTTTAAGAATATAATTTGAAATGCTTTTCCACTCTTTGATGATATGATGAAATCATCAACCGCTCGGGCTTTTTCAATAACAACGTTGGACATTATTTACCAGGTTTCTGAATCAATTCTTCACATAGGACCACCGCTCCATGTGTCACCGCCCATGTGCCACCCACAAAACAAAACAACGTGCCAAACAATGTATACCCAATAAAAACAGCACGTCCAAAACCTAAAACACATAAAACACATGCATAAACAATACATTCATCAGTGACCACCTCTTCCCATTCACACAACAGAAAATTAATCACCAAATGGGTTTTCCTGTCTCAAAGTGCTGAGTAATTATAACGCCACCCAAACAGATATAAAGAGGGGAATATTCTCACGCCATCATATCATCATCTCACAGGCGCTGCAGCTGTTCACTTTGTCCTCTAGGTGTCGCTCAACTACTTCACCTGGTGCATCCAGCCCCCCAACCTCTTCCAACCTCTGGCCCGGATTATCTGGGTTCGTATTTGTCTTCGACCAATCACAGAAGAGGTGGGCGGGTCTCCATTGTTACTACAGATACTCGAAGAAGTTTGCACCGACCTGCTGCAGCTGCACCTATGAGTCTAACCCGTTAATGAATAGCCGCGGCCCGCGCGAGACAAACGAGACGATTATGCCGAGATAAAGAGCATCTGACTCGCGCTCTGTCCGATAATGGCACGCGATGGTTCATCCGCGGAGGACTTCCCGGACAAAGTGATGCCCAGAGCAGCTCCCTGCACGTGCAACAAGAAGTGCAGGAGTCGGAGCAGCAGTGTCCTCTTCCTGGGATTATTCCTGCTGTCGCTGTCTCTACACGCTGTCACCCTCGTCTGCTATTTGGACCTGCGGTCCGAGGTCAAAAGGGAAATTATCCACCAGAAGCGGGATACAATGTTGACACTTGCGGGCAGTGACCTGGCTGACCCGGCGGCGGTGCTCGCGCCCGGACTCCCGCGACAGGACTCCGGCAGCAGCCGCGGCGAAGATGGTCATGAGGTAAAAACCTACAAATAATAACCCCAAAAAGAAAAAACTAAATGAAGAGCCACACAGCAGCTCATTCACGGCGACATTGCTTTCATTCCTCACACGGAGGCTGTTCGTGTTCATTCACCTCCGTTCAGTCCTCCTGTTCCCGTCTCACGGTGTCAGGTTTTGTGTCTCTGCTCTGTTATGGCATGTTTCTGGGCAACTTATTTTACAGTAGCCTGTCACGAAGTTTTGCCCCAGCTCTGTTACCAGGTCAATATGTTTCGAATCCGCGCTCCCGTGTGCGTGATTCAGCCACTTGGACAAAGATGCACAAAGGTATTAGCTTCAAGGTCTGTCACCTGGCCAAAGACTGAATGACTGTTCAGGTAAATGGATCCAGGGTGTCGTATCAAGGAAGTTACAGAGATAATGGTGCAAATGTAATCATAAATCAGGGAACTGCTTATTAAAAAAAAAAAACAACCACAGTTAAACCATTTACTTAAGAAATGGCTTTATTTCTTGCTTAATCAAACCACATTTAGGCCAATTTGTCTTGTTTCCAGAGCGTCCCCGTGAACAGACCGATGTTGATGCTCCAAACTTAGGCAGCCTGCCCAGCTGGATTCACAGAGAGAGTCAGTCAGTGTGCTGGAGCAGGTGGACGGAAAATGAACTGGATCACTAGCAGGTGCAAAGCCCAAGGGCTGATGTAAATTCATCAGGACTTAGATGGGCCAGTTGGTACTTGGAGCTGAGCCAGCCTCGTCTCACATGTGTTTTCTTTTCTGCAAGTGGGCTGATTGAATGTTCATATGTTCATTGTGTTTGTGGCTTTAGCAACAGCTGCCCCCCCCCCCCCCCCTCCATCATCATCATCATCACCACCACCACCACCACCACACACTCCCTAATTTCATCAGCACAAAGGGACCAATGGTAGGTCTTAACTTTGCATTGCTTAGTCAATTAGCTTTCATGTCACTGCCAGTTGTGGAACCTTTTTTTTGCCGTGAAAACTATCCTCTGTGTTGGAGGGGGGGCTTTGGCTGGACTTTAGTTGTGTAGGACCGTCAACGTGATAAGTCACCCAGAGGATGGAGTCATTCATGAGCAGATTATAGAGATCAATTGCTGGTATTGGTGTTTTGCTCTGAAGCATCTTCCTCTCACAAGTGAAAAGCTCAGCCAGTCAGCGTGTCCTTTGCTGAGCTTATTTTAGTTTGGTTTTCCCGGTGAAAGCCGAGTGAGATGGGCCGAGTATTCAACCCAGATGGTGACGCTTCATGAGGTGAAAGACTGTGGTCCAGCTGTAAATATTTAACAGCGCTGTGATGCTGTCCTTGCCAGATGTCTGCATTAAACAACTCTGATTACACATCCCACAGTTTACATAGTTGGAGAAACAGGAGCATGTGGCATTTGGACGCAGCGGCCGCACTTGTTAGCTTTTTCAGGCATTTCCTTTGAAGAATCTCTTCTGTAGAGCAAAAACATGTTTATTGGATTTTTCACACAAGTCTTCATCAAAGGCACAACAGCATCAGTGCAGTTTGATGTGCAGGTATACAGACGTGTGTAACAGAACCTGTAAAGTCTTAAGAAAAACAAACTGTATATATAAACTGTATATTACTATTTTTTTGTGATCAAATTTTTATTTATTTTTGTATATTTAAGGAACATTGACAAACAATTACAATGTATATTACTTATTATACAGTCTATGGGACAAACATACACACCACATATACATGCTTAGCAGACAATCAGTGCAGACATCAATGTGTAACCTCAGTGCAGATGGACTTAGTCCACTTTGTGGGCAAGTTGTATTTATAAAAAAAAAAAGAGAGATAAGTGGCGTGGCTACATGTGAAAACAGCTTTGCACAACAAATTTCAATGGTTTATTGTTTATTTCATGTGAATACTAGAGGAGTAACTTAGTATTGGAAGTAATGCAGGGAGTGTGCATTTAGTTTCCATGCTTATTGTATTTCCATAACTATGTTAGTGGGTAAATCTACGGAAATGGCCCCTATAACAGTGGAGTGGGATGGGTAAGATGAGAAAAAAGAGGTTAAGTCTTGTATGTCATGGTTGGATAAAACCAATGTTTACCTGGCCTTTTTTGCCAAGCGCAAACCAGAACAGAAGGCGTTATCAAAATGTTGGGGAGGGTCATGCCTTTTTCCCAATCAAGTTGGAGGGTCATAGAAAAATGTATTACTGGCAAAGG
Source organism: Etheostoma spectabile (assembly GCF_008692095.1). Taxonomy (NCBI): domain Eukaryota; kingdom Metazoa; phylum Chordata; class Actinopteri; order Perciformes; family Percidae; genus Etheostoma; species Etheostoma spectabile. Next base: position 21,045,057 of record NC_045742.1, read on the forward strand.
GAGGGTCATGCCTTTTTTGACTGAAGACCCCAAAACCCCTCCAGAAGGTACAAAATTTTTTTTTTTTTATCCTTATTAGGAGGAAAAAACATTGAAAAATGACACTGACATGAGTTTTAAGATGTATAGTGCTTTTTGTGGAAATAAGCAAAGGTGTTTTCTTCACTTTAGGTTAAAGTGTTTTAGGAAAATAAAAATAAAAAGTTCTGTGTTTATTCTGGCAGAAAATCTAGTTTTTGTCACATTTTGATGACATTTAAATTAAACCCATTTTTGCCGTCTTGTACTTGGGCTACCACTCATTGCTTGTTTTAAAGTCTTTCACCGAAAGAAAGTCAAGTTGACCTAATGTAGGTGTTTTGTATTGAAAATGTATACCAACTGATCTGAAGACAAGTGATCATGGCTATGACTCCCAGATAAGGATCTGGGCTATATGCAGTACCAGTCAAGTTTTCCCATTCAAGTAAATGAGAAAGCGTGTCCAAACTCTTGACTGGGACTGCAAGTGTCTGATTAGCTTTCAGAATGGGTCTGTGAACAGAGGAGGGACTGATGGTAACTCGGTCTATGAGTGATCAAAGCCAAAGAAAGCAAATAAGGCAGATCAGCAAATGCTATCAAACCAAATTTGTTACAATACAACCTAATCTGAGCCTTTCTGTATCTGTCAGGATGTCTTTAACATGTTATTGTATCACTTTCCTCAGATGTACAGAAATACAAACAATACTGTTGAACGGTTTATAGATCTTAAGAGAGTTCCCTAGCAATTATACTTAACAGGAACATATCAATTAAAAGCCGGAAAAGGAGCAATGGAAACATTTAGTTAAAATCGTTGGAGAACTGCACTCGTTTCTGGCATGCCCTTAAAATAAATACCACTTAACATCTCACACTCTCTCTGATTCATCTTGTTGCTTCTTAACGAGAGCCGATAATCTCGTCATTTATGATCTGGGCCCAGGGAGTGAACAGTCTTCCCCTCAATAGTCGAGATGCCCTTGAGCAAGGCAGTAAACCCCAGCTGTCCAGCAGATCTGCACAGTTCCCAACAGTAAAAATAAAGTGTGTGTGTGTGTCTTGTGTGTGTTCGTGTGTGTGTTCGTGTGTGTGTGTGTGTGTGTGTGTGTGTGTTCATGTGTGTGTTCGTTCATGTGTGCCATTCACAGCCACCCTGAACCTCATTACCTAACCTCAGTAAGGACGTGTCATTAAAGTCAGCCCTTGGAACATTGAATAGTGTTAGCTCAGATAGCGTTTTATTCTTCAGCCTAACATTTTTTCTAATAACCATTATATGAAATAATTTTCTCCTCTGATGTATGCCTTCAAAGTCACACAGAGAACAGATGCTGAAACATCTGGAGTCTAGTTAACGGCTATTAAAAAAGTCAGTTTGATGGGACACAAAGTCCTCAGCAGCATGGGGGTGGGCTGTCACCCACATATCCTTTAATTGTGACCAGTGCATGATTAGTTAAAACGCAGTATCACATGTACAGATGGAGCGAGCCTCCATATCGGGAATTAATCAGCGTGGACACAAGTGTCATAAAAGCACATGGCAGAGGAGGTCGAAACATCAGAAATATGAGGCTGCAAACTTTTCCACACAAGAGTGAATTGTCTTGACAGACAGATGGCGTAGACGCCCAGTAAAGATTAAGTCCAGAGTCGCAAACATCTACCAAAATAATAAATTCTCAAAGCATTCACAGCATTCAGCAAGAAGTCCCCTTTGCCAGCAGTGTTGCAACAATCTGAAATGTGATTGGCTGCTGACAGGCAACATTTCCCTTAGGTTGAGCGTTTTAAGATGATAATCTATGGATGCTGTTATTAAATTACCCGAGTTATGGTTTAAAACACATGGCCTTCCAGAGAGCAGTGTCAGATATTGGCTGGGGTAAGGACACTTCTTTCTGTACGATATTTAAGAAGAAAACACGCTGTTCTCAGCAGTGTGCGTGCATGCCATTAAAGTTAGTAATGCCTGTACAGCTGTGATGAGCACCCAGTCTGCATCTGGCACCCACAGCCACCAGCCCTGAGTTTCACCTCCTCAACTTTGTAACTTCACATTCTCAACCACAATTTAGTGACTAATTTTCGCTGCTAGTCTGAGATGTAAAGGCGTTGCTGCAACCAGAATGCCAGAAAAGACACTCGAGCTGTACAGTAGACTTTTATTTTCATAAACGGCTTGAGAACTTATTCTGTGGCATATGTGCAGAAATAATGGGTAGAGAGATAAAAGTTGTTGTAATAGTAAGTGTTAATGGGGCAAAAAGTCTTGTGATCACTAAATCGCACATCCCCGGGGTGACTGAATTTTAGTCATACCCTCACTAAGCAACAGGGAATCGCGTCCTTTGCGCGCAACAGCACCCCCCACGCTTTGAAGATTTGAAAGCCCTCTAATTAATAGCATTTTTCCCCCCTTGTGCTAAAAAAGAATGCTTTACTCAATAGTTGGCACTTGGCATACATACCAACACGTTGTCATCCTGATTTACTGTAACTCTTCGTGCCTTTGAGGGCTATGAAGGCTGTAAATGTTGTAATGAAGTGAAATGAAGCAAACAAGGGCGCAAAACCATTTCTCATAGTCGTATAATGGAACAACTTTTTTTTTTTCTTCTTCTTTCTTCTATTACTTTGTTCCCTTCATCTGCAACAGCACGCGGTTTTGGTAGTAGCCTAGCAGATTGCTTGTTTGTTTTTTTGTCGTTCTACTGGAGCTTAATCTCGGGCCAGACATTGGCTGTTGAACCATGTTTGGCTGTCAGAACAGACGAAAGTGTAATGCCATATGCCTAAACATACACCCAGGCTCCTTTTTTTTGAGAGGTAAAAGCCCCCTATATGCCAACAGCTGGAGAGGAGATGTGGAGACACCTGCGCACCAAATGAACAGCAAACGTCGCTGCTTGCGGGAACATCTGGAGGTCTGTGTGCCGATAAACCATTCCAACACATACTCCTCCATCAGGCTGGAATTCCCGTGCTTATAAGGTCAGACATGGTTTTGCAGCTAGTCAGGGATGTAGACTTAAACTACTTTGAGCTTGCCCAACACAGCCAGCGGGGGTGTTTGACATAATACAGCTCATCCCCTCACCGCAGGAAAGGGTTCCCACATCTGAGATGAGGTATAGAAGACATTCAAAACATAACTTTTGTTGTCTGTCTTCTTATGGTCTTTCAGTGGCTCTGCTGGAAAACCACACAAAGAGGCAATGGGAGTTCACGCTGCTTTCCAGAGAGGGAGATTTCTCGCCGTCGGGGTTTAACAACTATGTTTACTTGAGCGTCACAGCTGGAAACATGCAGTATGTCATCTTGTACCCAAATGGGGTAGGCCCCTATGGAAAAAGACAGGCCGAAGTGTCTGTCAGTAAACTTGTCTGATTCATTCCCAGCAGTAAGAATAAATGATACATCATTACTGATTATCTTTTCATCCATGCTAAGGGGCTGCATGTGTCACTGCTTTGGAGATGTTAGGTTATCCAACCCCTAAGCAGATGTCCAGCACAAAATACAAGTTGTCTGGTCATCTGTCCTCAGCCATTGAGAGTCTTCATGCTCACTCTCTTACCATCATGTATGCCGACACTCCAAAAGTGTGTCCGAAAGCAATCTCGTACATTGCACGACTCGACGAAGAGAAGGCTTTGGGTGGTCTTGTTGTGTTTCCAGTGCTGAGATTCTTTGTCTGAAGACTCTGGGAATCCTCCAAAGATGTGATCACAAACCGGCTGTTGTAACAAAAAGCGACTTTAAAACCAACTGCGTTTTAAACTCTGAATCCTTAGCACGAAACATTTTTGGTGTCAGAGCCGGTCATGTCTCGAGCGTGCTACAGTCAGGTCAGCACGTCCTTCAGAGTTCATGTGAATGTAGGTCGACCAGAACTGGTCACATTAGAACACAAGCATGCGGTTTGTCCCGCCACTCACACGCCCATGGGAACACCCCACCACCGTAGCATAGCTTTTTCCTGTTTTTAGGGATGAGCTCAGACCAGCTCCATCAGATCCTTTCTTTTTTTACCTCTGAATAGGGCAGGGACCAGGTGCCGTCTGAATGGGTATTGCTCTCAGATTAACCACAATTCATGTCCTCCTTTTGTATAAAAAGGTGAATTTTAGAGCAGCCGTGTCCAGGTGACTGTCTCAAACGGCAGAGACACAGACAAAAGTGACTTGGGTTACAGGATGGGTTACAGCCCCAATGGGACAGACAATGACTTGGTCACAAATGAATTTGCTGTCTCGCATCTTTTTCAAATGCCCCAAGTTGTCTCTGTGCAAACATTATACCTCAAGAATAGAAAAGGCCACTTGTAAAATGGGTTTCGCTCTCAAGAAACTTGGATCACTCAGTTGTTTGCTTCACGGAATTAATATAAGGTGGTCTTGGCTGGTGTTCATATTCTGAGGAGAGTTTCAGTGTATAAAGCAAGTGACCTTCTTGAATTTTCCATACTTATTGTTATTTTTATTTTTTTTTCACCAGGAGAAGTTACTGCACAGAAATAGCGAATTCCATGCCACAGAGGATAACAGGGGCATTACTCAGAGAGCGAAAAGAAGTCCCGGCAGGCAGCCAGAAACAGGTATGTGTGTTTGGATTTATCATCATTTACTAATGCTGTGTCTTTTGTCCTTACACATTGACACAGAAGTTGTATACTCTAACTTCACCCTTCTGTATTTGTCAGGCTCAAACTCCAAATTCAGTACCCTTAATGACAAAGAGTAAGCGCAAACCATTGTTCTCTGGTGTGCACCTGCATCAGTCTATTTTCTGGATATGAACTTGGCAAAGGCCTTGTCATCTGCTGAGCAATCGTTTCTCCAACTCTTGTTTGTTTGGTACATTGTTGGTGGGCTTAAAGCTCTTACAAGAGTTTGTTAATGGTTTCTCACTTTTTGTGGAATTGATTTTTTTTTTTTTACTGCTCTGTGCTTACTGAACAAAGCTGCTCCTCCACATAATGTTGAAGAGTTTATAGAGCAAGAGATTAAATGGAATGGGATTGATTATCTCTTGGATGGCAAACAAGGACAACAGTGAGTTTGGGAGGGTTTCACCAATTCAAAACACACAGCGAAGCCCGCGTTGATTTCCCCTGTCTCCAAATAATATTGGGTCCCCCAGAATATGGTTTCTACCTGTCAGGTCTGAACCATCAGAAAATAAGACCAAAAACCCCAAATCACTTTGTAGTACATGCAAGCATTTTAAGGAACCAGTTGTCTTTTTCTGAAAGAGTTTATCATCTGAGACATTGATGGCTTTTGTGAATTCCACTGAATTGATTTATTGTAATTAATAGCTTTGCAGAAAACCATATGGCCAATATGTCTGAATTGGCTTTTGTAGTTTTTTTTTTTTTTTTGTTTAGAATGTGAGCTATGCAAATACAAATAAAAATGCAGAGCCTTTGAAGTTTCACGTCTGAGTGCAACAAGTGCAGCATGATCACAAGGCATTCCAATGTCTGTGGCGTGACACTGAATACTTGGGGGGAAGTTTAGTGATTGTGTTTAAATTACAAGAAAAAACTCACCTTTGAGACTTTCTACATAAATCAGTAAAGTCCCGAGCCTCTAAACACTAATCATTCCCAGGTCTCTCCTCTGCTCTCAGCGCACAGACAAAGCTTTTGTAATCTCAGCCTTAGGTGTGTGTGTGTGTGTGTGTGTGTGTGTGTGTGTGTGTGTGTGTGTGTGTGTGTGTGTGTGTGTGGTGTGTGTGTGTGTGTGTGTGTGTGTGTGTGTGTGTGTGTGTGTGTGTTGTGTGTGGTGTGTGTGTGTGTGTGTGTGTGTGTTGTGTTGTGTGTGTGTGTGTGTGTGTGTGTGTGTGGTGTGTGTGTGTGTGTGTGTGTGTGTATGGGCACTCCTAACGGGCACCAGATTCCAGATAGGGCTGCTCGTTAAGAGAAATCTATGCGGATGCATCCAGTCATTTAGCCAGAGGAGAAACACTGGCCATATGTTTTGAGGGGGACTCAAACTGTGAGGTTTTAAGGTTAAATGGCCTTTGTAGTTGTAATGACATGGTAAACACAAGAGCAGCGAGACGGCTTTTTGAAAAGGATTCTTCAGCTGCACACACAGATGCACGCTAAGTGCATTTTGTCTTTCAAGCACTGACATAGATGCCTCACCAACATACACACACACACACGCACACACGTTTGTAACGGGGAGACACACACACATGGACGCACACTTTCATCTTCATTCTCCATCTGGGCTTAATTCAAAGAAAAGGATTTTGGCAGGATAAAGTATCTCTCTAATGATCTTCTCCAGTTCCACTGCCTGTGAATGCTTAAGGCACTTGTTCATACAGAGGAGGTGAAACCACACTTACAAATTACTACACTAGAAGATACCACAGACTGACATACCTCCACTCCAGTGCTCAGTGCCGAACATCTGAATCTGTTATTTTAGCCCGTTTTTAGGATACCTACACGGAATGAGCTGGAGATGTTACCCGAGATGATAATTGTTCAGGAGACCATATCAAGCTAAATCACACTGTTTTTGTTTCTTACAGAATCGACTGGAAGGGAGAGAAGGAAAGAGAAGAAAAAAGGTAATACATAACTCAGCCTACATTTCTGTGAACCTGGTCATTGATTAGACTGCTACCTGCTGCCTACTATTGGACATATCCTTGAGATGGCGTCCAAAATCCAATAACCGTATTAGCTTAAAGTGATTCAATATTTGATTCTGTCCGCCGGGCACATTATTCCTGCTTCTTGCCTTTGTTTGTATCAGAATTGTCAATTCGAATGTTGCCCTTGGAAGCAAATGTGTTATTCCGGGCTATATAAATGTATTTAAACTTGACAGTCAAAAGAGTAACCTGCTGAGTTTTTAGTTTGAAATCCATTTTGCTTTCTCTCTTTTACAGGGAAAAAAAGGTCTGTGCCGGGCCCCCCTGGCCCCCCGGGCCCACAGGGGCCACCGGGCATCCCTGGAATCCCCGGTATTCCAGGAAGCAACGCTGTGGGGCCCGCAGGACCCCCTGGACCCCCCGGGCCGCAGGGACCTCCAGGCACTCAAGGTCCAGCAGGTATTAAAATTTAAAATAGAAACGGCGCAACAACGCACTGAGGTAGCCAAGACTCGAACCAGAGGGCTGGAAAACTGGAAAGAGATTTGTTCTTAGATTACGGTATTTTCCCGCACGGAGACAAGTTCCCACACTAGAGGGGCGCTCAAGTTGTCAAAATCGATGAACTCATCGCCTTCACTGTGAGAGTTTCTGATGTCAAACACAGTGTGGGAGAGCAGTGATCGTTCTTTAAACTATGTCAGTGTTTGTTTTTGTTTTAATCACCATCGTCTTCTTTGTTCCCCAGCAGTGTCGAAGGCCAGAAATTTATCGTGTCTCTCTCTCTTCTCGTTGCAGGGGTTATCGATAAGACGAAAACAAAAGAATTCCAGGTAGAGTTTGTCAGCCGTTGAAATTAAATTTTACCCCTACACACACACACACACACACGATCCCTGATGAAAGAGCTGTTCTCTTGTTTTGCTGTGTAACCAGATTAGTCACTAGAGATCTTGTTATTTTGCTTTTCAGCCTGCAGTGGTTCATTTGCAAGGGCAGGAGACAACCATCCAAGTGAGAGAAGGTGGGTCTTCTGTCTGTTCTTCGTTGTAGTTGCGCCAGTGTCTTTGACGCAAAACAATAAACATGTCAACGTCCTTTGTTAAAGGCCTGGCTCTGTAACTGCTCAACTATACACAGACTTACACCAGAATAAATATAAGATTTAATGCTTTAGAGGGCTAATAATACTAATAATCCCTAAAAGATTATAGTAACCCTAAAGTGATCCTCATTGCATGCTAGCAGATTTGTCCTGCATCACTTTGTCAGTCTAAAAGGAGCGTATACGCATCCTTAGCAGCTTTGTATTTTCCCCCAGTACTGAGCGCTGGTTGGAGTTAAACACCGCTGAAAGCTGTTTATGCTGACTCTTTGCCTCTTGTTTGTTTGTTGTGACATGTTTAGATCTGTCTGAAGGCATCCTTAGGAACTGGAAGATGGTGTCCATCCATCACCGCGTGTTTAAAATGCACTCCCGCTCCGGAGAGCTGGAGGTGCTGCTGGACGGTGTCTACTTCATATATAGTCAGGTAGAAGTGAGTACGGTCCTTGACGTAACTCTTATAATTTACAGCTTAGAGTCAAACAAATTGGCAGTTGTTCTGTAGCTAAGCTTAAAAAGAAACAACAGCGTGCTTTGCTTTTCCATAAATGTTTGAGTTATATTATGAGACATATTTCTTTTCCCTCTCCCTGTGGCTAAAACATCTATAACTTGTTTGCTACTGTGATATTCCAGCTGTTCCAGCTTTAAGTAAGCTCTATAATATTCTATGTGTTTGTTTTGACTACCCCACTCAGTCTCTTGTAAAAGTGTATGTCTCCGCCAGGTGTACTACCTCAACTTCACCGACATCGCCAGCTATGAGGTGATGGTGGACTCCAACCCGTTCCTCCGCTGCACCTGCAGCATCGAGACGGGCCAGCGCAAGTTCAACACCTGCTACACGGCTGGGGTGAGCCTGCTCCGCGCCGGCCAGAGGATCTCCATACGCATAGTGTATGAGGACACGCTCATCAGCATGACCAACCACACCACCTTCCTGGGAAGTGTCAGACTTGGAGAGGCTCCATCTGCTGGACAGAACTGATAATTACACAACCACCAGCCCTCTTCATGAAATGCCCCCTCCCCTGTCTCGCACCTGTTTAGAGGAAACTAAAATTCTCCCGGGTCATCAATTTTTGGGGAAGCCGTTGGTTGACTTTTGTTCACTTTCACAGTTGTGTATTAAGAAAAAGACAATATAGACTGTTACGCTTCCCCCCCCCTCCCATTGATTCTGTGCAAAGAGATCAGCCTTGATGAGCCTCATCAAACAAACGGTTCTATTTATAGTCACCATTTCGTGTCAACACAGACGGCATCTCTCTTTATAACAAGGAAGGACACTGCGCTGACATATACTTAATATTTACATATTTTTAAGTGCTGTTGAATGATAATCTTGTATCTCCAAAAACACCAGCTATGTTTTATCTGCAGTTTGTATACTTGGTCATTTTAATTAGTTTAATTGTATTAACAGTAATAAGTAAGTGGTTTAACAAGGGGTTTAAAGCTCCATATGCCCCAGGGTTATAAACATAACAAAAAAGTTAATATACATGTTCAAAGCAAGTATATACCTATGCAAAGCTGAGAATAATCTACTAAAACTGGAGTTATAAGGTATTCACAGAGCAACAGCACTATATATTTTGCACACATTTGCACTACAGCATCCCTGCAGAATATCAGTGATATGTTTTGTTACAGTGCTATTGTTTAGTTGCCGTATGAATGAATCCATGTGGAAAAATGATAGTTGTTTATACATCTCTGTACATATTGTATATAAAAAGGGATATACTTTTGTAAATGGAGTTGATTGATGGATTAAAATGTTTCATTTTCTGTCTAAATGCATTTGTCTGTGTCTTGTGTTTGTGTAGCGGGTGGTATTGATTTTAAAAGGTCAAAAACATCTCTTTTATGCTGGACTCCGCTGGCACGAGTATTGACAAGAACAAATGATGTTCTTTGAATGAGGCCTTTTGTCTTTATTAAAATGTGGCTTTTACTTTGACTGCAAGTTTCACAATGCAATGCAAATTTGGCTGTCATCTTCATACAATTTAAATGAGTTCCATCTTGAGGCCGAGAGAAGATAGTTCCTCATTTAGAAACTGAACGTTTAGGTTTCCGGGGTTAACTGATGTGTGATCTCACCCATTTGAGTAACTTGAGGACACCCAGTATGTCTCACTAGTCTCAAAATGCTTTACAATGCTTTATTATCATTTACAGCGTTTATGTTTTGTCTTAGTCTTTTCCTGGTGCACAGAGCCAGTGTTTTAGAACGAGATTTTCGCAAGCTCCAAGGGGACATAATTCTACAATTAAATCAGCCACGTTCTGAGGGAGTCAATGGGAAAATGGCCAAGATGTCTAATACAAGGGAGGTATGTCACTGATTATGCAGGATGGAGTCATCTTGGACATTGTACTACTGAGATTTATACCATTAGTGAGTATTTAGATAGCGCTGCAATAATAATTTTTCTCCTAATGCTTTGTTTTCTCTCAGGACATAAAGCCAAGTACTTTGCAAAAAGCTCAGAGTTCTCTGAAGGTATTTTCCAGAAGAGTAAAACGGGAAGAGGGCAGAGGTGGGTTGGAGCTGAGAACAGAGAATGTGTGCATTAGTTACGGTCTAATCTGGTAGTGAGACCATAAACAGTATACGCTAAGTTAATAAACTTAAAGTGTTATGTTTATTTCCTCCTCTTGCCAGCTCCAACATCATTCCTGCAGTTAACAGCTAACACTAACAAACAGCCAGACATAAGAGGTAAAACTAAATTCAAGTCTTGGGCTTCAGCATCGTACCGTATGCCATTATTTTGAATACGTGTATCTTGCCTTCTCCCATAGGAAATATAGCAGTGATCCCTTGGACAGTTTCTGCGCAACAGGGAAATACAATTTCACAAAAGGAAAACAGAATTGTTGTCCAAGAACAGGGATATTACTTGGTGTTTGGACAAGTATGGTGTCACTGTAATTCAAGCATAACTAAATTGAAATTATATGTGATTTGTTCCAACTGTTCCGCTAATGTTCTGCTTAATACACAGGTTTTGTTCAAGAGCCCAAGTACAGTTGTGGGTCATGTCATTCGAAGTTGGGGTTCCACTAGAACAGGGATGACATCAACAGAGCTCTTGTGCTGCCTGCAAGAGATGCCCGATGAAACTCCTGCCAATACATGCTACACTGCAGGTCAGTGAATGCTGGCCTGCATTGTGGCCGATTAAAGAAATAGTTTAACATTCTGAAAAATACGCTCATTTGCTTTTTTTTTGCCGAGAGTTAGATGAGAAGATTGATATCACTCTTGTGTCTACGGTAAATATAAAGCAGATGGTTAGCTTAGCTTAGCAGGGGTGTAAAAGCGACACATTGCGGTTGTACAGCTGTTATGTGCCACGTCAGACTATGTTGTGGCCGGGAGTAGTGACTTCCTGGAGTTTCATCACCACCTTGAGGTTTCCAGACTTCGTCTGGCCGTTTGCACTTTGGTTTTTGTAGAGAAATAATACATGAGTTGTTATATGTTTCTTTAGTGAGCTTTAATGGTGCTGGTTTTTGGAGGAGGATTTTGTTACAGGCTTGCTGTTTCCACTCTTTGTGCTACGCTATGCTAAGCTAACTGGCCGGCTGTAGCTTTATGTTTACATTACAGGAATGAGAGTCGTATCAATCTTCTCATCGATCACTGGGCAAGAAATTGTATTTGTGCTTATTTCCCAAAATGTTGCACTATTCCTTTAACTTCAGCAGCCTCTAAACCACATGTGTCGAACTCAAGGCCCGGGGGCCAAACCCGGCCCCTCGCAGGTTTTATCACTTGTCGATTTAGGTTCACAATAAATTTAATCTAGTTGTGCAATGAACCCAAAAAGAAAGGAAACTGTTTTTCAAACTGCAATTACGTTGCATTTAATTGAATTTTGAGACTCAGAAATTCCCACCGAAGCAGAGTTTTCTTATTCAGGCTGTGAAACAGGTTGCTGTGAGTCAGCTGCTTTTAAAAATGTAATTTCTTTTGCTTGATTTGCTAAACTCTATGATGGTTAGGGACCTTTTTTGCTAACTTTTGTAGGGCTTCATGTCAACAAAAATGCAATAAAAGTAAAAAAAAAAGCAAACAAAGATGTTGGAGAAAGCAACACAAATGATGAAAAATGCAACATATATGAAGAAAAAAGCATCACTCTTTTATACAGTCAACAATATTTCACTTTTCTCAAAAAAAGCATGTCAATAAACGCTAAATGTCTGGAACTGGATGGCTTTTTTATTTTCCAGTGTGCAAAATGAGTTTGACACACTTGTTCTGAACCATTTTCTTAAAACACCAAAGGAGGGAATAATATATTTTGTAAGATTGGCGTTGCCAAGAAGCATTGAAGCTGGCCTAACTAGGAAACATTATGTCAGTTTTTCCTTTCATTTGTGACCCATCTTGTTTGTCCTCTGATGCCGTCTTCTATGTGTCCTCTGCTACAGGCATAGTGCAGCTGAATCAGGACGATGAGCTAGAATTGGTGATACCATACAGGCCCCATGGCCTCATCTCTATGGACGCAGACGAGACCTTTTTCGGTGTCATACAGCTAAACTGAAACAAGACAATATCAAGATGATAACCATGGAGTTTGTTGCTGCCGGATGTAGGAAACTGACACTGAGCCGTGTCAGGGGATGCTGATAAAGGACCGAGTGACAGCATCAGGAAAACTGTCATTAATCTTATAATGAACTTTTTAAATAGACGTTTCATGTGTCCGTTTTTTAAATAACTTAAAAAACTACTTTTTAAATCCTACCACCATCCAAACCATTGTGGCGGTGTATCTTTCAGTTAGTCCACCTGGGCCTGTCCCCTAGCATTGTTTATGTGTGCTACCACATCCTTTCATCTGTCTATTTTAGCATGTCTCTTTGTACCCTCCACCTCCGCGCCGTCTGTTTATTGTTCCTCTCGTCTATTTCAGAATGGTTTCCGTTTTCCTAAGACTATGTCAGGAACAAACAAAGATAAAATGGATATCTGGGCGTATCAACACTGTAAAATACGTTGTTATTATTATATCAAATTGAAGTTGTTATAAATTGGATAATGTGCCTTTGTACAAATACATTCTCAGTTGGTATTTCTGTTCATAACTAATTTTGAAGGTATACATTTGTAAAATTGGTTACATTAAACACAGATACATGACCATATTTGTCTGTTTATATCCAAATTGAAAAGTTCCTTATTCAAGATGTTTTCTCTAGAGAAAGTGATATATCAGTAGTCAAGCCTTTATTGTCTAAATATAGTATCCACAGTGCCTATCTGGTGTCCACAGCTGTTTTCTCTCTCCCTTTTTTATGAAGCATGGCTATAAGAGGGTGTGTGTGTGTGTGTGTATATTAAATGAGCTCTGACAGCAGTAGTGGTACAGTTTAACAGTAGCAGATGCACTAGCAGAGGGAGGATGGTCAGACATATGTTCTCCAATCTCCTACTACTCTGGTCAATCAGCCATGACCTTTATATAACTGGACTGACATATCACGAGCCAAAGGTAGGCTCAAGATTTTTTAATATAATTGTCTTTGTTTTAGATGTTCTTGTTATATTAGGTTTCCATGGTTTACTCTTTGATTATGATTAATGTTCCTTTCATTTCAAGGAGCAGTCCTGGAACAACCAGAATCTCTTTTCTGTCCCTCTGGATTTGGATGTAAGGCTTAGAAGACTAGACCTGTCCAATAACTTCATCACACAGTTGCATACACTTGCTTTGCCATACTTGGAACAGCTGGACCTGAGCTCCAACCAGCTGGATCTCATCTCCGAGGGCGCTTTTGAAAACCTGGCTCGACTTGAGGAGTTGAATTTGTCCAGAAATGTGCTGAACAACAATGTGGGCAGTAATGGCAGAGCCCTCCAATCCATTAGTAGACTGAAGAGTTTGGACATATCATTGAATGGTTTGAGTGATGATGCTTTGGAACTGTACCTTCAAAACAAATCATCTCTTGATGAACTGAAGATGACTGGTAATGTTTTAACAAGACTTTCACACAACTTGTTCAAAGAGAGTAAAGGTCTGAGGGCCATTACTCTTGATGACAATCAGATATCGGTGATAGAACAGGGGACATTTGAACCACTGAGCCAATTAGAGATGCTAAACTTGGCCAAAAATAACCTCGCTCATATCTGTGATTTTAAGTTGCAGCAAGTTAAATATCTGAATCTGAGTCGAAACTCAGTAGAGTTCTTTGTTACGCGTGAGGATGACCAGTTGTACAGGCTTGAAGTTCTTGATCTAAGTCACAACAAACTTCTTTATTTCCCAATTGTTCCCAAAATGAACCGTTTGAGGTATCTTCATTTACAGAATAATTTAATTGGCGCCTTAAATTCAGAGGCTACGATGGTATCAGAGGCCAATGCTCTTTATAACGAGATTATAAATGAGAAAAACGTTAGAAAAAATAACCTTCACTCCAACTGGAGGCTGATGCCACTGGTTTATATTGACCTGAGCTACAACCACTTCAGTTCTTTCCCACTGGAGACTTTGAGCCATCTCTTATCTTTAGAAACTCTGAATTTCAGTTACAACTGTTTGCAAAACATCACCTGGAATATAAGGAATGATGAATCGGGATACCGTCGGCAGCTTTTCTTTCCCTCCTTAAAGTACCTCGACTTGCAGAGTAATGGACTTGTAGACATTTCTCCACTATTTTTCAATGCCCTCACGCAAATAGAAACATTAAATCTACAAGACAATTCTGTGCAACCTTGTGCCTCTGTGGACCAATCAACTGAGCAAATAAATCTCAACACATCTTGTGTTGTCTTTGGACGGTTAAGGACTCTTAAACACCTCAATCTTAAAGAAAATAACATCAAAATGCTTCAACCAAACACGTTTTTAAAAAACTCTTTGGTTTCTCTGAACCTTGCGAGAAATTCACATATGGGAATGCAAGTGAGCTCATTAGAAGGTGTGCAAAAGACTCTTCAGTCCTTGATCATCAGTGAAATGAACATGACCAGCTCTGATCTGTCTTTACCCTGCATGCCCGTGTTAACTCAGCTAAACATATCTAATAACCATCTAGATGTGATGCCCAGCAGTTTGAGCTGCTCTCCTATGAGAGAAATCGACATAAGAAATAATCATTTTGTATCTTTAAACCATTCTTTGTTTCTTGCTTTATCAGTGCACCTCAATCGTATGTATATCAGTGGAAATCATTTCAACTGTTGTGACAGTAAATGGCTTACAATCCTACATGAGTTGAAGGGAAAACTGCCTGATGTCAGTGACACTGTGTGCTTTACAAGTGACAGTAACATTGCGATGACAGAGTATCTGAGAAACCCTTCAGTGTATTGTTTGCTTCATACAAAAGCACAGGAAATCCACTTTGGAACAGTGATCATAATTGTTTTATTTGTAGCTGTGATATTAACAGTGTTCATGATATTCACCAGGAAAGTGTGTGGCACACAGCGATCATTTATAGTGTGAAAAATCTGTTGTCATTGGTTTATGCATATGCACATGTGTTATACTGTATAAAGTAAGCAAAGCAGATACAGCCGTGAGAAACTTGAACTAACTGAAGCATAAATCCTGTGTTTGCATGATCCATTTTACTGTAAACAGAAGTGGCTGCTTGGATTGTAAAAACTAGCGTAATCGTATTAATCTTGTAGAACATGCATTACGCTGTGTGAACTGTGCAGTGAAAATATTATGATTCAAATTGGCTTTATCGACTCCCAAGATGTTGCGTTAGGGTGCGTGCCAAATCGCTAATCATGCAGCGAATTGGTGATTGTGAAAATCCTTGATTGTGAAATGTTTGCTTGCAACAAAAAATTTAGCCTTGGCTCAAATTTTGATGACATCTGTTAGGCCTTGCACAACATTCCTAAAATCTGAACTCCTGAACAATTCAATAAAGAAACGCCAATAAGAGACCTTTTACAAGTTTATGTATAACTATATGATAAAGTATGTATATATAAATATTTATATATATATATATATAATATATATATATATATATATATATTTATTTATTTATTTTTTTAAATGTGTGTGTGTATTTACAAGATCCACTTTAATACATATCACTTTCTGCACCTGTTTGTGTTTTGTTACATATAATTGATGTAACTCTGACCCTGGTTATGAAATACAATGGTAAATATGGCAACAGTTATGGTGTACATAATATATGCTGTACCTAATAACCAGAATATGTTGGCAGTCTTCATTTTAGAATATGAATTCCCCATTTCTGCACCTGCTAAATAAATCACTGAGGTTTGGAGGGGAAGAATTGTGGTTTCTGTGAATTTCTGCTTTTAGTTGAGCAACTTGAATTCCACCAAGTCGTAAAATGTGGAAGGGTTATTATTTATTGTAAATTGCGTTCTCACCGAACCGATCCTACTTTTAAATAAAAAAGACCCTCTTTGATTGGGTTGATGGTCCTAATCGATAGAAAAATTGATAGAAAAATAAGAAAACATAAGGTAGATTCAGTTGTTGCAGCAGAACCACAGAAACAACGGAATTAAATAAATTGTAAAGAATACATTTTTATTCTAAATACCGTAAAGAAAGTAGCACAAATACATAATAAGATGTACATTAACTAAATAAGAATAGGATAAAAAAGAAACTTTACAAGACAAAGTGACAGTGGTGTAAACAGTATCAGCAGAGTCAACATGTAAACAGTGTACACAAGACTAACATGTGTGTGTGTGTGTATATATATATATATATATATATATATATATATAACACACACACTATATATATATGTATATATACATATATATGATTTAGTAGTACTACTTAGTATCTGTCTGCATTTATATAACTTATAAATATAACGCAAGAATCGATGTAACATATTAACATCATATGGTACATTATGGTATAGTGAGGGATTTGAGGCATAAGGTGAAGTGTATATAGTATACCATAATACATAGTATAGTACAACAAGTATATAGTATAAGTATATGCCGCAGCAATATAACATAGTATAACTTAGCGTAAGATATAACATGTGTTGTGTATAATAAAGCAATATAACAGAATAGAATAGACAATAAATATAATATGGTGTCAAATATAACAAGAATATATCAACAGTATGGCGATGGATGTGGTCAATCCAGCAAAGAGACAATGGAGAGGAAGCGGTGAGTGTCTCCAGTGAACCAGACACTGTGGAGAAAGGGCTCTGTGTGTGTATAGTCCGTGGTTCACACTGCCTGATGGCAGCAGGTACAAAAGAGTGCCCTGCAGTGCTCCGTCTGGCACTTGGGTAAAATGATCCGGTGGACAAACGAGATGCCCGTCTCCCACATCTTGTCATGGAGAGGATGAGAGGGGTTGTCAATCATCCTTCTCTCCGCCACTGGTTTCAGATTGTCCAGTTCCTGCCCAACCACAGAGGCCTTCCTGTCGAGTCAAGTGGCCTCTGTAGCCTTGGTGCCACCACCCCAGCACACCACAGCAAAGCGCTGTGCGCTGGCTACTACAGTCTTCAGGAGCCTGTTACACACACTAAAGGATCTGAGTGTCCTCAGGAAGAACAGTCTCCTCTGTCCCTTCCTAAAGAGGGGGTCTGTGTTGTAGGACCAATCACGTTTTTAGTTTTATTTGAACCCCACGATACTTTTATGAGTGCACCCTCTCCACTACCTCCTCTGGTATTCCACCACCAGCTTTTTTGGCTGATATTGAGCTTTAGGTGATTGCTGTCGCACCATAAATGTGCAAAATGCCTCATGACATGTTGCATCGTAAAATGAATATAAAATTCAAAAGACTCTATTACAATCTGAGCAAGTAGCTCAGGGTACACTGGGGAGAAACTGCTGTTGCAAGAGGATATCCTGTTAAGCAATCCTCCTATTGTCTTCTTATTTATACATTCTTCTCTTTTATAACTGATGCAAAGTGTCATTTTGCAATTCTCATGCTCATTACCACTTTGTCCACTGGGTAGAGCCAGGCCTGCGATGCAAGCATTAGTGCAAAAAGAGCCAATATGCCTATCAATCTAGCTCTTGAGAAATATAACTGTAGGAAACGTCTTTGTTGCCCCACCCACAAGATTTACTAGATCAAGTAGCAGCTTGACAAGTTCAAGCAAAGAGCACTGGAAGAAAACAACACCGTGTGGATAGTATTAGGTGGCAAACCATAGGAATGCAAGTAGAAAATTGCATTCATTCTTCTACTTGGTGATTAATGGTAGCTGACATTTAGACAGTAGCAGCAGCTTGTTGGTTAGCACATTAGAGCAAGTATTGAAAATGTGTATCACTGTCACTAGACTAACTGTATTTCCTGTAAAGCCCATCTTACAAGTAAAGGATTGTCATCCTGACCCGAGACTCTGGAAGTAGCTCTCAGGATAATTTGATATTGCATCAAATATAGCACAAGATTGCCATTTGTGTTGCATATATCTCCGCATCCAGCTGTTTGTTCTGCTCAAATGTTCTGTAATTGTGCTATTTAGAAATCGGATGACAAATGCATTCTGCTCCCAACACATTTTTGCAACAAAAATTCACCCAAGAAAATATAATACAGATATCTTCCAAACAATATTATTTACAGTACTTTGACAATGCATTCTTTTAAATGGAAACAGGAGATTTAAGACACATAGGCTACAACTTGTTTAAATTATTCAGTACACACTTAAATGGGTCTGACTTGGTAGTAGCTGTATTATGTATAGGATAAAATATATTAATATAAACTAAATATTACTTTTTATGGGCAACTACTGTGAAGTTTTCTGGCTTCAGGGCCTCTTGTTCCTATGGGTCCTTGTGGCTGTTGTCGTCCTGTCCAATAATCCATAGACTATTTCATCTAGCTGACACTTTAATCAAAAGAGATTTGCAATAAGTGCATTCATGAGGGCATTTACCCCCAAACATTACAAGAATCATATTGCCTTCATCAACTATGCTGAAGTAGCTGGGTCATTCTTAGCAAATGGTGCCATTTGTGTCCCCATGATATAATCAAGAATAAGTTGTGAAAAAATGGGTTGATACACATTTTTTCAAGCTTTCTAACTAAAGGAACCCCTTCTCCACTACATAAAACAAGGTTAATGCCTCAGTGTTTATTAATTTTAAAATAATTACTCTGACTGTAGTGCAGACACTCAAAAATGCCATGTCCCCAGTCAGTTTTTTAAACTTCAGTTGCAAATATAAGTAATAAAAATCAAATAATTTTATTTATTTAACTATAGTTGCAAATAACTACTTTTAATACTTCTCACCACATGCTATTTGTTAAATTAAAAACATATTTTGATATTAAAAATCTTGAAATATGGTCTGTCCCTGAGTTCACTGTCCCCCACGTTACTCTGATGAAAATCCTTCTGGACATTCCCCCTGATTGATCTACTTCAAGCGCAACATTTAAAATTTCACATGACAAGATTAAATAATGTGTGATATTGGAGGATTTTCTTTGTGAATTCACAAATACTGATCTGGCTGCATTACATTGATCGTGGTAACGTTGCACGGGTCGGGCCCTCTGGCAGGAACATGCTATTGCAGCGTCTAGTCTGCCTAAGCCAAAGAAGACGAAGCACGGGCAGACTAGCAGTCCTTTCCTTAAATATCATGTAAAAAGTTGGCTATTGTGACAGATAGTTTGACGAAAGATCAGGCCACCCAGTAACATTTACGTTATGCCCCACCTTTCCTTCAAATTTGATAACTGAACAATTTAACGCTAGCTTACTCAAAGCTGCAATTACTAAACAGCGTTTTCAACATGGCGGGTAGCTAACTAGCTATTATTGAGAATCTTTGGTTACAAGCTCTCATTGACCACCGTCGGTCGGTGGCTGAAGAAACAGCAGGATTGCAACAAACCATCGAGGACAAGAAGATGAACCTCCACAACCAGAACCCTAACGCCGTCCACAGACAAAATTGCAACTAGCGAACAACTTTATTGACATTTTGGCTAGCTAGCTAGTCAGCTAACGTTAGCTACCTAGCTAGTGCGGTCAGAGCCCGGTCTCCAGTCCGTCCCCGGCGACCATGACTCCTCAGCAGCAGGTTGTTCACCGCGAGCACCACCCCACCATAATCACACAGAAAGTGCAGTTAACTGTCAAACTGTTTATGCTGGAAAATGCCCGGAATACACTTGAAAAAGAACTTCTCAATCTCATCAACACGGTAAGTTACCTAGCTAATGTCACATATCTTTAGCTACATATCAGGTTATCGCTAAAGTTAGCTATCTCCAAAATTAATTTAGCTAAACATAGCTATCCCGCAAGCCACATGGTCAAACCGTGCTAACCTTAACGTTACCCCAAACAGATCATTTATAATATGGCTAAGGTTTAAAATGGCAATGCTAAATTTGAATGAAACTAAGCACTATAGAAATGTACTTTAGCCAGAGTACTGTTGCCAGAGCTACAATCAATGCATATTTTCAGTAATAATTAATACTTTTTCCAACTATCTTTAACGTCAGTTGAATAATGTGCAGTCCATAAGGTGTCAGACAATAGGGACTTAATAATGCTACAGTTTCTCACAGCCAAAGATTAATTTTCAGTCTATCAACTAAAAGCATAGCATTAAAATTTACTTGTATTTTCAAATAAAATAACTATATCTTTTCTGCTTTCAACATCACTTCACATACTTGAAATCCTTGAAAATTTAAGAATTTGGGGGGGGGGGGGGAATCAAGTTCTTGAAAGTTTTTTAATATAGACATAAATACACAGATCACACACGGCGTTCAAAGTGCTTGAATTTATATATTTGTTGCAAGAATAGAAATTGAAGTTCTTTTTAATATTTTTTTTTTAATTAAGGAAAAAGGATACATCTCTACTACTCAACTTACACAATTTCTTTCTTTGCTGTGTTATGCAAGGGGGTAAGCAAGCATCTGAAAAACATACTTCCTATGGGGAGGTTCATAGGCTATCAAGCCATCACCTTCTGCTAGCGTTCCATTGACTGCCATTCATTTTGGTGTCACTTTGACCGCAAATAACATTACATCTGAAGCGTTTAAAGACTCTATTTGTCCATTGTTTATTTCTAATGAAACATGGCAATGTATAAAAGGCTCCATTACCTTGTATCTCACATTATGGCCCCGTATCAGCCGTTTTTATAAAAATAGACTAAAGATTGTGGCATAACCATGCAACTTTCTGTTGCACAACAGATAAATTACACAAATAAACGCAAATTTGCTGGGACAGCGCACGTAACGTGAATGGCGCGATGCAAATGAGGCGAGCATGCGAAATTTGCTATTTGCCTGAGTTACAATATTTCAATTTGAGCAAGAATTTGTGACGCTGTGTTGCTGAAGCCTGTCAGTGTTTAAATTGTCCAAATGTCCTGACGTTGTTGAATAGAAATGGATGAACAAATTATAGCTGTCTGTGGGCACCCAGAGCTCTATAGTACCTTGTTATTTGTACTGAGATTCAACAAAAAGTTGTCTTTTGCAAAAGTAAGCAGTGGGAAGTTGAACTTCATGGTAAGTTCTGAAATGATGTTTCTGTTCTTGTGTTGATGGAGCAGCTACAATGCTAGCATAGCCCTGATCGATCCTAACTTCTGTCAGAAAACAAGGATTTTAAAAGTTGTTTGCTTGTCCTCTTGCAGACAGACTTGACAGTATGAATTCAGACTTTATACAAATTGTCATCATAGTGTAATCATTTTGACATACTTTTTAAATGGCTAAATCTGTACCTCAAATAGTGCTGGAAGCAGCGGTCATCCAGATGTGACATTTACTTCCGGGAGAAGCTTTGTGGTCTAGAATTATGATTTTATTAATCCAGACACAACGCTGCTTGATTTTCCTTCCTATATGGGACAACAGCTACAAAGTAATAGTAGTGGTTATTTCGGCCATATTGATGACGGAAATAAACGTTGTGCCTACAACTCTACTCTGGTGGGTAACGTAAGTAGTGTGAGTAACGCGATTAAACACATACGATCCCACGATCAAACTGACGCAATTAAAGCAATGCAAATACTGTTGTAGATAATCCCCCATAATGTGGATACAATGACTAAATGGGTAAAGGCAAAAACTAATACAGCAAGTAAGTCTGGTAAGTTTAGAAAATTACATCACTTTACTGTAATGCAGCTAGGGATGTAACGGTATGAAAATGTAACCTCACGGTTATAGTGACCAAAATTATCACGGTTTTTGGTATTGACATGGTATTTTTAAAAGTGTGTTCAATATCTTCAGAAAGCAGTGATAGGCCTACACAAGCTGAAATAGTTTCAAAAAATGTAACTGTGTTAATTATACAAAAATATAGGCAATAGGCTGGTAAAAACTATTGAAAATTGGCCGCTGAAACACTGACCCGCTGTAGGGTGTCAGGTAAGAACTTGACCCAGAGATGTGGACTGTGAGATCCAGGAAGATTTATTTACAACTCCAACATGAAGTCGTATTTGACGTTACATGTGAAGTTGGATGTGTTCTGAAATATAAGCAAATAATAATGTACATTAATTAGAATCCGACTTACTATGAACATTATTTACCAAAACTAAATAGTAAAGCCACCAGCATATAACAAGAAACAATACTAAGAATTACATTCATTTCTCTGTAATAATTAACATATTGCTCAGTAACACAAACTGAGAATAAGGCACATCTATTAAAGCACACATATCCATAAGGGAGCAAACATAAGCATAAGCATGTGGCTCCACAGGCTAGTCTGTTACTGGCGATTGCACGTTGCTAGCAAACAACCTAAATATCAACACATGGCTGGACAAGTAATAAACAATCTGCACATCTATCAGTCATGCAATAAGAAACACAGCAATAACAATAAATACCTCTCTCTCTCTCTCCAAAGAAACGTCACGTCATAACGTGATCGTAACTTGATGTAACATGACCGTAGTTATTATAGCAGAACGCTTATTGAAGACAATGAGGCAGTAAAACCCACGACAGTTTAGCAAGCTATAGAGTAGTTTTAACTTACGTTCTGGGCTACTCAAATCTTTTCAACAAAGAAAATAAAAAAGATAAAGAAAACAATCTGTTAACAGCTGCTACACTGTGGCCCATTCTCCTGTCTGAGCGCAGTGCGCCTGCGTGGCAACTTCAGGAGCCTTGGATGAAGCTGGGAAGTATTAAACACATGGTTTCCACAGCATGGTAATGCACCGCGATAATCATGATACTTTAAATGAAAACTGTAATTGTTACGTCAACATTTCTACCATGGTTTACCGTTTTACCAGTAATTGTTACATCCCTAAATGCAGCCTTTCAAACCAGGAAAAAAAAACATGATAGTACGATACCCAAAAATTTAACATCTATTAGATTTAATATCTATTGCCAAGCCCAACCGTGAATTTGATGTTTAAGGTGTACAGGAACCCTGACTTAGCTTGTTTCATTTTACCCTCAGGCCTACAAAGAAGTTCAAGAATTCTTGAATTCATCTTTTCCCACTAGTGACTTCCGTGATCTCACAAAAGCTTTGGATACAAAATGCCAAGTCATTGACAAGCTTTCAGCTTTATTAAAAGACCTCACAGTTGGTAAGTGAAGTATTTGTCATATCATTTTAGCTGCTAATGTCAGATTGCAAATATCTATTTGCAAGACAAGTGTAACTTCTTGATATAATATAAATGCATTATCTATCGCCAGAGTGTAAATTGTAATTTCCCCACTGGGGATAAATAAACAGATTAAAGTAAAATAAATTACTTAAGTATTCAGTGTGTGATTATTAAGTGGCACTTGCTTTCTGCGTTTCTCATCTTTACAGAGGCAAAGGTTTTTGTCCAGCCTACTGACAAAAATGGAGTGAGAAAAAATCAACTTGTGCCAGTCGGAGACAAATGGATCCTAACAAAAGAAGTTCTCAAGTTTGGGCCAATGTTGCAGAACTCGCTCATGGCAGGCTCTATAGCCAAAGCTGTCCAGGTGCTTGGAGCCACGCTGTCCCTCCAGCAGTCTAAACATTTCCCCATCTCCCAGCCTAAAGCGGTCCAGCAGGATGACATGATATGCAGCATCACGTCCAGCTACAACAGCGCCGTTTCGACTTCGAGCTCATCCTCTCACTTAAAGGCTAAAGACAAAGAACATGCTGTTGTTTTTGCGGAGGCAGGCCCATCAGACGCTGTGTTTCTTTCACCTGCGACCATTGAGAGGCCCAAGATTAACCCAGAGAGGCCACCAATACTAATACCTCCCATACAAGCTATACTCCCAGAGATCAGTAACCCTAAACCAAGGAAAATAACATCACTAATAGGCTGGGGATGTGTGGATGATGTCCAGGTGCAACACCAAAAACAAACATCCTCTCAGCTGCTTCACTTCCTCAGAACAAAAGCTAAAAACATGGGTGCACTAGAGGTCACTGTCATGGACTGGAATGAGAGAATGTGCCCTTCAAGCTTGCCACAGGTGCCTACAATCCAAACACAAAGCTACCAATTCAGACATGTTGTGACGGATGATCCGATCAATGCACCAGCTCCGAAAATGTTGTGTGCAGACATCGAAAACCAAGCCCCTGTCTTCAGGGTAAAAAGAGTGGAATCAAGTGGCTCTCTGACCTACACTTGTGTGATTTCAACAAAGACTGAACTGTGGGATATTGGAGACATCTTCACAGAGGTGGGACACGGAGACTCCGAAGCGAGCCCCTTGGGGAAAAAAGACTGCCCAAATACAACAGCTCAGGTGGAGAACTCCAGTCTAAACACCCAGTGGAAAACCCAAACTCTCCAGTGCACAGAACCTGAACATGTTAGCCAATCTTCTGGTGCAAAAACACCAGCGGTCAACGCCAGTACCATTCCTGAGTTCCAGATCCGGAGGTTTGAAGAGACTGAAGTTGTGGTGTCTCATATTGTCAGCCCAGGCAACTTCTACGTCCAACACGCAGACTCCATCATTAAGCTGCAGGCCCTCACAGAGTACGCCGTTGTCTGCTTTTTCTCAGTTTTTCTTATCCCTCACTGATTCCTTGATCACATTAACAGAACTTCCAGAGCCCCTTATCCTTTTTATTTTCATTACTGCTTTCTTTGTAGAATTTCTTTTTTTCTTCTTTTTTTAATAATCCACATGTTTCTGGTTGTCATTATTTTTTTCTCATTTGCAGCAGCTGGAAAGCCAGTAATTCATATGCCGAGCAGAACTGCATTCCAGACATTGGAACCCAAGTAATGGGTTGGTTCCCTAAGCAAAAACAATGGTGCAGGGCTCAGGTGACAAAGATATGTGGAGTAAGTGAAGGTGGGTTGTTGGTTAGTTTTGTGTATTGGAATGGTTTTACGAATGCATACCTCTAGATGGTAGCAGTGTCACTTGGCTCTTTTTTTTTCTTCTTTTTTTTTTAAGCCTAAACTTGTCATGCACTCTTGTCTTTTGGATGCCAGATAATAATGCCACTGATGGCCCTGGGAGTCAGACCTCCATCAAGGTGGAGGTGAAGAGGCTGGACTACGGTGACACAGCCTGCCTGCCGCTGTTGAACACCAAGGAGATGACCCCAGAAATGGCTGTCCTACCACTTCAGGCTGTACAGGTCTCACTGACAAATGTGAGTGGTTCCCTACTGATAATGTTTGGCTTCATCATTTTTCACATGTATCTAGAGTACCATGAAAACGCGTTAAGATTTTTTTCCAGCGACAGCCGTGCATATTATCCCTCTCAGGATTAGCATACATGGAAATGGTTAATAAACTGTGCTCTGCTGTGAGAGTGTTGACTCTGTTACAGTATTGGCGTTTGTCCACATGATTAGTCACAGCCCTATCTATTGGGCTGTGATAAAGGAAATGAATTATCTCAGTTCATGGTATTTTTTGTTTGCTTCCTCCCCCCTCGAGGTGACGCCTGTGAATGGGAGCGATTGGTCTGAGGAGGCAGTGGGCTGGTTCAAAACAATGGTGCACAACAGAACACTCTATGCCAGACTTTACCCGCAGGGGCCCAAGGTTACAGTCGAGCTGTTTTTGGAAAAGGGAAAGCTCGGAGCTATGAGGTACTTAAGTATGAAACAGACAGTTAATTGTGAATTGCAAAGATAGAATTAACAGAATTGTAAAAGCTGATAACGTCGCTAAGATTTATCGACTAATGTTTCAATCATTAAACAAATGGTTTATCTTGTTGCATGAAGTAGTAGTACAGTGACTGTCTATACTGTATGCTTATGTTGACCTTATAATGTGTATATACTGCACAATTTAAAGACTAGTAACTAACCCACTTTAACTGTAACTGTATTATCTTTTCTTTTCTAGGAGGGGTGCACCATTGTCTTTGAGACTGGCCCAGAACGGACATGCAAAACACAGCAAACTCAAGAATGTCAGCCTCGTGAAAATAAGTAAGTAGAGTTACAGTTTGGAAATGGTTTTCCCCTGAATAGTGCATCTACAGTAGGTGGCAGTATACAGCCTATGTATGACCAGAGCAGCGGCCCATTCCACTCAAAATCTTGTGTTTTTCTTTTTAGACACTGTTCAACTTAAGAAGAAGAAGCAGGACTCGGCGTGGGAGAAATACCTCATCTCGTGCTATACTCAAAAGTAACAAGTAATTCAGAAAGCACCGAATGTGGGTGGTTGTGTTGGTGTTAATGTGTCTGTCTCATCTGACAGCACACCAATGTAAAAAAAAACATAAAAAGAAACAAACCCAGACATTGATTCTGAAATGAGAGATAGAGCATCCAGGTTCTGGATATGTACAAGCATACAGTGGACTTTCAGCTTACACATGGACAAACTGCTGTGATTGGCACGTTGCAGTACATTGATATATATATATATATATATAAGGGATATTTAAATAAAAATGTAATGTTATATCAACATTTTGAATAAAAGCTGAAGGCATTGGCTGGATTAGAACACATTAAATAGCATCAGCTTTCTTGTGTATCTTTCTGTCTTGCGGTTCATAAAGTCAAAGCTGTGGGTAGTGAATGTGAGTGTAAAGCTCATTGGAACTAAAGAAACTTCTTTTCTGGTCTTTTTAACTATCTTTTTAGAGTCTAACAAATTGTGGCTGTTGTCTTTGAAGCATTGATAGAGAAGTATTAAACAAAAGAACTTTTTTTATGTCGTTGAATAGGGACATGAATATCTAATTGTAGTGCAGGTTGTTTTATTTATAACATTCCCCCCTGTAGTTTTATTCTTTAGCATTTCCTTCACAACACTCCTTTAGTTCTTGTTAAGTGATACTTGATTTGTCTGTGTGCCGCATGCAGTAGGTCTGGTTTTTATTTTTATGTATCACTTTCTTTTCATGATAATCATTGTTAGAGCCATGTTGCCTTGTCAATGGTGAATTATTTTACAATGGACAATATATTATCTTAAATGTACATTGTCTACATCTCTGCTGTCATAATAAAACTGTTAAAATTGCATACTCTGTCTCTGCATCGTCAGTACTGTATCTTCTATAAAGGGAATATAAATGAGGTTTAATTCATTGAAAGAACTACCAGGCCTCCCAAACCCTCCCACTACATCTGTCATAAGTGACGCAGAAATGCCCATGACACAGTGAACTGCTGTAGGTCATCTGATAATACACCACAAATGACCACATTGTGTTTTCACTTGCATTCAGTTTGTTGCTACTGTAAATTATTGTTTCTACTGTTACAGGGAGGAGTTTGACCAGGACAAAATGCAATCTTGATGATGCTAAAAGAATTATAAATCCTTATAGTTTGTTCAAATGGTGTACCATAGCTCATTCACATGCACACTTGTGTGTAATAGCAGATGGCAGACATGACTGGGAAGTAAGCTTTAACCCAAAGGACTGGATATTTGTCTCAATCTGCATACTGTATGATTTAAGGCTGTAAAAGCCATATTTTTCTCTTTTTCAGTCAGATGTCTCGTGTCCACAAAAGAATATCAAAACAACGGAAGTTAATCTTTAGTCAAAAGTAATTGTCCAATTAGTTTAGGCTAAGAACAGCAACTGCTCCAAAAAAATGATTATAAAGGTCATAGTTACACTATATTTGCTTAATTTACAGAATTGCAGCAGTTACATTTGTGACATGGTTATGACTTGCACACTGGCGTTCAATTTTGAAGTGTTTTGAACAGCTCATGTATTTTTTTGGATGAATCTGCAAACCTGTAAGTGACTCAAAGACATCAGGTTTAAAGCTTCCTTCACTTCCCTGCCCTGCCAAGCACAATAAATAATGTGGCATGCCGAGGCCTTTTGTGTCCACACAGATTCCTTCTTTTGCCCGGGGTAGGCGGAAATCGAGGCGTTTGATCTGAATTCTAAAGAGTCTTGTTGCAGCCCAATGAAGGCTGCCATTGTATGTAAATAGTTTATATAAGAGCATATGACTGCTACGGTGCAGGGCACTGGCTAGTGGCGGAGGAATGATTAGCATTTTCCTAACGCATGGTGTTCTCAGCCAGCCTTCTGGCGTCCTAAAAATCTCAAAATATTTTAAATAATTTCTTCTTTCTTCTTTGTACACATTTTTGTGTACCACCACAGCTGAAGGTAAAATGTTCTATCATTTCATTCTGTTTTATGCTAACATTCAGTGTGTAATGAGGTCAGATTTTATGTGAGTGATGGCTCACATGCCCCATTGCCTCAACAAATACTTGCCATGTTTAACCTATCATTACCATTTATAGTAATATGATTTGAGTGAATCAGCTCATAAAGTGTGATCATTCAAGTTTTTATGGGGTAAATCTGGTGAAGTCTGTTGCCTTCTTAAGAACAAAAGAGGTCTCTTAGTTGTCTTCAAAAAAAAAATCTCATAATGAGATGGATGTCTTGCTGGTTCCTTGGAGAAATTTGCTGGCAGTCAGTCTGTCTGCAACTGGGCTGTAGGTCAGTTTGGGAGTACAGTATTAATACAGGGTGAGCCAATCACGTGGCTCGGCAAAATCCTTCGCAATTGGCTTCGTCCTGTTGCGTCTTGTGACGGCGCATGGCGGTAAGCCATCACCCCTGCTTTTATACGGCCAACTTGCTATTTGGCAATTCTTTTCTGTGTTCCTCACTCTGCCAGCTTGATGCTCAGGCCACACCTCAAGATGGTCATCTTTGGACCCGGCGCTGCTTACGCCGCTTGCACCGCTGGCTGAGTCTGGTAAACCTCTAGAAACTACTGCTACTTCAGATTTTTACGAAATCACAAAGTTGTTCTGGACAACACCAATAACTAAATCACTTAAACTGATTGCTACAAATGTGACTTTTGTTCAATACAAAAAGGCTAAATGGTGCATGTTGTTTTTAAGAAATTGGGTTATTTTAATTTTACATTACTTTATATTGTTATACATTAATAATATGGTAATAAGAGTTAAACGCAAGCCAGGGATATAACTTGGCTTACATCTACGCAACCTTGACTGAAAATGTATCACATTTTTTGCAGACCTGGAGTCGAAAATGAACTGGGGGACCTTTTATGCCGTGATCAGCGGCGTAAACAGGCACTCTACGGGCATTGGACGCGTTTGGCTCTCCGTCATCTTCATCTTCCGTATCTTGGTCCTGGTGGTCGCTGCTGAGAGCGTTTGGGGAGATGAAAAGTCCGGCTTCACCTGCAACACCCAGCAGCCTGGCTGCAACAGCGTCTGTTACGACCAGTTCTTCCCCATCTCGCACATCCGCCTGTGGGCGCTCCAGCTCATCCTGGTCTCCACCCCCGCCCTGCTGGTTGCCATGCATGTGGCCCACCGACGCCACATCGACAAGAAGATCCTGAAGAGGACGGGCCGCGGCACCCCCAAGGAGCTCGAACACATCAAGAACCAGAAGTTTCAGATCATCGGAGCTCTTTGGTGGACATACACGATCAGTATCATCTTCCGAATCATCTTGGAGGTGGCTTTTCTGTACGTCTTCTACTTGCTTTACCCTGGCTTTAAGATGGTGCGTTTGGTAAAGTGTGATTCGTACCCATGCCCCAACACAGTGGACTGTTTTGTCTCCAGGCCGACTGAAAAGACCATATTCACCGTGTTCATGCTGGCAGTGTCTGGGGTGTGTGTGCTGCTGAACCTGGCTGAGTTGGTATACCTCATAGGCAGGGCCTGCAAACGGTGCTTACGAGGCTCTGAAGAAGAGTCCAAAGTAGCTTGGATAAGTCAACGATTGTCAACTTATAGACAGAATGAAATCAATCAGCTGATAGCAGACCATTCTCTCAAGTCTAAATTAAATGTGACCAAAAAGAGCCCAACTGAGAAGGGTGAAATGTGTTCTGCTTTCTGAGACTCTGCCTCTCCTGTTCCCGTTTAACTAATCAACAGTAACCACACACGTCCCTGGAGTATGTTGCTCTGCATAAATGTCACATAGTCTGTATATTTCATCATTGTCAGCAGACACATTTACACTATTTATGCATCACTCAGTCTATCGCTTATTAATTCATCCGTTTTTTCTTTGTCATTGGTTATACTGACACAAGTGTTGCTGTTGGAACTCGTCTAAACTATTTGGAGCCAGTAGTGAAAGTTAAAGGACCATAGCATACCGGTGTTTTAGTCCACTTCCTAAAACACATTACATTGTTGTTGATTTTAGTGCTTTCATTTGACTAGCCAAGGCGCAGAAACCATGCTTGTGTGTGTTGAGTGACAATAAAGTTCAAAATATGGATTTGTTTGAAAATCCTGCATATGTGGTGGCACACTGTTTAGAAAGCACCAGTTGCTGCCACGCAGTTGTATTTACAAGCTATGATGCGTGGGAAGTATGCCCATTAAGCACACATTGATTTGAAATATGAATATTTATTATTTGGCATTATAAAGGTTTTTGTTAGATAAAACAACTCGATTCTTGGATGTCAGTTTATCTCCAGCACATGAATCTACTGCGCAGCAGATTGGTCACACTCAGCCACATATCAGCTGCTTTGTCACGCAACAGTAATGTAGCTTTGACACAAAAAAGGAAACGGGAAGCTGTCCGGAACGCTCTAAAACGTGAAAAACTTAAAAATTGATAAGCTTTGGAATAGGCTTAGTGGTAATCCAAAAGTTTGCATGATTTCTGTTACACTGGTATTTTCCTTAAAGTTTCAAAGATTACAGTAGAGATTAAAGTGCTGGATAGAAAGGGATCTTTTTATTTACATTAAATATGTTAATATGTACCGTATTTATTCCAGTCGGAGTCAATTCTATGTAATAGAGAAAAAGAGCATTTATGTAGTAAATTAAATGAGTAAGTGTACAGTAAATGCCATTATATGTCAGTAACAGCCTTTTAAAGCACATGGTATGCTTGGATTATGTTAGACAGTTTTAGTTCTTTGACGTTGATGAACTTTGGACACACAGCAGTAACTATTATGTATCTTAGCATACTGCTGTTCCAATATTTTAACATTTGGTGCTAGAAAACCACAGATAAAATAGTCCAGGTATGGACAACTGTCATTTCATATTAGCGTTTTAATGATTTAAAAAATATAAAAAATTCATTTGAAAACTATTTTCCACAATTGTATCTTTACAACTGACCTGTTGATTATATATGTTGACAGAGTAGTCAGAATGGTGCACAGGGCAAAGGTTTATTTCAATAAACCTTGTAAAATCCCAGTACTGTATATATGTCTTTGGATTCAATTGTAAAATCTGCCTACTTACTTCACTGTGGCTTCTGTTTGAGGTGATCTTTGTCTGCGGTTTGCAAAAAATGTTTGAGGTCGACCTTCTTTTGTAACAGAGACAGTTGTACTTGCTTTCCTTAATATTGTCCTGTTCAAAATTATTCAGTCTCTCTCTGGTCCTGAAAATGTAATGTCCCATACGCTGGTATCTGTTTATACAACTGTTCTTTTATAAAGTTATACACATTCTAGTGCATACAAAACCCCTGTTGTCGACATTTATTCTGCACGTACAGTATATGAATTTACACACAGGTCAACAATGCCGTTAATAAATAATATGGGTTGAAACAATATGTGTTCTTTATGAAATATAAAGAAATAAATCTGATGTTATTTGAAGTCATCTAGCCATCATACGTTCTAGTTTCTTTCAAAAAGTTGTGATAAATGGGTAAAATAATCACATCTGTTAAATGACAGTAACCTCAGTAGTTATATAAACAGCGTTTTTCATTTTACCAATTAAAACTGGAGCTCATCTCATTACTGATACGTTGAAACAAAACCTTTTTTCTGTACTTTTTCTTTCCTGTCACTGTGATTTGTAACTTGAGAATACAAATGGCTACTCATCTCCAAATCATGCCCCCTGTGATAGGAGAGACCCCGGTGCTAAATTTAGACCACTTGTAGCCAGACGAACTTAGCGGACACCATCATTGGCCAGCTGCTCTGTCACTCACTGTAACAAGGCGAGTAGAGGGGCTTTAGTAGTCTGCATCAGAGAGTGTACCCTGTGCCAAATTTAACCCGGGGTGGGGGGGGGGGGGGGGGGGGGTTGAGGCAGGATAGGCCGGACATGTTGAGAGGGTATCCAGCAGGTTACGTGTGTGTTGTGGTCAGTGGAGGACCCCGAGGCCTGGATCCTGATTCCTGCCTCAGCTGTATTTGAAAGCAGGAGACTGAGTCGGTGGGTTTGTCGGTGTGGAACAGAGGTTGTGGCCAGAAGAAGTGCACGTTTCCTGTCCATTCAAGGGCATTGCTGGGGGCCCGAAGAATAGCTTGGAGCTTAGGCCTGTCTGTAAAGCAGGCGGCCTCATGGACCCTCGAAGACGTGTAGGGCTTCACCGCAGGGGATGCATCAGCTGACAAGGTGGGTTTATTCAGTAAATGTGACTTCTCTCTGATTTGTGACGTTAAACTTTTGTGAACTGAAGTACCTTCAGGAAAAGCTATAACAACTTATCAAGTACTTTCCGGAGTTAAAGTTGAAATAACTTATCAAAGGTTGTCGTTTGTTCACAGGCTGTCTCGTGTGGGAACACAATCTTAGAGTTATCTACACCTCTTCTTTCTAATGTTCATCATATTATATATATTTGGTCAAGGAGGATTAGTCTGAATAGTCTGAAGGGTTTGATATCGAAATCATACATTTGTTTATAATTGCAACCCACAGTTGCTAAAACACTAGACAGATACATATCAATTGTGGCTCCCTAAACATCATTCCACCTGCCACATTTCAGCAGTTATCAGAATTCATTCTCCCTTGCAGTAGCATCGTCTGAATGTGCTGTCCTGCTATTTTACACTACATCCATGAGAAGTAGAATATATTTATAACATAATGTGTTACAGGAGCTGACAGTACCGACATTACTCAACTGTTTCTAATTCGCACTTCCACCACATCTGCGTGTGGATCATGTTGCTGTGGCTCGAACCGTGAAGGCCAGGAGCCGCAGAAACATGACGGGAAACTGCCTTCCCCCCTGTCCGCACTTGCCAAATATATACCCTCCTAAAGTAAATATAATCCTGTCTGCGTCCACGTGGAAAAGGCCACTACCTGCTCCTCAGCAGAGTGCCCCAGTTGTGCACTTGGTTAGCAGCTTGGATCCCTAGAGACTCAGTTGGTCTGAGCTCTGCTAAACTTGGTAAGACGTTTTAGAGAAGCTGTAGTCATCAGGAATACTGGAGCTTTACTTTATCTACTGGAATAGTACTATTTAAACTATTTTTGACTGTTTTTGTACTTCCAGTCCCAGATTTGAGCTCACACAGCCATGGGGGACTGGAACCTGCTGGGAAAGCTTCTAGAAAAAGCCCAGGAGCACTCCACCGTGGTGGGGAAGGTGTGGCTCACCGTCCTGTTCATCTTCCGCATCCTGATCCTGAGTGCTGCCACCGAGAAGGTGTGGGGCGACGAGCAGTCGGGCTTCACCTGCGACACCAAGCAGCCAGGTTGCGAGAACGTGTGCTATGACATCACTTTCCCAATCTCCCACGTCCGCTTTTGGGTTCTGCAGATCATCTTTGTGTCCACGCCTACACTGATCTACCTGGGACACATCCTCCACCTGGTGCGGATGGAGGACAAGCATAAGGAGAGGGATCAGCAGGTGGAACATGCAGATCACTTAGACAAGCAGGCCCTTATTGTGGATGATAAACGTAAGAAGGCTCTGGTGAGGGACAAAAAGGGCAGAGTTCACCTGCAGGGGGAGCTCTTGCGCACATATGTCTTTAATGTGGTCTTTAAAACCCTGTTTGAGGTGGGCTTCATTGTGGCTCAATACCTCTTGTACGGCTTTAAGCTGAAACCCATGTACACATGTGACAGACCGCCCTGCCCCAACGTGGTAAACTGCTACATATCCCGTCCCACAGAGAAAACTATCTTCATCATCTTCATGCTGGGAGTGTCCAGCGTGTCTCTGCTCCTAAACCTCATAGAGGTCTACCACCTGGGCTTTACCAAATGTCGCCAGGGCATCAGCTTCAGGAGAGCTGATCAGTCCTCTGTGAGTCTCCCCAAGGAGCCCGGCAAGGCGGCGATGCCGTATGTGCCGAGCTACGACGACTACTTCCACCAAGTCCAGCCACCCTACCCGCCCGTACCGAGCTACAACCTCTCCCCTTTGTCTGAGGACACAGACTCATCCTTCCACCCCTACCACAGCAAGGCGGCATACAAACAGAATAAGGACAACTTGGCGGTGGAGAAGAGCAGCAGCAAGTCAGATGAATGTGACCTGAAAGGAAAGAAGGGAGCAGGATCAGCCCCTGGGTCCCCCACGCAGGCCAGGCCGGGCCGTAGTGCCAAACACAGCAGCAACAACAAGACTAGAATAGACGATCTGCAGATATGAGGAGGTTTATGTTCCTCTGAGGGTGTCTTAAATTGCTTTGAGGGGATCGTATGTTGTTTGGAAGCATTTATACATGCTGAACTAACTCCCCTTTTTAAGATGGCACAGGTTTGACTCATTCCAACTTAGAAGGGAGGGATATTCACAGGGCACACAGAGGAGCTGCAGTCGTTCAGTAATGTGTAAAGACTGATGTAGGTCAATCATCACATTTCTGATGAACTTAGACTTCTCGAAGGAAGTTCGGCTCCACTGAGAAGTGTCCCACAGCTGGCTTTTCATGTCTAAAACTTAATTGGATTTCACATTAGACTAGCATTTATGGTAGACGGTACACCATTTGTCACAACGGCACATTTTCAGTCAATGTTCTTGTGAAGTTTTTTTATTTTTTATTGTGTATGGTATGAATCTCTCCACTATTGTCACTGAGAACACATTCAACAGGAAATGCAGTCTGCTCAGGTTTTACAGCAATGTGAATGAACCCAAAACGTGCACCTCCGTGTATTAAGTTGCCCAAATACTGGGAACATTATGGGAACATAATGGGAATCCAGGGCAGAAAGTTGTTGACAGCATTTAAGAAAATCAGATGACTAGTGAGTAGTTACATTTAACTTCCACTAACTGTTTTGACAGCACCATTTAGCACAGTTCACTTGCTTAGACTTGAAGTTAAAAGTTGCGCAATACCTGACAACACATTGGACACTGGAAATATTTTACCTAATTCCAGGATGCGCCTCAAAAGAAATTGCACTGGTCTCAGGAGTTCCCACATATGTATTGCCTCTTTCTACTGTGACAGCCAGCGAGCACATAATTATAAGCACATTGTTTTGTTTAGGCCTGTGTTTGTGCCGTTTGTTTTCTGTAAAGCACTTGGTGACAACCATATTTGTTAAGCTGCCTGAAATAAATCTGTCTTAAATTTGCAAAGTTAGCGGTGTGTTTATGATCAAGTCTGTATCAGAAAAGGGTCATCCTCTCACTGGAGCACATGTTGCAACTGTTATTTCATATTCCTAAAACAAATCAACTCAGGAGAAGCGATGATATTGGTAACATTTTGTTTCTTTACACAGTAGCTCTGACACATAGAATGTAGTAACCACATTAACACTGAATCTCTAGAATTAGAATCTACCAGGTGTAGCTTGAGTCATCAGCATCCACCCACAAACATTTCGACCAGTTAAAAGCTGACGTGCTCGAGTGGGAACACACATGTGTAAAGTTTTTGCTGTCTGCATATCCCACACGCGCACATCTTCCACTCGTGTGTGCCGGGGAAAGCACAGCACGCAGGCCCCCCCTGGTATGGAAACCTTGAGATTAATGACATAGCAAGTTTGTGACGAGGAAGCTGGCTCGTATCTTTGGACTGCTATGTTCGTCATTTTCTGTCAATGTTTGACTTCTTCAGGGAAGAACAAATAGAATTTATACTTAACTTGCGTAAAAAACTAGTTCTAGGAAAAAATAAATGACTGTTTTAACTGCAGTTTATTGGTGCTTTGAGATATGACTGAGTGTAGTCTGGGCATGCTATTCTACTTCAGTGTGTTGTGGTGCCAGAAACAATGTTTTTTTTTTTTATAGCTCTCCCAGTTAAAACAGTCAGGGATTATTTGAAATGTTCGGCTCCACAAACTAGAATAGTCTCTAATCCTTAAAAAAAAGAAAAAAAAAAAAACACATCCACTTTTTACAAATGAGAATAAAACACGAAGACTACTTGAAGACATACATCATCTATAATAAAGTGATCATTTTTGAGAAAGGGGCTGAATGTGTTTTTTGAAATGTTGACAGATGAATAGATATGAGTTATGATCATAGACAGATATCCAAGCACTTTGAAATGAAATCCTCTTAGTGTCAGGCCAACACTTCAAATTGCAGTTGCATCAGAGCATTGCAATTTAAAGGTTTCTAGTTTGACTGAGTCATGCAATAAAAGTATGTCATTTGTTAACATTCGATGACACGGAGCTGCCACGATTTTGATCAATGGTGGCTTATGTATTCAGCTCTGCACGTGAAATTAATAGCAGCATGATCACCTCTGACACTCTTGACTACAAGAATGGTGATCTCAATGCAGTTTACCTATCTGAAGGACTGTGCACAAAGCACTTGGATGGAAATAGGGCAGAACATTATGTAAAAAAAAAAAAAGAAAAAGAAAGGCCCTCCTCAGTGTTATCCCTTCTTTAGATTCTCCCCTTGACTAAGAGAAAAATTGTAACACTCTCCCGTCAACATACAATGAAGAAATAAATGACAACATTGAATTGGTAAAATGCATTTGGCCATTAATACAGTAGTTTAAGATGTATACCCTAATTTAAACCTTAGTATCTTAATTAAATAATTATTTTCACATAGCTCCAAAAACACTTAATATAGACGTGGAATTAGCAGTTGCCAGAATTATGGAAAAAAATAACAAAACGATGCATCCTTTGTATTGAGCAATAATTAATTGGGCAGTGGAAACCTATTGAGCTTATTTTAGAGATTAAGAGCTATTTAGATAGCCCTCCACTTAAAAAGAATAATTAAATTAAAAACTCTCAACGTTTGAAATAGCATAATCTCATTAAAAAAAAAACCACAATATCCAGAATGACTTTAAATGCAGCCAAACACAAAAAACAAAACACACTATGGAAACTCAGCAAATTTTTCATAGTCTAAAGATATGTTGTATGTAGTATATTATTTTTTATTGTAGCCTAATAAAGAGTCAGGACTGAGGACACTTTCAATTTCTGCAGATCTTTATAAAAACCTGCCTAATAAGTAGGCTATATACTGTAGTTTTTATATGTTTTACATTTTTGTGAATTAATAAGTAATACTGTTGTTTCTTCAGTGGAAGCCAGTAATAATGTTCTCTAAAACACCTGAGCAGTG
Organism: Etheostoma spectabile; assembly: GCF_008692095.1. Lineage (NCBI taxonomy): Eukaryota > Metazoa > Chordata > Actinopteri > Perciformes > Percidae > Etheostoma > Etheostoma spectabile. The sequence goes on from NC_045742.1 coordinate 21,082,593, forward strand.
TTTCATGGGAAATGACAGCCAGGACTTAACACAATAAAAGCGCTGCCTCAGTTATGTGTAATGGTGGATATCATTTTATGTGTCTATGACTGTGTTCTATTCCGTTGGCTGTGGTGCGATGCCTCATATCATTTTCCCCCAGCACAGTACTCTACTGCCCTCTCTCTCCACTTTAACTTAAACACTGGCATGCGACTCATCTGACGGTTGTGTCAGCTGGGCACGCCATCTGCTGGGTGATGGAAATTGAAGTCCCAGAGACTCCTTATATTTTGAAATGCAGACAGGCTACATACAATAGTGAACATTTATAATGATGGATTCCTATATATCTGTATGTTCAATTAGGACATAATGTATTCATATCCAAAGAGTCTGTGCTAAATGAGGATTGCATTTTAGGACAAGCAGGGTACACAGAATAAAATCAAGTGTTACTTAAAGTGGTACTTAATCCCTGTGTTTAGTGTTCAGCGCTCTCTGGCCTGTTTTTCACCACACTCACCTTTTACACCAAACCTGATAATGTGTGATAAATGACAAAGCCAGAAGCAAAGCATGCCCTTGCACCAACTTTGTATTGCTGCAAGGGTAAGCTTATGAAATATCAGCCAAAAGGCAAACAAGGCTTCTGATGTTTGCTGACTGAATCAGTCAGATTGCTTGCAGGCCTGTCACCTCATCACCAACACCAGCCTTGTTAAGCTCAATGCAGATTGCACAGCTCCAACACCAAGCTCTGCAGAATACAGTGAGGGAGCTACAGCAGTGTGCCATTGAAAAGAGACTCACACAGCATGGAGGATAATTAACATAAATCAGCTGTTAACATGGTTTTTGAGGTCAAAAAATAGACATTATGTCTCAGATTCTGTCACTTCTTGTCTTGGCGTCCACATTGTGTTTGTCTGCGAGGCTGACTGTCTGCTGCCACCGTGTGATAGCGGAGACTCCCTGCAGAAATCAATAAGGTGGCTCAGGAACTGTTGTCACAACAGACTCGAGAGAAAGATCGTAATGCGATGGCAACTTGACTTTATTCTCACTCAGGAAAAATCAGGCTGATCAATTTTATTTTAAGTTGAAGTTTAATTTTTCTGTGACCACAATCTAAAATAGTTACCACACTAAAAAGTGAGCATTCTGCTCTCAATTTAAATATTTACTGTATCATTTTTGCATGTTAGGCATGTTGCTGAAGTGACAGTTGAATTTGCCTCTTCATATCAATTATTTGCATATTTACTGTTTGTTTTCATCGGAAGTGCTGATATTGACTAAATAAAACGAAGCTGACATTCTTTTGGAAAAAAGCCTCTAGGTAAATAAATAAACACACATGCATTTCTGGGCATACATTTTGGTGTGGCTTACACAACAGATGGTAGGGGAATCCATGGCTTTTTGTGTGATGCTGTTTATTTTTTTTATTTTTTTAAATCACACTCATATAAAAAAGTATAATATTAAACATCCTTGATTTCACCACAGCATCATCTCAAAGATAAATACTCTGATTTTAGCAGGACACTGCTATAGACCATATGCAGCAGGCTTAAGCCACAGATATTTAACCTCAACCCTTTTCAGTATTAGACTACATGTATTATAAACTCAAAAAATACAGTATATAAGAAACCTGATGACCATGATGTCTACATCACATCTGATTCTATCTATCATTAGTGTACCATGTTCTTTATAGGGAATTGTATACCGAAACAAATGCGTAAGCATTTTCATGCACAATTTGACATGTCCAAAAAATACACATCTGCATTTGGTTTCAGCGAACTAAAAAGTTAGAATTATTAAGTTTATTTGAGCAAGTCAACATTCTTCTCTTTATCACACCGACTTCACTGACATCACCAAACATCTTAAATACAATATGTTATTGCAATAATTTCCAAATTCAAATTTCCAAAACATCACTGAGCTACATTACACACACACACACCACACACACACACTTTCAGGAAAAACAAAACACTTGTTTACAAAGACAAACAGAAGAGTCCAAATATTCTGTAGAGAAGAAGTCGTGAAGATTTGGATTCAAATTACAGCATGAAAGTCAAGCACATTATGGGTCTATATTGAAGTTAAGAGTCATCTTTAAATGTCTGCAGATAAGAACTGAAATTTTAGGACAGAATGCTCAAATAAGCAGAGCAAATTCTGACAGAATGGACGTAGAGCATTTCGGGATCACCCAAAACCCAAGATGTTTTCCTACGTACAGCACTTAGCCAAATGGCAGCGTATAATAAAGCCTCCTAAAAATAGCTCTGTCAACAAAAGTAACATTTTAAGAGAACAAAAAGTCAATAAGCGGGCCTGCTGAGGCTGGTGAACAACACACCTAACAGTCTCCACTCCCCCATACCAGAGAATAGTACGGTAGTTACATGCTTTAACCTTGTGTTAAAGCCTAAGCGCGAACCAGATCCCCTAACTGTCTGGTTGGTAGATGGTGCTGTGTTTGGTGCTGGAGCCCATGGTGGGGGGGTTGGGTGGGGTGGTGGGGGCCCTGCAGATCCATGCCCGTGTCTGCCCGTCTCCTCCGGTCTAACGAGCTGATAAGGACATGCCTTAATCGTCTTTGCCCTTCCCTTTAGGCGTCCCTTCGTTCCAGGCCACATAAACAAACAAAGCCAAAACCACATGCACAGCGAGCACTGCAACAATGGCTGCATAGAAGTAGCTGTCAGAGCTTGACATCTTCATGGAACCTGGGAAAAGGAGGTGGGGGGGGGAACCATTAGTGATGGCAAGCAGCTGCATTACTGTGCCAAAACGGTCTGGATCATTTTTCATGCCAGGATGTCTACATCTTGTATGGACTTATGTGCTATTCATATTTGCTGTTGTGGAGTGGCTTGCTGCTGAACCTAATCTTGTTGTGTGTGACATGCAATAACAAAGTATCTTATCTTAAAACTTGTAGGAGTAGGAACGGGATATGATGATTATCTGGAGTTAAAATTAATTGTTTACTATCAGCGTTTTCTACACAGTTTCCACAGTGACATTTAACCGTTTAACATATCCGGTTGTATTATGTAATTGTGGGCACTGTTAAAAACTGTCTTGGACTTGTACACAATTCAGATATGTTATATGTAATGTGTATCTATGTATGATTTCTTAATCAACTGTTAAGAAAAATGTACCATCTCACTACATATATTAACATTGCAATATAGAATTACATTTAGTCCATGTAGCCTAAATAAGAACAATTGGCCTCAGTCACTCTTATCTTCCTAAGTTCTTTCTTAAAGCAACGCTATGTAACTTTTCTCGTTTTGGTGCCCCTATAGGTTGGACGTGGAATTGTCCCGTTATGTCTCATTGGAACTACAGATCTGCTACCCGATCGGGCAAATAGTGCGGTTATAGCCGGTAGAGAGCCGCAAAGCGAATGCAGAAGTGGCGTTCACCCTGTTACAAGTTGATGAACCACTGAAACGATTTTGGAAACATTATTTTAAGTTACATAGTGTTGCTTTAAATTCTTGTTCTTGAGAAAGGTCATAAGAGCGCTTTCACACCTGTCGTTCGGTAGACTGTCGCATTTTCATATGGTTCGGTTTGAGTTCACACTGTACTTTGTCAGCTGCACCAAACACTGTTAACAAATGTCACACGGTCACATGCTCGCTCGTCTATTGGACTGAATATCAGAGTAAAACTTGCTGACACTTCTGGCCTCAGAAATAATAAATAAAGTGTGTGGAAAGCAACCTTAAGAAAAGCCGACGTCAGATTCATAAAAACTCTTGATTGTTCGCACCAAAGTTCTTATAATGATACATGCCGTTGTCAAAATTTCAAATTGTGCATCAGTTGATTCTAATTAGCAAAGGTAGAACGCCCACGCCAATACATAACAAAAAAAAAAAGGGCATGAGATTGGAGGGCTGTGTGCACACAGACATTAAAAAGAAGTTGAGAAAAATTAAGCCAACAACAAAAGTTTAAAGAGGGTGGAGCACCAGACTCCAAACTTAAAATAAAAATACTACAGAACAATAGTTCTGAAGTGGACGTACTTCTGTAGGACGTAAAGGTCAAACAAAGTGTCAAACTCAGTAGTGTCTCACTCTCTGCTAATTAAAAAGATCTAGGCCTAAATGATCCTGGAGGACGGGTTCCCTCCTCAGGGAATGATCTGCAACACCTTATCACCAGCAGGAAACATGCCGTTGAGCCAGTAGAACTAGGCCTACTTTGGGCCTATAAATACTGTGATTCATTCACTAATTATTGGATGGTATGGATCCCAATTACCATAACTGATGGGAATTCAAGTGTTTTTAAAAGACCATAACAATTTGTAAAGTGATGATCCAACATTTGATATTTGAATCCAATATTATACAAATGTAAAATTAAAGAAAATGCAATAACCAAGTAGTTGGCAAAACCACATCAGCACTCAAATGTGCGTAAGTGTGCTAGTGTTGTTCCAAAAAAATAAATAAATAAATAAATCGATTCACATTCATGAATTGATTCAAGCTCTATCGATTCAAAATCGATTCATAGAATTCCAAAAATCAATTCTTTTTTTTTTTTCGTTTTGTAATGGCGTGTATACTATCACATGGTAAAAGTAACTACATTTACATACTGTGAATCATTTTTTTTATTTTATTGAGAATCGTTTTTGAATCAGAAATCGATTTCGAATCATATCTTGAGCCTAAATGTGGATATTGAAGCGCGACAGAATCATGGCAGCAAGTGTGCGTAGATTTAGTTCTTAAGAACAGATGCCAAATAAAGCATTAGCGAATGTCAAAATCTCCATGTAAATGGCACAGGTGGGTTTTAAGAAGAAATAACTGGTTGGTGAATATTAAAGTCATCATTAGAAATAAAGTTAATAATAAAACGCCACTGTTGGACCCAATAGATACAGTTCTGCAAATAAATGGATTGGTTTTTTTTTATGTTTTGAAGACAGTTTTTACCAACAATGAAAGGAAAATACTGCAAACCATTTCTTTGCCGACATTAGCATTACAAATAGAAACATTAACATGTTATTTCAATAAAAACAATCACATTGTAATTTTTTACTTTAAACTCTCCAATGTGAATATCTCAATAAATCAACATATCAATCCAAGTCTGGTTCCTATGCAAAGCTTTTAGTCTCCAGAAAGATCAGAAACTGCCAGAGTCTCTTGTCAGCTTGTATAATAATAATAATAATAATAATAATAATAATAATAATAATAATAATAATAATGACATTAATGTTACGATCCCCGGGGAGAGAGGGGTAATAATCCAAGAAAAAAACCTTGTAAAGTCGTCAATTTATGGGAAATGAACTTGGCTATTGATAGGTTGATATTTATGCATGTCAGAGTTCAAATGTAGTTAACCATTCAAAGGGAGTTTTCAGGGCAGAGTCAGCATGAAGGGGACACTAGGTTGCAAGAATAGATCAGAATGTGTAAACGAGTAGAAGTGTCTCACTAATAAGGAGTCGTTTCAAAAGGTAACTGTCTCACAGAAGTAGATCAACTGGCCGCTGCCGGACAAGAAGACTACAAGAAACACCGTTATTCTGATGTTCACTGGTCCCTCTTGTATTGACATCCGTGTGTGTACAGAGTCGGCACACTGTGTCATGAAAGGTTGTTCACTGTTTGAATAAAGCTGCAAATGATCTGAAATCCTTGGACTCGTCATCTTTGAAGTCTTCATCCTCGTCCTCTCCTGATCTCAACCCTTTATCAGCTATTCTGTGAGATTAAAGTGGTAAATTTGGAATTGGAATGTATTACTTCTCTGCAATTTTCAAACTTTGCAAAAGTCATCCAGTGGGCCTTTTGACACTCCTGACCTAGAACAAAGATGAACCCTTGTGTTGACTTCCCGCCAAAATTAAAAATCAACACTTTTTAATCAATGTTTTTAACTTTTTCTTACATTTCTGTCCCTTTAACAATTCACAATGCTTTTTTTCAATGTTTGTCACTTTCTTTGACATTTTCAACACTACGTAACACTAAATTACAATTAATTTATGGTTAATAAACCCCATTCATAGGAACTTTGACCTAATGTTTGAGAAAAGCAGAAAGGAGGAATTACTTAGACTAAAATTAATGGAAAGTATGTTGATGGATAATCAGAGGTTGGAATATGTCAACTTTTACTCAATATTATTTCAAAACCACTTCAATTTTTTTTCTTGAAATGCTATAAAATTGAATAAGACGCCCCAAAATTAATAAAAGTAGAGATTTGTACTTGCCAAAGAGCGTTGTGTGGAATCAATCATGTTATTTTGGGTAGTTAAAACGAACAGTGATATAGAAAAACAGGTCAAATTTGACCCGAGGACAACATGTGGGCTAAGACTTAAAACAAAACTAAATATGCCTAGGTGTTTATCTAATTAAAAGTGTACACGTTTAATTAGATAAACACCTAGTGAGTGTGCAGCCCTTACACTGTAAGGGCTGCACACTCATCCAGGGTGGTGCTACAAACCTTACCCTCGAAGAGGAACGCCTTTGTTGCAAAGTAGAGACCAATGGGCAGCGTGACCATCAGGATGGTGAAGAACAGCAGGGTCTTGAGGGCTGAAACCAGGGAGCTTTCATTTCTGCAGAGGAGTACAAGTTCATGAGTCAGCCGAGATAAAACGAGACAGTGACCTAACTGTTAGGGACCAGCGGACTCTGACATGCTGACCACTGTTGTGGGGATGATTCAGGTTGGGTTCCAGGACTACGTCACATTAAATAAAAGCTTGGTAAACTTTGGCACTTTAACAAAAAGCAGCCCGAGGGGGACGGGTTGTTTTGAGAACAGACGTCACTCCGCGGACTGAAAAGGCTACTAGCTAAGCTAAGAAGCTAGCTAAGGTAAGCTTTTCATTTAAAATAATGGATTGTTTTCTCACCCTCTGTAATAAGCCGGCGGTCCTGCGTCTGAAGCTGCTCCGACAGATCCGTCCATTGCTGGGCTGATGGCGGCGAGGTAAAGGTACAAGCGGAAAATATAAGCAGGTAAATGTTAGCGTGTTGTCACTAATGAAATCCCTTCCTCTTCCGCACAGGATCATGGGGACCGTCACATGACGCGGTCAGACGCCACTTAGTCTCGCGAGGCCTGGCTGATGCCTGGTTCATACCGGTTCACATCCTGCAGAAATATAGGATACTTTTGGGTGGAAAATGTTTTAAAATATGGGACAAGCAATGTGTATCTCTTCCTGTTTTTCGAGTTTCCTGTAAATATCATAAGCCTTGGGCGAGAAGATAAGATATTTAATATTCTGTGTTGTTCTACCTTTGTTTATGTTTGGCAGGGTTAGCACAGTTGGTAGCGCAGGCGCACGAGCATTGAGATTTACTCCTCGACGCAGTGGCCGCGGGTTCGACTCCGACCTGCTGCCTTTTGCTGCATGTCATTCCCCCTCTCTCCCCTTGCATGTCTTCATCTGTCCTGTGGAAATAAAGACCTGAAATGCCCCCGCCTCCCCCCCCCCAATAAAAAATAAAAAATAAAATCCTACATAAATACATTTGACATTGACATAAGAGTAATGCAATTCATCTTGGCTGGACTATTTACTCACAATATCTGTTTAGTGTTTTAGGGCAGAGTTCTAGACTCTTATGGATTGATCACTGCATTTCCTTTTCCTATAAAGGGTCTATATAAAACTTATTTGTCCTCACAATAGATTAAATATTCATTTTTTTCCATTCCCATTACTAGGCTCTAAAAATAGAAGCTAAGAGAGGATGGATGGAAACCGGTAAGTTTTTCATTCAAGGATCATTTATGGCAGTCTTGTTTTATGGCATGTGCTTGTTCACCCTACATTCCTAAATAATGCAACGCTGTAGACCATTTCTTGTTTAATTGCAGATAAAACAGAGAGCCATTAAGTCCATTTTGTGTCGACTGTATATCAATTTGGTGCCGTGCACTGGCTGTGTTTCTAGTCAAAGTCTCACTAAGTGTCAAGGAGTGACATTTCTGCTCCAGTTGGCTTTGTGTTCACCGGTCCACGCTCAGCAGATTTCCCAAAACACATTTGAAAAGACTCTCAATAGGGAACAAGCCACAACCACTAAGAATAATGCAGGGTTTTGTGTAGTTACGAAAAGCCTCATTGACTCTGGAGACGCAGAGGATTTACCTAGTGATTCAAATTAGAGAGTACACCGTTATCCCAAATTAGTTGGGTTTACTGGAAATTTGTGTGAAAACTCATTTCCTCAAACTATCTCAGGTCAAGTTGTGTTAACACAGAGTGGTAAGTGTTGATGCGGTAGAAAAATCAAGTTTATATTAGTTGTGTGTGTGTGTGTGTGTGTGTGTGGTGTGTGTGTGTGTGTGTGTGTGTGTGTGTGTGTGTGTGTGTGTGTGTGTGTGTGTGTGTGTGTGTGTGTGTGTGTGTGTGTGTGGAGGGAGGTCCAACACAGTGTCCCTCAATCCCTCCTTCACTTATAGCAACCCACAGATCATGTGTGTACACGCCTGTATGTGACTTGAAACACTCAAAACCAAATACATGTCTTTTTATTCATCTGTATTCAGATATCATGAGTACACATGTTGCACGTCCTTGTAACTTTGACTGTAAAAACTCTTGTCTAGTTCAAATTCATTTGAATTTTATTTCTACTTTACTATTTATCTTTACTTTTCTCAATTTTTGTGCTGCTGCAACACTCAAATTTCCCCTCTTGGGATCAATAAAGGCTGATCTTAATACCTCTAGGCACGTTGTATAACAGTAACAGGCCCAGTACATTATACAGCAGTGTTTCTCAAATGGGAGTATGCATACCCTTAGGGATACTTTGGATACGGCAAGGGGTGCATGAGATTTTTAACAAGTGTTTATTTAAAAAATATCAGTCATGCATAATTCCTAAAATAATGGGGTACTATTCTAATGAATAGTTTTAATGATTCGAAACGTTTGAAATGTAGCATTTTGGTGTTTTTCAGTTACAATATTGTTGTTTTTCTATCAAAAATGTATTTGTGCTGGTCGGAGATGAAAAAAATCAAAAGCGGCACAATATTTTTTAAAGTTTGAGAATCAATGGTACAGTTAAAGGCCTGCTGGTATTATTCTTTATAGGCATTGCTGCTTAAACCTTAAAATGAAAACATGAATGTACTTAAAAAGAACGATATAATCAGAACAGGAATGTATTTTCTGAAATGCATGCAATTCAATGTTACTGTTTTCTGAATCTCTAATATTTTAAAAGTACTACAAGCCTTATTAATAAAATAATCATTATAATAATCCCAATTTGTAGATTTGTAGTGTTATTCTGAATCTGCAAAGTACTAATCTGTCAGATAAATGTAGTGGAGTAAAGTAGCAGAAAGAAATAGAAATACTCAAGTTGTCTAAAATTTGTACTTCACAGTATTTGAGTAAATGTACTTGATTACTTCCCACCACTGAGTTGATGTGTTCTTTCAATATGTAACACATCAACCACATGCAACATGCACCTAAAACAACATATTGATTAAAATCAAACATCTTTTCTTATAGAAGTCAAGGCAACTTATACAGTCTGGTTACTAATTATGCAGATAGACTTCTTAATAATGTATCAATAATCATTAAAGCTAGCAGTGACTAAAATAAACAGTGACCTTTTTTCATAAACAGGTCCCCAGTAATTATTCCAGATCCAAATGGCATCCTCCCAATAAACTGCACTTTTATTTTCTCTGGAAACAGATGCAAAAATCTAATTAAATTTGTTTGTTTTTTTTGCAACGAGCTTTGAGAATAGACTGCAAACCACAGAGGACCTGTTCATCCCGTTATGGTGGGATTAAGAAATTTAATAAAACATCGTCTAAAATTGAAGCTTTACAAAAGTTGCGTTCTCAACGGAACAACAGTGTGTAGATCTGGTCAAGAGGTCTTCTGTTGCATGTTCAATACGAAATTGTCCTTCCTCTTAGAGCTTGACCTCTGACCTTCTGCAAGTATTTCCCATGGCTCTGGACTCCTCGCCTATTGCATTCCATGTGTCACCAGCGCTCTGTGTCAAACATGAGGCACGCCACACCTGTTGTTTTGACCGAGCGACACAGTGTCAAAGCGTTGTAACTTGAAATGAAGTTCCCATTAGAAATCAGAGTAAGAACAAAAAACACTTTAAAAAAGGATCCCATGTTATTCATAGCATTGTGTTCCGCTGCTCATGTGCTAGTGTTTTCCTCTTCTATCATGCAGTGTTGGAAAGTAACCAAGTACATTTATTCAACTACTGTGCTTTATTGTACTTTTTGTAAAATTTGGAGGCACAGGTTTCTTGAGTAGTTTTGTTTTTTGCTTCTATGTATACTTCAACACTAAATTTCAGGGGTAAATATTTGTCCGTTGCATTTATTTAGCAACTAGAGTTGCTTTTAAGAAAATACAATGGCGTGTTAAAGGAAAAGCGTGACATTTTGAGAAATATGCTTATTTTCTTTGTTGAGTGTTAGATGAGAAGATTGACACCACTCTTTAGTGTGTGTGCTAATTTACCTTAGCACAAAGACTGGGAACAGGCAAACAGAACCTAACAAAGTCTGCCAACCAACAACTCTAAACTCACTAAGAATAGTCAAATCTCAATTGTTTAATCTGCTGAATGGAGGGTTAGACTGGGTGTCAGACTTGACAGCAATGCAAATTAGCTTTGCAAGATGTCAAACTAATCGAGGCACTAAAAGGTACAATTTTCCAATATTTCATAATTAAAGCAAAGGTTTGAGGAAAGTCCAAAACATTTGTAGAAATGTGATGTTCTGTGGGTTTCTCAAAACACATTTGAAAAGACTCTCAATAGACTCTCAAAAGATTTTCATCGTTTTTTTCTTCTTTCCCACCCTGTTAATGTTCCTGCTACCCCCAAATGGATTTTATGACCCTTTGGAGGGGACCAAACCCCCATGATGGGAATCACTGGACTGAAACAGTTAAACTTAAAGTAGTTAAAGCTCCACCTCAACCACCTACAACAGTTATTCTTTACTTACTATGCATATATTGTTTCTTCCGTATTGACAATTTAATTTAGTACCTTTTTTTTGGAACTTTAGGCCTACATAGTATAGCTGATAATACTGTATTTCTTTGACACAGAACTCTTACTTGCAATTAAGTATTTTTATATGGACGAGTTGTATTCATACTTAAATGAAATACGGTAAATGTACTGTGTGTATATATATGCCTATATATATATATATATATATATATACATATATATATATATATATATGTATATCCTATATTACCTTTGGTCTAATGGTAAATACAAGGTGCAAGGAAACATTTAGTTATGTACATTTCTTTTAGCATTTACAAATCCATCTATAATCCCCTGTGCCTATACCATTTGGTCTATAAATAAAGAAAAAATCATCTCCATTTCTTGCTTTTATTGGCTGTGTTAGACCCAAAACACCTAAAACCTCCTCAAAGTATTGTGACCCACAGCCCATTGGGACATGTAGGAAAAGATCATATGCTTGAGAACACAGGCAGTGGTAAAGCCTTTCCACAAATCCATTAGGAGACTTGCTATTGGGACAGCGGGTCCAGTGTAAGACCCCTGTAAAATGCAATGATGTGTAAGAGCTGTATAATTCCACTGTGCAAGGAGGGGCATTATTTCTGACTTCATCCAGCGGGGCGAAAAAACAATCATGTCACGCTGTAGCCTTGGACCATATAATGTCTCACTCCTCATGCATTGTGTGAAGACCCTCTCTGAGCAGGCCTCTCACTCTGGGAGAATAGTGGGAGTAGCCGGGGAGATTCAGCTCGTCTTTTCACACACTGAGGAAGAGAGGGAAATAAGAAAGTAAAACATTGCTGTGGAGGGATGAGAGAATCATGTCGTCAAAAAAAATTCAATGTATGCCTCATTCCCCTTTTGCTTGGTCGAGTTCGGGCAATAAAATCTCGGTGCCATGACGTGGATGCTGCAGAGAGCGCTGCGGATCTCTCATTAACAAAACAAACAAACAAGACAAGGCATAAATCTACTGTCTTGTATATGACAGAAGGATATCATTTATGGTAATACATTCTGAGATTTCCAAGTATTTGACAGTACATAGGGATTTATGGCATGACTTGTCTGTAGAAACAAAGTAGCAGCTCAAGCAAAAGCAAACAGGAGACAATGTAAGCCACAGAGACATAGTCACGTGTGTGTGTGGTGTGTGTGTGTGTCTGTGCGTGTGCGTGTGTGTGTGTGTTGTGTGTGTGTGTGTGTGTGTGTGTGTGGTGTGTGTGTGTGTGTGTGTGTGTGTGTGTGTGTGTGTGTGTGTGTGAAATTGGCAGAAACAAAGTCATGAGTAATGATGGACCATATAGCGTCAGGCGGACAGATGATGCTGTCCTTGAATATAATAAAAGAAATATGTCTCCAGAAGCCATTGCCCTTCATATTTAAACACTGGCTAAATGACAGACAGTGTGGGTTGATAGACTGGACATTTCTGCATTTTTTCTTTCTTTTTTTTTTTTAAATCCTGGACTTTTTTTGTCCTTTGATTTATTCACTGAGGAATATGAGTTGTGTCACAATCCTTTCTATGAATATGTTTAACGGAAAAATGCCAACTACTATTTTACAAAGACACGTTATATCTTCATGGGTTATCCACATAGAATTTGTGCAAAATCCAATTTCTATGTTAACAAAGCCTGCATTACACTGTGTTTCTAATATTAATTTGTTCATGCTTGAGTGGAAATTTCAGTAGCATGGAAATCTCCCTTCAGCACTACAGCTCAGTGTGTCAAAATCACAAGTTGTGGGGTTATATAACCATGAGGGGTTATTTACCACTGCCAGACTATTAAAATCTTGGTTTTACGAGAACTTGTCATTTTTTGTTAGTATTAAACAAACAAGTTAGAATGTGTTAGTGAATGCTGGTAGGCAAACAAACAGACCTGTGGACAGGCTAGCTCTTTCCCTCTCTCTCTCCCTTATTCCCTCTCTTCTCAGCCCACTTGGATCGGGAACCGGAGGGTCACTGGTTCAAGTCCCGTAATCGACCGAGTATGTAGTGTGGACTGATGGCTGGAGAAGTGCCAGTTCACCACCCGGGCACTGCCAAGGTTCCCTTGAGCAAGGCACAGAAACCCCCAACTGCTCAGGGCGCTGTCCTATGAGGCAGCTCCCTCACTCTGACATCTCTTACATAATGCACGTGTTTAGGGCCTATTTGTGCATGTGTTTATTAGGGCCTCTGTGTGTGTGTGTGTGTGTGTGTGTGTGTGTGTGTGTGTGTGTGTGTGTGTGCGTGCGTGCGTGCACGTTTGTGTTCGAATAACAACAGAGTGAACATTTCATTTTCTCCCGCGGGATTAATACAGTATATCTTTGTCTTTACGCTAAGTTAAGCTAAAATATGATACCCGTCTCCTGGCTGTATTAAAGGACAAATGTGGGATTGGTACTGATCCTTCTCATCTTACTATTGGCAAGAAAGCAAAAAAAACTTGTCTCCCCAAATGTCAAACTTTACCTAAGGAGATAGTGGGATGAATAAATAAAGGTTAAAAGGGCAGTATCAGGAGAGAATGAAGAGTGGAAGGCGAGAGGAAGAATAATAATCCTGCCATTAGTCTGTGACTCAATGATGTCGTATATTCGACTCTGTCACCTTCCCTCGAGCCCTTCACTCATCTGTAGCTGACCTTGCACTGGCATGTGGGCTGCTTTTCTCTTCCACATCAGTGACGCTGTCTTGTAAGATTGTAAGCAGGATTGAACAGTTTTGTGCCAATTTGCTGCTCTGCAACTTCACACCACCTGAGCCAAGATCCATCAGGGATTCAGATCCCTATTCCTGCATATCTAATCGTCAGGCAGCCTATCCAAGTTTAGCTGCAGCAAAGCACAGCAGAATACAAAAAAATCTAAATCAAAATGTTAAAAATATGCTTAACATATTTATGAATCCTCTGAATAAGACATTATGAATGTGTGATGTCTTTAATATTCCAGTAACAGAGCATCATATAAAGAATGTGTCACACTGACATCTTGGAGCCTCCCTGTGAGGTGAACCGCTCATAGATTGTTTGCTGGGTTGAAGTTTTGCTGCGAGGCTGTCGGAGCTCATCTCGATGAGGGTGACATGTGTTCAGGCACACTTGCACTAACACGGAAATTACATTTCTGGCTCCTGATGCGCATCCAGTCCCCCCCGGGCATCATCACACGAGAAAGCTAGCTTTGTTTTTTTCCCCCTTTTCAAACTTTTACCAATTCCTCAATGATTTTGGGGGTGGGGTAGGGAGGGTGGGCGCCTGGTACATTAAACATTTTAGTCCAATATATTGATCCACGCAGTTCAAAGACAGCTTTGTTTCCCAGAAGCATTAACAGAAACTGTGAGGGAATTCAACGTTACAAACAACAAGGCACAAATGTTTCCATTAACACACAAACGCTGTTCAGATCAAGCAAAAGTTTCCACAATCTTCCCAGTGTGTTTTGTGAGAGCATCTTTTCTCAGAAGACAACCCTGAGGGTGAACCAGCATCATGGTGAATTTAGACCGGACGCATTCCCAGTGAGAAGGCGCCTGAGATATTCATTCACACTCTGGATGAAATATGGGATGCACCATCGCTTTGACAGAATTAATAGTGTCAGTCACTAAAATGATAATGACAGCGTTAAATCCTTGATAATTGAGCCGAGCATTGAATGAAAAGGCTTGAGTTTCTATCCAAAATCAGATTAAGGATTATATTGAGGGAAAACAAACATCTATTTCCATCATTACTGCTGCATGTAAGAGCACAGAGACACAGTGAGAATAAGAAATACATTTATTCTCTTTTGACGAGGCGGGTGGCATACTCATGATTGATCTGTGCAAATAAGCAGTGTGTCATTCTCGTGCACATGAATTACACATACTGTACTTGGATGTGACATGAGAACGTAAGTCTGTACCGTCTGTATTGACTCGTTGTCAGAACCGTCGCAAGGGTTGTGCCAACTGTGTGACCGCACAGGGCGTCGCGCCCATAGACAGTAAAAGAAATGGACAATGTGACCCCGTTGATTTCCACAGAGACCAGTGAAGGCTATTAGAAGCAGTTTTCCGGTGAGGGCTCAGCGTTACTGTGCAGCCTCAAACTGAGCTTGAAGACGTGGATGGGACGTGAGCAACCTGTCTGAAAGCTGCAAGTCTTCTGGTAGCTGTGCCAAGACAAATTTCAATTACTCCAGATCTTCCAGAGACGGAGAGCGTAGGTATATGTTAGGTAGGTACATGCATTAGGATAACATAGGCACAGGCTAATTATTGCTAAGTAAAATGCTAATTAACATTAGTATCTAAACCTAAACAGCTAATGTAAGTCCAAACTGCCTGTGAGCTTATCCTGTACTGTTCAGTAATTCCTCTACTATGCGACAGTAAGTCACGTGGTTATGACACAATCTTTAGCCTATTTTTACAAAAAACGTCTGCTACGGAGCCATAACGTGAGATACAGGGTAATAGAGCCCTTTTATACATTGCTGTGTTTCTTTAGAATTAAACAATGACAAATAGCTTCAGATGTAAAGTTATTTGCTGTCAAAGGGACATCAGAATGAATGGCAGTCAATGGAATGCTAACGACGGGTGAGTGCTAGGTAGCATAAAAATGGCGTCATGGGAGCTACGCTTAGTGGAGGCTGGCTTACCCCCTTTCTCTTTCTCTTCTTTTTTTTTTACATTCCATATTTGTTTGTGATGTCGTCCACTCAGTGTGATCTAACATTAAATTCCAGTTTGTCAAAAAATCAAAAGTGCGAACAAGGAAGAAGGAGACGGGAGAAAGGAGGTCAGTTACACGAGAGCCCGGCCAATTTCACAAACACTGGACTAAAAAGACTTTATTGTGAGTTTGCAAGAAAGAAGGCAAGAAAAGTGACTTTCAATTTATCCAGCATGGTAAGTTGTATGCTATATAAAGCTATAGAAAGAATATAAAGTGACATGCAGCTGAGCTGCTTTGCTGTAGGTCAGACAGCCTATTGTTCTGACAGCTGAATAGTCCGTTAAATCTCTTAATATCAAAATACAAATGCAACTGTCTCTGTCCCAATGCCTTTCATCATCTATTTTGGCACGTGTTTCAGCAACATTGACAGAGGGCGTACGTCCACATTTAATACGTGCACACACAGCAAGAAGACAACACACACACACACACACACACACACACATCCTCAAGATATGACTATTTAGCTGTCTGAATAATGGTAGTCCCTGCTCAGGTTGACAGTGAATCTTGCGTGTGCATCACGGTGTGTGTCAATGAGCAAGGGCTTGCACATTAAGTTAACACAGGGCCTCGCACCCCCCTGCGACGGCTCTGCTCGTTGTATTAGAGATTACCCTCCATGGTCTGAGTGTTCTTTTGGTGACAAGTTACCTGTTTGTTTTCTTGCTTGTGAACCAGATGGTCTGTCTTTAAATAGAGTGCAGGGTCACAAAGGAGCCCAATGTACCGGTGATACAATTCCTTTTTGTTCTCTCTATATGAGGGAACGGTGTCTGACATGGATAAAAGGAATGGGATGGCAGCAGTGTTCTTTCCAAATACAATAACATCTTTACAACTGGAAAATGAAACACATCTTGTGACAAGGCACTGAGTAAATCATGGCACACGTCCACAACGAGGCTCCAGAGAAAGTGAATCTGTGTTTCCCAGTGAAATATTAAGTTCATACATTTATCTCTGCTACATTGTTGTTGGTTACAGCTGGAGAAGGCTTACTCTTCAGTCCCTCTGTGGCACACTTGGAGGTCTCCATAAGGAACAAACGAGGGATACAAATAGAAAGGACGATTGTCTTGTATTCCTTACGGAAGTTTTGGTTTAGTAGTCCATATATGACGGCATTGAGACAGCTGTTGAAGTACGCCATAAAGTAGCTTGTGACAAAGAGCCACTCAGGTATGTATGGCGCAACCTTTGCAGGGTTTATAGCTACAGCCAGGCCTATGAGGTTCAGTGGAGCCCAGCACACTGCAAACAATACAAACACCACAAACATAGTAAGGAAGTTCCTCACATCACTAGGTTTCAGTTTGGTCCCTTGGTCTGGTTTAACCCGATGTTTCACTTGAATCACCAGCACCCATATCCTCATGTAGCAGTAGGACACCACCAGCAGCGGGATCAGAAAGTGAATAATCACCACTGAGATGGTGTAGTATGAGCTGACCGTCTGGGCAAAGGTGCAGGAGTAGATCCGAGGGTCGTACTGCAGAGAGCCGACAAAGAAGTTGGGCACAGTGGCGAGGGCGGTGAGCAGCCAGGTGAGGCCAAGGTAGCAGCAGGTCTTCCTCAGGCTGTACAGGCGGTCGTAGTGGAGGCTGTGGCAGATGTAGCAGTACCGGTTGATGGCGATGGCCGTGATGTTGAAGATGGAGCCGATGAC
Source organism: Etheostoma spectabile (assembly GCF_008692095.1). NCBI lineage: Eukaryota > Metazoa > Chordata > Actinopteri > Perciformes > Percidae > Etheostoma > Etheostoma spectabile. The sequence goes on from NC_045742.1 coordinate 21,100,088, forward strand.
GCTTAGGCCCATGATGAAGCCGCTGGCCTGGCAGTGCAAGTCACCCATGGTCCAGTCATTGTGGAAAATAGCTATCAGGACCAGAGGGTAGGGGTACAACGCCACCACCAGGTCTGCTACGCATAAACTCACCACGAAGATGTTGCCTGGAGAAACAGAAGAGGTTTAGATACCAGAACAAAACATGACCCCAACTATCATTCCCTTTCCACTTTCTGGGTCACTGTACAACTGTGTGTAACCATCATAAAAGAGCAGCTTCACTGTGGCCGCTGTGGCTCATTTTGGCGACGCTTTTACCATGTACTCGCCACTACAGTGATATGGAGACAGACACATGCTCTATTTTCACAGCTCTCTCAGTGTTAGCATTTTTTTCAACACCATTTTTTCCTCACATGAAGAAAAAACTAACATTCAAATTATTTTACTTCTAATAATAATAATTATAATAATTATAATAATAATAATACATTTGTATGTATATAGCACTTTTAAAAGTGCTATATACATATGGATGGCAATGGTGCACTGTTGGTCGGTCCACCACTTGGATGGATTGCCATGCCTTTTAGTACAGATATTCATTATACCCAGAGGATGAATCCCAGTGACTTTTCCTTTAGCGCCACCATCCAGATTTATAGTTTTGAGTGAAATATCTGTTGGATGGATTACCATAATGTATATTCCATCCTGAAGATTTATCTGCGTGAACCTACCTTGCACCAATCCTCCTTTTCATTTTTTATCCATCTATTCTCTCATCAGTGAAGGGAACGGATTGTTAGAAAATTGATATATTCTTGTGTGTCTCATGAAACCTTTAGAACATTGTGAATTGAACACTGCTTCGTGTCTCTTTCCTGAGCGCTAGTAACTGCTTTCAAAATGAACTCACAGAGGTCGAGATAGTAGATGAAAGGATACGAATCGTGATCCACTTGTTTCATAACAACAAGTAAGTAATAATTGTGGCTTTGACTCATTTAATCTAGCATCATCATCAGGTCAACATTTTAATTTGTCCAATATTTTGGTCTCATGCCTGCAAAACTAAAGCCTCAGCTGTACTTTGTTTTTGGGGCTTATACGCTAGCAATTATGGACGTTTGTGACATTAGACATTAGCAAGGATGATAAATATTAAACCTGCCATGTTGGCATTGTCTTTGTGAGCAGGCTAGAGCTGCTAGCATGGCTGTTGACTCTCATGCTTTCTCAAATTACTTACCTCCGTATCTAAACTTGCTATTTTGAGTGCATAAGTGTGTTGACACTCAGTATGTTACTATATTTGTATATAAAGTATATGTAAGTATGGCAAAATGTATTGCACTATGAGTACCCGTATGCTGCTCTCATAACAGTCAAGAAGTTGGGTCAACGCTCGACACTTCTCGCCCAATGGCGTCAGAGGAAGCTGTGTGTGCGGTCGACAACACTACCCTGTTGAAATTCACACACTAGGCAAGTAAGTACAATATGTACACAGTGTACTACATGTTAGTGAACTAACACAAGTATCAGACCCGATATAAAGTATGAATTTGTTTCCCAACACACATCCCATAAATCTATTTAGTCACAGAAACAAGCGATTCATTGTATGATCAGGCTAGTATATTTGGCAGGTCCATTCCAATAAAATGCTCAAATCAGGCGGTTTTTGTTTTAAAGCTTCCTTGCCCCTGGGGAACACAGTGAGTTTAAGCACATAGAAACCATGGCATGGCTGATTTTAGTGTCCTATTACATCCAAACAAGTTCCTGTCCTCCTGAGGTCTTAGCTGTTGGTTGTGTGACACTGGATCTCCTCAGAACACATGAATCATAGAAAATGACGTCTAATATTGTTACAGTGCAGCTGTTCTTGGTGGGGGAGAATAAAACAATATATCAAATTGTAATTTTGTGTCAGACAAGATGATAGATAACAAGAATATGTAGTACAGTGGAGCCACAATGCAATTAAATTGGTGTTTTGCAAAAGAGGCATTAGCTTCCCATACGTTTTGAGTAGACATGCAATAGAGAGTGGATTGTGTGTGCGAGATACACAATTTATAATAAAGATTTGTGATGAAGTGGAGATTTTGCTCAAATAAACTCAGTGTTTGCACCAATATATACAGTTTACCCAGTCTTTAAAAGATAAAACTCTTTATTGTATAATTATGTAGCGAGTAGCATCAAGCTGATACAAATAAAACCAGTCCAAAAACACAATTACATACTGCTTGTCAATATCAACTTTTAGCCAGTTTCTCATGTACCATTACATCACAGGTTTGAACATAAACATTGATGCTTCTTGTAAATAATCTGTTAAGGATTATATATAATGTGCCTCATTTCGACAACATTTCTCACATTGGGGTGATTTCACGGTTGATATAACAAAAAATACTTTCTGAAGTTGAAATTTGAAGGCGCAAGGCTCTTGCTCACAACAGCTGAATCAACAGGGTTGATTGGCAGATATGATGGGAGTGAATTTAAAACACATGTTGGCCATCAATCCTCTGCATTCAAAGCTTGTTCCAATCCCAGCACACTCGAGTCACCCCATGTCTAATTTTAATTGAATCGCCCGAACTCGATTCATCAAATAACAAAGAACATAAAACATCATAATCATGTCATTTTATTCCTATATCTTCATAACTTGGGGACATTTATGATTTAAATTTCGTAGAAGACAGTCAAATGTTGACCTCGTGTTTTACCATAGTACTGGCATAGGTACTCAGAGACAGTATATTTCCAAGTTACTAAAACAGCACGAGCCATCTCTCCAACCCTACTGAGATAAAAATAAATGCATTTGTTCTTCATCCTCGAGTCAGCTCAGTGGGCAAATCTGTCAGATTGTATTTGTGACGCTCACAGTACTCGCTGTGTGCATTTGACATTGTGCAGAGGTTTGATTCCTCACTGACAGCATGGGGCTCAGTGTTTTCATGTTAGCGGCTGGACAGGGCAAGCTACAGCCTTTAGCTCTATCTGGCTGGGCCCTCTCTCCCCCCCTTATCATCAAGAGCATGAGGTAAGTGCTAAACACAGCGGAGAGGATTGCTGTGAATGACTCTTAATTTTGTTGGCATCCATTATTAAAACATTGGACAAACCAAGTTTAATCAACCAACTTGGACAGACTGCTGCTCATCACGCCCAAACTCCCAGAACTCCCACAGGACTCCTTTTTTTGTGTAAAACAGCCGACCAACACTGATGTTGTCACGCCTGGATACCAGAATAGAGTCGTGCCTGCTGACATCTTTTGCAGCTATTAATATCAACGGGTGTGAGTTGAATAGAGCTTAACCTGAATGCTGATTGGTTACATGCCGACAGGGACAGCTGACCTGCAGCCTTTACCTTCTCTGAAATTGCCTCTGTAACTAGAATCTGATCTTACAGTACACTCACACACAATGGTCAACCAAGTGAAACTCTGCATCAAATCAACTAATCCTGCTCTAAAGTGTGTCCCTCCCGAGAGTTGAGGGACCACCCCATGGATTCCCCCGGTGTTTCTCCTTCTTTTTGACTGTCACATGTGACATAAATCAAAACTGAATAAGAGGCAACTGTTGAGCTCTGTGTGACTGAAATAAGACATTTTTCACCAGAATCATGCAGCACCCACCAGGCTACAGCATATTCAAAAATATATTGGACAGAAACTGCCTCCCACCTAGCATATAAACCTACATATGCATTAAAAATAGGCTTGGTACGCAACGTATTTCTGGCATATTGCTTTTTCCAGCTGAATACTTCTGAATAGTAAAAGGAACAATTTAGGATGTAAAAAAATTAGTAATGCCGGAGCAAGAATAGACACATAATGAAGTAAGTGTGAGAGATAAACAGTCCAAAAGACAAAACAAAAGCAGAGTTGATCTTCAATTACAGGAGTTCCATGTCTGTGTACACACGTGAATCTCCGACCCACCGTCTGTATCCCATCACTCTCACTGCTCATACAGAAAACCTGATATTACTATGCTATGATTCACGCTAGCTATTTTTATAAACCTTTGAAAGACAAAAAAAAAAAAAAAATGTGCAGGAGGGTCAGCATTGCTTGGATCCGGCTGTAAATCAGTACAGTGAGGCTTATTACTACGAGTGTATTTCAAAAATTAGATTACATTTGAGTTAGTCAGTCACGTTATCATAAATAAGCAACAATAACCTTTCGGCAAGGGCATTAGTGCTGATAAATTACTTGTGAATACTTCATGACCTTGTGTTCAAGGGGCCAGAGAATTGTTTCGAAGAAGTTTAACATTAAACTGATACAAGCTGCATTTTGGTGATGCAGCCTTCTTTGAATCCGGCCAAAACACCATTGTCATCATCATCAAAGGCCATCTACCCATTAGATCCTCTATGTCTGAGAAAATAAGTCTCACTGGCCCTGAGAGAAATCAGACCATCAGGACAAAAGCAGGGTCTGGTCCAACAAGGTTTCACTCGTAAGGCGCAATCCCGGAAATACGAGGATGATGGTGAATTAAATGCAAATTGAAAATAGAACAGCAAAGGAGAGATTGGATGTAATGTAAACATAACAGAGCATTTTGCTTTTCTTGGTGTGGTTTCATCAAATAATCCCAATTTGATAACATCCTACCTCCATGCTAACCACATTAAAAAACTAAGTGACCATTTTGTTGTCGGGAAAAGAAGGCATGTTTAATGTAGTGTGCTAAGTGATATTCCCCGTGGATCTGTGCTGTCATTTTAAATTGGCTTCTGGTTAGACTCACTAAGTCCACTGACTCAATTAACCCCCTCTGGACACTCCGGTTTTCAGATTTTATTCATGACTGCAGAGTGACTGAGAGGATGCGATGCATGATTTAACTAAATTCAATCTCCCATTCTTACACACCCCGCAACCCCCAGCTCTTTACATGGAGGTGCAAGCTGCACAAACAAACAAACACACACACACACACACACACACACACACACACACACACACACACACACACATACACACACACACACACACACACATAAGCTTATTCTTTCGTTATTTGCCTCCATCTGCTCCCCATCATCGTTTTCTTCCTCTGTCCCTCTCTCATGAGTGCATTTTCAGAGTGTATTTTTAGTTTGGTTAACCCCAGTGGGAAACTCTATTGTTAACACCCCATTGGCAGTTCCATGGTGCCTTGTTTTACCCTTTGAAGATTCACTGGATATATCCTATTACATTTGCACACTTGAGAGAACCTGCAAACCTTTGAAAATATGGAACATATGGTCCCAGTTCTCCCCAAATACATGAAGATATTAGAGACAAATCCAAAAATATACCAGCATCTACCAAATGCACACATGCATGTCTTTTTTTCCGGGGTTGGTTGAGTGGTGGATAGTGGAGGGATGTGTGGAGGCAAGGGGGTGAATTGAAGTGAAGCAGAGCGGAAAGCTGCTGCTGCAATGAGGAAGCTAACCAGCAGTGTGTAATGGAGAGAGGAGATGGGATGTTTTCTTAGCAGTCAGCCTGCCACACCAGATTCACCAATATATGACTTTCCTCACAGAAATTTTACACCATACCTCAGTGTACCACTCATGAGTCAGTTTGTGGGCCCAAATGTGGTGTTGCAATTTACTGCACCCATAACCCCTTAACAAAGCAGATTTCAACAGGGGTCAGATCTTCCCTACAGCTGTTTGTCGTAGCTGTGTCCATGCTTTCCTTTCGGAAAAACCCTATACAATTAAACATTGATTCAAAGTGAGCCAAATCTATAAATAACTTGTTAAGGAGAGTGATGATAGGCTAACAGCAGTAACAATTTCAGTCACTTAAGGACACACTTAAGATGTGCTTGAGTTTCAGGTTTCTACTGCTCATACATGCAAACCTAAAGGACAACAACACTGGCGAGGACTCTCTTGTGACTTGGTCTGTCACTTAGTCCAAGCAGAGAAGGATATAGGTCACATTAGGCCAGTAATCACCACAATTTCTATAGTTTGCCAGCATGGAAAAGACTTTTGTACAGGCCATTTACTCTGGTCCTCTTGTTTGAGACCAGTCGACTGTGGCATTTTTCCAATCCAGATAATGAAATTATTCTCCAGGCTACTAAACTCCTTGCACCGCTTTTGGCACAGGAACACTTTGGATGTGTTATGTAATGTATTTGAAATTGTAATTAAAAGTTCATTATTCCAAACACTTGCTGACCTAATCCCATGGCCAGATTCTCATGCGCTCATTAGCTCCGTGTTGTGATCACTGTGTTTAGTCGTTTGACACAGCAGAAGGCTTTCCTGACTTTGCTTTTGACTGTAGAGCTGCTGGTTCAGAGCAGCACAACGTTAAATATACAATTTTTTAAACTCTTTGTTCTATTTTCGTCCCATGGAAGAAACATCTCAGTGTTCTGCTCAGTTGTTTTTTAAGAACAAAATCATGAGGTTTGATCGTGTAATTAAAATGTGCTTCTTTTAGAATTTCTTTGAATTGAAAATAAAATATGCAGTGTTTTTTTTTACAACTGCTTCTTGTGTCATAAACCCTGCAGGGCTTCAATACATGACTATTGCTAAGACTTTCTTGTTACTGTTTCTTACTGTTACTGCCACGACATTAGATTATCTGTTCTAATTTAAGGAAATGGACAGCAATACACACAATCTGCAATGCAAAATATGACTGATACTTGGATTTGTTTAGGGATTGGACAGAAATGTCCCTCCCCACCGTACAGACACAAAGACTTAAAAGGAACAATTTCTGGACTATTTTTCTAAATTAGTGCAAGGAAATGGAAATGACAGGAACATTGTCCATTTGAGACAAGGCTACAAAGTAAAGGGTTCAATTAAATGATGATGGCATATTTGCCATGAAAGAAAAAAAAAATAGCTTAATCATCTTCACAGTGGTTTCTGCTTTAAATGCACAACAAAATATGAGGTTGAGTTCAACCCAAAAAATTTTTAAAAAAATGCACAAAAAGGCATTGAAGCTATACACCAGCATCTCTCACCTTGGCTGCCCATGAGACACTACAGGTCCTGATATACATGTGATCCATCTGGGATGGGGAACCAAGGGTAAAGCCATGGGGGTAATCAATTATGAAGAAATATGAAGGTAGCAAAGGCAAAGCTGAGGAAACTCCATCACACTGACACTGGAAGCTCACTTTAGATACCAGCTGTAGATTGTCAAGCAAATAGTTCACAGCTACACGTTATATTACATAATTGTAGTTATGAATGAAGAGAGGAAAACAAGGCAACCCACATTCAGTACTGTATGTCATTGAGACAGAGATTGGTCCTTTTGGCTTTGAGCAGATGTGACTTGTTAAAGAGTCACTTGTCAAACTGATTTTCTTTCTGAAATTATAAAATTCTTTCACATTCATTTTGATGAAATAAAATATGTTTTATGTGTCTGCTTGTCCCTAACTTGTCAAATGAAGCTGTTATTTCCATCACCATGCAGTACATCGTATCTTGTGTCTATTCCAAAATCGACACTTTATCGTCTTTTTATCTCTCACCTGCATTTCTGAGCTTTTTGTTCCTGTACACGGACAAGATGACGAGGACATTGCCCAGGATGTCTACCACGATGGTGAAGATCAGCACGCTGGCCAGCGCAGTGGACACTCCGGCGGAGGACGCGCTCAGTCCGCGCTCGCTCTCATTCCGGGACACACAACTCGACCCGTTTTCATCCTTCACCTCTAAATCCATCTCCCCTCAGGGTGCAGCGGCCATGGTGGGAAGGCTCCAATGTTCAGCTGAAAATCTACAGACCAAAAATTCAAAAAGACTTTACTGGAGGGAGTCTTGAACTTTTTGACACTCCTGCTCCGCCTGTGGAGTACTGGGAGGAGGACGCGATCCATGACATGATAATAGAATATTAATAGATTGTATGCATGCATGCATGGAAATCTAAGAAGTTCATATCAACGGTGATAAATGGTGCCAGGAGCTCTTGTTTCACTGCCGTCCTCAGTGGTCCTCATGAGTCACCAAGGCTCTCCCTGCGCGCTGCTTCATTCAAGGGCTCGTCCAGAAGGCATCTGAGCGCTCTCCTGTGCGTAATGGAAATTCTCAGGGTGCGAGGCTCATATGGCAACGTTGAGTCTCGTGTTAGCTTTTTTTAATCATAATAATATAAAGATTATATTTGTGTGTCAATTCTTTCTGCATCCAGACTCGAAGCGCTTGATTTAAAACAACAGCCAGTCAGCTAAGAATGTGAGCTGTTTCCAACTATAAATAGTGTGCAATCTGTACTTCGTGACCCTCTTCTCTGTACCAGTTGCATTAAATAAAAACACTGAATGCGTGTCTGTGGACCGTAGTGCCAATGATATTGTAGCTGGCTTTAACAGCAGCCCTTTTACAACTTGCAGGTTTCTTAATGCAGCTTCATTAAAACGGTCTATTCTTCCATGCGCATGGAAACGGCGCCTTCATGTGTCCAATAGAGGCTCTTGCAAACATCGAAAACCAAAACAGCTAATTTACAAATTATAATTTCTTATAATAAACTGTGTATCATTGGTGTTAAATAAAGCTCTACCTTTTGTGTGCTTCTGAAAAATAAAACCAAAGTGGGCCAAAGCCCTGGGGCCCCAGACCTGCAGGGCCCCCAAAACAGCAGGTTCACGGTGTGTGAGTGTGAGCTTTTTTCGTCATCTCAAGGTATTAGAGAATTTCCACCGTTAAAATACAATGCTGATCGGGTTCTGCATTATTACGCAATCTTGTTGCACTGTGGCAGAATCTGATTATTATTTTGGTTGGGTTTGTGCTAACATTGCGCATTTTTCTTTTTGTTTGTTAAAATCTAATTACCATGTTAACTGACTGGTTTCTGTAACATAACAGAACATTGAATTTATCCAATCTGAAAAGTATTTTGGAAAAAGCTTCATTTTCAATTGTGAAAAATGTCGGTGTAGGATGGACAGAATTCCAAAATGGAGAGAAATTGTCTGGCCAACACCTGCTTACACGAGAGGGGACAAAGTGGACGTTTGACCAGCTGAAACTAAGAAAAGTAACCTGACTGTGTCCATCTCCTGACCGGAGGATGGCTAAAGAAAATGAGGTTTTACTAGGTTTACTGAGGTTTTTTTATTCTTATTTATATTTATTTTAAAAATGTCTCCTGTGGATGCATGCATGTTTCCAAATAAACGTTTTCAGGCTGATATGTAGAATGGACAGGTCTAGGAGTCGGTTTAACCTTAACCAAAATATTTCTTCTGTCCACCATTTCCAAATGGTTTGACCAGCCTTGCCCAATGGCGTGCACGTTTATAGGAATAAATAGGAAAAACATTCAGTATAATTCATTCCTCTTTATCGCTGAAATCCTAGTTCACGGATTTTTTTGTTGACAAATAACTGCAAGTTCACGGTATGGTCAAGTCTGAGCTGCTATCGTTATGTTTTCTCACATGAGCAACTGATTTCAGCAACGACAACAACAAAACTCCCACTGACAATCCCACTGGATCCTACATTCCCAGCACCACACAGTTTGTAGAAGGTGGAGCTCCACCTACTGGTGAGTGACGGCGTTGTTCACAACACGTTACATCCTTGTTAAAAGCCTATTAAATAAAGACAGCAAAAACACGGAAACAATTAGGTGATAAGTCTATTGCAAATAGTTGTCTGCTGAACCAAAATCCAAAATGTTCAAACTGTACACATGGTGGCTTTAATAATAAGCGGTACTGACACTCAGCAATATAATATGGCACATACCATATCTAAATCCTTATAATTTCAAGTGTGCTATTTCTACTGGTTATGTCACCTTTACCTATTCGGATTGCCTTAAATTTATGGAGAGCAAATTGCATTGAATTGTAATAATAAATTTAATAGTCAAAATGCCACGCTGACTCATATTTATGACACACTTTCCGCTAAGAATTTGACACTTTATAGCTTACATTTTGGATAACTCAACTCATAAGGTGGAGCTCAAAAGTACAGTGTTGGTACATAAACAGCTAGTTGCAGGAACTGTATCAAATGTCTGCATATGTTTGTAGTACATTGCAACCGCTTTCATTCTACAGAAAAGAGAGGGCAATCTCCATCATGGAAAAAGATCCCTGCTGATGGAAGAGGAAATTCAATATCCTGTACGAGAGACTACACTTTACTAAGGCCGATGCCTTCTTACTGCAAGATGAAGTGTGGGTCTCTGCAGGCAGAAAATAAAAGCTTTGAAAAAATGTGATCGTGATGGAGAGACCTTGTGTTTGGATCCACTTATTGTCTGCACAAGCTTTCTTCGGTGCTTTATCATGTCATACAATGCTTAAAGGAAATGTCCTTCAAGACGTAAGTTGTAGTTAGGTCATTTAAGCATTTGAGGATACTTGCTCAGCATGTTAATATCTTGCAAAGATACTGTGCAATTTCCAAAAACGATCTATTGTAAGCTATTTCCGTTTGGTACCTCATTAATAATATAAGGCCATCTCCAAGGAATTATAACGCAGTCACTTCATCAAATTGTAAAGTTCAAATTACACTCCTGACACAACTGTTTAATTACTTTTCTCATGACGAAAATGTGCATAACTGTCAGTCAGTGTGACTGAGTCTCATGTTAACAATGGAGTTTCAGTTCCCACAAGCACTGTGGTTGTGTGATACAGTAATCTATTACTGTAATGAGTCAACTTGTGTAAAAACAACAACTTTACTCAGAACCCTGGAGAGAGATTTAACATTCTCAACTCAATCCTGGCTGTCGGTGAACACCATTCGTCATTACGGAAATAACTTGGCAGATGCATACTGCAGTGTCAAGGTCACATTTTTTAAAGGTGATATAAATGTTGATGATACCTTCCGTAAATTCTTTGGGCTACATACTCAAATTTACTTTAAGGAGACTGTATAGCAAGAGACTGAAAAATCAACTTGCCTCAGATGGTACTTTGTCTGGATATTACAGATACCAATCATCTCCACCCTCTTTACCGTCATTAAAAAAGAATTTTTCATATAGCAGACATTCAGATTTTATATACGTACATTACCTAATGTAACTGCTCCATTAACTAAATGTGCTTCAACTGGGCTTTTTCTGCTGACAAGTCAAAATGTCTGATGCCTGATGTATACATATATGTGGTGTGTATATTTACTAGGATGCTAAACTAATTCTCTATTTTATTACTGTAGGAAAATATAAAATTAATGCAAAATGCCTGTCAAAACTGTCTCACCACAAGGTCCATTTAGTAGCTCTTCCAGAGATTTTTATTATATCACTTGTCATGAAATGAAAGATGTTAAAATTTGATTATTTTCTGAGCATTTCCAGGACTTCTCATCCTTGATCGTTGGCTTTCAATTTCAATCTTGACTTTGGATCAATCAACCAATCCATCAATCAATTAATCAATCAATCAAGCATTTATTTGTCACCTGAAATCGTATGAGTTACAATTCCAGTGAAAAAGAACGCCCTAGGTTTAGCAAGGCTTATTGAGACAGATTTTCTATCAAAATGTCATAAAAAAAAGTAGCTGACTCTTATTTCAGAAGAAAAGCACACAGGGGGCAGTGGTAATGCTTAAACAATTCCCCAAAAATATTCTCATGACACTTAAAAGGGCCGCCTTATTTACAGCTATGCAGATATAATTGATTAATTTTAATCTCACTTCCGATAAAAAAGACAACAAATTAAAATTGATGCATATTTTGAAGTAGAATACTCATGATTTGGTCCCTCTCCGGTTGAAAAGCAAAGGTTATAGAAGGGCTACATGAAAGTGATTGTGATGTAGAAAACTTGTTTTTTTATAAAAAATATTAAAATATTATCATTGAAAAACACACAGATTTTAATCACACAGTCCACTTTTATTAATCTCTCAAAGTGTAAAACCGGAGTCTTCATTTTGTACTTTCCAAACATACTTTTCTTAAAGCACGGCACTGAACACACTTAATACACAGTTACATCTTTCCACTAAAGAATCTTTCTATAACACCTTTCATTGCATATATTCTGCATCTGTTAGCCTTTTCACCACACACTTTCAGTACTGTACATTAAAAATATGGCTAGGATTGGTAGCATGATTACTTGTACGCACAATGTGACATAAATCTAAGGCACTACAAGTCATAGACTACGGTCCAGACACCCTGCTGAAGCACACATTAATCTAGGACGATGAGTGTATGGACAAAATATTCACAGCAGGCTTTTTCTGCTCAGAAAATCCATGTGATGTAAGAGACATCACATTGACATTACAAAAAAGGAGAGCATGATTCATCTCTTCTTTCTCAGTCAAATCAAAGGAGCTCATGTAGCAGTCTACTGTTTGTATAAAGAGGATCACAGTTATGTGTATGACTATCTTCAGAAAAGATTTACCCATATAAAATAGACATATAGGCACAATTATGTCCTGGTTTGGCTAATCTCCAATTGGGGCCAAGATTCGTTTCCAACCGAGCCTGAGAAGGGGTCACAGGTGGCATCCAGCAGCAGAAGTCACAGCACCTGTTTGAACATCTGGATCATCATGGCCGATATGTTTTGATAACATCTTTGATCGGCCTCCTGCATATTGGACAGCACGCATTGATCTGTCTCTTCAGCTTCAGCCCACAGTCGTTGCACAGACACATGTGTCCACAGGTGTAGATGACGGTGTCCACGTCTTGGTCGAAGCAAATGGTGCATTCTCCGTTTTTTCCAGCAGAGGGCAGTTCTAAGGGGGTGAGAGTCGGAGAGACGGGAGGGCTGAGGGGGGAGCTGGGAGCAGTCACTACAGGAAAAGAAAGAAAACGTGTGGATCTTGAAATGGAGCAGACCTGGATGCATGTAAACAGATTACTTTTGTTTTTGTCATTGATGGGGGAAAAGGTTCAGCTCCGTAATACTGTTGCTTTTATATATTCTACTTATATGTCTGTATTAGTAGTGTGTTTCCTTGTTGTTAATAAGCCATGACAAATACAGATTTCAATGTTAGAATATAATCTTTGATTAATTGTTGCACAAAAGCCTTCTTGGGCTGCAGTTATTTTCAATATTAATTATTTCACTGATTAATATCACGACTAATATATGTTAATATGTTAATATGATGTCATCAAATTAAATTTTTTCCATCCCACAGTCCAAAATACAAAAAAAACCACTATAATAGTGGGAAAGACAGCAAATGTTGACATTTAAAACATGTTTGGATGTTTTACTTTTCAAATGACAACTATTAATCAATAATGAAAATATTTGCCAGTCCATTTTCTGTGGTTGACTAATCAATTAATTGACTGATTATTAAAGCTCTTTTAAATCATGGAGGAATATTTGTAACAAGGTAAAACATGTTGTTGTCACTTCAAAAGTGAAACCAAACGTCTTTCCCGTGACTCTCTAGTACACCACAATGATCGCTACTACCATAAGGGCCTTCCTGCCGTGGCCTTGTGGGGGAGACAAACATCGTAGCATCAAGTATGGTGTCAACATTTGGTGACCTACCCAGAGAGGATTCAGAGGCAGAGGAGGATCTGTTGACACTGAACGCCAGGTCTGAGTCACTGTCGTCTGGACTGCTGCTTTGAGAAGTGCTGGGGGATGTGGAGGGAGGACTGGACTGCAGTGTTCCTGTAACACAAAGACATATATACATGAACAAAACCCAGATAATTAGTCTCATGTAAAGCCTTTCAATGTGCCATTCAGACAAAGTGTACATTCAACTGTAGTTGGTATCATTTCAATTAAGTGTCCTTGAACCGTTTGAGTGTGAGGCCAGAGTGTGACCGGCCCTAACCAGTCGGATTAGATATGCATAACTGTAATACTTTGAAATTTTATAGAGTGAATTTCTTTTAGTGTCTGTTTGAGGATAATATTGTTGTGTTCGAGCTGATGGGAGTTTATGTGGGAGGAGGACAGATGGGTCACAGCGCGAAACTGAACAGGCACAGAGACATAAACTTACTGCATTCCTTTAGTCTGGGAAAAAATAAAATGCGTTGGCTGCCTAGACTCAAAAAAAGACTGATGATAATTGACGAGTATGTCCTTTATGGGCATTTATCTTTTTAGTATAAAAAAGAAAAGTTACACATTCTGGGAAATATGCTACCTAACACCATTTTCAGTATTTGTGCTAGGCTTTGCTACAGACAAATATGTGAGTGGTATGAATCTCCTCTTCTAACTCTCAGAAAGAAAGTTTCCCGAAAAGTATTCCATTTTGGAGTTTGTGTTGCATCTCATAATTACAATACTTTCACAAATAAATGTAAGACTTCAGTAATATTTGGTGTTTCATGCCATCACCTGTCCGTGTTGCTGTAAATACATTCGTCTTACCCAGTATTCTGAGTCTGTTGACAGCCCCATGCAGGGTGAAAAAAGCCCAGAGGACCTGAGAGGTGTCCACACAGAGCAGCCTGCCACGTGCCACTCCGTTCACCCCGTGGTGCACATCTCCGCCGGGCAGCAGACTGAAGCTGAGCACATCTCCAGAGCAAAGCATGGGGAAGCCACGATGCACCACCCAATACTCTTTACGGTCCAGGAGAACCTCAGGGTCTGCCGGTAAGTCTGCGGCATGTAGGCTGGCAGGGTCACAGGATGTTAAACCAAACAACAGCGCCCCAAAGTAGGGAAGGCCCAGGTGGCCGACTTCCACGTACAAAGTCTCACCCACATGCAGCGGACGGTCACTGAACACCAGAGTCCGACTGCTGTCCAGAAAGTGGATGCAGGCGGCAGAGCGGTCTGCGGAGAGTATTACATCAGAGCCACGGACGGGGTGAAAGTGCAAGTCATTGTCCAGCGGGGAAGGAAGGCCCCGGACCACCCTCGGGGTGCTGAATCCAGTGGAGGCAGATGAGGACTGTGTGGAGGAGGAAGAGGTGGAGGAGCAGCAGGGGATGAGCTGAGTGTAGTTAGTGAGCTGGAGGTTGGCCATCTTGGCAGCAGCAGCCTGGTTGTTCTCCAGTTGATTGTTGTTGTAATTGGCTGAGTCGTGGCTACTCTGGGGCAGATAGGCACTCAGACGGGCCGCACTCAGGCAGCTGGATCCCACACTCTCAGCAAACGTGCTCTCTGTGGTACAGAATATAAACAAATAAGTCTGTGACTTGGACATGATATGATCTAAGCTTGGGTCACTTCCCTTCTTTTTGCGTCCTTATTTCTTCTACGATGCCTGAAGAAACGCTGCATGCTGAGATACTATCTGCATGTGTTACTGCCGCCTCATTGATGTCTGTTTTTGCTCAATGAGTGCTTTTGTTCATATGGGCATATTTTAGGACTGCGACTAATGATTAATTGCATTATAGATTAATTTGCTGATTGTCTTCTCAATTGACAAAGAAAACCAGCAAATATTCACAAAATGATTAATCAAAGTAGTTGCCAATTATTTTCTGACTAATCAATTAATTGACTAATCGTTGACACGCTCTTGAAATTTATGACATGACATTTCTACAAATTTGTTAATAAAGCTCCATTATTGTACAAGGTGAGCTTTTGTTTTCGATGATTAAATAGGTTGAGGCGTTGTATAAATACTGTGAAAGTATCAAAACACTCAACTCACAGAGAAATGCATTAAGCTCGTATTGAGAAACAATGCCTTTCAACGAGCTGTCAGGACTGGGATGTCACAACTACACTATATATCGGTGGAAAAGTCCTGCTACAGAGACTTTACTATCATTTACCAACTTTAATGAAGGTGCAGAGAACGCAGATGCGAAAGACCAACCAATCAGAGCAGACTGGGTTTTTACGGGAAGGGGGCATAATACAGGCATATCCAGACAGACAGTATGAATTTTTTTTTAACATTAAAGCATATAACACATGTTCTAGTAGACACCTAAAATAAAAGTATGAACCTAAAAATAAACATGATATGGGACATTTAACCAGAGATGCTCACAAATCTCTAAACTAAAGTCCAAGTCTCAAGTCTCTCGGGGTTATAATAAGTGTTGTATTAACTGCTGTGTTCCATCCAGGCTGCTTATACACATATTATAACATAGCTAAATAGCTATAATAAAATCTAGCCAACAACAGTCAGAGTTAACCACCCGTAGGTTGTAGCTAAAGCAAGAAGCAAGCTAACATAGATTGCCAATGCTGAGCTAAACATGTTTGCTAACCTAGCGAACATGGACAGATGTGGATGAGCAAGAATCCTTTATCATGATACCACGTAGTATGCAATCCAGCGCTTCTTTTGTTTGGGCCTTGTTGTATGACATTTTTAAAGCCAAAGATTCTGATGAATGGCACAGATTCTGCCGGTGCGGTCGACAAGTTTGTTGTCCTCTCTCCCGTGTGGCACAGCAGATAGGTTACAGATTATGTAGGTAGGTTATAGGTTACGCAGAGAGGGTAATAACATTTATCTCATCAGACGGTTCCTAACAATAAAGATTGTTCCCAAGTCTCGAGTCGAGTTTGAAGTCTTTTAAGAACCAATCTCGATTCAAGACTGAAGTCACTGTCTGTGCAACTTAAGTGTGACTCGAGTCCAAGTCCCAATCTCGAGTCTCCATCTTTTCCTTTAACATATTTATTGTATTTATTATTTATATCCACTTATTTATGACTTTTTCCCACTGTGACTTACAGCAAACCGTTTAGAAATACAAGATGAAGCATGTCTTTTACACAGCATTCACTGTCAAGGAGTTAGATATTACATGTTCATGGACACTCCTAGGACCTAATACAAGAACTAGAACAAGTCTCTACGCTGTGAGCCCTTCATATGACGCTTTAGTTGAGTTGTTTGTTGTTGGGAGTTAAATAAACCTTTGTTTTTTGTACAAATAAGCTGTTGGCCAGCAGTTTATTTGACGGTCACCAGTAAATGTAACTCCCTTTTTCATTCCCTTTCTACCATAACATGAGCCCATAGTGCAAAGTTATAAAGTTCATAGTACAGCTGGATTTCTCCATGCGTGAGGGACTATTATAAAAAAGTGCTGTCCTAGCCGTCCCCCTTTGACTTATGATACATTCCATCATTACTATTTCTAGTGATGCTGGAGCAGTTGAGTGCACTGGCCCCTCCAAAGCTCCTGGGATCTGCCGCCTTGACCAAACATGGCCATAGCTCTTGTCAGACTGAAGATAAACACATCCAGTGAGTACGAGAGGGAACCACAGGGAGAGGGTGATGGCAATGAGGGAAGAGGGAGAAAGTGACAAAGTGATAGCAAGAGAGCGGAGAGTGGTTAGGAGTGAGACGTTCAGGGGGGATTGAAATCCGTGGTCCACATCCTGTTTATCTCTGGATGTTATGGTTCTGGTTTCTAGACAAACTAGTCGTGTCAAACATATAGTAGATCATTGGGCCGCCCCAGGCCCTACTACCTACTGTGCTAAACTATACTGGCCTCCGCTGTTGCAGAGCTTCCCAACACAGCTGCTTTCTTGACTCTCAGGAAGCTGCTTAAATTAGCTGTGAATGTGTTTACCCTATAAAAATAAGTTCCTGAGGTTTCGGGGTTGTCAAAGCCATGGTGAAAATACATGGCCTTCTGGAGGACACCGATTCCGGTGAAAAAAATATGTATTACTCAATACTTTATTGGGTATATCTGAATTGTAATGATGGATAGTGTACAGATTAATGACCAGTCAGCTGTGAAATTTGTTCATCACACTTCCCTTTGGAATATGACTCAACTTCTGCTCGCCTCTCTCAACTCTTGCCGAGTCATGAGAAAAACAAGTATTTTCACAAGTCATTTCACAGAGCAAGTAAATATAGTGCTTACCAAGCAGTGTGACCTCCTGAGTGATGCCATAAATATCTATGATGGCCCAGAGTGGACAGCCGATGCTGAGGCCACAGTGGAAGAGGATGGGCTCTCCATCGTTGATGCTGTAGAAAACTCTTCCATGGCGATCAGCCCAGAATGACAAAACATTGTCCTTCAAGGCCAGTCTCTCAGGCAGAGCTTTGGCCCAGTAGCCGGGCCGTGTCACCAGGTCTGGGCAGGCATACTTGGGGATATCTGTAGCAACCAATTCGCTGGGGTCCAAACTGGTGAAACCGAAGCGTAGAGCTCCACTCCAGCCAGTGTGCACGCCGCTCAGGCGAAGACGAACCTGAATGAATGGAATTAATCAAAATGTAATTCTTTAAATTCCTAGCTTTTAAAAGTACATTAATTAATGCAAATTAGAAAACAAACCTTCTCATAGAGGTGGACAGGCCTGTGGCTGAAAGTGATGCCATTACAGAAGCTGTTCTTGCGTGTGGCACGCCGAAGCTGCCCATCCAGCCGGATATTCTTGCCTTTGGCGTGGGGGTGAAAGCGGGGGGACTCCACATTGATGCTGACCGGCGCGGCGGACGTTCTTCTCTCCACACCTGCCCCATTCTTAGGCAGGGTGTAGTACTGCCTGCTGGCCACCGGGCGGGGATGCAGAGTCGCATCTGTGGGTACCAAATATTAGGGGTACAGTGAGAAAAGAAAAGCCCTCAATGATTCAACCTTATCAACCAAACAAGAGAGCAGCGTGGTACATGAACAGCAGGTCTGCTTTTATGCGACTCAGACAAGGTCAAAACAGGAATGTTAGTGACACCAGCAGCTGGAAAAAGAGGTGAACATATCAGCACACAATAACTTTTGCAAGTTGTCCCCGGCAGTTGGTTTAGAGGGCAGAGGCCAGTAAACTAAAAGAGCCCACAGTCTCACACACTTCCTTTCCCACACTGAAACTTTAAAGCCTCCCCTCTCCTCTAAGCAAGTACATTAAATCGTCACTTTTAGTATGTAACCCACATTTACAGTATAAGAGGCAAACTGTCCCAAATCAGTCTAGTTACCACATCCATATGGGACATTTATATCACAGAAATAAAACAAGGTAAATTTAGACAAAACCCATGTGCATATTTCACTGGGAAACATAAAAGGGACATTTGACTTATTTAAAATCCACATATATTTGAGCAGTGCTAATATTAATAGCATCACAGGAGAGTCGACAACAGATGTGATAAGCCTTCCTCTTATTTATGGGCTACACACACCCTTGGCCTACAGCATAAACAAACCATGAATAGCCACTTTCATTCCTTCATGTTATCTTCAGAAGTGAGAGAGAGGGAATCACACATTGAATAGACAGTGAAAAAATACCCAAATCAAATGCTTAATCTTTGATCTCATCTTCATCTTGCAGTCAATGTTCTACTTGGGAGGAGAAATTCTTCATGAACATCGCAAAACGAATTAACATGGGTCAGAAATCAAACAAGTCAAACTGGGCCTTGGCTTAAATGAGACTTTGGGTTTTTTATATTAAATCCAATGGAAACTGTAGATGAGTGTTTATGGTATATAGACTGGCTGAAATCCAACATTCAAAGCAAGGCAGTGTTTCTACTCGCCTTCAGGGCCACACAGTGATTACATTTCTGTTTAAAATTCACTGTGATCTGGTGTAAAGACAATAACTCAGTGAAATGTTCCACAGTACATTTCCTAAATTAGACATTATCACTGATTATATTCTAAACTATGAAGCAGCAGCAGCAGCAGCAGCAGCAAGAACATCTGTAACATCTCAAATGATGTGCGGGTGCCCCCTTCCTTTCTACTTCTGGGAAATTGTGAGTAAAATTGTGAGTAAAACCCACTTTGGGTAAAGTGTGAAGACAAAAAGCATGCTGAGGATCAGCCTGTAGGCTTTAGGCTAAACGGCCTCGTTGAAAAAAGAACACACTGGGACTCTGCAGTTAAGGAACCTACAGTGAAGGCTATTATAGACCCTTGTTTGCCATTGTAGCCCATAAGGACATGCACTGAGGGACAGCCACACAAAATGGCTGTCCCTCAGTCCAAAAATGGCTGTTTGAAAATGACATATTGGCATGTTTGTAAAATGTGGGGAAAAAAACGCAAAGCTACCATGCAGAGTTAGCGCTGTGGAACAGTTTTTTTATGAGTGGGTTCCCATTTTGGTTGACTTGTACACACGCACGTGGACACACTGATGCAATACACAGCCCTGCCAATGGTTTCACACCATGGTGGCGGTAATGTGCTAGGAAACGCAGCAATGTTCCAACAAAGACAAAGACAGTTGGCAAGCAAACACGAATAATTGGCTAACAATTTGAAAAACAATAAATAAACAATTAAAACAACTTGCTGCATATTCACACAAAGCTGCCATGCAATTTTCACTTCATGAAAATTAGTAAGGCTGATGAACACATTGGTTAGACTGGAATGTCACATACACAACGTGTTTAGGTGAGTGACACCGAATGTTTTCATAACTTTAGTTTGTTGACAAGAAAACTCTACGGGGCCTTTTAAAGCATTTTACTCTCTTCATCATATTGTCTATATTGATTGAAACAAATTAGTGCTTTAAAAACGTTGTAATTGTTGCACAGAAAGAGCAAGGACACATGTTGTGTCTAGCTTCCTGGATAGGATACAGGTTAATAATTGTTATGTGCTGCTGAGGGAATGCCAGATGGTTAAAGACTATTTGATGATATTGGAAATACCCCCATAAAAACTCTAAGTATTATTAAACCACTTTCTGGGTTTTTAAAAAATAACTGGATGACTCCTTTTTTGGAAAATCGGGCACATAGCTCTGTGACTCAAGCGTGATGGTAATGTGTGTCAGTGATGGATAACTACTCCAACCTTCTGTTACTTAACAATAATATAGGTGAGGCTTGCACGCTGGCGCGCCAAAGTCATGAGAACAGCGAAAGATAGGGGAGAGACAGAAATACGTATTTGGATTTAGGACTGGAAAGTGATGAGACAGAACTTACAGTGAGACCAGACAGCAACCTCATCAGGATCATAAATGTGGTCACCATGCAAAGCTCAGTCTCAATAATACAGCATATTTCTGCTACCACATGAGGTTCAATTGTGAATTATGGGAAAGATTTCTCCCTGACAATCATGAGACTGCACAAGACACACTCTGCCCCGCAGAGGCGAGTTTTACAAAATGTAAGACTGATTATGTGCATTAGTCAAAGTTATCTTTGGCCACAAGATGATCAGGCTCTTTAGTCTCTCATATCTCTAGGCTGTATGGTCGTCATACTAACTCATTCACTGAGCAAGATGCGATGAGCCTCTGTGGAGTTTTGTCAGATCTTTGCTTCTAGTTGTGAACATAGATTTCCTGGTAATAAAAAATAAATAGAAAAAGCCAATGACATCACTTGAAACTCTTTTCACAGCTGCTGTTATGACTTCTTCCTCACACATAGGCCTGCAAAGTGACTATACTGACTGAGATGAACCTATACAAACCTGATATGTTGTGCACATGTCTAATACAAACCCATTAAACACAGGTTTCATATTAATTCCATGTTAATCTAAACCATACATTGCAAGGAAGGACCAATGCTGCTCCTGCTCCGCTGTGACTAACTTACTGTTCTCAGTCCAAACCCCACAGCTGGCTCTGGTGGCAGCAACCACGTCATTTAGCCTCTGAGTGGGTCTGTTGGGGGCGTGGGACTGTGACAGACATTAAATCAAAGTGATATGGGGCACTGATTATCAAGTAACGCGCTGTAGGTTTCATGACAAAGGGATTTTCTGAAAGCTCGTAATGACAGCTTAATGCAAAGACTGGGGCTGACAATCAATTATTCCCTTTAGATTGTACCTTATGTAAGACAGCTTTGATACTTGGGATAACTGCAGACGGTTGGATGTAGTATCTGTATTAGACAAAGGTCTTATTATAAAGTGTTTAATCAGTTTTGTGTTAAGATTGTAGTTATTCATGTTTTGTTTCTTATTGACCTCTTATGTGTCCTCGTCTTAGTTTTGTGATTTGTGTGTGACTTGGCTGCTGCAGGCTATCTATCTATCTATCTATCTATCTATCTATCTATCTATCTATCTATCTATCTATCTATCTATCTAAATCAACAATGTATAGTAAACAGTAATATTTCCTGCCTGAGATAAAAGCCTGACTTACGTAGCCTACTGTCTCAGAAAACATTGGAAAACAATCTAATTATATGCAAAAAAAAGCATAAACTCATCAGCTATTCAATGCACAGGCGTAGAAATAGGTAATTGGTGATACAAGCAGGGATACATTTAAAACAATACATTCTCAACAACCCAATTATTATGACATGAGAGTTACCAATTAGCTTCACTTTTTTTTGACAATCTTGCTCGACGATCATCCATTGTTGCCCTTTATGTGACTACTCTTTGTTCTTAATTTTCTGCTGTATCAGTGGTTTTAATTCTATAAATTGATGAGTAAAAAGTGCATATTTTTCAGAGAGCGCTTGTTTGGACCTGCTCCCTGAGGGAATCACGCTCAGCTCCCCCCGTGATGGGAAGCGCGTCTCCACGCGCAGCGAACACAAGTAGAGGTATCAGGTCTAGCCATGAGTATCTCTGGCTATCAAGCGGTTTCGCGCAGACACCGCTTCATGTGAGTGCATTGCAAGCCTCGTGAATGATACATTAATTAATAACAAGTCTCACCTATCAAAGGTTTAGGTGTCGTATTCCCCATTATATACAGAAATCCCTCGCACCGGCTGACAAGTTAATTCCGATTGCACTATTTCTCTGTCCATCCATGTATCTTCAGTCTGATGACTATCTGCCTGGAACCGGTTCAATCGGAGTATCTCAAATTGCGCCGTAGATCCCCGCTGACGCATGGACGCGCTCTTCTTTAATGTCAACCCAAAGCCGCAGCGACAGGCAGACACCTCCAACTGGCGCACAGCAGCCCCCTCCTTTCTTTAGTATAGCTCCCCTCTGCACGACTTTAAAGACACAGTAAGCTGAGATTCCCCCCCCCCCCCCCCTTTCCTCAAGAGCATCACAGAGCCTCTGAATAACTCAGTGAATAATTTACCCAAAGCAAGATGAAGCCTATTGATTGTGTAGCCTAATGACACAAACATAATGCTTGAGTCTACAGGAAGGCGGTTTGTCAGGAGCAACATTTGCATATAGAGAGTCATGTAGACAGCACAGCACAAACTTTGATAACAGTAAAATGATTATGTTAGTCTGGTTGTTTCAATATAGTATCATCCTGAAGGGGTTAGACTTGATCTGAATACAGATGTCATTTACATGAATATATATTTACAGAAGATATTTACATGATGCATGGGTCCTTGGCGTTAGATGTTTACACTACAGATCCCACAGACCCATTGTGAGGGTTTATCAAACATAAATTCATCACATATTCAAATATTGGACAAACAGAAAAGCCCTCTTTAACAAAAGTCCAAGCTCCATATGAGGAAATCCCCTTATTTCCCACCCTATCCTCTGCCCTCCCACAGCCTTGACTGCTGGGCTTCTCTCAAGCTGTTTCCTGTCTTCTGGACCACACCACTCTCCGAGGAGCCATGGCCTGCAGGGTTTACGGTACTGAAACCATCAGTGAAGGGAGTGCCAGGACAGCATCAGCGTATCTCCCATAGTGGAGAATTAGAAGAGGCCAGGGCAGCTGTGTGTCAAATCTCCAGAACAAAGCCTGCTGGTTAACAAATGAGAACGCATGAAAATGGAGATACATGATGTCAATATAATGTTTGGATTGTGACTAATTGGATAACGTTTAGCAGAAGGGGTTTACTTTCTGCTTTATGTATGCAGGTTGACGATGCAGACATGAGTCAAATCACATACAGAGGAAAAGTGCTTCTGCTGCCCGCATGGTCATGTATGATCTAATTCAGTTTGAGGGCAAACAAGTCTCATTTGGGTGACGGCAGGCATGAACTAAATATAACTCAAAGACAAAAGCATTTGTTTCTACCTCTTCAATGCTGTTTGTTTTAGCAGGATATGTGGCTCTTTAGTGTGAATGGTGTTTGGGGTAAAGCAAAGCAGAAGTGAAATTCCAAGCCGTTGCCTCAGAAAGAAAGATCTGCTATGGCAAGGGGGATTAACACAGGAAGTGAATATGAGGCTGCAATGGAGTCTGCAATCAAGCTTTCCCTGTAAACACAGCAGAGCTGCAGTAACAAGTGCCGCTCCCCCTCATGCTTGCTTTACTGTGCAGATTATGGGGTGTTAATGAACGCAAAAATGATTGCTGGGCTAAATCTATTCCAAAGGAAAGGAAGTGTACTTTCTGGATCATTTTTTAGCGCAATCATATAGGACACTGTTGGATGTCTGCAGGAGTATTCAAACGCACAGAGACATGTTAAAGAAATTGTTGAACGTGTCGGGTTTATTCCAAACTGCCTCTTCAAATAAGAGCAACAGCATCAATTGTTTCAATGGCCCTAAAGTGTTAAAGTGACAAAGCTCTCTAGTGGCTGCAGCGTTTTCTACAGTGTGTTCTGGGGACATGCAGCTTGTGGATAGTGAGGAGATGTTTGATGCATAGCCTAAAACACGTGTGGCATATCTTAGAGCACCTTTAAGAACACTGGACTTTGTACTTTAAGTATTTGTGAATAGTTAAAAGATAATTCAGCACTGGTCTCGCATTGCCAGACCTCCACAGAGCTGTGGAATAAGGTCTGGATACACCACAGATACGTTCTAGGAGAGAAAAAAAGCTTTGGGTTGTTTGCATTTCTTTAAACCAATCACAATCATCTTTGATGGGTTTTAGGTTCGATGGCAGTGACAGGAACTTGTTTTGGTGGAACATTTGCACCCCGCAAAAGAAAACGGCACATCAAATATTAAATGGAGTAAACTGTTCACACAATACAGTAATGGGAGCTATTTAAATCAGCAGTTTACATGTTAAACATAATTTGCTCTTTCCAGTGTATCACCGTGTGAACTTCGTCCACAGCAATTAATCAACCAATCGGCCCCAAGATGTTCCATTTACATTGTAAATGCCGTAAACATATTCTTTGTAAATCTTTTTAATCATTCCTCGAAGCAACTAAGCAGGCCTACCTTGTTGCACGATCCAATTTTCATCAAAACTTGCAATTTAAGCTTGTTGCTTGCTAGCTCGAAGTTTGCTGTTGTCAAAGAGCGGAATGTGTTTGTTACTGTTGTTACTTTTTCCAATTTTTTGGTCACTTTTTCAACATAAAAAAAAATGTTTTTGTTGATTTTTTTTTCCTGTGTTTTTGTAGTTTTTTTTAAACATTTATCACTTTTTTCAGCATTCTTTTGTCATAGTTCTGATAAAGAAGGTTTTTGCAAACGGGTCAAATTTGACCCGAGGACAACAGGAGGGTTAAATAAAACAACAGCGGTCAACGTATGCACCCTTGGTACGCTGTATATACAGTACCACTCTGATATGAAGTCAGAACTCACTCAGTACATTTGGACAGTGGAATTAGTTTAGAGAGAGTCTGTCAGTGGTCTGCTTCAGCCAAATCCTAAATTGCAACCTGGCATCACCCCGAGCTCTGACCCCTCTGACACTGTTAACATAGATACGTCAGTCTGATTGCTCTGACAGCATGACAGAAGCAAAGACGCCTCTGGAAGTGGGTGTGGAAACCAACTGAGAAAAAGCTCACACTGTTGGTTTGACCACCCATGTACAAACAGAATTAGGACATAACTTCCCACTGCAGCACAGAGCCTCACATGCTGGCAAGCTTTTGAGATTTTGGTGTGCATAGTTAGTGTGAAAATGATTAGTCCAGAGTTGTGAATTCCACCAACACCACTACATCTACACGACATAAAGTACAACACACTGTCAGTACGATGTATCTATTTTTGTAGAGCAAACAGGAATACTTTGCTCTTATGTGAACCATAATGCATACTGTCCCCCTTTTGATCCATGCATCTGTGATGCAGCGATCTCACGAGGGCCCCTACAGTGAATAGAGTTATTTCCAGAGAAGGAGGGCAGACATGCCTCGTTTGCTCAAGGAAACTTGGCCCGCAGCAGTGTGATTGCTGCCACGCAGCACGGCGCAGTGACTGGTCCTTGGACAGCAAAGTGTTGCATTTGCAGTATTTAAATTCGTCTTTAAAGATTCAAAAACAGTGTCGAAATGCTGAGCAGATGGCTGTTGGGAAGGTTTGTATGCGGTGGTCTCGGTATCAGGGGAGGGCTGCTGTCCAAACCCCAGCCACTGATCTAATGGGTGAAGTGAGTCATACCCACCTTCAATGTGAACACAACCATCTCCATCAAACACACATGGGCCAACACAATGAGCCACATTCATACAGCAATGTTTTTTCTGATCACCTCTTTTGGTTTAAGCACTGTTTTCTACTACAGTGCATTCTCATCTGTTTTCAATGTATGCTCCTGTCTTTTCATTAAGTCGACTCTTAACAGGCCACTGGAGTCAAGCACCTGCTTTTGAAAAACACAGTAAGAGTTCAACTATTGCCAAAGCTATTGTCTCAGTAAAAAAGTCCCTCACATAGATGATGAAACGTACTAAGCTGAAACTTTGTTCTTTCTTTTTTTATTAAAGCAACAGTGCAGAGTTTGCCTTTGAGTGGATCCATTTTAGGGGGCGTTTTTGCCATGTGTTGCTCGGTGCCCTCACAGATTGTTCTAATTTCCAAAATCCTCAGATCATGCGCTGAATGCTGTGGCAGTCTTGAGCTGACAAAGTGCATGCATGCTTGGTTTCACTTCTGCAATTTCAGATTTCTGTAAATTAAAAACACCACCATGAAGTGAATCACTGGCAAGTGGGGGGAAACAAAGCCCTGCTGCTGGTATGAGCGCTGCATTGAAATGCAGTACATTGTCAATTCATAATTAATTTTGGTTTTCTTCAGTGCTGGGAAAACAATTGGTATAGTCAAAAGTAATGCTGACTACAAACAGAAAGCAGAGAAATGCTCAAATTAGACCTCATAACTATTTCTACAGTACCTGCAAAGTCTATTGCAGTATATGTGAGTACCATTTCACAACATGTCAACATGCGATAATACCACACATGAGAAAGAAACGTGTTTCAGACAAAAACAAATAAAGGTAACTCAAGGTCCACTTTATTCCTGTTGGTAGGCAGGTTGTTAACAATGGTAATGATAATGGACAGGGAATATGAGCAATTTCCTGATTCATTTTCCATTAAGGAGTCTAAATCATGACATTATATAACGTGTCAGCTACTGACATTAAATGACCCCTGCTACGCAAACACAATGGAGTCAGTGGGGCGGGATTATATTTTTTTTTACATGACCATCTTTTTAGCTGTTATTGAGCATTTTAAAGCACATTAAAATATCAGTAAATCAATGTTGCACATTGTTACAAAGAACAACATGTTTAGTTTGTGCTAGTGGAAGATGAAATAGTGGCATGGCTCCACTAAAATGTTGTTTTAGGCCTCTCTGTCAGTGGGAGACATGCTAAAAATGGCCTTTCAATGCATTTAACCAGATGCGCGGACAGTGTTCTTCCTCCATCTGTTCTATTGTCTCAATGTTCTCTGGGATGAGGAGCGGATGCACCACCGAAGGAGATGCAGGAAATGCTCTTGGCCCAGAACAACATAGCCAACTTCTTCTAGCTTTTTGCATAGTGGCTCCAGATACAAGCACAGCTTAAGACAGAATGAAGGTATTCCCTAATACATCATCTATGATGTCTTCTGTGAGTTTACGAGATGGAGTAATCCATCTTAATAACTGTGATCCAAAAGTACAAATATTGTTCCATGTTAGAAATCAGTCCTCATTTGGTTCTTTTTCTTCCATTTTCTTTAGCAGTGACTAGACATTAGCATGTTTGATGCAGTGGAAAAATCATGGAATTATACAGTTGTTTAAGTGGTGGCCAGTCTCTGGGCAAAAAGGAAGAGGAAGATGCCTATATAAAGGTCTTGGTCATTTTTAAAATGACTCCACACAAACAACAGCAGGCTGGCTTATACGGCCTGCCAGGCACATCCCAACAATGGACGGCATTACACTTTACAATGTACAGCTATATATTGTTAATAGTTCTTCAAAAACGGATACAAAATAAGAGAGTCTCTTAGGTATATGATGCTAAAAAAAGAAAGGTGTGTGTAAACATGGAAGGACGTTTATGTGGGTGTATGTATATACATGAATGTGTGTTTCTGTGGGATAATATTTTAAAAGGGGATGGATGTTGTTGAACCACAGCATTTCACTGCTGCACCGCAGCTGTAAAAAACGTCTTGTGCCATATTCACATTAATCCTGTCACGCGTTTAGGAGGGAAAGCGGTGAATTCTTGTGGTATATATTAAACAACAAACCTATAGTTAAGAAAATCTAAATCAAACCTGTTAACATCATTAGAATTTATGACACAGTTCAAAAGGAAATTGCTTCCCAGGCATTTTAAGGCTTGTCAGAATTTGCCTCCAGGGTCCCAGATTCTAACCTCTAAATGGCTTCACTCTCAAATATTCGGAAGAAAAGAATCCAAAATCTCATTAGCGAAACGGGAGTGGTTTTGGCGAACTGCTGAGCAGCTCAGTTTGGGGCTTTTCAGCTACAACCACTTTAACATTTTAATAACTTTCTTTTCATGTGTTGATCATGTACTGTTGTTTCTCACTGGAGCTAAGACATCCGTTCATTGAAGATAATGTTCCTGAAAAGTGGAACAGTGTTTTTCGGCATTACTGCATTGTGAACTGTAATAATACAGTGTCGGGGGGAAAAGTGTTTTTTTAAAACACCCGCGCCGCAAGACTAATAAAGCAGTTTTCCAAAAATCAAATATTAACAGATTTGAGTGTTTCCTACATGTTGCTAGGAGTAACAATATGTTTACAGACACCAGCCCCCACGGTGACAGAGACCTTGACCGTAGAGGGGCTCGGTGACCCCATCAAAGCCCTAAGGTTATGACACAAAATACTTCTGCTATTATTACCCTGTGCAGTCACTCAGTCCGCTAAAAAAGACAAACTCTAATGTTTCCACAAAGTGAAAGAAGTTCAAGAACAACAGCCAGCAGGTGTCATATTACATACTGACCATTAATGTGTGCCCGTTTTGTCTCACAGTTCCAAAGGTAGGGGCATATAGGGATAACAGAGAGCTCCCGGTCCATTACATAATAGCATATTTCCTTCCAAACCCCTTTCCATTCCTCTGTATTTGGTAGCCAAATACAGTAAGACAGACCTGGGCTGTATGTATGGTCACCTTCTGCTAGCTTTCCTGATTAATGTGTATCTACCAGTTGCCCCTTTTCTGACCCTCTCTGAAGATCATGAGACTGTCCAGCTCCAAATTTCCCATAGAAGGCAGAAAAATCTGACTGGACAAACCGTTCTGGTCTACATATGTCACGGGTCATGAAAGTTCCTTTGTTGTCTTGTCAATGCAGAATTTGTCACTGTCTGAGGATTAAGTGTTATCAAAATAATGTATCTCCCTTTGGTTTGATATTATGGCTGATGGTAGATGCTTATAATTTTCATGATATCATCACAGTCACAGGCATTCTAACTATGGCTCGCTTCCAAAAACAAAATCAGATCCCCAGATCCAAAACAAATGACCTAAAACAGAGGCTGTAACACAAAGCAGTTTTTGTTCTCCACTGGGCTGGGTTTCGCTATGAGGGACATACAAATAATTGACTCTCTGGGGGATATAAGTCAAGACTCTCCTTCCAGAACTCTGAGTGAATGAGTCACGTCAACTGTCATATGAGATATTCAAGATAAGATCACTTTATTTGTCCATAGGGAAATTTGTCTTGGACATAAAGGCTGCCACATACAGTACATACAAATTATAGTGCAGTAACAGATGTAAGGTGCACAGCCCAGACAAGTGACGCTCTATCACAGCATGATGAAATAACATCATTACCCTCTGTCCAACCCCAAACACCCTGAGACTGCGAAAAAAGTAAAGTTGTTCCTGGATCCCAGTGCATGCCGAATGTACATGGACATTCCAAGACAGATTACAGACAACGTGTACACTGGAGTATTTGTAACAATAAACCTGGGTAATACAAGCATTATGGACCAATAGTAGAAAAATATCTCCCAGATGTCCTGGATTAAAATTAATTGCTTCAGTTTTCTTAATGTTTACAATGAAATGATGGTCATCGCACCACATTTTAACCTTTCAACTAAAGCCAGTTGTCTGATTTCATAAGTCCCAAGATGTGTCATCAGACAACTTGACATTGAAGTGCTGGGATGACTCCTTGTACAATCATTTGTATACAATGTAAACAGAATGGGAGAACTCACACATTCTAACGTAGGCCTTGCCAAATAAGATCCGTGCCACAATTGTCTTCATAGGCAAACTGATAAGAATCTAGCTGTCCATTTATGTTCGAAGTGAGCTTTCACATCATTATGTTTTCCAGACACTTCATTACAATCAAGGTCAGGGCTGACTGGTCATTATTTTTTCCGGGGAACTTTTTTTGGAAGAGGAGTAATGATTGTCGTTTTCCAGAGAGATGGACCTACACATGAATCAACAGACCTTTTTTAAAGACAGAGTCCCAGCCTGTAAGGTCCTCTGTGCATATCTTCAAGCCACAAGCAGTAGTATACCAGCGGGTCTGGTAATGACGTGTCGAATGCTCATGATGTTGAGGGTGATTTCAAGGCCTTCAACTCTCTTTGCATTAGCTCTAATGAACAGCAATGCCTCACCTCATGTAATATACCAACAGCTCGTGTCCTTTGACTTGAACAGGGTAGCCACGCTGGGGCTTAATTAGCTGATGTTTCACTCACATGTTCAGAGCTTGCTCTTTTTTGTTGCTAATTTGAGATCTATCATGCAGGTAAAGGGGACACAGTCCTTCTACCACCTTTCTTCAGCCAAAACGTTTCAAATTTACCTGTCAGCTTAGCTCTACAGTCATGCCAGCGTTGTTTCCCACGTGCCTGTGTCGTTTCCTTCCCGGCCTTCATCTCCTTAGCTGCTCTCCTTTGGCCTTTATTCATCTATTTCAGAAAAAAGTCGCAAAACGAAATCAAAGAGATATTTGTTGTTTCTGTGCTAAGGGTCTTGAGCTGAGGCATGCTCCCCTGCCTCGCTGCTGACTCAGGTGGGCGTAGGTAATTAGAGAGCAAGTCGTGTTAGTCCCCAGGTCTCCAGGGAAACAGCTGCCATCCATCCCCGGTTCCCATGGAGCAGCTTGAAGCTGAGGTGTGTACCGACTTCTCTGCTAGCTATACCACTCTGTTCTGGACGGATGCCCCTCGCTGAGCACATTATGGCTTCCTTCTTTCCTGCTACTTGAAGTATCTTTTCAGTATCACTTCCAACCGTCACAAATTCTGACAGTATGAGAGTGAGATGTGAGTGAGAATAAGATCAAATTTGAGTCATTTTCAAAGGAAACACGATCAGGTGTATTTCTCCTCTCTAGCTCGAGAATTCAGGTCAAATAAAACGTGATCTGTAAAATTGCTTCTTTACTTCCTGCTCTCATAACTTGAATGCCATTTATCTAAAGATTGATGTTAAAATAGAGGACATTTTCAGAAAATGATGGGACAGAGGGAGACAAGACACAGATTCCTGCCTTATCATTACATTTCCAGACTGCGAATAAGAAAAATAAATTTGGTACAGGGAGAAACAGCTCTTCTTTGTAATGGACTTGCAGCCCTGCA
Organism: Etheostoma spectabile; assembly: GCF_008692095.1. Classification (NCBI taxonomy): domain Eukaryota; kingdom Metazoa; phylum Chordata; class Actinopteri; order Perciformes; family Percidae; genus Etheostoma; species Etheostoma spectabile. The sequence goes on from NC_045742.1 coordinate 21,131,725, forward strand.
GCTGCAGCTGAACCAGGCAGCAGACACAGATCAGCAGCTCTGTTTTCATATGATACAGATCAGCTTGTTTTTGCTGAAACAATTTAGTTGGAGTCCAACACCAAAATAAACATATATTTTATTAAATAGAAGTAAAGGGACAAAAAAGATTTCTGTTTTTCTTCTAATATCTAGATGAGATGGATTATTAATGCTGATTCATTCAAAGTAATCTTCTGTGTGTGAATAAAAAACAGTCAGTAAAAGAGATAAAAACTTGATATGTCCAACACAAACACAAAACCTGTGATTTAGTGGCTTCCATCACTGTGTTGTGGATGCTTGTGTGCAATGTCAACTTTTAGAGACATGTTTCAAGACATATCCAAATGATCTGCCTGGAATAACAATTGTGATTCTGATATGGTTTCTCCACAAAAACATTCAATTACCCAGTTAAAATCTTACATAGTCCCTCTCCATCCAGTCTAGGAATATGGAAATGTCTTAAATTTGTGAACTTTAAGCTCTATTTTCAGTGTACTGTATGTGCCCTGGAGGTTTATACATCACAGTTGTGTGATGTTTCATACTGGACCATGATTGGCTTCCAAGCACAGAAGCATGCATGTTAGTGCATGTCCTAAATGATATGAAAATAGCCTTCTAGTGTCAAACACTGCACAAACATCGCTCTTCACAATGAAGGCCAAACATCTAAGTGAAGTAACAATATTAAAAACATTTTTTTGAGTGGAGGGGGACTTTAATCTAAGGCATTTGACTAGGGGTATGCCAGTAAGTGACATCAAATGTAACTGATAATTCCTGTGCTGTCAGAATCTAGCAATGTGTTGGATTGGACGCTAAGCGTTATCTGGAAGCTCACTCCTTAGACGGACTGCATACCAGACATCAAAGACAGCCGTCAAAGCAGGATATGAGCCACTGGGAACTCTGTAAGTTGATCTCAAGTCCATGCCGCCTTTAGATGTTCCAATGTACAGTATGCAGCGAATTTTTTCCAACAGGTAAACAAATGGGCCCTACAGGTAGGGAGCACAGCTCTGAAAATCATCATGTGAGACGAACGACAGAGCTGTGGGGGCCATTAAACGCCCCATTACATGACCCTGGCGGTTGATTCAAAGGGGAGAAACATCAGGTTCAATTTCACAGACACTTGGTTCACCTTTCAACGATTTTACACTGCTTAGTGCTTCCGTCCATCTGTGCCCCTTTTCCTGTTCTTCACGTCCCACCGCTGCCATGAAGTCAACCACCATTTATACGCCCTTTGTCGTAATCCCTGTCTTTTTCTATCATGAGCTTTTGTTTATCTTGCTCATTATTTTTCTTTGCCTCTCCTTAAAGCTAATCTTGCCTCCTACCCATTCCCTGGCCCTCTTCTTCTCTCCCTCGCTCTCTTGTCATGACATTGGCCTGTGACACGTGTGGGAAACTTCTGCGGGGCCCTGCTTCTGGTAGGACACTGATACACTGAGAGTGCTGGGTGACAGGGCTATTTTGGGAACTTGTAAATATGATAACTTCCTTTCCTAAAGTGTATCTAATATCCCAGAGGAATTTTCACAACAAGCAGCAATACAGAGGCAAAAATGCAGTGGCTCCATTATTACTTCCAGTGCGGCTTCGCCTTTTCTTTGTGTTTGAATCAGTGGTATATATAAGAAGTCGGAGCTCCAGAAGAGTGGCCATGTTTTTTTCCGACTCTGCCTTTCAGAATCACACATTTATAGGTTGAGGAGACAATGTGGCTCTCATTAACAAGCTGCCTTCATCAGCAATTGTTCTTCTGTCTTTATAATAGCATTTTCAGGTGCTTCCCCACATTAAGCCAAGTTTTATGCGGAGCATCCGGCTCACAGTTCTACGACGCCAAAAACCTCTCCCCTGCTTGGAAGTGGGGAGACAAGACAAGGAGCAAAACAGGGAGGAAACACTGAACTGGAACTTCAGAGGGGGAAGCTGAAATTGCAATAAGGGAAATGTGGGCTCCACTGTCATCCTACTGTCAGATTCTCCACAGTTAGGGGAAGATGGAGAGTGATTTTCTTGTACTGCGTTGAACGCCATGCTGAATATAGGGCTAGGATTATGTAAACTAAACCAATAATAATAATAATAATAATGATAATAATAAGGGCTGAAAGTCAGAAAATTACTTGGCAACAATGTTGATGATTGGTTAAATGTTTTTAAATAATGTATCAAGCAAAAATGCTGAGCATTCACTTATTCCAGCTTGTCAAAAAGTAAAGATTAAAAATAATGAATATTTCATAATGTAATAATAGTAATCCCAATCAAAAAGGACAGAAACATCACCTATTATCTTTGCTAATTAATTATCTTTACTGATGGGAATCTGTCTGTGAGCATCTAAGCAGTTGCCATACATTTTTAATGTTGATTCAAATGAATGACACTGTTAAAATGATCCGCCTCATTTTGTACTCGTTTGTCTCTCTCTTTCACCGACTCACAAACACACACACAACACACACACACACACACACACACACACACATGCACACAGTCAAGCAGTCTTGAATAATTAAGATGGTGCTCAATGTTTAACTGCCTTCCCTTATGCCACCCAAGAGCTTCATCACATGTGAGTGAAATGGCCAAGTTCACACTCACATTCACATACACACACCTTTTACTTTCCAGACACACAGATGTGCATCATAGATACTTTGCGCAGCATGCTACCTGGGTAAAACTAGGCATAGATGTGATCAAAAAACAACAGATGAAGCAGTCATGATGATAGATCATTGTGTAACAGATACAGTCTGACCTGAAATTCTATACTCTTCTTTCTTTAGGACTTAACGTTTTCCTCCACACTCACCCTCCTTTAAAACACTCACTCTGCCTGATGCTAGCAGGTCTTCTGCTGACATCGTGATTGAAGGGGGGGGGGGGGGGGGAGTGCTTTAACATATACAATGAGCACTACCTACTCTCCAAAGACAGGCCCTGCTTTAGCTTCAAATATAGGAACAGATCTAAGCGGACATTACACAAGCACACCTGCTGCCTGAGGGAACAAGACACAAGCAACCACTTCCACTGAACCCCAGCGTAAACACGTCTTATACCGCTGTTTACATTTCGACAATGGATGTTTGACTAGAAAAAAAGTGTTTACTGTTTTATGCAGTGATCTAATCAGACTGTTGGATCTAATACAGGGAATAAAATGATGGAAGATGTATTTAGCTTGGCTTACAATAATCCAATGAACTCATTCCTTTTCTTGCCAAAGTCAGATAATGAAGTGCTGGGCTCTGTAATGGCTCTCCCCCAGTTTTCACTATCAATATAATACAGTGGCGCCATCTAGTGATGCATATTGGTATGTTTGAAAAGAATGACTTCAAACATGTCAGTTAACATGCATTCAAAATATTTAGAACTAGAGAGAGTGAAAGGAATGTACCATTTCATCACTGCCGATGGATAGAAATAATGAATGACTCATTTTAAGTATGTGTTGTTGAAGTGCCCTTCAGCAATGTCTAAATGTGTTTAGGTCCATATGTGTTTGTGTCATGTTGTGAATGTGAAAATGAACTGCGACCTCCTCTGTCAGCTCTAGCCACTGAAAAGAAATAAGAAGAGAAATCATGTAACTTACAAAAGCTGGTCTGTCTGAAATCATGTTGCCTGAGCTCATTACTATTCATGAGCTCGCCCAGTTGCACTGGGTAAAGGATGCCGATAGCCAGGCTGTCATTGGTTAGCTGTTAGCCAATCAGAGTCAAGCAGCTTAGCTTGTTGAATATGAATGAGAACTGGCACAAATCAAGCTGAGTCTTTCTGCACAATGACTAGAATGCTAGAATAGCTTGAAACAACTTAACGAAGGCATTTTTTCCACAAAAGAAATGTTACAGAGTCCATGGTAGACCTTAAGACTCAAGACCACAAAGTAATGAAATATGTGTGGCAGGGCACCTTTAAGGAACTTTAATCTATCTATATATGTTATCATAGGCCTCCGTGACAGCATTCAAACTAGAGAAGTGCTTTTAATATATTTTTACCACACAACAAACAGAGCCAAAAAGAGGAAACAGATAGAAAGGGAAGTTTTGAAAACATACTGAAATTGTTTGTTTTCTTTTCTTTTGGATCACATTGGTTCTTGTCCAGTGATGTCCTTTTTTTATTCTAACAATCTTTTTTCCCATTCCCCTGCGGGGGTCTGGGAAAGCTATGACATCACCAGAGGCCTCTGTGAACCTCTCTCAGCCACACAGGGCTCAATTGAGCAAGAGATGAGTGACAGGCATTTCCTGTCTGTCTAAAACAACAAAAAAGTTGAAGAAATATGAGATGTGGTAAAACAGCTCAGACGCTGGTTTTGGATCAGCTTTTTGAGCTAAGAAATTGGTGTAAATAACTGTACCACATGTAGGCTATAATGTGATTGTCATAACATGTTTTACTATCAAAAAATGAAAACAAATCATTTCAATCATTCTTGCCTTGCCATTTTTTTAAAACATATGGAAGTGTTAAAATACGGCCTAGGCCTACAGTTAGTTTGAAAAAATCAGTGAATTATTATAATAGTGTTATTTGTAGGCATTTGTATCTCATTTTGTGGATGTTTCAAGTATCCCTCTGCTACAGTCTTTGAATGCAGTCTTAAGCCTGCCTAACTAGTTATCTATTTAATGTTTAACAGCCTTAAGGCCACTTGTAGACCGTCAAGTCTCAGAGAAACAAGAGGTGTTAAATAAGAAAAGAGTCTGGCTTACCATCTGTGGTGCAGTTAGGTTTCTTTTTTTTGTTGAAAAGGGGAACATCGTTCAAACGAAATGGAATGCACCTCGACGATTGCTCATTTCCCATGTTGTTTCCCACACAAAACTTTTTGATTTAAAGAAAAAAAAGGTTGACGCTGGTAGTCTAGTCTCTTCTAGTTAGTGGTCTTTGTGTGAAGTGCCTGAAACTGTGTTTTATTACTAACAAGACTCCCGCCTGAAATTTGAAGTTGTGTAAACATGAGCACTTGGCTACATTGGTATCTCTTTATTATGTCCAATAAAATCCAGCCTGAGGGGGAAGGACGTCGTGCACACGTGAGTGTGTGCGCGCGAGGTCAAACACCTGACATTGGAAGGGAAGACTGGTAACTTTTGTCCTCACCGCAATTTCTAAAAATGGTGAAGTGGGCGTGCATGGTAATATTCCTGTCCCCAAGAGGTGAGCACTAACCGGGGCACTGATGTTTGCTGTGGTAGGCCGGCCTATCTTACTTTTATTTGCTCACAAAAGCCTTCATTTAACTCCGCCAAAAGAGTCAAAAATAAAGGTATACTCAAAAGTCTTAAATAGTTCATTTAAATAGGGTACTTTACATTCAAGCTAGTGCATTCATACTCTATTGTCTTTCTTTTTTAAGCTAACTCTGCTATTCATTAAAAAGCCTTTTAAAAGGGCATGTTGAAATGTTGGAAAAGCACAGTTGTAAATCTTCAAATGAATGATGGCTGAATTCATTTTAGCTGCCTCAATTTCAGAGTCTTGGTATCAGTGATGGAAGTATTTAATTGCTTTACATAAGTAAAAGTGACAATACAACAATGCAAAAAAACACTTTTTACAAGTGGCCTACAATTTATGGTAACTAGATAAACTATCAAATAAATGTAGTGAAAAAATATTTCCCACTGAAACAGTAGAGTGGAAGTATAGCATGGAACATGAAAATACTCAAGTAAGTACAAGTAAAGTACAATACTTGAGTAAATATATTTACTTTGTGCATGCTGACTTACAGCCATAATATCGTGGCTTACTGAGCCATCTCTAATGTCATTAGTGAGGACCCTCCAACTGATTATACTGAGCTATTATCAATATTGTTATCTTCCTCAGTGAAAATGGTCTAAAAAACCTTACTCTGGCGTTAAATGTTATCAGAATTTGAAGCGGAATTCTTACTGAACTTAAGCTAATGATCAGTGAATAGATTACACATTAAAACAAGTCAAAAGTCAACAGTTTGAATCAGAATCACTCAAGGTTGACCAATAGCGGTCTAGTCTGTCTCTTGATTTATAGCTTAGCTCAGAATTTTTAATCTATTGTATAATACTAAAGTATTTGTTGGACTTTAGTACTAATTTGAATAGCTGATGTAAAAACACACTATTAGCAGAGGGAGGGATTCATTTTACATTATCTGGTCCCACTCATGAAAACTCACCTGTATGTGTTTGACTGCGCAGGCTGTTGACTTTTCTACACTCCTACTGTTTTTTTTTACAACTTCTTCACTGTCAACAGAGACTTTGAGAATTGGACAACCTCACTCTCTGATGACATGGGGTGATGAAATCATCATGAAAAAAATAATTGTGTAATAAAACTTCACCCCCTGAGTGAAACAACCAGAATGCTAAATGTTAATGGAAACAATTTAGTCTGCAGGCTGTGAAGTCTCTTCATTCCAATCACAAAGTATATATTTGTCATCGGTAACACACAATATTTTCCATAAGATGGCGCTCACACCCAATCAGACATTGCTCAGTATCAGAGCTCCTCTCTGGGGACCATGCCACATACAGTATGTGCGATGCTCCACTGAACATGTGTTCAACACAAATTCCATCCATTCATCTGAGAGTGTTGTCACAACTGTACTTTTCTGGACAAAAAAAGTACATAATCCCACAGAATAACAGAGCTCATGAATCACACATTTTTAAGAGATCTTTCCTGTCACCACAACACACCTTACACAAAACAGACAGGACAACAATAAGTTAATGAATGATTTTGTTTGTATAAAGTCTGATTATATTACACAAAACTAACAAGTATAATTTAAAAAAAAACATATGAATATATTTATATAAAGATAAAGCAAAACACTGAGCTTGGTTATCACCTTTCATGGCCAAGATAGACACGTTATCATTACACCATTTCACCACCCATGTCAAAATTAAATAAATCAAATTAATAATAAGCTCTTGGCTGCTTCCTTTCATCTGAAGAAGGGCTGCAAGTACCGCCAAGAAGACCATATGAGGGGTGATCATTTCTCAGTCATGTGAGATGTCCCATGCTTGCTTTTGCCCAGGGCCCGTAAATCTCTGAAGCATGATCTTTGCTTTGCTCAGATGTCTTCCCACAGGACCTAAAAACTGCAGTCATCAAGCCACTCTCAAAAAAGAACAATCTAGAAATACGATTAATGAACAAACATAGACCCATATCAAATTTTGATTTCAAGTAAAATCATTGAAAAGGCTGTTTTTCTACTGCTAAACAACTAATTGTCACCACTAAATGACTGGTTTGATGTTTTCCTGTCAGGTTTTTGACCACACCACAGACTGTTCTTAGTAAGGTCTTTGATGACATCTGCTTAAACACAGACAGGGGCCGTTTTAGAATTTTAGTCTTAGTATTACTGGATCTCAGTGCTGCATTCAACACAGCCAACCACAACATATTACTAGAATGACTGGGTGGACTTCCTGCAATGGTACTAAACTGGTTTGACTCTTACTTAAAGGACATGGACTACTTGTGTCAATAACTAATTACACATCTGAGCGGACAAAAATGATATGCAGAGTTCCACAAGGACTCCATTCCAGGGCCGCTTCTGTTCTTCTTCTACATGCTTCCACTAGCTCAGACAATGAACACAACAAAAAAAGTTCCCATAAGGTCCAGTACAAGCACTGAGTAAATGCAATGAACAAATCAAGGATTGGATGCAACAACATTTTCTTCAATAATAAAAGACAAAACTACTAAAATGTTAAAAACCAAAGACCAAGCAAGAAGTCTTGGTCTAGTCCTGGAATCAAATGTAATGGGGCGGCTGTGGCTCAGTGGTAGAGTGGTTGCCTGCCAGTCGGAAGGTTGGTGGTTTGATCCCTGGCCCTGCAGTCCCATGTCGAAGTGTCCTTGGGCAAGACACTGAACCCAAAGTTGCCCCCGGTGCTGTTCATCGGAGTGTGAATATGTGTGAGTGTTTATCTGATGAGCAGGTGGCACCTTGTACGGCAGCCTCGGCCACAGTGTATGAATGTGTGTGAATGGTAAATGTTTCCTGTATGATGTAAAAGTGCTTTGAGTAGTTGTTAAGACTAGAAAAGTGCTATATAAATACAGCACATTTAAATTTTAACTGCCACATTAAGACAATAACAAAGTCAGCCCACTATCACCTTTAGGATATACTGAGACTTGTGAAGAAGAAGAAGAAGAAGAAGACATGCCTTTCTCAATCCCACAAGAGGAAGTTTACACGTTTTTCAAACTGCTTTAGTACAATTATTACACACATGACACTCAGGCCTGAAATAGACACACATGCACAGGACCTATACATGTACTAATGGAGAGATGTCAGAGTGAGGGGACTGCTCAGATGAGCGCCCTTTCGGGGGTTGGGGGTTCTGTGCCTTGCTCAAGGGAATCCTGGCAGTGCCCAGGAGGTGAACTGGCACCATGCTCTATACTTTGAGCCCTTCGGTTCCCAGCCCAACTCCCTACGGACTGAGCTACTGATACTGTCTCACCAGGATCTAGAAGACTTGACTACTGTAACAATGTCTTTACAGGTCTCCCTAAAAAAATCAAATAGACAGCTGCAGCTGATTCAGAAAACTGCTTCTCGAGTTCTCACCAAGGCCAAGACAGTGGATCACATCACCCCAGTTCTGACGTCTCTACACTGGCTTCCTGTCTCTCAAATAATTGATTTCAAATGACTGTTTTTATGCACCAGATATCTGAAACAATCTTCCAGAAACCTCTTCTGTTTGCTGCTGCTTTTATTTTCTATTCTCTTGCTCTTTAATGACTGTTTTACATTTTATTTTAAAATATTACAAATTATATTTGTTTTTGCAGCTAAGCACATCTGGGCCACCGTAATGTGATTTATGTCTGCTCGTATGTATGTTCTTTGGGTGTGACATCATCTACCCAGAGTGCAGTCAGTGTAGAAGACAGGATGCCAGGCATTCCTTGAATACTCCACACAGGATCTCACTGCTGCTTGTAAACACAACCCTGTACCTCCAGTGAGTGGAAAAATACAGGCTCTGTTCAGACTAGTGGATGAGGCTCTGGAGGGATTGACAGATGTCTTACTGCTGGCTTTCATTCAAATGTCTATTTTGCTTTTTTTGACTTTGAGCCATTGAAAGTTGTTACTTCTACTTTACTTTTTTTTTTACTTTACTGTTGAGAGAATTAATGACCCCCTTTTAAACCAAGGTGTAGCAGAGTTTTGTTATCTGAGCAGGTGGAACAACCACAAACACAATGGGAGATTAAAGGTGAACTACGCTGTTTTTTTTTGGCTTAAATTACCTTACCTGAACAGCGTCGGAGTCACTGGAATGGTTATATGACTTTTTTCCGAGTTGAATGGTGGTCATCTCGCTCCCCCCTAGCACCTGTGAGCAGAAAAAACACCCATTTTGGCTCAACTTTCAGCCGGCGAGTCGCCGGACTCAGCGTCAGGAAGAATCACAGGATATCAGGTCTTGCGATGTAACAAATTGTTTCACAGCACTGCACAAAAACGCCCATTCAGGAACCGGCTAACAAGGTAGCGGTGGACTTTTTTCTGGGTTGTTCAGAAATAACTTCTTTTTTTTTTTTTTTTTTTTTGGTGTGTTGTTGTTTTAAATCTGTGGTTTTATCTGTTGTGAAGCACTTTAGTTCACCTATCGGTCGATGTAAGGTGCTGTATAAATAAAATACATTTACATTTACATTTACATTTACATTTACATTTACTTTCACACTATCGTCACGGCTGAGCCAGCAAAAAAAACAGAAACTTGGGAAAGCATTGTTGGAGGAACAGAGAAAGAGGAGACTGCCAATTGACCAAGTGAGGAGTCAGACACAAGTAAACATAAGAGCTGCCAAATATCTATTCCGAAGCTGTACGGGGGAGCTCTATGGTGAAACCTACGAGCAAAAAGCAAGAAAACTGCAAAGAAATGGCCAAAACTGTACAGCGCCCCTTTAATGCAACTTCTGAAGAGATGCCCTGATTGATTAACCAGAGCATACCTTTAGAGCAGACATTTCCACAGTCGTCTGACATTCCAGATAGGGTTGTTAAAGGAAGGGGAGCCCTGCTGGCAAGGAAAAAACACTTCACTGTAGCCATACGTAATGTCCTGACATTCCTTGAGCTGTACAAGTCTTTGGTTATCATGTCAGAGATCTGGCCTTATCTGGGCTCCTGTCATGCAACAACGGCTTTTCCGGCTTCTTTTTGTAGGGTTTTTTGTCTAGCATTGCCCTGGAATCTCATGAATACAGAAGGTTGGGTAGAGGAGTGGTCAGAAGTTCAGAAGAAGTTTGAAAATATGTCGCAGGTTTTATTCTTTCTAAATTTTATTCCATTTTAAACATACAACATTGTTGGGTTAATTTAAACATTAAAGGTTTTTGAAGCAGGTTTGGGCTTTGGCACATTGGCCTCTTTTACAGGAAACTTCCATGTTGGCTCTGTTGACGACAAAACCTACATGAGATTTGGTATCTGGCACAACAGACATGCACAACAAACCACATTTGCTTGCACTGTGCATTTAGGTTAGAACAAGCCAGCCCAATTCTACAGCCACAGGATGTTACAGAGGCCTCCCCGTCCCAGTTATAATCCTCTTATATATTTACTCCAGGTGAGTATTATGACATCAATGGACTCAGTGATCTGACTCAGGATATCGTGTGTGTTTGTGAGAATGGGTGTGTGAGTGTGAGAGACTTAATCCGGTTTTAAGGTACAATACAGTGTGAGAGGTGTAATTACCTTGCATCTCCCAGTTATCAGACAGGCAATCACGTTCACACTTAAGCCCTTATCACACAGGAAGTCAGGTTAGATTTAGTGGGTATGTTGTGGCCTTTGTTGTTTAGTCGTGTGTGTCTGTGTGTCACATTCCCATGTGGGTCCTTCAACAGAGAGAACAAAATAATGTTACTTTATCATTGTGTGGTAATGCAACTGAAATGGACATGAAATGTAAGCAAGTGTGATGTGTTCCTGGACAGTGTAATTAATTACAAAAAAAAAGTCCCTCATCATACAATTAATTGCTAATTGAATGCAGAAGACTTCTAAAGAGCAAACTCCCTAAAAACTCAGTGTGTCTTGATATACTGTATCAACTTATCAGGTCAGCAAACTTTTCTAATAATTACACATTTAGCAGAGACAAAACAACATGGCAATACCAATGAAGTCCTCCTGCTTGTGACTGGTCAGTGTAATGTACCACTGTAACTCTGAATTCTTTATAAAGCTTAATTTTGTATGCGTAAGCTCTTTGCCGAGGTGTTGTTATTTGCAGTGGCTTATTTACTACTTTAGTGTGTCCTGCCATGGCTGTCACATAACCTTCTCAAAACTGCAACTACTTGTCAGGGCTGCATATTTTGAAGAGAAGAAGATCTGACACCAGCCTTGAAATAGACCGCAGTTGGTCAAAACGTTGGTGATATGTTATGGATCTTATAGTGTTGTCCTCTTCTCTGTTGTCACCGAAATATGTCACTGCCACGACCAGCGCCCAATGTTTTGTTCACATTCACCAGATAACTTAACCATATCTGTAACGTGTCTGCCATCTGGCCACAATTATTACCAGTTTCTGTCACAAAGACATGTCTTTGCAAATGAATGCAATACATTCCCTGATACTGCACATAAGAACACATTGATATAGTGTTGTGACACTGCTATGACAGTTAATATGTAATGTTCTACCATCTAATATGCATCAATTACTACCATCTTCAAGTAGAACTTAACCTGTAAAGGTTAATGGAACTGGAGACTGGGATGTCATATTGTTTCATAATGATGATGATTATGATCTCATGTTCTTTTATTGCGACACTGTGAGCAGGCTTGTAGCAAAACGTTCAAGAGTCATTTGATTCCTTATTAGTCAAAATTTTAATGTGACTTGTTTAGGTACATGTGACAGAATTCTCATTTTTTAAAGAAGCGGGTATGTGTCACATATCCGATGCAGAAAAAGTCATACAAGCTTACATCAGCTCCCACACAGTTGATCCAAACTGGATTGGGTAAAAAGAGAGGGGTGGGGTTATGTCGCTTTCTGTCATGGCAGCAGTTCTGATACATTATATAACCATGTTTCCTCTGGGTTGTGTTAATTAAAAAGACTCTGAAGTTGAGTCAGAGCTCAGTTGCTAAATGGATCATAGTGAAACTGGCAAATGACGTTATGGTCAGTTCTGACTGACTGATATCGACTGACAATGTGAGGATATGAAAAGATATATGGAATTCAGTATATCAGAAGTAAACTTAAGCAAGTTTGTACTTTCATTTTTTTCTTGTTTCAGCAACCAGTATCATTTGGATAGCACCTTCAGATTATCACACATCACATTTAGACTGTCTCACAAACACACACGCACACACACACACACACACACGCACACGCACACACCACACACACACACACACACACACACACACACACACCACACACACACACATCACAATGGTATATGTCCCTGACCAGTCAATTGACTGAGGGGCGTTTTCCAAAGCTCCCTCATCGGATCATAAAAGATGCCTAACAACTTTCACACACATACAGACACAACACACTCCTGCCAACCTCCCTCTTGACAACAGGAAATCTAAAGACACTAAGGCGGGTGAGCTGGTTAGGGGAGGGGGGGAGGGGGGGAGTCGCACATATGTCACCAAAACCACAGCTTGTCTGAGGAAGCTGATGAGGTCATGAATGAGCCTTTTATCACAGATGTATTGTCACTGGTGCTTTTTCTCTTACAGAGACAAACATTTGGATTGCTGTCCGATAAGAAGCGTAGGTGTCCTATTAAAGAATACATTTTGTCATTTGTTAGAATCTATGTATTTAAAGTGAAAGTGTTGTCAAAATGTAAAGGTAGTCTCCCCCTAAACCTAAGCTTCATTAATGTTGTTTTGCATTAAAGGCCTTGGGGTATCATCACTATCACCTCCGGAGGAAGTTTGTTGTCCTTTTTCTCACACCCCACCGAGGGTCAAAGCCAATGTTTTGGCTAATTTGCAACCCAAACATATTCCTTTCCTTTTCACGGCCATCTCTGTCTCCACCTCCCCATTGGTGGGGAGGCAGGGGACACAAGGCCGGGACTTGTATAAGCCCTGAATGCTCTTTAGTTGTCACACTTTTCCCAAACGCCTTGCAGCTGCTCCTATTGTGGCCACAGAGGGGGGGGGGGGCTCCTTAGCTCATTCTTAAGGCCTCCTGCTGCTGCACTGCTCTCAGATGGGTTCATGAAGGGGAGTGTGGCCAGAACAATGGGCAACACCATGACATCATGCTCCGTATGTGGGCAAAAACTTTATGCAGATATATGATAGGATTCCATCGCATGGAACAAAACAGGGAAGGATGGTCGCAGACATATTTGTCTGTAAGTCAATTTCACTTGCAAGTTTGTTTGGGTGCATTGCAGTTGCATTTTTTGTCCTTTTAAGTCTTTGTAAGCATCAAAATATATAAAAACTTTCATTATTGGATACATAAACATAAACATTTTTAATTCTACACACAGATTTAACTATTTTGATGATAGCAATTGTAGTAATTTGCTAAAACGCTAAGTAATTCAGTTTGAATAACTTCAATTAAATGTGAACATTTGCTGGTTTAATTAGTCATATGTAATATTAAATTAAATATGTTCCTTTCCCTTAGGACTGTTGGTCACACAAAACAAGCAATTTGAACGTCAACTTGTGCTTTGCGAAATTATAAAGCCTTCTTTTTTTCTTTTACTAATTTTTGACTCCGTTTTATGGACCAAACGATTAACAAGAAATAATCCAGATTCATCAATAATGAAAACAATGGTTAGTTGCTGGCCTAAACTGTTTGCACCATTGGCCATATACAAACAGGGTTTATTTATAGGGATATCATTTATTCATTTAATTTTGGGAGACAATTAGTTTATGAATTTGATTTGTATTTTACACTAAATAAATATAATATTTATAACCTTAAGACGCCACTTTGGAAAGATAAATTGGTTCTAAGTATTAGTTACCTCAAGTTGGCATTATTGATAGATAACTAGATGTTACATTTCAAAAACTAAACTGGTTTTGTCTAAAATGATTTGTAAGTCATTGTGCATTATTGGTCTCACTAGTGAATAAATGTCTTCTGTCAGACAGAGGAAAAAAAAAAAGAGAAAATCTTCAACTGAGTACAAAAGTCAAATGAGATTTATTAAACGGTATAAAAACATTTAAACAAACATATGCAAAAATAGATATGATAAAGAAATATATTACTTTAGTTCAATAAATATGTCAGAATGCAGCCACTGATGACTACGTGTCCCCATTTTAGTAGTTTTTGGGGTTCGGCCTGTCTCTGCGCTGTAGGACACAGTACAGAAACATGAGGTAATAATGGTCCATTTCCCCAATGTGTCAGGATCGTCAAGGTTACATGATGTCTTGAATCGCAGGTACTTGCATTTGAATTGGCAATGCGTTCGACTCTCAAACTGAACATGAATATTCCTGTCACATCTACATTGAAAAGGGGATACATTCATTGTTCGTCAAATGAAGGAGTAACTGCCATGCCATGTTGCACTATGGGTTTGAATAGCTTTCTTTAACCAGTACAGAAAGCAGAATAGACTTTTGAGAGGAAAAGTCAACATTCCTGAGACAACTGTTAATCCTCTCCATTATGTTTGCTTCAAAATAATTATGATTATCAAAAGCAGTTGCCTTCATGGAAAAATAAAAATCAGTCCTTTGAATAAAGAATATTCAGATACTTTCCTCTCCATGATTAATCTAAACTACCTTTTCAGCCATTTCTCAAAGTCAACTGTGGATGGCTTCACATTTAGAAGGTATAACATGAATACTGCCTGGTAAGAGTTATCTAATCTCTCTTTGAAAAGATGAGGCCCGCCTTCAGAGATCTGGCCAGCAGCTAACAGAGTCAGACAAACTGACCACAAATACTAATTCTCATTCTGTCCAGTGATACCAGTATCACCATCAAATGGATTATGATCAGGACTGTGTTTTGTGCAGTGCTCTTTGTAGAGTCACTTCAGTTACCAATCCAAACAAAGTCTGTGCTCCCCACACCTTCCTCAGCAGCTGGGAGAGGTGGTGATGGGGCTGTGGAGGAATGAGAGCTGACCAGCAGAGGTGTGTACAGGGATGGACACTGGGAAATTGAAGACTGTGCTGTTGTTGCGGATTGCTGGACTGCCAGCCTCCGACGAGCAGCTAGATGTGGCCAGGACCTGGGACTCAAATTGGAGGAGCTGACCCATAAAGCTGAAGTTGGGAGAGATGATGCTGCGGCGCTGCTTGACAAACTCAAAGGCCTCGTCCAGCTTCACGCGGTTGGTCCGCATGAGGTAGGCAAGGCAAATAGTGGCAGAGCGGGAGATGCCAGCTTGACAGTGCACAAACACACGACCACCTTTATTCCTCACCGAGTCTGGGGGGGGGGGGAGAGAAGGGAAGAGAAAGCAAGATTAGTTCACTGTAAACATCTAGCAGGTGATTAAATGCATGTGCAAATAATAGAGCTTAAAACTCTGCAGGTCACAGGAAGGCAAAAAAAACCTAATGTCTTTGCAACACTTTCAGCTCCCTTTTAAATTCAACAGTGCTCATTAAGAGACAGGAACAGGGTGCAGGGTGTGAGCTTGTGGGGGTTATTCCCAAAGGAGGCAGTCTGAATGGACAAAGGGGGGGGGACAGCCCCCTGCTGGGGGGTATTGATCTGGGAGGAAGGCCGGCAGTGAGAGAGGAGAAATTGCCTTTTGTTTAGCCAGAACAAAGAGTGGCGCGGGGGGAGCCATTCATGCACCGCCAGCCTACCCACTACAAAACTACTTTGGGGCTGCTGCCTCGCAATTCATTAGATGGGGGCATCCCTTTTTCTATGCCTGAGAGGTGGTGATGATGTAACCACTATTGTGGTGGAGCGGGGAGCCTGTGCTGAGCCAGCTGGTCCGTTTTGGAGGGAACTTTTTTTTTTTTTTAATTTAAATCCAGGAGTCAAAGAGTGTTGTGAAGGTAAAGGGGGGTTGGGTGTTTTGTTGCTTGCCATCAGCGGGCTCAGGAGTAACAGCTGTGATGGGCGCGTTAAATTTGGCAGTTAGAGGGAGCGTGAAGGGGGTAAAAATGGAGTGTGTACTCACCGATAAACTCAATTGCCTCGTTGAACCAGGAGCTGATGTTGGCTTTATGGTTGTCCTCGACAGGGATGCTTTTGTAGAGGAAGGAGTCCACAAAATGGTTGGGGCAGTTGGCAGACACGTTGATTAGAGCGCTGATCCCAAGCATATCAAGCATGTCTTTTCTCGAAGCATGGTAAGCACTGCCAAGGTACAGGAAAGGCAAGATCTCCACAGGACCACCCTAAACAGAAAAAAATAAACAAAAGCAACCCCATTCAGTCAGCTACAAAACAGTACAATAGGAAGTAAGGAACAAACAGCGCGCGGTGTACAATCTGATTAAATAAAATAAAGATACAAACCTGGTCATATAAAGGAGTGTTGCATGGACTACAGCTTGGGTCAGCACTCCCAGGATGGTTGGAGCTCAGGGGCAAACTAAGCCCTTGTGGAGGAGAGGGTTTGGTACACATCTCTGGAAACTCTGTGGAAAATGTATCAAAGCCGCCTGAAAAGGGGAGAAAAAGGGCATCTAGGTTAGATCACATTATAGAGCACAGAGACACATACATGTTTAAATATGGGTCTGCAGAAAGGTGTCAACCGCTCATGGAGCTATTTTGGACCATTTCGTTTCGTGACAGCTGTAATCCGCATTTGTTGCCCCGTTGTTAGGATACAGTGAAACAATTGTGTGAGGCTATTCCAAGCAGTCAACTCACCTTTGAGAATAAAAACCCTAGATCCACAGGGGTCGCGACACAGGGCCGTAACAGCAAGCATCAACGTCCCGTCTTTCTTCGCCTGGTTTAAGTCCAAACTGCGGTCGTCAAGCAGTACGACAGACTGGTACCCCCCGGACAGGAGCCGGTTCCTGGTGTCCTCGTTGGGGACAATGTGCTCAAGTCCCAGACCCCCCCTGGCTCGCCTGCGCACTATGGTGCTGAAGCGCACGTTGGTGGAGCCCGATATGTGGGCCGAGTTAAAGGACAGGAAGGACCGGCAGTCCAGCACCAGGCAGCCCGCCGGGACGTCGCCCTCCAACAAACCACGAAGGGACGCACAGTCGATAGTGGGGACCTCCATAATGACCATAGTAGGGCGGCGGGATAGAAATGTAAAATCCAAATACATACGCTTGTAGGCTACGGCAACAAAATACAAGTATAGGTTGTTGTGAAAAAGGCTTTTCCCCAAAGTAGCTTTATCTTTGAAGCGGTGAGTCCTTTGTTCCGGATAGTGTTGTTTAAAGAAAAACTGTTCAAAAAGTTTTGAGACTATCGTAGCTGGTCTTTTTTATCTTCTTGAATGTATCCTGTAGTTGTGTTTCTTCTTTGAAATATTAATATATTCGACTTGCGTTTGGGTTGCTTCTGGCTCGGAGCGCTTTGAAAAGCGTTTATATACAGCTCGCGCTTGTGAATGAGAGGCCACTCACGTCAGGCGACCGCCCCTCTTGGCTTACTGTCAGCACTGCTGACGTCATCGCCACCCTCCCCCCGTGAGTACATGGTGCTGTTGCAGAACCTCAGACCGGGGCTCTCGCACATGGAGGACGTTTCTGTACATGCGCAGTGCACACGGCACGTACTTGGGCACGCTGTGTCAGAAACACCGAAACTAAAGAACATAGGCTAAGAGTTAAAAGTAAACAAAATAGTTTGCTCATTAAACCGCAAATTGAATGTGCATTGCATGCGCAAAATTTGAGTCATTATAAATAATCAACAAAAAAAATATTTATTACACTTTCTCAAAGTTGTGTACAGGGGCGATTCTAGGATCAGACCTTTAATGAGAATGTGACACAGATGCGGTGCCTTGCAAAAATGTAACCCCCCCCCCCCCCCAACAACGTCAGTTACATTTTTTGACACTGTGATGAAAGTAAACCTGACACTTTATAAGTCAGAGCAATAACTACCAATTTAACACACTGTTATAACATTGATGATTTTAGTGGCTTATGTTTCAATTTGGGTTTTAATCTAAGGTGACCATATTTTGATTTCCAAAAAAGAAGGACACTCGGCCCGGCCTTGAAACACAAATTCAGACAGGTTTCTCAGAGGTTACAGAACATGCTTTATTATGCCTCAATGGTATAACAATAACTTATGTAATAAAATAAAATATGTAACAACCTGTAACAAAATAATAGCTCTTTTCAAATAAATACTTATGAAGTAATGTTCTAAATCTGACCTATTTTGTGTCAGCTTCAAAATCCAGCTTCAACTAAATATCTCTTAAAACCTTTTCAATGTAATAAGATAAGCTTTTTGGGTTAGGGGTTAGGGGTTAGGGTGAGCTTTGAGATGTCCAGCACCCTTCCACTGCATGGAAAAATGTCACATGTGATGTTTGGGTGACGTTTGGTCACCCTATCCTGATCTGCGCCATGACATTACCAACCACTTCTCTGGGGACTACCAACGTTAAACTTCACAACCACACTCCTGCTCTCCCTCTGACAGGTAGTTTAGTGTGTATATATCATATATTGTTTGGCTGTTTGGCTGTTTTGTATGTGTAAGCACATATCCAAAGAAAAATTCCTCGTATGGGTCCTCATACCTGGCAAAATAAAGCTGATTCTGATTCTGAGGTTAGTCTCAGCCAAACGCAGGAGTCAGGCACAACCACCTCTGAATGGCCAGCACTATGTTTGTATTAATGGTAATTGTTTGTCCTCAGTCACTAACACACAAGTTCACAAACTCTCACTTGAAATACTAAAATTAATCACGTTTTTTGATTCCGTTATAATTTTCATGGGGCTTGAGCCCCCCAACGAGGGTCTAAAATTGCCCATGGTTGTACAGAAAAGAACTGTAAATGTGAGTCTAGTCACAGTAAGCGAGTGAGTCCAGAGGGACCTCAGTCAGCAGTCTCCCAGTCCACTGATGTCCATACTACGACAGAGTGTGTGGATGAATTAAAAAGTGAAATCATAAAGTTTTAACTGGGAGACTGCGACACGCATGTGTTATACTACGAGAGGTCTTTTCTCGTTGTTGTTTTTTATCTTTTATAATACTTGCATAATTAATCTTGTGTTTCCAAATCATAACTGCAAATGAGGAATTTGCCAAATTTTCCATGATGTTAGTGTTTAATTAGATTTCTATTTTGCCTCTTCACCTGAGAGTTGACAAATAACAAAATAATAAGTAAATATCTGCCATGGGAGCCATAAAAGTTTATTCTTTGTTTTTATTAGTCAGAGGTACATAGTGTTCAATGCCCCGAGAGCAAAGGCTAACCATAAAAGTTAATCACTGTATAGAAATCTGAAGTCCAGTAAATTTCCACATGCTGAGAAACAAAAACACTGGTCGACCAGAAAGTTAACAGCAGATGGAAATCTCTTGACCTGTCAGTTTTGTTTCTTTGTGACCTGAGTAAAAACAGAAGAATGAGGCATTTTCCCCGAAAAAAAAAAAAAAAAAAATGATAACAGTATATTTTAAAAAAGCCAACATGATTACAATCCCTCTGGGAAACCCTTTTGATTTGTTGGTGTGGTTTGCTGACTCAGAGTGGACAACACTGCTGTCTCATAATAATAGCATGAGGATCTTATTGACAGGCAACAGGCGTCTACTGACAGGAGGGTGTGTTGAAACTACACAGTAGAGATGTGCCTGGGTTGTGTTGTTGTGAAACAAATGCTTACTATGTAGATTTTAAAAAGGTGTTGTTGCGACATACATAGCACTCCCATTAAGTTTCAGCTTAACAGTGCTCAGATTATATTTTCCCATTGCCCTAAAATCTAATGTATTTCTACTTAAGTATTTACAACTAAAGTATCACATTGTATGTGCCAACAGTTTTACACTGTTTCAAAAGATCAGGGAGACATAGGCCACGATGACATCATTCTCACTTAAATGTAACCTGAACATTTGAGGACTTCCAGCCGTGTGAATCCACATCCATAGCCTACTGTTTTGACTTCAAGCAGACGGAGATGTGTTATTTGAGAAAGGAAGAGGGGGAGGGGAGGGAACGCTTTAAGGACAGGAACTTAACCAATCACAACAAAGTGCAAAAACTCTCCAGCCAGTTTAACCTCACACCCGTGTGTGATGAGTCAACTGTGAGACACATGCAGGAATGTTACAAACTATACAGAGAAGGAGGGTTGAACAGGGCTCTTAAAACAGTCTGTACCCAAACATTTTGTCCTAAAGTGCGTCTTGCTTCAAGCCAGGAAGGGCTGGGCTTACATCCTCCTGGAGGTTAGGAAAGAAATCAAACACCAGATGAAGGAGTGAGCGAAGATGGATATTAACGTACAGCGCAGGCCTGGTGAAGCAATTGTGTTTTTTTTCATGAAGTACATCTTCACCTCATTCATTTATACACAGCACCTGCCAATGTTATCTGTGATATCGGGGCTTTCCAAAAAGGTTCTCCAAAACAATTACAAAAAAATTCAACTGCCTAAACCCATGTATTATTTTATTTTTTTGTAGCTGTTTGGTCATGACCAGCCAAAAGACAAATAAAAACCAAACCAAATGAAACCAAAACCAAATACAACAAAAATCCTGAGTAAGAGAACAAACCTGTATGGGTGTGTGACTGAATATTTAAATTAAGGTCTAAAATAGAGCCTGAGTTTGTACTACTGCTCTGCATGTTTGGGATTCCCATAATTATGGCCCATAATCACCCGTAGCTCTCATCCAGAAAGGGAAGTGAAACAGAGGACGAAAGAGGCATTTCCTGTGGTCCGGCCTAGTTGTCATCCCTGCCTGTTTACTGTCATTGTCACTACGGCAACAGCTGAGCTGTCAGTGGGAAAACACAGGGCCTATCCTGTCTCAGTGTCTCAACA
Source organism: Etheostoma spectabile (assembly GCF_008692095.1). Taxonomy (NCBI): domain Eukaryota; kingdom Metazoa; phylum Chordata; class Actinopteri; order Perciformes; family Percidae; genus Etheostoma; species Etheostoma spectabile. The sequence goes on from NC_045742.1 coordinate 21,152,819, forward strand.
ACAGACACATTTCTTGAGCCAAAAATATTTGGTTTCCTGTATACATGAGTGTGGGGACACCAAAAAAACACAAGTGATGGAGTTGGTGGGTTTTCTTCTATGACAAATGTTTTCTTTTCAACATTAAATCATGACGTATAGCTCTCTGTATTGGAGTTATGATGGTAGCATAGTTTAAAAATACAGTACATCTGATACATGTGATAACAATGGATAACCGTAATGTTAACATTAACTGGTATTGCTAGGGGAGAAAAAACACACACACACAAGGTAACCTGCCCACCAATTAATCATTCTGATCTTATACAACTTTCAAAGCACTACAAGTTCTTTCTTGGTTACCTTTTTGTGTGTAACAAGTAATAGATGTCACGGCAGGAATTAAAAAAAAAAACATGCTTTTAAGACAATTTTCTCATAAAAGCAACATGGTTTAGAGCCTGCTGTTTGAGGTCACCAACTGTAGTAGCCAGATAAACATGTAGTTACTCACTGGCTACTTAATCAGCATGTATGGGTGTACAGTAATACCCCAAAAGGCCTCTATCTATAAAATAATGTAAATATGTATGTATATTGGTCTTATTTCACGTATGTAAATGATCTTTTTACTCAAGCTCAAGTTCATTACAAACTTTAAAAGACAGTCCAGAATGCATTACTCAAACTTAGGTGGTAATGCTTCACTTCATCCTCACGTATTCTGAGATCAACAGGCCAGAGACTATTAGTTGCCCCCATTACACATTTTAAAACTAGGGAGGACCGCTCATTTCAGGTTGTTGCACCTAGGTTGTGGAACGCTTTGCCTCCTTCCATGCGCTGCTTAGATTGTGTGGTAAATTTTAAAACTCAGTTGAAATTTCTGCTTTTTAAAGAGGCTTTTAACTAGATTGTAGGGTGGTTAGGCTGGTCTTATGTCTACGTGTTATTCTTTTGTTTTTTGTGATGCATTGTATTTATGAGAGTTGTTAAATGCTTCCTTTTGTTGTGAAGCACTTTGTGATCTTCATCTGAGAAAAGTGCTATACAAATAAATTTTACTTACTTACTTACTTACTTCAAGGAGTATGCTTGATACTTTATTTATAACACACTTTAATAGATGTGAGCATAAATAAGGACATGTTTAAATGTGTATTAATATGTGAACAATATTGTATGTACATGTATGTATGTACAGAAGTTTTACAAGAGGAGTTACAGTAACAAAGACATGTAAGCTATTAACCACATTACATACTACGGCAGGTTACTAGTTTTTGCATATTTATTGTGTTGTAATGATATGTAATTTTATACTTTTTTAGGGTGCCTTTTTAAATCTGGCTGGGGACAACAGATGAAATACACACACATTTGTTAGGATTATTAGGAACATCTGTTCAATTTCTCATTAATTCAATTATCTAATCAACCAATCACATGGCAGTTGCTTCAATGCATTTAGGGGTGTGGTCCTGGTCAAGACAATCTCCTGAACTCCAAACTGAATGTCAGAATGGGAAAGAAAGGGGATTTAAGCAATTTTGAGCGTGGCATGGTTGTTGGTGCCAGACGGGCCGGTCTGAGTATTTCACAATCTGCTCAGTTACTGGGATTTTCACGCACAACCATCAGAGGAGAACGGGCCGACTGATTCAAGCTGATAGAAGAGCAACTTTGACTGAAATAACCACTGGTTACAACCTCGCGCTGGGACTGCACGGCGTATGAGGCGCGTCCCCCCGGGTGGCGGATGGGGGGGTTTACACCGTATGGTGTCGTGGACCAACGCAGTCTAAGGGAAGGACACCCTGACAGAAAACCACTGGCCCTCCAAGCTTGGGGGTTGGGCAGAAGGCTAACAACCTACTCCCGGAAAACAAGCCTGTTACAGAAACAACGGACATCATGTTGCAAAGACGCCGCCCAAAAACAACTTGGCAGCGAATGGTGGAACTGGAACGTAACGGTGCAGGCTGGAACACGTGGAATACAGCACGACGTGCAGCTGCAAACCGAACCCAGTGGAGGAGTGATGTCCAAGCCTTGTGTGCCTTCTGGCACTGAGAGAATTAACTAACAACCGAGGTATGCAGCAAAGCATTTGTGAAGCCACAACACGCACAACCTTGAGGCGGATGGGCTACAACAGCAGAAGACCCCACCGGGTACCACTCATCTCCACTGCAAATAGGAAAAAGAGGGTACAATTTGCAAGAGCTCACCAAAATTGTACAGTTGAAGACTGGAAAAATGTTGCCTGGTCTGAGTCTCGATTTCTGTTGAGACATTCAGATGGTAGTCAGAATTTGGCGTGAACAGAAATGAGAACACGGATCCATCATGCCTTGTTACCACTGCGCAGGCTGGTGGTGGTGGTGTAATGGTGTGGGGGATGTTTTCTTGGCACACTTTGGGCCCCTTAGTGCCAATTGGGCATGGTTTAAATGCCACGGCCTACCTGAGCATTGTTTCTGACCGTGTCCATCCCTTTATGGCCACCATGTACCCATCCTCTGATGGCTACTTCCAGCAGGATAATGCACCATGTCACAAAGCTCCAATCATTTCAAATTGGTTTCTTGAACGTGACAATGAGTTCACTGTACTAAAATGGCCCCCCCCAGTCACCAGATCTCAACCCAATAGAGCATCTTTGGGATGTGGTGGAACAGGAGCTTCGTGCCCAGGATGTGCATCCCACAAATCTCCATCAACTGCAAGATGCTATCCTATCAATATGGGCCAACATTTCTAAAGAATGCTTTCAGCACCTTGTTGAATCAACGCCACGTAGAATTAAGGCTGTTCTGAAGGCGAAAGGGGTCAAACACAGTATTAGTATGGTGTTCCTAACAATCCTTTAGGTGAGTGAAAGTAGATAAAGAAATAAATTATATTTGTGGTGCTGTTTTTCAATAAAAGGGTAGGCTACCCTTAGGTAGCCTTCCCTATATATGTCTGTGAAATAACTATTGCTCAGAATTTTCATAACATTCATCAACCACAATTTATCTGTAAAAAAAAAAAGAAAAATAAAAGAGAGAGAATGACAAAAAAGAGTAGCCTAATAATTTCATTCAGTAGGCTACATAAAATGTAGGCGAAAAGTTTTTTTTGTTTAATTAATTAAGACATCTGAAATTATTGGGCTTCAAAATTATTAATTTGTTTCTATAATTATTTTTCAACGAACGTAAATCAAAAGCCATAAAACCATGACAACGATGCAGCGCTCTCACAGGAAGAAGAATCAGAGCGAACAGGAAGTACCGTTAGCTCTCAGCCAATCGGCTTTTGCAAAGCGTCCTAAGCTGACGTCAGCCCGGTACCGATGAACAACCGGTAGCATTGAAGAGAGCTGCGTGGAAGCCCATTATCTGTAGCTTTGTACGCTAACCCCCCCTGTCTAACGTGCTAACATCATGCCTTTCGATGTAAGGAGGTGAGTACGGAGCTTCCGGTCATTTTGGGTAAGGTATGAAAGGACTGCGGTGGGGTTTTTTTTTTTACAGCCTGTGAGCTCCGGATGAATTAACGGCTGGCAAAGCATCGGCCACTAACGTGAAGGAGCGAGTCAAAGTTGTAACTGTGGTGTTTTACATTTGGCATGAAAAGGCTACATTGTCGCAGGGGATGTGGCTGGAGTGTGTGTTGAGTCGGTATCTCAGGTATGCGCCCAGAGTTTTTGTGTGGGTTCCTGCCTGCGCATGTGCAGCTTTCATCATCCGTCCTGATAGCTGCAAGACGTGAAACTTCGTAGGCTACAGTTACGTCAGGGCATAGTAACAGTTACATTCAATAGCCTACAGTTTTGCCATTGCTTCATGTTTTACTACACAAACGAAATGGATTGGTTTACTCTTCAAAGTTCTAATTCACGCAATACACAACAAGGGTCAAATCATTCAGAACCATTAGCCACCAATAACCCATCAAAACCAGGTAATAAACAGTCAGAAATACACTTGACCCATTGACTTACCTATAGATACTCGGACAATAGGCACTAAGCTAATAGTCACACCTACAGGGCAGCTGAAACTGTCAATATAACGCACCCTGATCAAACTAACGGACAGGGTGTTTGCTCTCAGTGGTCACTCACTGATATTGTGTCAAACTCTTTTGATTACAATCCAAACGTAATTCTTAAATTTGAGTGTAAAGTATTAACTTAGAGTACTATGGCTACAACCAGTGGTTATTTTAATGATGAGTATTATGCAGATTTCTTTCATCAAATGTCTAAAATGTATTGAAACAATGCCCGTCACAACTTCCCAGAACCCAAGGGGATATACAGTACTTAACTGTCTTATTTTGTATCACCAAAACCCAAAGATATTCAGTTTATAAGGACATGACAAAGAAAAGCAGAACCTCTTCATACAAATGAAACTGGTATTTAAAAAAAAAGAAAGTACAAGTAATTAACTTATCAGAATGGTTGCTGAGTAATTTTAGGGTGGTCGACCCACTGAAATATTGATTAATAGTTTTAGCTTCCTAAGGCATATATGTCCCAAACAAACTTGAGAGAAAAAGGGAAAACTAAAACGTGTGTCAATGCATTTTTTCATGAGGTCACAGCACAGGATTTTCATCCTTGGTAATTAGTGATAGCTCATTTGGACCATAATGTGGTAGAAATATGGAATTTACGAGGCGAGATCCCACTACGGCTGAGAAAATAATTGTTTGCAACTATTCTAATAATCAGATTTATAAATGGTCATTTATGAAACAAAAATTCCAACCATTCTCTTGTTTCAGCTTCTCTAACATGAGGCTGCTTTTCTCTATTTTATTGTTGCTGTAAATCTGATATTTTGAGGTGTGTGATGGTTGGTTGGACAACACAAACTACTTGAAGATGTCCCCTTGCTGATAGAAATGATGGTCAGTTGCAGCCCTAGATGACACACAGCTGTGTTGTAATGGGAAAATGAATTTACCAACATCCAGGATCTGGCGTAACTTTCGTTTGCACTACTACCGTCGATGACCTGTGTTTGAGGGTTGTGAGCGGACGTTGTGTCATGGGGTTATCAAGTGGTCATGTCCCGTTCAGGTACTTCACTGACCTGATGCCCTGATCATACAGAACCCGCACTGCAAAAAGCTTGAAATAGTTTGATTGATCCTCTAACTACAACTTTACTTTCAGACACACTACAGTGTGTAGCAATATAGCCTAGATTGCCATAGATTACTTCATTATCAATTAATTATAAATCTAAGCTTTCTTCTTTAATATTCAAAATAGAGCTTCAAAGAGTGATTGATTAATCGATTAGTTGTCAACTTTTAAATCGCCATCTATTTTGATCATCGATTAGTTGGTTTGAGTCTTTTTTTTTTTTTAAAGACAAAAAGTAAAAAATTCTTTGATTTGATTGAAGCAGCTATGATTACAGGCTTGTGGTAATGTGCAATGTGCTATAGGTGCCAAAAAAATCTCTTTGGTACTGCCAATTGGTTTTGTTTTATCATGTTTCATGTGTCCAATAAAACCTTCGTGAGAAAAAAATCGTGAAATCAATTGTAAACTAAAAAAATCGTGATTCATATTTTTCCCTGACTTTTACAGGCCTTGTTGCAGTCCTAGTTCAAAATGTATGTATATATGTATATATGTATATATATATATATAATATATATATGTATGTATGTATGTATGTATGTATGTATGTATGTGTGTGTGTGTGTGTGTGTGTGTGTGTGTGTATATATTACTCTTTTGTTATTGAGTCCATCAAGCATCCAACCAGAAATGCCAATGTTCCCAACAGAATGACTGCATTTCCATCCATAAACTAAACATCCATTTAAAAACCAACCTGACATGAGAGCACTCATAAAGAGTTTTCTTAAAATGCTTTACATCTCCTTTCACGTAAACGTGTATTAGACTGAATGTGAATGTTCTAAAAAAAGTCATTTTTTACTCGATGCGTTACCGTAAATGGCCAAAACAGCGTAACAGGATGGGTTTCTGTGGTGCTTCCAATAAGGTTAACCTCATTCAGAATTTAGAATTCAGAACAGCTGCTCCTCTGAGTGAATAACTGAAAGGGTTTCATCCCCAAGTTTAATTTATTGAGATTCGGTAATTTTTTGACACACATGTTTGGTTTGGGCTAACCTGAGGATTTAGAGTCTGCTCCCTGGGATACTTGGATCATTGTGACTTGAAAGCTTCAGTGAGGATGCTCAGTGTCAGTAGTTGTCATATTTTTTAATCTGGGTGTCTGTTCACTGTTCGGTACTTGACGTACTCAACAGGCAGGTGAAGGAGTAGTAGAAACCTGCGTAAAGAAAGAGCTGGGCACGTGTTGCATCTAGCTTGTGATGTCAGAAGATCATATGTGAGAAGACGAACATTCATCATAAACACTCATTACGTGGGTTTACTCAGCAATACTGTACATAAAAAAGGATGAAGTACTGACTCGCTATGACTCATTTGCGAGATATGGTTTATTTGGTAAGGGTCCTTCCTTTCAAAGCGGTCCTCTGGTGTCAACAGAGAGATGTTAGTACATCATGTTCTTACCATTAACAAAACATAGGAGCCTTTTTTTTTTTTTACTACAGAAGACTGAGCAGTGGGGAAGTCACGGAGGGAGGTGTGTAGACTGTAATTCAGGAAATTACAGACATCAATGATGGGCTCAGAGGTGAACTCTCTGGAGTCAACATTAGTATTGATGAATACAAAGTGTTCTGAGCGCAGGAAATGAAGCAAAACTGAGTTCTCCAACCAGGAAATGAGTGTAGCTTATTAGATGTGTAATCCGGTGTTTAAGTAGACAAATATTTTATGTACTGCATATTACATTTCAGTCGGCACATTTCAAATGATGTACTCCAGTGCTTTAAAGAAATACCCTTCACTTGTGTATTTCTTAACAACACAAATTTAGTTTTGTCTTTTCATGTCACCTTTAGGGCCATATCTTACACCCTGCGCAGCACAGCGCAAAGCCCGACGCAAGTGTCTTTGCTATTTTAAGACCGACGCGGTTGTCAATGTCCCGTCCAGCGCCCACGTCGTTTAAATAGCAAATGCACCTGCGCCCGTAGGCGTGCTGGTCTTACAGGGAGGCGTGTTCAGGTGATTTCTTGGCGTATTGCTGTTTCGAGGCCGTGGGAAGTGATCGCACCATAGACCAACAAGAACCTGGTCTAAAGTCAATAGTGCAGCATTTCATTGTTATCTTAACAGCAAATTGGTAAAATGTGCCAAGGCTCATGCACAGCACGCACACATTATGCTTGTTACACACACACACCGGGAAGAGCAGCAGTACACACACATGCAGAAGATTAAAAAGATTACAAATAAAAATATGGCAGTGCAAATCCGCCATTATAATAGCTTTGCTTTAAGGTACAACTCCCCTGGCTATTAAAGGAAATAGAGATGACACTGATTGGTTTATTGCATGTTACGCCCAAAGCACACCTATGATTAAGGAAGACACTAAGTACAGCCTGGTGCACGGACCCTTTTTTCCTCCGTCAAACTAGCAGAAGTGGGTTTGGAGTCACCCTAAGCGCGCCTGCGCCATGAAATATATTTTCAACTGGTGTAACATAAATTATGCTTTACTATACTTTTAGAAATTCAATCTTATTATTTTATTCAATGTGACTGAAGTGTGTTAAATCTGCATAAAAGTCTAATAATTCAAACATTTCATAAACTGTATGTTACTTCATAACAAACTAATACTAAAATATACTTAGAAATAGTATAGATTCACATTTTTCCCAGATTCAGCTCAATAATTTGTAATGCAACAACAATAACATATGCCAATCGTACTTCTTACTTACTTAATTAAATATTGGATCATATCAGTATCAAGGTAGTGCTGTGATGCCTTCATATCATTTTTGTCCTCATCTCCAACCTTTAACTTTGAGTGTAATTTAGACCTAGTGTCCAGATTTATCCAGGCTATTGGTGGTACAGTAACGTCCATTTCAGGCTATTTAAAGTTCTCATGTAGCATCAGTTTCCATCTCACGTCTCGAGTGACCAGACAAGTGAGGTTTAGTTTCCTCGCTCATATTCGCATTTAGCAGCGGGAAACCGTGACCGTTAAAAATAAGTCTTCTACAGCAAGACGTGAGGATCTCTGTAACTATTTATAACCTGGTCTCGATACAGACTTCTAAGGCAAATCAACTGTTTGCGAGGTTTGTGCAGTGTGTTAAAAAATATATATGATTTTAACAAACAGGCAAGTATATTAAAATGGCTCGTTTTTTGTGTGAGAAAATAAAAAAACCCAAGATCTATTTATGAGCTACAAAAAACTTTTTAGTAGAACTTAAAAAGAGCTGTGTACATGAAGTGTGTGTACCATTTCCCCAAAAAGGATATCCATAAGTAACACATTTAAAATGCATTAAAGGTTGTGTCATTAGTTATAAACTGTGACATTGGCTGTTCTAGTTTGGTATAGTGAAGCATACTTTAAATAATATCAGTATGATCTTAATATAATTTGCATTCAAATTTTGTTAAATTGAAATAAATAATAATAATCATGGTGAATAATCAGTTTATTTAATATGTCATTTAAAAGGATACTTGCTTGATATCATGTATTTTGTACATTGTATGTAGTCATATACTGTATGTGTAAACAGGCTCAGTGGTCTCTTCCTACAGTAGTTTATATATTTGCCATTGGATGAATACATCTTATCTCAACTCACTTTTGGTAGCAGATGCATTTCTCAATTTAGTTTTCAACTGCGGATAGTACCCCTCAATGTAGGGTTAGGGTTATTTTGCCATAGCGACGCCGGGTGAAATTGCCGAGACGTAATCTTCAGTGCGACACTCGCTGGATCCTTTCAACAATGTCTACTTTTCAATTGAGTCAATTTTACAGCATAGTTTTGATGGCTGCCATTTTTATATATATATATATATATATATATATAAAACCTGTGGCAAATAAATAAATGAGAAAGTTGCTGTCTCTATTGATGGTTGGAGGACTTTTTTTTTAAATGGCGGGTTTGTGCAGAAATTCCCGTGTTGAGGGAACGTAACCTACAAGGGAGCAGGTGGTCCTTAAACTGAAGTCAGAAAGATGAAAATGGACTTTCAAGGTTTTCACCTGACAATGGTGTATATCAGAGCTCCACCTGTCTGGTGGTCTCAGGAGGTCAGTGCAGTGGCTGGGTGGAGAGGACGAGAGGAAAGAGACTCTCCCTCTGCACATGAAAGCTTAACATTCAGGAAGTGTGCTACTTTAGAAGTTATTCTGATCCTGATACAAAGCAACTCCTCCCTGAACCCCCCCTCCCCAGCCCCTCTCTATGCTGTCTGCCCTAGGTGTCCTGCCAGGCCAGCTATTAGCACACAGTGATCTAATACTAATGGGACATTGGCGCAGGAAGTTATAGATGAAAACGGATGGGGAGAGGAAGAGCTGAGGGGACGCAGGCTAAGGAGTGTGGGATCCAGGGGTCCGTTAGCGGTAGATGAAAACAAAGGAGTGAAAGCTGAGGCAAAATAACAAACGAAGCAGATTTGGAGCTGGACAGGAAGCCCTCCCTCTTACTTTCTACCCCACCCTGCATAGCATCAGCTGTGGTTATGTCACCGACTGCTCTAGGTGGAAGAAATGCGAACAGATGTGAGTGTTATGGAAGCAGTTGATGAAGTGGGGGGAGTTTGTCTGCGATGGAGTTTGGGGTCAAAAACGTTTCACTGCCCAAAAAGGACATGTGAAAGAACTTGTGAGCCTAAATAGTTTTGGTGTTGAGAAGCAGATTTCCCCCCCCCCCCCCTCACCTTCTCAGCTCCCCAAATAGGCAACAACAGTATTTCATAAGAGAGTTTATTGTGTCAGGTTGCAATGATCCTCCTCCGCTTCTGATTCACACACAATCTGAAAATATCAAATGTTAGTACGTAAATGTCAAGTTAAAGATTTAGATGAGAATACATCTGCAGCCTGGATTATTCACTGTTTATGTGGCTAGTGTGTGATCATACACTAACTTCCACTTACAGTACCACCAAGAAGACCAAACCATCAAAGTTGTTACTGCAGTTGTGTGTAGGATTCCAGTGAGCCTTTTTTCCATTGGTATATGTCTTATTGTTGGCTTTGTGTTTTCCTGTATTTATGTGTGTGTGTGTGTGTGTGAGAGTGTGAGTGTGGTTGTGTGAGTGAGAGAAATGGCACAAGTCCAGAGCTAACATTCCACCACTCTTCCGTAATATTGCACGCACAGCTTTATGGGTACAGAATGTACTTCTTTTCTCAGCACGTAGTGTTTATATTCTCTTTTTTTCCTTTCTCTCCTCAGATTCGATATCTACAGGAAAGTGCCAAAAGATCTCACCCAGCCCACATACACGGGAGCGTTCAGTGAGTAGTCCTTCACGCACAACAGGCCAAAATTATGAGCTTCTAATTTCAGTTGTTTTTTTATTTATTTGGATAGTTTTATCAAATACAGTTTGGTGCAATAAAGCTCTTTGCCATTCAGTCAAAAACCTAAAATACTCCTTTTTGGTTACTTTCTGAAAGTTAACTAAAAATAAATAAAAATACTATCATATTTGTACATAAAACATTTAACTACCGCCATTAGACAGACAGTTGGTTCAGCTTAGCATAAAGGCTGAAAACGGGGAAAACAGCCAGACCTCGCTCTGTTTGAAGGTAACCTAATCCTCCTACCAGCAGCTTAGAACAAATTTACACCAAACAAATGTCAAGGTTGCGGTTTCATTGTTTTTCTTTACTCTTCACACGTCAGTTTATGTGCGTATTAAACAAACAAATTGGAATGTGTTAATTTGTGAGCGTTACAGGTGTTTCTGGACGGAGCCAATCTAGCTGTTTCCACTCTTTCTGCTAAGACTAGCTAAGTGGCTAATGGCTCTAGCTTCATATTAAAACCACAGCAAATTAATGTTAATTATTGAGCTTTAGAGATGTTGGTAAACTGATTTAGATTCCTTTTGAAAAGTGCAAAGCTAGCTGTTTCCAGTCTTTATCCCTTGTGTTGTCTTCCCGTCAACCATAGTCACTTGTTTCCAAAGTTATTATCGCTTTTTCCGACATTTTTGTCACTTTTTCAATGTTGTGGGTGTTTTTTTTAATATTTTTGGTGTTGACATTTTCCGCGTTTGTTTCGACAACCTTTTTTTTATGACAACATTTTTTTTTAAACTGAAAACAGGTCAATTTGACCCAAGGGCAACATGAGGGTTAAGCTAAGGTGGCTACTCTTGGCAGGAAAGCAATTAGGTGTTTACCCAAGATGGTGAACTATTCCTTTTTAAATGTTTCTGTAAACCCTTCATAATTAACTTTTCAGCAATCTCACTAGCTGATTTAGTCATAGCAACATTTTTGCTTTAATGTCTCAATATTTTTCAAAGTGAAAAAAATTAACCAGTAACAACAACATAGGTATTTATCCAAACACAAGTAGTCCTTTCAATTGATATTCTATCACTCCTATCTACACTGTCTTCTCTTAAATGACAATCAATGTCCAGTAACTTTGTATCCCTAGCTGGAGTGAAGCGGTATTATTTAGCTTATCGTTAGGGGGAGGTGGATGACGTATTGAGGAACAGTTCAGGCAGCTGTAATTCAAGTTCCTGCCTGTCCCAGCGTAGAGGTGCATCCTGACAGTCATTTAGCATGGCAAAGTACCTGTTTAGACCCAAACTAATATGTTAAGAATGTTAATGGTTGTGCTCTGCCATTACCTGAGTCACCTGAGAAGTCATGAGAAGAAATCTGAATGCTTTTGCTGTCAGGTCTTGTGTTTTCCTGCTTGTCATCAATATGTCATTGTGTAATCAGGGGATTGTATTGATTATTCACTGCTTGACTGAATACAAACTGATGACACATTTTTGGCAACTCTGTCATTTACCAGTATTGTTAATTCATTGGAGAGCTGACGACGGAAAACAAAATGTCAACCTCTTACCAAACTGATGACAGAATGGACAGGCAGTGCTGTCATTGAATGGGGAACAGTTTGAAACCAATTATAAACACCTTCCTGGATGACAGGAAAGAGAATGGATTGACTAAAGATATACGCACAGCTTCCACCCATTAGGAAGTTCTTCCTGTTCACAGTCTACACCCTTTCCTGTCTCCTTCCACTGTCTAGGGTTGAGGGTATTGGGTTGATTCGTTGGGTGTTTGCTTCACCCACAGCAGGTCAACACCCATTTTGGCTTGTGCGTGGTTCAGAGGCGACCAGAAACAGACTCCCCCCCCCTTCTCACAAAAGGCCACATATTGACCACTGTCTGCTTTTGTTATTCTGTTTTAGGGCCACATACCTTTTGGGGTTTTAATTTTTACGGTATTTACTGTGAACAATAACTGTGTTTTAGCCAGAGTGGTTTCTGGAGCTGTTCTAGATTTGGACATAATGCATCAATCTGTTGTTGTGACTGAGTATTTTGTCATAATATATAATTATACTGCCTTTGATGTTACAAAATTCTCATTTCCCATGGCAATATGGAGATGCAGCGCTAGTATATAATAATATCATGATATTTTGGACCAAACATCTCTATCTATACTGTAGGGTTGACTATTTGTGCTTTCACAAAATATTTACACATGAGATTTTTGACAAATACTCATCAGTAACGTGGATATGACTAAGTGGGTAAAGGCAAACAGTAAAACAGCTAGAACAGTCAGGTAAATTCAGAAAATGACATCAATTTACTGTACTGCAGCCTTTAAAAACAGGAAAAGACAACACTTGTGCCATATTACGATATAGTGATATCCAAAATCTAAGACCATATCTAATCTTGTATCACAATACCCTTATATAATTGATATATTGCCCAGCCCTAGTTTCTTATATTACTGACTGAGTCATGGTGTTATCCGATTCTTTCTGTCATTGTTCTGAGAAAGAAAAAAAAAAAGCCCATTTCACCCCATGTGTGAGCACAGAGTAGGATGAGCTTGAATAAAACACTCATGTAAGGTCTTTTATTAATCATTTGGCCAGTCAGTATTTCCATGGCGGAGCTGTAGATGTTTAAAACCGTAGCAGCCCATTACGCTGATCTTTAGTAATCCACATCCAGTATTGCGCCCTTTGAAGCCCAGTAAAGAATTACTGTCTTTTAATGAACCTGAATTGGTGAACTATGTGTCATGGCGACACTCCCTATTGTTTGTTGTTTAAACATTACCTCATGTAAAGCCTCCACCAGCTGCAGGTTTGGCTGTGATGCCCTTTCAACCACAAGGTCATGTGACTTTGAGATCCTAGGAGACAGTTGCCACGTAAACACACCTCACATGCTGAGTGAGAGCTTTCTGACCCAGGCTCTCGCCATACCGGATAGACCACAGTTGCGCAGACACAGATCAGTTCCTTCCATATTTATCTTGGTAAACACATGTTTAGTATGACAGTTTGGCTGATTAGTTTGACACATGAAATAAAAAAAGACGGCGTGATTGCTTTCTCTTTTTCAATCTTAGGCTTTATTTATGCTGAGACTGAACAAAAATACTTCTTATTTAAGGTTAATATTCATTGGTTTCTGTCTAGTTTTTAGTTTAAATCCTTAAAGATTCTTCCATTTTTTTGCCTGGGTGATTTTTTTGTGTGTAAGTTTGTCTAAGGAAACCTAAAAAGAGCTGTTTGCAGGAATTGCATAGCATGAGCTCACCGCTCTCAAAGCAGATATGCTGTAATGGCTGCCTGTTGTGCTGGTATTTAATGTGTTATTAGTGTAGGAGGGTCTTTAAAGACCTGCGTAATGGTAGACTTAACACCGCCAGTAAACCAGCTATTTAGGGAAAAAAAATGTATGACCGCTGTGATGTCATTAATGTCAATATCTTAGGTCATAGCTCGACTCGTTTGGTTTGCATCATCCCTTGAAATGCTGGTGTAATCAAAGATTAAGTGAAATAAATGCTAAATGTGTGATCAACGGGGACTTGATTTTGATTCTAACTTTCTTCGTCTCTTCCCACAGTTTCAATCCTCTGCTGTGTCTTCATACTCTTCCTGTTCTTGTCTGAGCTGACGGGATTCATTGCCACAGAAATGTAGGTATCACAGCATCCGATGTCAGAAAGAGGGTGTGCCTTGTAATATCCTGGCGCTGAACACACAAATCTAGACAGTTCCTTTGTTGCCACACGGGCGCAGGACCTGCTGTCTGAAATATACAGAACGGGGAGTTAATCATGACTGTCAATGCCCCCATTATGATGTATTCTGCTCGGGCCTTGTTGTAACCAGTGAATGGAGGCAGTTTTCTCCAGGAAATTGGCTTTGTGCATACGTCAGCTTCTTGGCGATGTGTAATGGGGGATGAAACAGGAAGAAAATGACATTAACAGAGATACACAAATGCTCTTTGCAATATGGCGGACGATGAATCCTAGACTGCTAAAGTGGTGTGTGTTTTGGGAGCAGAAAGTAGTCTTTTCTTTACTCAACTAACCATTTTTTCTCGTTTTCTGTCCTTTACAGTGTAAATGAACTGTATGTGGATGATCCTGATAAAGACAGTGGTGGGAAGATAGAAGTGAGTTTAAACATCAGTTTGCCAAACTTACACTGTGATTGTGAGTATATACATACATACATACAACTCTACAATGTTTCTTTGCATTACACTTCCTGTTTGTGTGTTTTCTTTTGACACATTGTTTATGGGTTTTGGTAAACCCCTTTTTCTGACAGTATCATACTTACCATGCCTTATCATTTTACACGGCATATTGGCAAAATATAAATGCTGCCCTAGATAATGGAGTTGACTGATTATGGTTTGTTTACTGTGTTGTGGCATGCTGCGAGATAACACTCGATTTAAGGCCAGCCGCCGGCCTGTCTCGCCTCTGTTTGATCTTGTGTTGCCACACAGTGATCTCAGTTTGAGGTGCCTCTCTTGGCTCGGCTGCTTTACTTCAATGTCAGAGAAGTGGCTAGAACGGAGAGCAGTCACTGGTTATTTGCTCCTCATGACTCCCGCCAGAAACTATGCCCAATGACACACACACAAACTGGCGAGGCTTGGGCAGCCGCAGCACAGAAAACACACATTCGTTCGATTCAAGCGATATCCAAAAATGGCAAAGCTAATAGATGCTTGTGTGAAAAATGAGGTCCAGACTTCTGTGAGAGAGGCGTTGGCATGCAGACACACAGCTGGTGGCCATGTGTTTAGATGGGCTCACTCATGGCATGCCTAAACAAAGTCCGTCTCATGCCACTTCCCATTAAAGCTCTTGGTGATTGTATATATGGTGATTTTGTTTATTTGCAGAATTTAAACCTTTTTTTTCCTGCAGAAATGTGGGGCCCTCTTAAATACCAGCTCAAACACGCTGGTCCAACCACACTGCAGCTGCATGGAATAAGTAGAGCTGTTCCTCGGCCACCCTCTCTGCGAGTTAATGTTGTACATCAGTTTAGTTTGCAGGCCTCCAAACAGGTTGTCATCCATTACAAATTTACTTGGAGGGAGAAATCATTTCATCATGGAAAAGCTGGCATTTCCATCCCTTTTTTTATTTCTCTGCGTTGCTCTGCTCTGCTGTTCCAGATTTAAACACCGTCTCCCTTCACTGACCTTTACGGCTTGCCAGATCTTGATTTGTGACTCCATGAAAAAGCAGAACCGCGTGTAATAACCTTATAATATTCCCTCCCCTACCCCCAAACTACTTTACATGAACGCACTTCCAGTTCTGAATGACTTAAAAAGGAGAAAAAAACCAGCTCAGTCACAGTCACAGTGACAGACTAAACTTATGTATGTGCTCTGTATTTTGAGGTTTGTATAAACATGTGGGGGGGGGGGGTCGAACTTGTCCTGAATGTCAAAGGTCAGACCGACAGCAGGGGGAGGTTTAAGCACAGGTCCAGCAGACATCCTTCTCTGCACTGCTAGCCAACACACAGCGCAGCCCGGCTCTGAAAATAGAGCAATGCCAGTGTGCCAACACACGGCGGACTGCGGGGGGTGGGGGGGTGAAGTGAAGTCTAGATGGAAAAATACTGACAGGCAGGTTGGGTGGTCTGTTTGGACTTGGACTTTGTGTGTTTACATGTGTCACTCTCTGCCGAATTTCTCTTTTTTTTTCTTTTCCTCTACTGCTTGTTTGGTAGAGCTGTAAAAAAAGAAGAAATAGAGCTGCAGCTAGGGCTGCACGATTATGGCCAAAATGATAATCGCGATTATTTTGATCAAAATTTTGATCGCGATTATTCTCACGATTATTTGTTGATTTTAACCAAAACAAATTTTATTGTCACATAGGCTATTTATAACTGCGAGAGGGAGTGTGATGGACGCTACTCACAGAGAGACGGCTGACTCATTATGAACAGGTCCAGCACGGGTCGAACGGCGGATACACACACGTGTGGTATTAAACGTCTGTATCTTCACTGCGCTGCATTTTATGAACTATGATATTCTGGCCATGGGTCACATCTCTGGTCCTGGTCCAGGCTTCGGTACAGCAGCTCCGTCTCACACGCTGTTACTCTACCAACTGAAGTTAGCTGCATTCAAAAACTTCTTCTGTGTTCTTCGCCGTAGCGGCCGCGATAACAGTTACCGCGGAAACACTGGTACAAATACAGGTTTGCCCCTCATACTTAACAATATACAGCTGTGTTAATGAAAAATTAAAACTGTAGACATATATCAGAAGTGTGGACCGGCGGCGCTGTGTGCGGGGCGCGGAGAGTAAGAGGAGAGAGAGAGTAGGACGAGAGAGCGTAGAAAGATCCAACACAGGCACGGCTTTACAGACGAAATGGGTCATGTAACGCAAAAATTAAACCAATCCATATAAACAGCATTGCAGCGGATGCGAGGACATTAGCACCGGTGCGTCCTAGAAGAGCTAACAGCTAACAGACGCTACTAGCTAACAGCTAACAGACGCTAACTAGCACTGGTCACTGCTGTTGTCTGAAAACAACAAATGGGACAAAGTGTTGCGTTTACTGGTAAACTGGTAAAACCTTGAGACTGACGTATTACCGACTGCTATCTGTGAGTTTTCCTCACGCTACGCTGTCCTCTGTGACTGTCTACATCTAGAAACTTAGCTGCACAGGGGTGCAGTGAACTACTCTACTGGCTCATGAGCAGACGGCTTTATGGAGCGGGAGATTGGCTTTGCAAAAAACCCGGAGCGTTCAATGAAATGACGCTTATAAAAAATAATCGCTTGATCACGCAAATTGATCGTGGGAAGTCCAAATCGTGATCGCGATTAAAATTCGATTAATTGTGCAGCCCTAGCTGCAGCTATTAATTATTGGCATTATTTATAATTTATTTTATTAATTAATTAATTGTTGAGCCCATGAAGGGTACAAACAATCTGGGAAAATGCCCTTCACATGGTGGTGACATCTTCAATTAACATGTTTTGTCAAAAAAAGAAGTTAGTTTTTATATGTATTCCTAATTTCAGTGTTTACAGTTTTTTCATTTTATTTAAATTCAAAGTTCATCATCCAAAACCGAGAAAAAGTAGCAAATGTTTGGTATGGAGCTGAAACAACAAGTTGATTGATCAAAACAACATAAATGAGGAATTAATAAGGAAAATAAATGTTAGTTACAGCCCTAGTTTGGTATTTTTGCTAAACAAATGATTTAATCAATTATTAAACTAGCACTGAAAATAGTTAAAGGACCAAGAACAGCAAAGTGTTTAATAGTTCTGTTCATGTTCTTTCATGTTTGTCATATATTTTATGATCTTGTTTCTTCAGTGGTGGGTTTGGACATCCAGGATGAGATGGGCCGCCACGAGGTCGGTCACATAGACAACTCCATGAAGATCCCTCTCAACCAGGGTGACGGTTGTCGCTTTGAGGGAGAGTTCACCATCAACAAAGTAAGGCCTCACCACATAGTGGAGAGGAGACAAAGAGTTGTAACAGTTTTATATATGGCTGATCCACTTCAGAGAAAGACAAGGTTTCTGTGCTCAATAACTCTATTATGGTGGCTCTGATGAGATGTTTTTGACATTTTTGTGGGACATAAGCTATTGGATGTTGTTTATTTGTCTTGGACTTGAGTTAAACATTGAGCCCCCCTGCTCTAGAGGAATGAGGCCGACCTGCTTCTTCCACCAGTCTTAATTGAGTAATGTTAAATGGAGCCACTCTGAGCTTCAGTAACACCTGCGGTCTGGGCCCTGTTTGTCTTACTAACATCGTGTGCGTCAGTCTTTCCAGTCCATTTAAAATGATTAACTCAGCAGTTGTACATTTAACAAACTTGGACGTGGAATATCTTGAAATAGGTGAAACGTGGCAAGGGCCATTTAGTTTCCCAACCAACTATGTGTGTGTTCAGACTAGGTCATTAGTTAACTAAATGTGTTGCATGTGCGTCCGTGTGTATGTGTGTGTCCGTGTGTGTGTGTCCAGGTGCCAGGAAACTTCCATGTGTCGACACACAGCGCTACAGCGCAGCCCCAAAGCCCAGACATGACCCACAACATCCACAAGCTGGCCTTTGGAGAAAAGCTCCAGGTTGGGACATGCACTACAAACACACCTCGAAAACAATGGACACATGTATAAGATTTACAGTATCAAGGCAGATTACTTTTCTTTCTTTTGTCCCGCAGGTAAAAAAAGTACAAGGAGCCTTCAATGCGTTAGGAGGGGCTGACAGGCTGTCATCTAATCGTAAGTATTCACGCTGCACATGTACTCAACATAACCACTGTGCCATTTATGTAAAACATGGGATTATCCAATGAAATGAGTCACAAAGTGGATGTCAAAGGAATCCAAAGTGGAACCACAGCTGACACTCTATCTCGGATGGAAAAGCTCCAGCTAGTCATCATGATTAAAACTACAGTCATTTTTGGACACTTTTTAAAAAGAACTTGAAATCACTTTGTTTCTTTTGCAGCTCTGGCCTCACATGACTACATACTGAAGATTGTTCCGACAGTGTATGAGGACCTATCAGGCAAACAGAGGTTCTCCTACCAGTACACGGTAGCCAACAAGGTGCTGTCTCCCTCCTATTATCCCTCTCTGAATCTTCTCTCACCTGTAAGGTCCTGCCCTCTGCGTCATAGGTTGTTTTTGCACATGTCAAGGCAGCGGGACCATCCCAACATATGGCCAGAGCATGTATCACCGTGTTAACTGGTGCACTGACCCGGAAGTGAAAGCTCACCCCTAGTGACTGGAAACGCTCCCCAGATGTCAACAAACCATAAACACACTTCTTAGAACTGAATTGACTGACAGCTGGGTATAGAGTAATAACAGTGCAGGTCAGCTGTGATTAGAGGAGGATCAGCGTGCCTGAGCAGAATATTCCAAAATCTCATTGCCAAAGAACAAATGAAGGTCCAGCTGAGACACCTATCAGTGCAGCTTTTTTTCCTCAGGTGAATTTGAAGTGTGTTTTTGCCATAATGGGATTCATATAAACACGTTGTTACCGCGTCCCGCTTACTTCATCAGTTTTTATTCTTCCAAGATCATTTTCAATGAATCATTTATGGCTTTTGAGTAACTTTATCCTTTAAACCAATTCTGTTAAGACTCATAACCAGCGCCGCCACCACTACTAGGCATAAAAATGAAATAACTGATTGCTCTAAATTGATTTCTAAACATAATGGGATTAACCGTCTCAGTGTTTATGAAATCGATTTCTCTCACATGCCGCAACTCCAAAACTCATCAAAATTTGTAATACTCTTTTTTTACATCCCACACAGGAGTACGTTGCTTACAGCCACACGGGCAGGATCATCCCAGCCATCTGGTTCCGATACGACCTCAGTCCAATCACAGTCAAGTACACAGAGAAGAGACAGCCCTTTTACCGTTTCATCACAACAGTGAGTGAAGGCAATTTATTTTAGTTCATGGTCTTCTAAAGGTCTCATGACATGAAAGTTTCACTTTATGAATTATTTTTTAACATTAATATGAGTTCCCCCAGCCTGCCTATGGCCCCCCAGTGGTTAGAAATGGTGATAGGTGTAAACCGAGCCCTGGGTATCCTGCTCTGCCTTTGAGAAAATGAAAACTCAGATGGGCCGAGAAAGAGAAAGGAACCTAAAATCTTATGAGGTCATAAGGGGCAAGATTCCAGGTTACCTCCTCTTTCTCTGCTTTGCCCTGCAGTTAGTCAAGGCCACGCCCCCCTCCCCCCTCCTCAATAGCATTTAAAGCTACAGACACAGAAATGGCACATACTAAGGAAAGCTCATTGTGGGACTGACTCTAGTGGCTGGAATTCTGCACCAAGGCTGAATTTTGGGAACGAGACTTCAGATACAGTATTAGGGGACCACTAAGGCGCATATATATATATATATATATATAAGCATCCAAAAAGCAGCAAGTTATGGGACCTTTTTAAATACAGTGAAAGTTATGATCTTAGACTTTAAACGTAAACTTAAAGCTGCAATAAGTGTTTTTTTGCCGCCCAAGGACAGCATAAATTAGCTGTGAACACAACACTGAAATTATTATCACCATTTCAGATGATATGGCAAACCTTTAAGCAAACGGTTACCTTTTTACACATCCAGCAGACTACTATTTATTCCCTTCTATGGGAATGTTCTGTATAGCTTCTGTAACGCTACCTTAATTACTGTTCTTTCTAATAACAATAGAAAGATATATTACTTGTACAATTCTAGTATATTTCAGCTCTTTGTTTTGGTTTTACCGCTGGCCACTTTACTGCTTCGGTTTACTGTTGCCGATCTCGCCAACAGGCAGCTGTTTTTAGCGAAAAAGCTCTGATGAACCCACTGTGTGCTTCCTGCCCAGCACCAAACAGCAGACCTACAAAGTTAGCCACTAGCTGGTTAACATGGTAGAACATTTAGCTGCTAAAGAGTTAGATATTTCCCTCAGGAGTCGCTGGAGACCAAAGCCAGAGCTAAAAGGAGAGTGAATACTGGACTTACATCCATTGGGTGGCCAGAAACAGAACTCCGGGTAAATGTTGATGCTGCGACGTGTCTGCTGGCTCTGTAAAACGGCAACTGTTAGCTAACACATTTACCATAACAACTTTATAAAATAACAATATGTCAGCTTGTTGCACTGCTCCCATGTCGACAAAAAAATCACCTAATACACTATACCTTTTTTGAGTGGGAAATACAAATGGTATAAAAAAAGTATGTCTTGCAAAACTATGTTGGGACTTTTCACACACGTTTTTTTGATTTAAGGTCTCATAAGAGGTTTTTTAAAGCCCTTAACTTCAATGAAATTGTTAAACATTTTGGGAAAACCACTCATTTTCTTCCTTTTTGAGAGTTGGTGAGAAAACCTTGATGAATGGATACCTGTATGTTCAACCTGAAGCTACAAGCAGCAGCCAGTCATCTTAGCTTAGCATAGAGACTGGAAGTAGGGGGAAGCAACTAGCCTAGCTCTGTCCAAAGATAAAGTCCACCTACCAGCTTTGTAAGAAGAAAATTAATTCTGTTACATCCTGAATTCCTTTTCTTGTTCCCTGCCATCTCACCCTTCCTGACGTGTTGGTTGAGGAATTTGGGTTGATGCCTGTACCACTTCATCGGAAGGTTTTCTTCTGACTGATAATGTCGTCAGGATCTAATTGGCCTGGCTGGCTGATGAGCTACACCGTTACTTGTCTTTTGAGTTGTTTCGGTTTATCATGACTTGAGGCATGGGTTGGGATATGACTATGATTGTGAGTCATGCCTCAAGATTGTGAGTCAAGCTGCAGCAGGACTCACTTCTAAATGCCAGCGCATACTGAGGTGTTAGTGTAATGTTATGATAAAATGTGATTTGAAGCAGCTGATATTAAGCCGTTTATTACCAGAGAAGAAAACATCAAAGCTTTTAAACGGCAAGACTGACAGATTGACTTCTTCTCTGTAGATCTGTGCCATCGTCGGCGGGACGTTTACAGTCGCAGGAATCATCGACTCCTGTATATTCACTGCTTCAGAGGCCTGGAAGAAGATCCAGATTGGGAAAATGTCATGAGTACTGCTCCCCACTCCTCCCTACATCTTATTTATATAATGACAAAGTCGTTAGCCCGTTAGCTAAATCCAATCCTGCTCGAACCCACTTCCTTTTGGAGAATGTACCAGCGTGATCAATGAAGTGGCTCCGGCACTCGATCTAACTACCAGGCTGCACGGCTGCGTATCAGTTTCTTAAGCTCCACTCGGGCTCAATCTGCCCTGGTGACGCGTGGACGCCGACTATCACATGTCTGCTTCCTCCGTCTTCAGTCTTTTGTTACCGTGGAGATGAAGTACTGCGTGGCAAGGTTCAACCAGTATGGGTATTTGAAGGCTGCGCCTGTTTTTTTAAATTTCATTCAACACAAATCACATATATTCCATTAGGATATAACAGGATATTTTCAAGTTACGGCTTAGTGATTAATAGGGAATAATACATAACTAATTGTTTAAATGAATTTTAAAAAATGTTAATTTCTGCCACCACAGGTGTAACCGTACTGTTTGTTTTCCCAGAACTGCAGGGGAATGATCATTTGAAGGAAAATGTTCTGGTTTATAAAACTGGCCTGAACTTTAAAGTATTTCTGTAATTAACACTTTTTCCTTTTTCTCAGCCCTTCCCATTTTATCTCCAGTATTCAAACTGTGTGCCTTTTTAAGTTTCCTCTTCTACCAAACAGGGTTATCATCATTTCTCATGTGAGTTTGTCCACTAAAACCAGTTGCACCTATTGCATGTTACAACTTACTGTTTAAATTCACTTTTTAGAGATCATTGTTTACCTTTCAGTCAAGTTAGTATACCAAATATTTCACCAATTTCCATTACATTTGAAATACTGCAAAAATATAGTAAATGTCTTGTTGTTTTCTATAAGAGATCAATTTATTTAGTTTGAGTTTATTTTTTTACATGGTACGTAAATTTGTTTTTGTTTTTTAAAAGTTGTAAAGAAGATTTTTAAGGAGGGAACCTGTAGGCCAAGGTGTTTTTCCTCTTTAGTTCCTCTTTCTTTTGTACTGTTGTGTGTATATAAGACCTCTCTGATCACAAGCCCTTGGGAACTAGTCTTTCTTTTACATTCTGTTCTGTCTTAAATGAGTCTGTAATGCTATGTGTTTCTCAAGTAAAGGTCCCATAAAAACCAGTTGTGTGTTCAGGTTTCTGTAAGAAAGGTGTCGCTCATTTTACATGTTGTACTAGTTCTTTTAATTTTATTTCCTTTTTTATCTATTCTGACTCTACTCAAAGAAAGTCCTTGCCTACTGAATTGAGGTTTAACAAGGAAGGATTTTATATATCTGGCCCGAAAAGGTACAAGAATTCACTTGATTTCATAATAAAAACCTGAAATAGTCTAGTAACGTACGCCAGGTCGTGTAGGGTCCAGGTACCCTTATCAACAATAATTTGTAGAAACTGAAAAAGAAACCTTTGCACATCTGATTTCTAAACATTAACTAAGCTCTAGTGGCTGTAATTGTGTGTTTATGAAGTGGACTTTGCACCCAGATGCTCATTTCCCTCAGCTGGCAGCCAGTGTCAACAACCAGCAGGTTGTCGTTTTTTGATGTGAGCATGTAAGAGGTGGTTCAGCTACCCCAGCTGTCATCAGGCTTACGTCCAGTTCTGATAAGAGGTGCTTAGTGTGACTCACACCCTTTTATTCACCCTGCATCCCTCTGTTTACCTCCGTCACTTCTTCGTTGTTCATGGAGTCACGTAACCAAGCGTCTCCACCTCCGCTGAATGACACAGATGCACAAATATCTGCTTGTTTTCCTTGATTGGTCCATTATGTGGATCATCACAGAGCTTGAGATGACCTGTAATTCATCGCAGCATGACAAATGCAAATTAGCTCTTAGAACATGTCCTTCAGTGGAATAACGACAGCTTTGACTTCATATTAATCAGAGAGAGAAGAGCGAGTAGAAGATACATTTCTTTATTTTTTTTCCCATAGGAGTCATAATTTGTACAAATGAAGGACAAGTACTGTATATAAAAGATAAAAATGTGAATAGAAAATACTTGGTTTGTTTTTGTCATAATGCTGCCACCCAGTGGCTGGTTAGAGGGATTTCAGGCACATATAGTTCAGTCTGTTGTTGAGGCAGCAGCCCGAGAGGAAGAGAGAAAGAGATGAGTAGAGGTGAGCTCTAGGATCTATAACCTGATCTTTATTAATACAAGACTAGTTACATATCTTTACTGGGATGTAACTTAAGCCTACACGCCGCCCTCGCCCTGAGCTGTCTCATGCACTGCCACTTTTTTCAGTTTTATTTGTTTTTAACCTTCTCAATTCTCTCGAGCTGCATCTTTGATTTGATTACACGTTGGAGGAGGCCGGGCAGAGGGCGTCAGGTGAGGAGAAGAAGTCGCAGAAGCCCTCCTCGGACAGGTGTCCGTACTCGTTGTTGTAGAAGGTCTGTCCTGAAAGCTGGCTGAAGAAGTTGGGACGGTGCATGGAGCTGCCGGCGCCGCTGCTTCGACCCAGGGAACCATGGGAGGCTGTCAGAGGCTCTGTGCTGCTGCTGCTGCCCATACGACTGAGTTTAGAACAAAAACAAACAAAAAAAACATTATTATGGTCAAGTACTGACAACTGAGGCAGATACATTAGCACAGTCAGCAGCCGGGAGACACAGTCTACAGATACCTGTAGGTATGTTGGACATGTAAGAATTGATTCTTAACCGGGAAATTAGTTGAGAACCACACTCCCTCATATCCGACTTTAAGCTCTGAACCTGTAACTGTTAAAAGTGAATATTCCTAAGTGACAATGCTAGAAGCTATTCTTCCTGGGGTCCTGCAATCTCATGAAAAAAACAACAATGAAGCAACTGATCCTACTGACTAGTATTCTCTGTGTTGCCTAATATATCTGATTTCTCTGTAGCATAGAGTTCTGTTGTCCAAAAACTATTAAACGCATCAATGAGCTGCACTGTTGTACTGGGTCAATCCCACATACACCAGTCAGATACATAAATACTCCCTCGCTAAAAATAGTCCCCAACAAATACACTATTTACTCCTGTTTTAGTAATGTATGAAAGGAAAGAAAAAACTACAGGGCCCAGCTGATATAGGAAGTTAATTTTTTTTAAATAACTCAAACTATTTTTTTATAACATGGCTTCAGTTGGAACCCATCAGGCTGAATGCCACAGACCGAGAAGAAAGTCAAGGTATTGATATGTGGACTAACACATTGTTGTTTTTGGACATTTTATGGGATTTGTTGGCAATAACAAACATGGATCTTGACAGCCTTATCCAGTATGTGTTCGTAATCTCAAATTTAAGAATAAACATGAACTAATAATACTTCTTTTGACCAAAATATTCCTAAATCTACGAGAGCTAGTATATGGTTCATTATTACCAACTCAGGGAGTAACCCGAGTTGGTAATAATGAACAATATATTGTCTAAATCAATGTGTATTATTCAGCTTAGGATAGTTGATACCTTGCCAGTTTTAGCTGTGTCTTTCTGGCAATGTCCAGAAACACTTTTGATACATCATAGCAATGTTTCCCAAACTTAGGGTGGGACCCAAAATGGGTCGCAGACCCGTTTTATTGGGTCGCCAATTGGCAGAGTAAAATGCGTATCAATCTCTGGCTTTTCGACTCTAGCATACCTGAAAAACAAATACAGAAACAGACCAAATGCTCAGCATGACCTCAGAATGGCATTTTCAAAAACCAAACCAAGAATTGATCAGCTGGTTGATATCTCCAACCAGCCACATACATCTCATTAAATTCAAGTCAGCATTATTCAAAAAAATGTTGGTGTCGGTACTGAGGGATGATGGGAGGGGATAAGAAAATGAGTTGAGAAAGGGGTGAGACACAGAAAGGAGAATAGACCCCTTTTCTGTTCTTGTTTACTTTTATAATGGAATAAATATACTTCATATGCATTTAAATTCATGGTTTGTTCTGTCTTTTGTCCACAGTTTAAAAATGTAGATGTTACAATGATTTATGGTGTATTTTTGTAAATTTGGGTCCCGGGGAGACACCAAATTTCTCTTTTGGGTCTTGAGCTGAAAAAGTTTGGGAACCACTGCATTATAGCATCACCTATGCATGCATTGATTCCATTTTTGATTCCATTTTTATTTTTTTTATGTTTTGCCTTCCTTGTCAATGTGGTACTAGCTTTCTGTAATGTGTTCAACAATAGGGCAGAAGTGGATAGAATGTCTGATTTGCTTTTACTGCTCTGAATGTACAGTGGGATGAATCATGTACTCACTTCAGAGCCGCTCTTAAAGGTTCCTCCTACATCTTTCTGTAAGTAGGAGTGAGTCGCTGGATAAATGTGTCTTAATACTCACTTATAGCATATAACGGTTTACCGCTCTTTGAACATTGTTGAGTCTTCATTCTCAAATGGTCATGGGTTTGAATGACTGACTGTTGCTTACTCCTACTTGCCCATGCAGAAATGTATGCAAATCTACTGTAGTTTCAATACATATAAAGCTGTGAGTGACTTCATTTTACATGCTTCCATCCAGGAGAAAATGACTGTTTTCTCATATTGACTCTGCACTGTGACTAAGTCGTCTGCATATCTTTTGTGCGTCACTCTCAGTTCCAGGCAGCAATATGGCTCAATGCTTTTGTATGATTAACCTTTTTGAGACGGCGCCTCTGTGCTTGTGTTCAATTCTCTCAAATTCTTCGGAGGCCAGAACCATCCCGCTGTCTGTCTGGTTGTCCTGGGAAGAGACACAGTTGGACACCATGTGAATTAAATGCCTTTGTTTGACCCCGCTGGTGTGTCTGCAACTATTTTTGGAAAAATTCCGCAATGCCGTTTACTAAATGTCACCAGTCTCATTTTCAACAGTTGATAAGGAGACAAAGAGCTTACTTGAGTAGCTTTCTGTCTGTGCATCTCCAGGGGTAACTCTTCAAATGTCTTCACTCTGGGCTGGCATATTTTGGAAGGTCCCACAAACACACAGCCGGCAAAGGGCACGCAGTTATAATACCTGGTCAAGAGGTGTAGAAAGGATCAACACATTAATACATAATGGAGCCTCCTGCTGACATACGAATGCCACGAGACAAATAAGAAATGGTAGTAGCAAAAGAGCAAAATATGTTCCATTCAGTAAAAGAAATAGCAGTGTATGGATAATTCATAATTCAACTGTTTAATACACAAGATAAAGCAAACACCGGAAAATACAGACACAATGATACATCTGGGTAATTAAAATGTTTATCGTATATCATAAAACATCTTATAACCAACAAATTGATATCTTGTCAGGTTTGTTTAGTAAAAAATAATTGATTTAATTTTCAAATAGCTGTTTCTTTTCTGTAGTCTCACTGTCCTGACAGGCTGACGGTGTCATTAACATGACATGGAAACGGTCCTAGGACGCGTTACCAGCCTCAGTGTATTGTTTGTCATTTATAAATGTATAAAAAAGAAAAATTAAAAAATAATAATTTGATTCACAAAAAAAAACCATTTTGAAAAAAAAAATCTTTAAATGCATGTGACTTTATCTCAGACTTTTTCCATAATAACTGTTAAACACATATATTTACTTTCACATCATTATTTCCTTGAAACCTGAAGTATAAATTAAAGAAATTGAAAGTCAGGTATAAATTAAAGATACTATTATTATTATTAATATCCAGTTTTATTCTTGCTCTGCCTCAAACATGATTATGACTATGTTTATAATGTTTGTTTTTTTGTCTCTTTTCATTTTGTTAACTGTTGCGTCTTATTATGATTGTACTGTATCTTTATTTATTGTTAAGGACTCCCTCGAAGACGAGACGCTGCATCTTGAGGGGTTACTCATAATAAAGACATTTTCAACAAAGAAATGTAGCCTACGGGTGTCTGGTTAGCACTCCTGGTAATGTGGAAGTTTTTGATTGGTGCAAAAAAAAACAGTTACCACCCACAAAAGGTGGCTTCTCAGGATGTAACACCATTTGCCTGACAATGATTTAGTACCAAAACGTTACCTTTTATTACATTTTTGCAAGTTAGACAGTGTGCGGGAGTTTTTCTTTGCTACTTTGAAACCCCGTCCAACCAGTGAGTAGCCTGGTCCTACCAGACTCTCGTACATTTCACGTGTACAGAAGGAAAATGAAAACTCAGTGGAAGTTCTGAGAGGAGATAGGACAGAAACACAAAATCTCTCATGTGAAATACCTGTAACTGTTGTATCTTTGGCAGAAAATGTCAAGTAGAAGCATGTTGCTCATATTTCAAACCTTTATTTTATTGTTTGAGGATTACAGGATATATATTAATGAGTACCTGGCGGGTAGAGTGTTGCAGGCTAGTCTCAGTTCCTCCTCAGATGGAGGGCGTGACGAGGCCTGCGAGAACCCATCATCCTCAGAGCTCTGTGAGTGGTTCAGAGGGATGTAGTCCTTCCCGTCCTGAAGGGAAAAGACAGGTTCAATGACTAAATACTCTTTACAAAACTCCCTGGAATTAATTTTTCCCCACAAGTGAGCTCACAGGAATGCTGTTGTCCTGCAGCAGGTCTCCGAGGATCTGCACCAGGGCGGGGAAGGTTGGTCTTTCTTTGGGTTCCCCGTGCCAGCAGGCCAGCATGATGCCGTATCTACCAGCAGAGGGAAGCACCGTCACAACAAGGACAAAACAGCTGCAAAAACAAATAGACCCTATAGCCTCTCCTAAATGTAAAAGTTTGTCAAACATGTGATATTTATGAGCATATTTTTGTTTGCGTTTGGGATGGCCTCAAGCAGTAAAAAGGACTATAAATCTTATTTGGCAGCAAAAGATGAGAAAAAGAATGAATCAAAGCTTACATTTCAGGGGAGGCGGTCTCGGGTGCCCTCATTCTCACACCGTCTTTTAATCGTTTGCAAAAGTCTTCGTCAATCTGGACGCCCGGGTACGGAGATGCACCTTATTATGAAACATTAATTAACAAGTCAGAGAAAGGAAAAACAAAGGCATTGTGTGTTTGGATAACAGTGATGAAGGTTTACTCGAAGAGTTCACAAAGAATAATTGTTTCTGGCAGAAACAGAGATTGAACGGCAATTTTTAATTCAACACACTTCGGGAGGAAATTGTATTGAAATTCTTTGATTTTTATACAAATGGTGAAAAAAGTGTCTTTACCCAGGGAGAAGATTTCCCAGAGGAGAACTCCGAAAGACCACACGTCACTCTGGCTGGTGTACACTTTGTCAAAGATACTCTCTGGAGCCATCCACTTTAATGGCAGACGAGCCTGAGAGAACCAGACACATATTTTTCAAATTTACACTTATGACACCTTGCTTTAAATTCATCCCTTATGGGGGTGATGACAAAAAAAAGGAGTTTAGTGTTTTCCCGCAGTAGATGGAGTTGGCTAACGGAGCGTGAGGATGCCGTACATTGCCTTTCCTGACGTAGTCGGGGTCTTTGTATATGTCTCTGGCCAGGCCGAAATCACAGATCTTCACGATGTTGTTCTCTGACAGAAGAATGTTCCGGGCTGCCAGGTCTCTGTGGATACACTGTGGATACACACACAAGCACACATACATCATAACAATGCGGACAGGTGTGTGGGCATGTGTGTGCCCATGTAGGTTTGCATGCATTGATTCCACCTAGTTTTGGAGGAAGTATTTGACTTAATTGATTTTGATAATACGTTGCCTTAAAGTGTGTGTGTGTGTGTGTGTGTGTGTGTGTGTGTGTGTGTGTGGTGTGTGTGTGTGTGTGTGTGTTGTGTGTCTGTCAGTTTGTAACTGGGACTGGACTGTGTCTCATCCTGGCTGAGCTCTGTGGAATCTCTGCAGGAGATCCAACATCATTCACAAAGCTGTCGAGTAAACGTGCCTACAGGGTCACGACTGTGAGTCATTCAAAGACCGTCTGCTTACAGTACAGTCAGATCGTTGATAGTCATTAGAAATTATAGCCGCTTTTGTAGTCACCAGTTTAATTTCATTTTTCACCCGATTACCACTGGATTGGTGTGAGATAGCCGGCTGTAGCTGTGAATAAGTGTCAAATCAGCTAACCAACAAATTAAAAACAGTCCAATAACAACAGAGATGACAGTTTGCAGAACTTCTTGGTTGCAGTGTTATACAGTGCTGACACATTTCAACAGAAAATATCAGCTGTCCGTGAGAACAAAATATTGAATCAAATGTGCCGTCTTCAGATCCGCATTTGTTTGACAGACATCAAAAAAGTAAGCATCCACAATTTGTTTTAATGTTCTGTAGCTGTGAGTAGTTTTTTAATGTCATGGGTGCATTGAATTGTGGGTTTATAGTGTCTATCAACAGCAAATCAATTGGATTTATAAAGGAATATTTCTTATTTAATTGTGTGAACGCACTGCATACTCAAAACCTGCTAAATATTAGTACGCAGTACTATAGTTTATGTTCACATGGTTAATTAGCAAGCACAGTGGACTGAAAAGCTAAATGATCCAGACTAAAACCTGCTGCCTATGAGACCAATCTCCAGCTTATTCACTAATTGTCTTTGTAAAGCCGATGATTAACCTTTCTGGAGGCCAGGAACTCCATCCCACGAGCCACCTGGAAACTGTAGCAAATTAGATCTTCTATCGTCAAAGGAGTTTTCCACAAGTCCTCCACTGGAGAGAGAAGAGAGAAGGGAGAGGGTCAGTCAAGGTCAGAAAAAGAAGGAGAAATTCAACAGCAATTGTAACAAGACAACGAGTTAAATAATCCTGTGAATTAAAGCAGCCTTACTTTTCTCCCCAGCAGGATTCTCAGGGGGCATGTTGGACGGTGCACTCTGAGGACTGTTGAGTGGGGAGGACCTGGGAGAAGGGGGGTGGCGAGCTCTTTGGTCCATTTGACCCGCCTCAATCATCCGTCTCACCTGGCTCTGAGTTTTAGGAGAGCGATCCTGAGCGGGGAAACAACCGAATGCATCATCTCCAAAATCAATATATCAACAAACCAAAAAATTGATTTGTGAGAAGTAAATACTGTTTGATATCGGCTGTACAGAAGCAAAGAAGATTCTCTGCAAACAAATAGAAAACAGTAGACAGTGCTTCAGTGTCTGTGGTGCTTGGGATACCCTGTATGGGAGGAAGAACTCTCTCTTGGCTCGTAGGAAGTTGGAGAGATTCCCATACTTGCAGTATTCCACGATCACCATCAGTGGACCTGGTGATACAGACAGCTTTTATCATTACAGCACTGTGTGAAAAATGCATGCAATGCAATGCTTTCTTTACATGGTAAAACACATTAGAATTCTCTCTGCCTCTTGTTAAGGGACTCTTTTTTTTAAACACCATATTCAAATAGCGAGGGCTGGCATTCTGTAAGCATGTCCTGGCTGGGTTTAGCTGCAAGGCTAAATCGCTGCTTTTGTTCAAGGTAAACATGGTTAAACATTTCAAGATGTGCATCTCTATACATCAAATGGATGTATGGACATGAAAGAAAGGGTGTCAAAGAAAGAAAAGGAGAGGCAGCTGTTTGACTTTCTCAGTTGGTTTGCTCTAAAAAAACATTACTGTTGTTTTTATTTAAAAAAAAAAAGTTCTACCTAAAGGTAAAATTAATATATGAGTAATAGATAGAATCTCACCATTTGCTTTGGTGCAGGCTCCTAACAGGTTCACTACATTTAGATGGTTACCAATGTGAATCAGTATCTTTAACTCTGACATCAGGGCCTTGTGCTCACTGGCTGTGGATCCATCTGAGACGCACACACACACACACACACACACACACACACACACATTGGAACATAATGGATAAAATACATCTGGATGTTTAGCTACAATACTTATACACAAAGAAAAAATCTCACCCTTCAGCATCTTGACAGCCACTGTGTCCAAACTGCTGCTCTTGCTGACGCCGTAGATCGACGCCTCTATTACTTTTCCGAAGGCCCCGTGGCCTAAAACCTTTCCTGTGTCAGGAGAGAGAACAGGAACAACCACAGAATGTTCATGCTAATTGATCAATGCAGGCTTCGAGTTTTAGTCTCATTGGAATACATAAACAGTTGTTGCAAAAGCGCTTGCAAAATGTAAATGCATCTGGCATCCATATAGACAAGGGGGGAGGAATCGGAATCTCAACAGCAGCATTCGGAAACAATACGTTCCCATGAGTTGGGAACTGTCGTGGAACAGCTGCTTTTCCTCGGGGCGTTTTGCACGTATGTAACATTAGCACATTACTTGGCAGCCCTTTGCCCGACTGGCTGCGATCCAAAGTCATGCCATTAAGGATTCTGGAAATGGAAAACTAATCTGTTACATCCATCTATTCGTTCTCATCCCCGCTTGCACATTTCCTCCCCTTGCTCCCATTCACTTGTTTATCCCAACATCCATCCATCCATTTCCCCCACCCTTCCCGACTACTCACCCAGTCGGAGCCTGTCTCTGGAGATCTCCCACTGGGAGGAGTCGTAGGGCAGGTATTCACACTGCTCATCCAGAGGCACCTCGCCCGGGTCCATAATGATTGACAGATAGCCCGTCTTTATGTCTGCCGGGTTAACCTGAAGTTCAGACAGAGACAGAGTGTAAACCACTATGATATACTGCAACAAGTGACCACTGTAGTCTGTAGTGAACCTGTAATTCTGCCAGCGGTCATAGCTACGTTTTGGGAACATTTCTATCATACTTAGGAGGATTAAAAAAACAGCTTCTATCACATTAGATGAGTCAAAAATGAAGCAAAGTAGATTTTCATAGGAACTTTTTGTACAAACTTTTGATCCATTCACAAAACCATATTGCTACAGTAGCCCTTTTACTCTGGGGTGGTTTTCAAGACCAGCTGCTGGCACGTAGGCATAATGGAGACATTGTGTAGTTACAGTAAACACCTGTAGCTATCAGCAGCAGGAACATGTCCATTACATCTGGCGTCTCCAGTTTCTGATGCACAGTGTGTCATTTTACACACAGATGGCACAGCGGGTTTCATTTACTCACTCTGTGCCTTTTCCGCTCCATTAAGAACTGTTTTCCACGTGTTTCAGGTTTATACAGTGAGATTATGCATGTAGCAGTGACTACTTTTATTTAAAGCACCTTTCCAAATACCATTTCTTCTTTATAATGTAAACATGTCATCTTAGCAAGTTAATTACAGTTTATTTAAGTGGCTTCTTGAGTATTTACAGTAGTGGCATTGCTGGTGTTATTATAACTAAAGTTCCAGTCTCTCTTACAATTTAAACATCACATGTGATCAAAAGAATAGTTAGGATGCTGTATATTAGTGTGTTAAGTTTAGAATATTTACATAACTATTATAGATATGAACATAATTATAGTATTTAGTAGGCTATCTCCTGTATGGGGTAGTGTATTTTTTTGCCTGCTGCTTTTAAAGGGTTACAGATGTTGAGAGCAGCTGGTGTGATGTGATTGGCTATTGTTGGAGGTCATCGCAGGTCTCAATATTCTTATTTTTTTAAATGACTGTTGTTGTTTTTTTCTTTATTTTTTTGTTGTGGTTGGGAGGGGGGGACATTTTAAGACCTCACCTAGGGCACAAGTGTACAAGGGGGCAAGTAAGATAAAGCTACTGTGGGAGTGGGTATTCATTCGTTAATGACAGCACCACACGGTGAAGTCACTGTGGAGCGGCAGTGTGAGACAATCCAGTAAGTGAGGAAAAATAAAAAGCAATTTGGTCCTCATTAAAGACGTGCTAGGACTAACTGGACTCGCTCCCAGGGGATGGCAGTAACTGTCTCAGTGGGTGATCTGCAGACTGTCTCAGAGATCAAAGAGGTTGTGCTGACATGGCAGATGTCAGATTAACGTGTCTCCGTCACAGTCGGTCAGTTTCCCTCACAAACCCACGAGCACAAACACAGATAACACGGTGAAGAGTGGCGCCCTCTGACCCGCTTCACATTGCAGAAGATGAGGATGAGCAAGGCCCAGAAGAAAACAGCGATGACTCCAGTCCCGATGAGAATAACAATCTCCACATTGGCCTTGTCACTTGAACCTTGATAGAAAGAAAGAAATAAAGTCATGTTTAGATGCACTGTTGTATCTGAAACCCCTCTATCCTCTCACGTCTCTCTTTGATGACATTACCCTTTACCAACTGTAGAGGGTGCTATATTACAAACTATTGGACCTTCTCGCAAACTCCTTACATTGAAAGCTTTAGATTTCTTCATTGTGCCAAACAGTATTTAATCAACTCAGCCATTGATCAAAAGACCACTTCCAGCAAACCCGTTCATACATATTCATCCTGAATATAAAATGTCCCAGAAGTCAACGACTTTGATTTTTTTACTGTGGAGAGCTGTACACAACAAAAGCACAAAAACTACAGCTGCAGTGAAAAGTGTGAGAGGTGACTAACTAAAATCCAGACATGTACATTCTGTGTGTAAAGATTTGAGTTTGGGATTTCAGTGCTGAGTGCACTCAAAAAAAAGCCTGTCAGCGTTGAGTGGGTGTGAGTGGATTCAGGTGACTGAGATTGTGCCCGGCGATCTGTTTCTGTGTGTGTGAGTGTGCGGCTGTCTCACCGATGACCCGGACGGCGGCTGATGAGTGGACACAGCCACGCTGGTTGCAGGCAGTGCAGGTGTAAAGGCCGGCGTCCTCCTCTGTCACCCTCTGGATACTCAGCGTGCGGTTTGAGTCCTGCAGCTGGATCCCTGAATAGTGACACACACAGCTCCGCACTTCAAAACACCACTTCAGCTCTCACATCATAAATCCAGCAACTTTCTCAACAGCGTTTCTTGAATTTGTGTCACACCTCTGGTATTCAATTTATAATGTTAACATATAAACCCTGTCGTCCTGTGAGGCGAGCCACATGCCCCAGCAGCCACGCTGAGTGAACCCAGAGCATCAGCTGTCACTCAGACTCATATTGACCCCCCCCCACACACACCTACTCAGATACACACTGAGAAAAAATGAGCCATGACTATCGTCCCGCAGGGTTTTATGCATGTGTGTGTGTTGAGTGGCATTGTGTAATGGCATATGTGCAACAAACACATCTATACAAGCATTCTTGTCACTGGTTCTGTTTGGCACATTTCTTGAGTGTGTGGGTGGGTTGGAGGGTGGTTGTGTATCTGTTGGCTTTAAATTGCTGGAATGCCATTCCTCATGACGTAAAGGGTTAGGGTTATCTGCCAAAAGCTGTCGATCTTCGAGTTAATATTAACGCTTATTGTTTCTGCTCTTTTATCTAATGTGAAGCCAGAATGAGGCAGACTTTCAAAGGAATTCCCCCGAACAGAGCATGAACTCTCATGCGACACAAGCCCTGCTGAATTGATATTCTGAGGGGCAAACTTTATGAGGAACTGTTGGTGTGGGTGGGCGGGTGGGCGGCTGCACCGTTCTGTGAAAGTGTGTGTCACCTGTGTAGGTGTATTCACACACCTGACATTTGGTGGAGAGGCTGTTTGTCTTTGAACCAGGAGAGGAGGGGTAGAGGTCTGCCCTCTACGTCGCAGTCCATGCGCAGAGACTCAGTCACATTCACTGTCTGGTTGGTGAGGCTGAGCTTGTATCGAGGCGCCTCTGGGGCTATGGAGAGAGAGAGAAGTCAAAAGAGAGGGAGAAGGGAAATCAATGCTATGACTTGTCTGCACAAACAGTGCAACCCAAGAACCATCACTGTACGTGATATTTGTTCACTGAAGGGTCTGGTAGGATTGAAAAAAGGGCAAAAGTAAAGAAGAAAAAAAGAAATCCCATTAAAATGTACATCTGTGCTCCAGGCACCGATGCAACGTTACCGCACATAATATGAAAGAAGTAGGAATTTGTTTGTGCATTTCAACCCCTGCAGCATCTCAGCTCTGTTTTCTGTTTCTAGATGCTGTGCAAACACCAGGTACTCTCCCCATCACGTGTGTGAAGATAGAGTGGGCTTTGTGAGTGTGTGTACTTTTAAGCCTCCAGCATCCCAGCATCAGCTCCACTGCTTTGTGTTTCAGCGACCAAGGGTTGAGCATTTCTCTATAATTAACTGTGGTTCAGAGTAACTACTCTGGGCCATGTGTGTACTGGATGTCCAATCTGGAGCTTTTATCTCTCACCTTTGACTGAGACGTATCTGAACAGGCACTGTTTCGCCCCGCTCCGCCTGCTCTGAGCCTCACATACATAATGACCCTCATCCTGCAGCTGTATGGAGGTCATGGTGAACTCTAGGACCCAGCTTTTGGAGTGTTCCTGGAAGGAGAGCTGGCCGTCAAGGGTGTCCGCGTAGAGGTGCACGCTCCTGCAGTCCAACTCCTGGGGCTTGCCCTCTTCGTCCTGCAGGGCCTGGGGGTCGAGGCGGTACCACTGTAGCTGCTCGTAGGTGTAATTGTCAGCGGTGCAGCACAGGGACACTTTCTCCTGCTCCAGGGGATTCTCCGAGGGCTGGACGTCCACGCTGAACCCCTCAGGGATGGCTACAAAGATACAGAGAAAGGCATGTGGGCGGTAAGGTAACCTCGCAAGACAGAGCTTGTGCACTACACATTACTGTAATGAGAATTATACCTTAAAGGGTTGGTTTTACCCAAATTACAAAAAAACTTTATTTATTTAAAACTCATGGTGCTCACTGAACGTTCAATAATCCATCCATGGACAAAGTAATGTTGCTGCTGATTTTTCTAAATGTAATTTTCCAATGCTGGGAGACCCACAAATTGTATTCGCTTTCATTGTAATGGGGCTAACCTTGAGGGACAGATATCATAAAACCAATAAAACCACCAGCTACACAACATACACACCACTAGAGGGGATTTTGGCAGAACAGACCCTTTAATTCTTCTGTGTTTTGTGTTCTTTGTTATCAAATGCAGGGTAAATTTGAACCAGACCTCTGTGAAGATTTACTTTTTGGTGGTGACTAGGCCAACTTATTCTTTCATTTTTGTTAAAAAAACACATTCATTACTTAATCACATTAGTTGTTTGTAATAATCAGCTTAAGAATGCAGTGCATAGATCATATTAAGCAGAGATAACTGAGAATGGTAAGTTTCTGTATGGGTGGGGCGGGTCATTTGAAGTGATGGGGTCTGGGCACTGTGCTGGTATTATGTGGCATATGCACAGCTTAACAGCTAGTGACTCTAGTAACATTGAAGTTTCCTGCAATGCTGAATCTTAGAAGATTTCCCAGTAGTGTGTGTTTTACTATCTAATCTTAAACACTGGAATAAATGCATTGAGTACATTACTCTTAAAATTAAGCTGACGTAAAGGAAAATAAATAGTGTTCCAAAAACTGATGTATTGCTTGTAGTGATGAGTAGCCAAAAGTTTTATTTTTATGTTACTTTGAATAATTAAAGCTGTAGCGCGTAGCTACTGTCTTCCCCATGAGGAATTCTAAGTTATCAACAAAACTGTTGATGCAAGCCTTCCGTGATCGCTCACCACCCCCACCTCTCTTCCACGCAGTTGCTAGTAGCCAAGGAGGACACGCTGGTTTAAAAAAACACAATGTACTCTTTAGAAGAGGTCATTTTAGCGCGTTCCATTCATACTTGGAATTCGGATTTTCCAAGGTCAAAGTCGGAAAGGCACCCTGACCTCGGATTGCCGAGCTTGGAACTTGGGGAGCCAGAATACCCCGAGCAACAACAAATCCAAAATGACTGTTCCGTCTATCAACAGCTGTGAAAGTTGTACTAATATACAGTTATAAGCAATTACATAGCAGTTATAAGTTGCTACACTGTTTGTGTTCACATTAAACAGTGTATAAACTGGCCTTGCTACCTATGGCTAACCTGGATAGAGCTAATGAAATCAAGGAAAATCAGACTTGTAAAGGGAAGGAATTCACCTCGGGTGTGAAGTCATTCCCCGAGGTAAATGGAACGCACTGTTATCTTCATTTTATTAAGACTGAGAAATACAGGGAGAGTTGTGCGGAGCTGATAGTCTTTATAAGCTTTGTAACAACTCATTCGGAAATGGCTTTAATGTAACGGATGTTCATTAAAAAAGTTATGCACTAAAGCTTTAACTTAATATGCTTATTTTAGACAACATGATTTCAGAAAAAAATGTATGTTTACTAATGCTTTTTAGTAATGACTACTAATGTAAACTTGATTTTTCTACTGCATCAACTTACCGCTATGTGTTAATACAACTTAGTTTCCCCCCCGTGCAAAAACTTAAATGTTTTTTTTTAAGGCAATGCAACCCCCCAAAATTCCTAGTAAAGTCAACTAATTCGCAGATAACATACTTACTGGTTACATAGAAGTAGATCAGCCACTCATCTTTGCCAACTTTGTTTTCAGCAGAGCACTTGTACATGACAGAAACACTGGCGTTGCCAATCTGAAGCCTGCTTACTGTCTGTGGGGTGAGAAAAGGTGGATGAGACTTGAATTCATATGGAGGACACACGCATATTCTAAAATGGAAGGGCAGTCTGCTGTCATGCAACACGTTGTGAGCTGACACAAACTAGATATCGTGCCGACAGGGCAACAGGAAGCAAACTCACCCAGGTGTGACTGAAAAACCATCGGGACTTTGCATGTGTGCGTATTCCTGTGTGTGATAATTTCATCTTTTTTTGGGTGGTTTATAAATATTCAGGCGTGTGTGTGAACATGCGTCCCTTGCATGTGCGTCTCTCTGGATGTTTTTATTACCAGTCCTCACAGGAAGTCTGCAGAGGAAGACTGCTCTAAATATTTCAACTGTGGAAATGGTTCGTGATTAACAAATTTTGTTATGGAGCTCAGAATGTGGGACGCTTACATAAAGACCTCACAGTTCACGAATAAGTCCACTTACATAAATGTCTTTTTTTTCTGGGCTACATCCTAATCATATTCTGTTTCCTTAACGGATATTCCGGTCCTATCATCAATGATGTAATCATATTATAATATTGTGATTTCTTTTTTTTTTTTTTTTTTAATTCATGAATAGGTGGGCTTTTACATAGAATGGCAGTCACATTCAAACAGCTGTGATGAACCTTTTGTCGGCCGTCCACCACTTCGACCGACGTTTCAATAGCCTCAATTTCATTCACTGCGTTTTCCGAGTTAATGTCCTGCCAGTTCTGACAGTCTGCGATCCTGTCACTCCGGCCTTTCCTGTCTCGTCGGACTCTGGAGAGAAAGACACACACACACACACACACACATATTTGTGACGTCTTTCCTCGTTGACATGCGTAGCAGAGAGTGGGCAGTGGGAGAGAATTCAGAAACACATCAAACCAGACATCCTGAAGTTTTATGAGATTTTTTTTTTTCACAAACTAGGTTGCATTTCAAATCCTAAATCCCAAAGCCAAGTCAATTATGCTCAGTGTCCTGGCAACTAATGGAAAAAAACTATGATATCAATTTGTATTATGGAGATCCGTAGTGTGAACAGCATAGCAGAACTAATGAAACATGAAATGCAATTTTCTTTTGCATTTTCTCCTAAAGGCACCGCTGAAATTAGCAGAAGGTTGTCAGAGTCAATTTCATTTTACTCTCTTCATAGTGTACAAACAGAATACATACTTCAAAAATAAATTAAAATCATTATACATAAATCAATTATTTGTAAATTAAACTTGTGTGGCGGATTCAGCCTGATTTCATTCCTTTGGAATATTTCCACTTCAAACAGCTGCTCATGACACTCAATTTAAATTGCTATTGCAAATATTAGCTTACACGTACACACACACGCACTCACACACACACACACACACACACACACACACACACACACACACACAAAATCACACAAAACATAAAATGAGTTTACATTCTTAATACTGTATGCATGCATATAACACATGTCAGTTTTTTTACAGTTATTTTTTATTGCTAAAATGCATCGGTCCAAACCAAAGTCACAATATCAAAACTCTTTACACAGTCAGCAAATCAAAATGTCTATGTGGACCAAACTGTGTATCATTTTTCATTTCTTTCACACAAAATGCATTCAATGACTCCCTTTCCAAATTTCATGAATTCTTTTCTCATTCATACTCCACCCACCGGCAAAATACCCTGCAGCACGCTGCTCTTCTGCTAGCACACTGCTTTCAAAACTGTTTAAAACACGTTTACTGGAAAACAGAATGTAGGAAGATCTTGTGCGTTTCAGCAGTAACTTATTGACATATCTATAGAAAATCTTAGCAGAATATTTACAATGAAATGAAGTAATAATCATTCCAAACAGCTGATTTCAGCTGACAGAGAAGACATAGGATGTGATGTGATTGAGAAGCTGTGGCCTAATGCAGGAGAGATGGATGACTGGAACCCTCACAGACATGTACAGTAGGAGTGATTATCCTATAGCCTACATGTTGTCTATGCTTTTTGTAATTATTGTTGCAGCCCTGAAATTTCCAAAAAGTTTTTTTTCCTCAACTTTTAATTTTTTACAAGTAAATTACTGTATGCACAAATATGAAAAGAATACAGAATATTATAGCACATTTGGATTAATTCTTATTACATTAACTTTAGTACAGTCAAAGAGAAAGGTATAACCTATTCCTATTCTACAATGGAATACTGATTTATGTGGAAAATCATTCAAACTTCAAAGATATAAGTCCCTTATTTAGGTAAGGCTTCCTGTTCTGTAGGTCAGTGTGTTATAAGTGACGGTGTTTGCTTTCAGAGTAAAAATTGTTGCCAGTGTTTTGGTCCAACGAGCTTATTTTGAGACAGAATGAAGGGTTTTGGTGGTTTGAATGGGTTTTAGAGGTGAGATTAACTGCTTGGCCACATTGGTAATGCAGACTGCATGAAGAGTTTGGTTTGGTTTTAGTGTTGCTCGACACTTTCTAGCAACGAGCAAAACAACACACACACACACACACACACACACAATTTGTAGTTTTTGAATGGATTGAATAAACAAGGTATGATGTGTTAAGGGGTTTGCAGGGCCAGGCTAGCCGTTTCATCCTGTTTCCAGCATTTATGCTAAGCTAAGCTAACCTAACCCCTAGTGTCTTGGCAGTAGCTTCATATGTAGCATAGTGACATATGGGATAATGACCTACATGCGCTACATGTGCCATTATCACACGGCTACTTACTATAGGAGTCAATAACTTGACAGAAACTATTAATTAAAAATGATTTTATTGATTTCATATTATTTCTCAAGAGTCCATTATCATTTCTGTTACCTTTAGCAACAGTCTGTTATTTATAACAGCAGTCTGCTATTCAAAAATAATAGACTGACTAGACTAGAATGCCATGAATGACCAATCAGAATTGAGTTTTCAACAAAGCCATGTAATAATGTATAATAATAATGATCTATTCACCTCTTACTATTCTGTTTGGTAAATCCAAGTCCTGGCACCTTGTGAGGACCTGTTTATTGGACCCATAAGGAAGTCCCTACATTTTGATCGTGTGAGCTTATATTTGTCCGTGCAATGTGATCAACATAGCCACCGCCCTCATCTTATATAAGTAAGTTCTCCACTTTTGCAGAGAATTTTGTTCAAAACAACTAATGCAAACTCCGAGTTTTGTTCAAGGACACATCAGCAGGCAGGTGGACTACACTCGGGAAACTCAATTCTTATTCAACAAACCAGAAAAGGTTAACGCAGCCATGTGTCTATCAGCAACCATGAAATGCCACAAGCGTAGACTGTATATGTCACGCACTGTACATGAGACAGAACATGAGCTGGACCTCTGGAGCAAAAGTTGAGCCTGACCTGCCTGTAGCTAAGGTTCCAGCCACTTGTCAATCAAATTATCTGAAGGTTGGTAAAAAAACCTCATGTGAATAAAGCAGGTGAAAGTGTGTTTCCATCCAACGGCTTTAAAGCGAATGAAAGATAAAGTCAAGATGAAATCTGATGAGACAGAGCGTATGTCCTTTGAGTCGATATTCATGAAATTCAATCAAATTTTACTGATTCCATAAGGCATTTTTCATTTGATATCACTTAACTCAGATAAAAACGTGTGGATGGAAACATAGCTACTGTGTTCCTGAGTGCATATTCTGGGCGCCTCGTGTCTGCACTCATGTTTCATTGCCCACATGTAAAGGTCAAGAGAATGGTAATAACTTGAAAAAAAGCCTTGTAGGAAGATGGAGGCAGGTCTGTGTATGGCTGTCCAGAGAATCCAGGATATTGTGTTGTGGGATTAGGCGGAGACGGAGAAGGGGAGAACAAGCGTGTGTTAGTGTTTATGTGTGTGCATGCGTGCGTGTGTGTTTGTGTGTGCGTGTGTGTGTTCTTTGCATGTGTGTTATTTGCCTATTGATGTCAGAAAGTAAGACTGCTGAACAAGATCAGCCACAGAGTAACAGGCACAACATTACTGAGCGAGGGAGGACGCAGGTTGGACAAAGAACAGACACACTTTCCTTTCGTCCTCTATTTACTTCACCTCCACCTTCCTCATTATCGCTGCTCTTTTATCCACCTCCGCATCTCTGTCCCCACCGCCTCTTTCTTCTTTATCTCCTCCCTTGCTTCTTCACTCAGAGCATGTGGATAATTTCACACTGACCGCGTCCTCTAATTTGGTCTTCACGCACCACATCCCACTCCCCTCTTGTCCCGTTTGCTCAAACCTTATCTGCTCCCGCACTGATTACACAGAGTTTGCAAAAAAATATCAGTCCTGTGTGCGAGTGTGTGTAGTTTTTCTTACAGTCTGCTCTGGGTGCTGTTGAGGACACACGGGCCCCAGGCCCTCCACTGCCAGCTGACATTGGTAGCTGGGAGACCATATGCAGTGCATGTTAGAGTCTGGCTGCTACCACTGGGGTAAGGACTGGATGGGACTGCCACTTCTTTCTCATGGATCTGTGGGGGAACTGCGGAAGAGGAAAGCCAATCAATCAATTCAGCCAGCCAGCCAGCCATAATATTTAGGGTCACAGACCTATCCCAGTTTATGTTATTTGGGCAGAACAAGGAAACACCCTGGACTAGTTGCCAGTAACAGGGCTAAAACAAATAGAGAGAAAATCACCATCATATGCCTCATGCACAGCTATGAGAGGAAACTAAAAGCTAGACCACTAGAAAACAGAGAGGAAACCCTGATCAAATGTAAGGAACATACAAACTTAACACATGAATGTGATACATTGACTACTTCTGGTAACTATTCTTAAGAGCGTACAAGAAAGTACAAGTAACTAATCCATAATGTTACGTACATCATGGCTTTTCATTTTAGCTCCGACGTAATTCACCATTCAAGATGGTTTCATTAACTAATTTCTTTTGCATTTCCAGGCCCCACAGCTCTGCCATTCAATCTGTCATCAGCACACTTGTGTGCATCCTTTTTTTATTGATGCAACATTTCAGTTTTTTTTTAATTCTTTCCCCCAAATCCAAACAACACATTAACTAATTTTTAATGCTCATCATAATACTTTCACAGTTGTACCTACACTCTATGTTTCTTACTTGTAAAACTAGTAAGTCTCTAGAGTTTTGTAGCATTTATTTTAACTGTTGCACATCCAATCTACTTTACCTCCACTGAGGGTACACAGACCAATAGACTAGTTACCGTTGACAACAAGCGTGATGTTGAGCCTCCTCTCCAGCGCAGCGGCTCCGTTCCTCAGCACCACAGTGTAGAGCCCAGAATCCTCCTGACAAACATCCTTGATCTCCAACGCGTGGTTAAGATGCATCCTCATCCTTTTCATCTTGAACTCTGGGCGCTGGTTGACCAGCTTTCCTTCTTTATACCTGGACACAGAGCACAGCTGCTGCAGTACGGGATACACTCCAGCTAAATTAATCTGTCAACCTAAGCAGTATGAGGTTTAATTTTGCTTTTGGATATTGCTCATTACATTGAATGAATACACCAGAGTCTCATCTTACCATTGTGTTTCGGGTGTGGGGAAGGCAGACACGTTTACTTGTAATTTGAATGACTTCTGGCCGGCAGTTACCTCCACCACTGATCCATTTCTGTAG
Source organism: Etheostoma spectabile (assembly GCF_008692095.1). Taxonomy (NCBI): domain Eukaryota; kingdom Metazoa; phylum Chordata; class Actinopteri; order Perciformes; family Percidae; genus Etheostoma; species Etheostoma spectabile. The sequence goes on from NC_045742.1 coordinate 21,196,885, forward strand.
TTGAGGCTGATAAATGGCTTTTCTGGAAGAAGAAGACATTCCCTCATTTACAGTCCGAGTCTCAAAGCTCAAAGTAATCTCCACCAAAAAAAAGTCAGTATCAAAATGTCACCCCCTGTAGACTTAAAACTTCATACAAAATGTTCACGGAAACTTCTCAAATCACTCCCCTGCTGTTTATCCATACAGTATCATGACTTTGTTGCTTTGCCAATTCATTGCTAAATCAAGCAGTGGTTTGAGACATTTCACTGGCTATTCGATCACATCTTGTTGCTGTGACACAGGGTCACCATTGGAATCAGAGCGACCCCTTAGGATTACAGCACTTTGTGGAGCAATCCTTTTAAAGCAAGATTATATCATTTTTCAGAAAATGTATTATTTATTTTTCTTTATTATTATTATAATATAAGCTTTTAAAAGCAATAAAACACCCTTGCTCATTTCTATACTCTCAGGTTGTTTTTATGAGGCTTTTTTACATGGAACAGCTGAAGACAAGAAAGCGGGGAGAAAAAGGATTAAGACATGCAGCAAAGGGCCTCGAGTCGGACTCAAACATGGGCTGCTGCGGTAAGGACTGAGTCTCAGTATATGGGGCGCACGCTAAACCAGGTGATCCATCAGGGCACCCCACTTTTATGGATTAAACAATCAGTGACCATGAACAAGGAACATGGCAATTACACCTGGTTGAAGCATTATGTTAGCAATGTGGCATTTAGCTCAAGTACAGCCCCACGGAGCTGCTAACACAGATTTAGTCTTATTATTACGCACAGATACTTATGATTAAAGTGATGTTTAAGATTACTGATTGATCTGTTGCAGGGGTTCCCAAAACTTTCAGCCCACGACCCCCAAAGTAACGGTGCAAGTGACTTGCGTCCCCCCCATCATAAACGTATATAAACATTGCGCGCAACCGCGCACGCACTATAGGCGTATCCAATATTGACAACACAAAATAACACACAAAATAACACAACAGTTTTATCTTGTGTTAAAATCATGGCTAAAATATGCTATTTTTAATTGTTTTTAAATTTTTATTTTATTTCCGGAAATCAACTTGCGACCCCCCCTTTCTGGCTCGCGACCCCCCTGTGGGTCCCGACCCCCACTTTGGGAATCACTGATCTATTGAACAAGAAAAATGCCGTGTAGTAGCTTGCATGGATCTGAGCTAGTGCTTACCATAAACTATGACATGAGTTTTTTGGGTGTGTCTTGTGTCCATGCTGGTGACGTTGCAGCTGTACGGGCCCGTGTCTGTGACATTGACGCTGCTGATGGTCAGGATGCTCACAGCCTCTGTGGCGTGAGACAGAGCTTCACGATGGGGCTTAGTGTTCTCCAAAGAGTTTGGCTGGTGAGATGAAATGAAATTCAGCATGGTATATTTTCTGACGCCGTTCAACATGTGACCAACCGTTGCTGCTATGTACTTGTTTGCGAGGGTAGGACCACTGAATGTCCACTCCGGCGTCGAACTCCACCAACGCTGTGCAGTTCAGGGTGAGGGTCTCCCCCACTATCAGCTCCACTGGCTCCTCAGGAAACAGCTTGACATCGTAAACCTGACTTCCTGTCCGGGAAAGAGAAAAAAGGGGGGAGGTAGAAACAGAGGGACAGAGGGAGGGGAGACAGGTCACAGTGACATCGTCAGCGGTTTTTTCCTTCCTCTCGGGACCAGAGGAAATGACTTTCCTTTGGACCGGAGGAGCCATCCCACTATAAAGAAGCTGTCTGTCACAAGTTCACACTATTTCCACTCACTTGCCAAGGTATGTATCAATGAAGGGAATAAAAGTGGAATAAAGAGAAGCCTTTTAAGATAAGACAGAAAAAGCAAGAAAGCTTTGGCTAGTTTCTCTGACATTCAAGCCTCTGCAGTCTCTGGAAACGGCATGGGGTGTAAAACAACCTGCGCTGGTGGTGTCTGAGCAGCAGACTGAGATTGCCTGATTGTTTAAATGCTCCATTAGCGTTTGGAGTGAAGACCCGCTCTCAGTTTCCACTCTGACTGATGCTGCTGTTAGTTTTGGCCCAGCAGCGGTGGGTATGAGTTTTCTTTTTGCCCTCTGAAGTGAGAGGTGAATGATCTTCACACGACATAGCAAAGAGCCTGGGGGTCCCTCAGCTCACTCGCAACGAGAGGGAACTTCAACATGAAACCTCTTTGTCTAAGTTTTGTCCAATTTAATTATGCCTTCGCTTCTCTTCTCTTCTCTTCCTTTTCTTTCTTTTATTTTAATTCTGCTGGCATAATGGCACATGCCACCCTATTAAAAAGGGAGTGGTATGTTTTCAAGGAAGTTACATAATGAAATAAAATCCTGTAAATTGTCAGCATTAAGGCGTAATTGGCGTAATTATGGTGGCAGCGCAGTCAGTCGAGCACCACCTTTGATTTCCTCGCTAATTTCTCTTTCAACAAGAGTAGAGCTTCAAATCTAATTTAAATATTTGTACTGGGCCAGATATGTTTTTGTAGCTGCTAAAGTTAAGGTTTGTGTGATCCTCAATGTTTTTGCTGGAACACCAGAGGAAACTGAAGTCTTTCAACCTTTGGAGGTAGCACAGATATGAGTTTTTTTTTTAACCTGTTGCGTGGATCAGGTAGTTGGGAGATTGATATTGTTTGCCTCCCAGAGTGGCGACACACAAAATTCCAATGAGCATCGGCACACTGTCCACGATCTGCCTGGGAATGGACCAGCCCTGCTTGTTGTCCCAAGTCATCCCGGTTGTCTCCAGAGGCGTGGGATACTGAGATGACACCCCAAAAAAAAAAAGAAATTGCTCAGGCTCAAATCATAAATCAAAGCATCACTTGACTGCTTCAATTTAGAGGAATAGAGTGGGAGAAATCTGTGGTGAGTACAAACCGTGTAGAGGGTGACATTCAGATCAGGCACGGTGACCAGGCATGGCACTGTGACGTGGGTGGAGAAGCGAGTCATTAAAATGGTCTCTAGGTCATTTTCGGCACTGTAGCTGCCTCTCCTGAGGAAGGGCTGCTCAGGGTCTGGGTGGTAATAGAAACAGGGAGATGTTAAAGGGTAACCTTAATGATGATGAGCCTACCAGCCGACGTAATGGCAGCTATTACTGAGAGAACTTCACGAGTGGACAGCCACATGTCTCGGATCCTCATAATGTCCGCAGATGTGGAGTTTATCAATGATTATCATGTAATGCAACAGTGCAGTTAGTCCCCACACAGTAAATAGCCTACTGCGATTACATATCAGCTCAGAGACAGACAGCCGAGGGGTTTAGTCCTCCTCTAAACAGCGCTACAGTTTCACCCCAAGCTGTCTGATAGTGGAAAATATCTGTCCTGTGTTCCTCCCTTAACACCTTGATATTTCCTTTCTATTGTCTGCGACTCAAAGCCACTGTCACAGGAGGGCTTTGGGGGACATCACAGCAATTGTGTGACAAATTTACATTGCAGCTGTTATCACCACAAAGTCTTACATTCCCACAGAATGAGTGCACACTATTATAGAAATGCTTATCTCTCAGGCTTTCCTATCAATCCCAGGGACTTTTGCACAGCAGCCAAGGTTGGTGTGTGACTACTCGCTTCTTTGTGTATTTTTTGTATTTTTGACACGATAAGTTCTTATTTTTTGTAATACTTATTTTCTCCCTCACTCAAAGCTATGAATTTAATCATCCGCAAGCAAGGCCAAACAATAGGTCCTATGGAAAGGCTTATATTTCTGCCCTTTGATGGTCAAAATACACACAGGTAATAGAAATAATACACAAATCCTCGCAGTTAAAGTTCTTCACAATAAATCACGGCAGGTGTATGTGTGTGTGTGTGAGAGAGAGAGAGAGAGAGAGGGAGAGGGAGAGGGAGAGAGAGAGAGGTTATACACATAGAGTACATTCATGCACACTACAGTCATGTATGTTTGAGTGTTTGGATGATCGTGTGTAGCAGAGACTGGGTAAAAGTGCGACGTATGCCTGTCTAACTCAATCCACATGTGACTCTTCTCATCCCGACAGACGCTGGGTCTAATTTATGACTGCAATTTCATCTGCTTCTGATCAGCCTCCTGGTTGAATCTGTGGAAACTGTTTTGGCTCCTTGTCAGAGAGGATAAACAGTCGTTTCACTTGAGTGGACTGGTCAGCAGCATTCCCTTACATGACAATCATCTGTCTCTCTCCCACTCTCCTTATCCACTCATAATTCTACTTTTCTCCCACGGCACATGGAGCAAGGCGAGAAAAAAGTAAAGAGGCAACCCTGAAGGCCAAGCTCAGAGTCTTAAAGTTGGCTCAAATCAAGAAATTAGGAGTCAAGGCTCTGAATCCTAATGCCGTATGAGACACGGTTAAACTAGGAGAAAAAACTTAGCAAAACATGTTTTATTGTGATGTTGTTATCAGATTTGACACTGAAGTCTGAAAAGTCTCTTCTCGTGTAAAGAAAAGAAGAGCTGCTGTTATATTTCAATATAAATATGAAAATGTATCCTTTCTCGAATTAGAAAAGGCAATGAGCTGCTGATTTCTACCTCCATTAAACACTTTGCATCTCTAATTTCCTAAACATTAATCCCGCCAGCATCCACGGCGTTACTGAGGTCAAGTTAACCACTTCCAGTTGAGCAGTGGCTGCTTTGATATTGAAGTCATAATCAAACAGGAGATTGGTTTCAGGGGGAAAACTCTGTTGTTGGTTTTCTGTGAACCTCCCAAGGAAAAGAGAAACTGAAGACTAAAGAGTCCACACAGCCAAGCCAAAGAGCTGCAGACCAGGTCAGGCAGGCAGGAGATGAGACATGCTCTTTTTAAACACAGAAAAAGCTCAGACAGCAAAATGGCCCCCACAAACTGCAGACTCACTGCTATTTTCTAAATAGAAAAGACCACTCATTTTCAATTTTCAATTTTCATTTACTTGCGTCAGCATAGTGCACAGCGTGTGTGGGTTTGTGGGAGTGTGACTCACCCCTGACAAAGACATAAATGCTGACAGCAGTGGTTCCGACAATCATGGCCTTGACATCCTTGTAATAGCAGCGATAGTAGCCCGTGTCTCTGGCCTGCGCCCCGGTCAGGACCAGGCTCTTGCAGTACGGCCTCCCGGGCTGCCCCGGACACTCGCTGACCAAGGCGATCCTCCGCCCGGGGGCCCCGGTGGTCGGCAGCTGGGCCTGACGGTCACTTAGCTCCTGACCCACCAGAGTCTGATCAGGCCAGGCCCAGGCCAGAGTGTGCTGTCCCCTGAGGAGGACACGGGGCAGAGTTGACGTTAGTTTGAGCTTCAGGGTGATAAATCATCATCCACAGGTACAATTTGGAAAAAAAAGGATGGGTTCAAAACCTGTTGTGGCAGACTTGAAAAAATGTAAACAGAATCCTTGAAATGATTTTAAATATAAAAAGTATTTTGGTATCTGTAATATTTACATATTAAAACTGTTAAGTTGAGAGTGTGCATGTGAGTGGATACAAGTGTGTGCATATTTATTTGTGTGAGTGCGTGCGTGTGTGTGTTTTCTTGTCCCTGTTTGCAGTGGTGGACTGTAACTAAGCACATTTTCTAGTTTTAATTTTCTTCTAAGTACAAATTTGAAGTACTTTTACTTTACTTGAGTCTTTTCTTTTCATGCCACTTTCTACTTCTACTCCATTACCTTTCAGAGAGAAATATTGTACTTTTTACCACAAAGTTAGTTACCAGTTACTTTACAAATTAGGATTTTTACACACAAAACAAATGTAGTTTACAAAATCTGGTGTTTTATTATAAATTAATCTATTTAACATAACAATATAATGATATAATATTAATATAACAGCCTACAAGTCCAGCTGAGGTGATTAGACCATTAAACACACAACTGTTTGGATCGTTTCCAGTTTCTAACATGTGATTTTTCAGCATTGACTACTTTTACTTTTAACACTTCAAGTACATTTTCCTGATGCAAACATACTTTTATTTAAGTAAGATTTTCTATGCAGTACTTTTACTTGTAACAGAGTATTTTTACAGTATGGTATTAGTACTTTTACTTAAAGTAAAGGTTCTGAATACCTCTTCCACCACTGGTGCTTTGTCACATAAATTCAGTTATGGTTGGACATGTTAACCCGGAGGCTTTGTGAGCAAGATTGAGGGGATTCATAATGGCTGCCTGAAAAATGATAGCTATGCTTTCACCACCTGCCTCCACCAACCAATGTCCACATTTGCAGACAGTGCCAAAATGTGATGACTGGAAATAACTGCAAAGAAAATCCACACGACAGTGAATGTATTCCGTGGGTGATTTTCCAACCCTCGTAAATAGCGTCCATCTTTCTAGACTCATGAAAAGTGTACATTATAAAGACTAGATTTTCTCAAATGAGACTGACTTCCTCTCCCAGGAGATTCTCAGTAGTGCTTGCCATGTGGGGTTTAAATACAAACAAACATATAAGACCTGTATTGATAAATCTCCAAACTTATTATCAGCTTTTCAAAGACATCTTTTTTTTTTATACTGCAGAAACAAAAAGTTGAATGGAGTGACAGCTTAACAACTTGGCAGCAGGCAGCGCATCCCGGCTCTCAGAAGGATAAAGGACAGTTATTATGGGTGAAGTCATTTTTCACGCAGTTTAAATCAGTGTTGGCTGTGTTTTAAAACAAAAACATATGTGTCTAATAGAACATGTATTTGAAAATGTAGAGTCCCATTTTTATGTGTATTTTTTACTGGGGTCTTCCACAGTTTTTAAGGATAAACGCTGTTGATTTAAAGCCCACACACATTTTCGTCTTCATAAATAAAATCAATTTGAATTGACTGGTTTCTGTTGGAAACACAATAAAAGGACTGTATTTACATATAAAGTCCTGTGAAAACTGGACTAACATTGTTTGGTAACATTGTGTCAAGTGTGGAAGATCTATTTAGAGTAAAATGGCAACAGCGCCCTGTAAAATTAGTAAACAGCCTGCATAAAAAATACAAAAATTACAAGCAAAATGAACTTGAATTATCAAAGGTCCTCAATGCAGAAACAAGACCCTTGTGAGTTTTAAGCTTTTATGTTATATCACTTGATTGTATAACTCATACATGAAGAAGAACTTAATGTAGTTATTTGAGGTGACGTTTTAATTTTAAATATTTCAAAAGGGCTGCAACTAGGGATTATTTTCAGTATCAATTCATCTACTGATTATTTTCTCGATTCATTGTTTGGTCTGTAATACGTTCTTGTTTTGTTTCATACTGTAATTTCAGATGTGGAAAAGCAACAAATTAGAGAAGCAATGTTTGGCATTTTTATGTGACAAATGAAAGCTCTAATTTTATACACTACCGCTCCAAGATTTGATATCTCCTGCCACAAAAGTTGATTGGGCACAGTCAGAGAGGACTGAGAGGACTACTCTCTCTCTCTATGTATATATATATATATATATATATATATATATATATATATATATATATATATATTATATATTTGTATGGCCTTCCATGCTTTTAAGTTGCAGAAAGTTCTCTTTACAAATATGTTATTTTGTATAAAGGGTCAGCAAAAAAAAAAGTAATGTGTAGAAATATGGAGAACAAAACGCTGTAAAATGGTTAAGCAGACAACAAAAAGGGCAGAAAGAGACAAAGATTCTTCTGGACAACAGTTAACTATAAATTGAAGAAATCATTGTTATTGTTATTGTTGAAAGAAACTGGACATCAAGTGTGTGTATGCTCAAATGAGTGCGGATAGCTTTGAGAGCTATTTGTCCAGCTTCAGGATCAGACATTTTCCCATTACAGACACGTTGTCACCATAGACTGTGTCCCTGAAGTCTGACTGAACAGAGAACAGAGATGCTTTGTACATTGCACATATTCATTGTCATGCATGAGTCACTCCAGGGTCACTGAGTCCAGGGGTTACATGACAAACAAGAAATGGTCAATACATCAATGGGACTTGGACTACAATGTAACACAATCCGCAAATAATACATTTGGTGTCTGAATTATATGTTTGTGTCTTTGTTAAAAGTGCCTTTATTGAAGGAAAGAAAAAAACATCAATAGAACAGCTGGTTACAAACTTTGGAACGGTAGTACTGTATACCATTGGGTAGTTTAATCCAGAACAATGTACCATATTTTATAAGCTCGTCTGTCAATCTTCGGATAATAACTGGTAACAACTGTCAAATAAAATTAAGTGAAAAGTATATTTCTCTCTGAATTAGAAGTATAAAAGGAAAGGAAATATCACTTGTCAAGATTGATTGGTTGGTTGAATGATTGATCACATACCACCACAGCAATGTACAGTATTAATGTCTTCTGGCATTTTTGGGTCATTATGAGGAAATAATAAGAAGCCTGAAATAACAAAAAAAGTCATGCACAGTTGCACGTATACACACACACACATATATACCTGCATGTGATGGTAAGTGTTTCGTGGACTGGAATTACTAGGTCGTCTTTGGAGCTGTCGAGGATGGGCGGAGTCATAGAAAAGCCGATCACCAGACCTGAGGGAGCGAACACGGCAACTGCGTTAGATTCATGTTACACAGACAGGACCTAGGGGTTTTGACAGAGCTGCTGTTAGGCTGTTGAATCACCTAAACACATCTCCCAATATGAAATCTGACACAACAGCAGCTCAGATAGCACATTGTTCATTACATTTACAAGCTGTTAAGCAATCTGCAGGCGAAGCACTCGGTCCCTGACGCTGGGAACCCAGGCAGAGAAACCATGGCCCACTCAGGAGGCGACGCTGCTCGAAGCTCTCTGCTTCCACCTCTTAAATAGCCACAAAGACCATTAGCCCTTGATTCATTACCAATGCATTCACTGCGCTGACTTGTGCTTGGTTAATGTGGCTGGTCTAGAATGTCATTACTGTCCCGGAGTCCCCTCAGGGTGCTATTAGCGCTTAGTCTGGCTCCACACCTACAGTCTATCGTATAGAAAAGTGCCACCATGACTTATGCCCCACCTGGATATCATTTGAGATGAAAACACACCCACACCCACACACACACACACACACACACACACCCACACACACTCACACACACAGCTAGCACAGACTGAGTGGGCATATAAAGATGGAGAGGCTTTCTTTGCATTTATTACAGCACATTCTGATCCTTTTTAACCTCCCAGTGTTTGAAAATGATACGTCTGCTGTGTTTCTCGCACTGTATGGTGGTCCCAGCAGAGAGAACAAAGCAGGACAAAGTATCCAAGGACAACTACAGCAGCAATTTGAACACCTGAAAGCCTACATTGATTATTTTAATCATTGTTCTCTTTTCTATAGGCATTTCAACGTGACTGACTCACACTTGTTCAAGCATGTGTAATAGCATGTGTAACAGACAACAGGGCTTCAGCACAAGCAGCGGGGAAGCAGCAAAAATGATTTCACAAGAGTCAGTTGTGACCTGCTGCCAATTAAAACCCCGAGCTCCGGACAGCTGCCATTCTTATACACAAGCCTCACTCCTCCATCACATCCGGCTGACCAGGGAGCAGAATAGAGCAAGGTTATTCTCATGTAAATATTTTGTTAATGGTGTTTACAGTAAAGACCGATCCCAATGGAAGGAGACTGATTTCTGCTTTAGTTACTGGAACACTCTCTAAAACATGACAATAGTCACAGCCACTTTTCTGCTGCATGGCATTCTGCTGTATTGATTCTTGTTTTGTTTACCACTATATATTTTATTGAGATTTTTTTCATTTGGAAACACAAACATGTAAATATCAGAATAAGTTCTCTTTGTAATTATTACATGACAGTAATTATTTTACTTAAATCAGAGAAATAAAAACAGGGAAATAAAGGGGGAACAATTAAAAAAAAACAAAAAAACACACAAAAAAAACATAGCTTCTCAGAAACAGGGGTGTTCAAGCAGGTTACAAATTGGTCAGACATGAATGTACACATCTATACAACATGGCGCACCACAGGTTCCAGTACATCAGTACTCAAACAAATCTTCTGTCAGGTCTACGTCCTTAACAAAATTAATAAAAGGTCCCCAAATCCTTTCAAAAAGGTACCGTTTGGATTTCCTAATATATGTTATTCTTTCTAATGGCAAATTAGACAACATTTGTTTAAGCCATTGTGTGGCACTAGGCCTACTGACATTTTTCCAGGCCAAAGCAATACATTTTTTTGCTGCCAACGAGCTTATATCTATAAAAGTACGTTCTGATTTACTAAAGTCTTGTTCTCCAGGGTATAGGGCTAACGGGAACAATTTAGGATCCAGTGAAACTTCTTTTAAAATAATTTTTTCAATCATATTTTTCACCTCTGTCCAAAATGCTTTGATGTGTTTGCATTCCCACATGCAATGTATTAAAGTCCCTTTAGAATTACATTCTACACAAAGATCTGGGGTGTTTTTATTGTATTTATTTAATTGTACAGGCGTAACAATTGATTCTTGTTTTTTACTCTGAATGAGAACTCATGAATTGAGCACTCAATTCATTCAAATGAAGAAAGCGTATCCAAAAAATATAAGGATTACAGATACAGTTTATATTGTACAGTTTATTTCATTAGCATGTCATGTCAATAGTATAGCATGTCATTAATTTACTAGAGTACATAGTTTGACATTTGGAAAATATTCTTATTTGCTTTTTTTGCCAAGTTGGAAGCGATTAATACCACTCTCATATCTGTTTGCACTATCACCGATTTAATATGAATCATGTATTATGTATATATGGTTTTACATACGGCGGACATGTGTGGACTATTTCATGGCCTTACACAGTCACCTCCTGGAGTTCCTGTTAGTTGCCTGGCAACCTCACAGTGAAACCAAAACTGAGCCTAACCAGTTTTTATAGGGATTAAACAAACAAGATATATGTTAATAATATATGATAATACATGTTAATAAGTGAGCTTTAGGGGGGCTGTGTATGCAAATTCCACTGATTTTACCCAGTGCAGTCTGTTTACTGGTGTTGAGGAGTGATACTGCATGTGTAAAAAAGTTGTATCAAGCCTTCTGTGTCTCCAGAGGGAGGTGTGCAAAGTCTGATAAAACTTGCTCCTCATCTCTGCTTGAGGCTAGCAGCTCAAGCAGCTTAGACTACAGAAGCCGCTACACCAGCACAACCTATACATCCATGAGCACAACACGCCCAAATATCTGACCAAACTGTCAGCACTCAAGTTGTACTGTGGGTAATGCAGGGGACAGGTTTTGACAAGGAAGAAGAATGCATGTAAATAACAAAAATGTCTCTGCGGCATCAATTTGTCTAACAATGGCTCAAGAGTGCAATGCTTAATTGGTGGAGTACTCTTTTGACAAGAGTGGTTCAATCTTCTTATCTGTTTTTTCGCCAACAGTGAATAAATGTATTTCCCTAAAAGTTGAACTCTTCTCATGTGCTTTACTGGTGTTGAACTTTTCACTTTCTGTTATGCTAATAAAATATTGATTGACATTGCAAATGTCATAGTTCATCTCTGCTGGGGATCACAGTTGAGACAAGCAACATCTGTTTTGTGCCTTTGCTCGGATATTAAAAGTGACATCATGCTAATTTAAAACCACAAAATAACACTTGATTGTATGATTGGGAAAGCAGATATCGGGATGGTGACAGAAAACAAACATGTTACGCCACTGAAGTGGGAAGTGGTGGCAGTGCATGAATCATTCCCAGCTTGGCCCCCAACAGGGTATTCCTTCCTTACTCTTTCAGAGATCTTTAACTCTGTCCCAGAGGAGAAGCAAAGTTTTTCCAACATATTGTCTAAGCTCAGATGTGAACCCACCACCAACTTCAGTCCCATCCCCACCCATCTGCAACAGAACACAGCTTTGTCCACTCTTCCTCACACCTGAAATGCTGTGAGGCCAAACAGTGGAGAAAATATACACAGGGCCCCCCAAGAGCTACATACAAGGGGAAAGTGTGAGAGGAAATTCCTGTCAGGACAGCTTCACTATTCTGGCTTTAGATGGAGAGCTATGGAAAAGCTTGGGAACTTGTATCTTACTATGACATTTAAATAGTAGACGAACTTAGAGTGAGAGATAGAATCAGAATTTACATCTGGTATTTGTAAATCAAAAATGGATTACTTTGTTGTACAGTGATATGTCATATGAATTATCACTTGACTCTGCAGCTCTATGGAGCTTTTTAGCTCCTTTCAGCACTGTTTTTGGTTTTCTGGCCTGCAACGTACTGTTCTGTTCATTCTCACGGCTCTCATCTGCTGTTTTCAGTGATAAAAGTGCTGGTAAACACACTGTATGCTACCTGCCCTACCTGACAATGTTAGTGACTAGCTAGTGAACATAGTGCAGCATTGAGCAGCTAGAGAAACAAATCTCCCTCAGGAGTTGAAGGCCCCCAAAACAGTGCTCAGATCTCTGCAGGGTTAATTGAGACAGCTAGCAAGACTATCTGTCAAATCAGAGTTTTCTGTTGCACGACTAAAACAACTTTTGAACGTACACGTTCCACCAAAATAAGCTCCATCCCGAGGCTATTGTGCAGAGGCACCGTTGCTCTGTCCAGCTCTTAGCGCTGCCCAAGATGATTGTGATTGGTTTGAAGAAATGCCAATCAACCGGAGCACGTTTTTCTCCCATCCCAGAATGCTGTGTGAACTAACCACACCCTCCTCTGCAGCGCTGTGAAGGAGGGTCTGGCAATGTGAGACCACCTCTGTCCTTTCCAGGGAATGTCACCACAAGCACCCTGTTCCTAATACTGCAAATGTGATGGCCATAGGCTTGATCACCATTGCATTACGTCATTCGGCAATAGATAGGGACTTAACAGGCATTTATTTAAGTACAAAAATTTGAGATTATTCCTAAACATAACTTCCTTTTGAAGGAATATAAAGTATATATTCCTTTAAATATATAAGTTTATAAGTATAAGGCAAAGGAGGAAATAGTGTGATGTTGCTATCACAAAACAAAAAGGAGGTCCTGATGGATGGTTGGGGCATACAACGTGGGCCGATGACTGCTATTTGCATCCTGTTCTCTACCAGTAGTCATTGTGGTTTCTTTTAACTACAACTACCGATCCTTTAGTAGTTTAGGTTAGTAGTTCAGTTGCCTAAACGTAAAGGTCCCATGGCATGATAATTTCACTTTATGAGGTTTTTTTCAACATTAATAATGACGTTAACATCCCCAGCCTCCACCTTGCCCCCCTCTCTCCTCCTCAAAAGCTACAGACTCAGAAATGGCACATCCTAAAGAAAGCTCATTGTGGGACTGGCTCTAGTGGCTGTAATTCTGCACCAAGGCTGAATTTTGGGAAATAGACTTCAGATACAGTATTAGGGGACCACCGAGGTCTATAAAAAAAGAGACTTCAGATACAGTATTAGGGGACCACTAAGGTCTATATAAAAGAGACTTCAGATACAGTATTAGGGGACCACCAAGGTCTATATAAAAGAGACTTCAGATACAGTATTAGGGGACCACTAAGGTCTATATAAAAGAGACTTCAGATACAGTATTAGGGGACCACCAAGGTCTATATAAAAGAGACTTCAGATACAGTATTAGGGGGCCACTAAGGTCTATATAAAAGAGACTTTGGATACAGTATTAGGGGACCACTAAGGTCTATATAAAAGAGACTTCAGATCCAGTATTAGGGGACCACTAAGGTCTATATAAAAGAGACTTCAGATACAGTATTAGGGGACCACTAAGGTCTATATAAAAGAGACTTTGGATACAGTATTAGGGGACCACTAAGGTCTATATAAAAGAGACTTCAGATACAGTATTAGGGGACCACCGAGGTCTATATAAACGAGACTTCAGATCCAGTATTAGGGGACCACTAAGGTCTATATAAACGAGACTTCAGATCCAGTATTAGGGACCACTAACGTCTATATAAAAGCATCCAAAGAGCACCATGTCATGGGACCTTTAACCAAGCCTTAACTACAGAGGTTGCAGATCAGAAAACTTTTAAATGAATCTCTTATGGACAAATTCGGAAGGCATTGGAAAGAATACTTGTTTTGTTGTTTAGGTTGGAAGACTTGTTGCTTTAAAGCCACTATGTGTAATATAAAAAAAGAAATCGAAGAAAAGTGATGACGTCAAACAAGACGTTGTGGCAGGCAATGCTCACGGCCACCCACACAGATTCCTTGTTCATTGTTCTAAAAACATATGCCGTAATTATATAAAAAACATACCCATTGGGATTTTAACACAAAGTCCAAGGATAAACTTCCCAGTGCACAGCACAGCAGACATTTATATATAGTATATATTCAACAGAAAAACACAACATGAATTAAAAAGGTTTCTGAGCTATATGGGAAAATATGAAGAGAATATAGAGTACAGGCTGATGTGCAGTGACAGGATTTTCCTTTTCGAGTGATATGCTCTGGGATGAATCGCTACTGTAGCTGAGTCTCAATGATAGATGCTTCCCTCACAATCAATTGAGAGATTGCACACTGACAGACAGGATGCAAATTGTAAATCTCTTTGAAATGTCAAGACTGACTGGCATGCTCTAAGAGTGACAAGACATCAAGATGTTGGGGTTGGGGGGGGGTATTTTAGGAGGGAAAAATATGTATTTACTGTAAAGGGAAGATTTCAGCTTCTGTTATTTGAATTACTCAAGTATAGCAAGATAGACTGGTCTTGTCTATCACAGCACAGCAAGAGTGTTTTCACACCAGGGGGCAAAGATGGACATTACACCCATATGGAGACACAAAGCTAAAAGCAAGCAAAACACTTTACAGATCAATCAAACTGATTCAATTCATGACAAATATGCTGGTGTCCCGGGAGCTGAGCAGTCCTGACATGGTCTATATTTCCAGGGCAAGTTTGAGGCTAATGTGCACCACAATACTTGGATCTCTTATACATCACTTGTCTTCCTAAGTGGCTCTCTCATAACTGCCGAAGGAGGTGCTGTAAAGTCATAACTTAATGTGTGCTGGGATACACATGGCTGCTGGCCAAAACAGCCACAACTTCTCTGCTGTTTGGACACTTGAGATTGATGACAAGTAGGAAGGGGCATTTCTATGCCTTGGTGAGTCTTACCCATGATTCTCCAGGAGCTGCTAGCTCTTTCCCCAAGTTTCACAAGGATGAAAATGTTTTGTGCCAGATGTCGATATCTTCCATATGGATGTGCTGTATAATGTATAAATCATGTTTCCAAACTGTGAGACACCAGATATGGAGGCCTATCATCCTGTCTACATTAATGGTTTAAGAAAACATAATAATTCCCATTAGCAATTGTTTGCACTCTGTCAAACATAATTAAAAGCACATGCTGCTCCAATGTCCAGCTATGTGTGAATGCCAAAGAAAACCAAACACATCAATTCATAGAATATCATGGCAGATAGCATATCTTGTCATGATAATAAACACGTTTTCCTGCTATGACCTTTCATACTGCGTCTCTTGACAGATTGTTATGACTGTTATCACTCAGTCAGCTCATTTACTTTAACATGCATTAAACAGTAAAGCATGTGGGAGGGATTCGCCATACATTGCGATTGCACGATGTATGGACTCTCCTAAAACAGCTGTTTTAGCCGATGCACAAACAGCTGTGTAGGTGGACACTGGCTAAGTGACGGTTTTACCTTCTGGACACAAAGCTGCAGCTTCAAAAAGAAAAAGACTGTGTCTGTATACACTGCGACAACATGTTTTAAGTTCACTCTTGAGTTAAAACTAAGACTTTTTTTCATTTTTTAAATAAGCTCCTTATCTATAGTTTATATTGACTATACATTAACTTTGAGCCGCCGGCTTTCATTATTTTCTGTGAGATATGAAAGTCAATCAGTGAACTGCTTAAGTTGTGTAATCCATCACAGTAAACATCTTGCCTGCATTTCTTTTTGTCAGGGAGTTGTAATCATTGCAAAGTGAAGATTGATTTGAAAAAAAACTCATAATGACAGTGTAATTTTGACAAAAATAAATGCGGAGTTGTTTACTGTCACTGATTACATATCACTGGCAGATAATCGATTTTTTTTTTTACACAGTACAGACATTAATGGAAGCCATTGGCTGCCTGGAAGGTCAGAAAAACACATTTAAAAATTGAAAACATAACAGCATGGTATGGTTAGCAGTGATGTAAAGTATACTTGTTGTGAGATAAAACATGCAAAATCGCTCGTATGGGCCATTATTCAAATCCTTATTCTATAGATAACAACATTTGAGAGATCATCAACATCTACCTATTCAGAATGATTGCTTGGCCTGACAACGCAAATGGATGCTGGTTGGCTTGTTGGCAACCACCTTACGAATGTGAACAGGGGGCAGAGAGCCAAAACAATATTTGAACTTGGTTCCCTTCTTTTCCCATGCATTCCAGCTGGTGGTGCAGAGATAAGCAGCAGCTTTGGCTGATTAGGTTCAACCAACAAAAAGCATCATTTTAACCTACAAAGATAAAACAGGATATTTCCACACTTGACTCACTCGTTCTGTTATCGTATGATTACACAGGTCATAAACTAACATTTACACGTATAAAATGCTGCATTAACAGTCTCTGACGGTAAATTGTTAATCTTGTTAAGCCAATTTTATAGGTTTTAAGCATGACTTCATAAACCGTATAGTCTGACACACTAATCACTGGGGATTGTCAAAAATAATTCAGCAATTACTGAAGTTCAACTTTTCATTGGCATTCATTTGACATAATGATAATGATAATGACACTGATAATCTATCCTTTATTAGTCCAACATAATCCTGTCTTTGGGAAACAGCTCACAGAACATGTCCTTGTAAAAACTTGACATCGCTCTTGTGAAATGTGCTTTCTCTGTCGTTGTGGAAAGCCAGTCTCACTGTGGCAGCCATGTGTGTGCACCCTGCACCAGCTCCAGCTAGATCTGCCAGGCAAACATTGAGGTTTGAATTGCCTAAACAAAACTTGCAGGCTGATATTTGTTTACAACAACTAAAAGAGAGGGACTGAGGTAAAATGTAATTCAGATAAAGAGGAGGCAGTGAACAAAGTTCAAGCATGCCAACCATTTAGAGATGGTTAGTAGGGTACATTAGACACGTGGGGTCACACAGCTGGTCTTTCTGCCTTTTCTGTGCTGATTACTTCTGTCATGATGGAAGTGCCAGATGTATGCGTGAGAAAAGTGCCAGGAGTCTGAATTTTTCAAGGACAATTGTGCCTGATCACTCAGGCTGTGCATCAGGCTTCACTTTGATGTCTCAGCTTCACATACCTGGTTGGCAGGGGAGGAAAGATGTGTGACTGGCAATTGAGGTGTTCAAACAGCATGCCAGAGGAAGATCGGCAGTAGCTCTTTATTTATGTTTGAAGGGCCAGAATACCAAGAGGGGCAGGGGGAGGGGACTGCTGCATGTGAGAGTTTTGCAACAGTTCAGTGCTGTAAAATATGAAAATAATTTAACAGAAAAACTCAAAACATAACCACAATATCTCCTTTTTGTCCTAGCCAGTGTTCAAAGTAAAAATTCCTCCAAATTAAAAGGAACATTTTTATACAATTAGGGAAATGTGCTTATTTTATGTCTTCCTGAGACTTAGATGTGGGTTCTATGATTAAAACAAGATCAGCTGAGCTTCAGAGGTGCTGGTATGTAGATTGTGTTATCTTCTGGGGCGGCTGTGGCTCAGTGGTAGAGCGGTTGCCTGCCAATCGGAAGGTTGGTGGTTCGATCCCCGCCCCTGCAGTCATTGTCGAAGTGTCCTTGGGCAAGACACTGAACCCCGAGTTGCCCCCGGTGCTGCGCATCGGAGTGTGAATGTGTATGAATGTTTATCTGATGAGCAGGTGGCACCTTGTACGGCAGCCCCGGCCACAGTGTATGAATGTGTGTGAATGGTGAATGTTACCTGTAGATGTAAAAGCGCTTTGAGCAGTTGTTAAGACTGGAAAAGCGCTATATAAATACAGCACATTTACATTTACATTCTGACAGAGCCAGGCTAGCTGTTCCCCTCTACTTCCAATCATTATGCTAAGCTGATATAGCTGGATGTGGTTACATAATTACCTTACAGACAGCAATTGTGGTATCAAACTTCTCATCTAACGGTAGTGTGTGATGTGTGTATTTCCAGACAGGGGTTTTTAACGCTTTTTAAGCCAAGGACCCCTTAACTGAAAGAGAGACGGAGCAGGGACCCCCTACTACATATAGCATTGTATAAAATTAAGTTGCGTATTAAACTGGTCCTACAATTACATGTAGGGTGGCCTACAGCCTTTATGCATGCCCGCCTTTGCATGGAATACTAAGCTTTTAAAATAGCCTTATAATTGTTGGCATGATTTTATAATTTATGTTTCCATTTTAACATACATGTGGCACAGTAAATCCTCGGGATTGACTGTATCTGTGGATGGCTACCTTAGTGATCACTTTACCTATAGGTCAGTAAGTATGCCTATCCTCAGTGGGAATTTATATTTACTAATAATATGATGGATTCATATCCATCCATCCATCCCCTCCCCCCCCAATTGACTCTGCTGCCAACCTTTTGAACATCTCTGCTTGAAGAAATAGAAAATGTTGAAATACTGCAGCCAACTTTTTTCTAAAGTGCAGTAGAGTCAAACAGAGTTTCTTGTTCTCTTGCTTAATGATGGCTGCAAGTGAGTGTGGGTTAACAGACAGTGTATGTATGTAGTACTCCAGTATAGCCTCAAAAATGTCCAACTAAAAGCTTTGTAGAGTTACAGAGGCAATTTTATTTTCTGTTTGAATGTTCTTTTTTGTGAAGATTTTTTGGCACAATGAACTGTAAATATATATATATATATATATATATATATATATATATATATATATATATATATATATATATATAACAGTACAGTACAGGCCAAAAGTTTGGACACACATTCTCATTCAATGTGTTTCTTTTCATGACTATTTACATTGTAGATTCTCATGTCGATTGGGTTCAGGTCCGGTGACTGTGGAGGCGCAGCACTCCATCACTCTCCGTCTTGGTCAAATAGCCCTTACACAGCCTGGAGGTGTGTTTGGGGTCATTGTCTTGTTGAAAAATAAATGATGGTCCAACTAAATGCAAACCGGATGGGATGGTATGCCGTTGCAGGATGCTGTGGTAGCCATGGTAGCCTATCAAAAAAGCAAAGGGTGGCTGCTTTGAGGAATCTAAAATTTATAACCTATTCAAGAGTTATTTCACACTTTTTTGTTAAGTACCTTTTCACCTTTAGTGAGACTCTACAATGTAAATAGTAATGAAAATAAAGGAAACGCATTGTACTGTGTATGTATATATATATATATATATATAGTAGATATTTAACCCATTTAAGTGCCTCTGTGTATTTGCTTTTGTCTTATCCTTTGCTGAGATCTGTTCAGGGCTAATGCTGGTGTTTTAATCACAGTAATGGATTACTGAATTTGGACTTCCCAGCCTATGGAGGCCACCTGCTGACTAAAGATAAATCATACACACATATAGAGGAAGACACCAAGCTTCCATAAGGCACGCTAAGCCCATTAAAAATGTAAAGCTTCTCTGACAAGCAGACAGAGACAAGGCAGGCAGGAGTCGTGAGCATCAAAGGTACACGTGAAGATGAGAGCTACAACGCAGGGGACACTAAAGCTTGTGTAAAAAAGCGGCGCAATGTTTTTTATTGGGAGCAAATTTCCTGTTTTCTTTATCATGTTAACGCGTCGCCCACTTCCCTTTTTCATGGACGGTGAAGGAGATGTTGCCGTTTGTGTTTCCTTGCTCCTCTGTAGTTTTGTCCCTGATGAGTCACATGACAGGAACAGGAAAAGAGGAACCTTGTGTAAACAAATAGTTTGGCGGAAAGGATGCGACGTGGGCGTCCTTCAAAAATAAAGATACAGGTTTTCACAGATATAGTAATTGTAATTAGGTACCTGTGCTGAATTGCTTTGTGGTTATTTGTTGTATAAATGGGTATAATGCCTATGCTGTACATTCAGCTCTTACTACCCTTCAATGGACACAAATCACACAGGGTTGAACCCAATTGAATGAGACAGCAAAAGTTTTAACTAAAACTGTAGTGCACTTAAAAAAAAAAAACTAAAACATGTAGATGACAGTGCAGCTAGTTATTTCAGTGACACAGTATCTGGCAAAGGGCCAAGGCTGGGGAACTCTGAAATAGCCCTGTATGTCCGGCGAAGGACAGGAGGCCATGCAGGCCAAGAAGCAGACCTGCACTCTGGATGTGGAGTCAGATGGCCTCATGCTATAACATACTCCCTCTCTCTCTCACTCTGAAAGAGTTATCTGGACACAAGGCCGGGCCAAAGCCAGGCGACGGTCTGACTGGCAGCCCAGCTTTGATTTCATTGTTAGAATGACATCCACTACGTCCCTGTCCTCTCCACTAATAGGGGAGTTAGGCCTTTTCCAACATCCTGCCAGAGGACGGTTGCAAAATTAAGGATGCGGCGACATGCCATCTGGTCCAGCTTCCTATGTTTAAAACCTCTGTCCCTGAAATCTTCCTGTACCTGCCTCACAGGCACACCGGACAACTCAAGCCCTTCCTCTGTGGGGATCTCTTTTTTTTTTTGCATGTCATCATTTTCATCTTTGAGAAATGTTTTCCCCTGCTAAGAAGGGAACCAATCCTATTGTACCCATCTGGTTAATGCTTTGTTCTGGCTCCTGGCGCTGACATTTCTGTTGTGAAACTTCTATAATTTCTCTTTTGGCACCAACAAATGCCAACGATTAGCACAGTCTGCGCCTGCTGTGATGGCTTGCATGCTCCTAAAACTCATGCTGCGACTGTTCAGAGGCCAAACTTGCCCCTTACTGTGCTTGTTACCTAAGTCCTGGAGATTCAGACCATAAACAAGTATGTGCTGCCGTGTCGGATGTCCCAGTGAGGTAAATCACTGCGGCAGCTTACGTTGCCATAGAAAACAAGGGCAAAGTAGGGAGTGCCGGGTCAACAATTATGGTGCTGAATGCCTAAAGGGAGGGAAACTGGTAATTTCCTCAGGATTTGCCAATGGACTCTTTCCCATGAACCTCAAGCGACCTCCATTAAGGCAAGAGGTATGAGTGACCAATGAAATGCTACACGGACTTCCACGTCACAACCCTTTACACACACACGTCTGCCTGAGAGTGGCAATTTAAAAGTAATTGCGATGATGGAAGTGCTCTAAATGATGCTTGTTTCTAAGCAACACAAGCACTTTGGAGGTGTTTTAAAATCCGTCTAACAGCCAACATGTCCGAAGATCCAGTTTTTACCTTCAGAACGTGTAAAGTAATCCACCAATAAAGGCAATAGATGCAAAGAAGCAATTGATTGTCTGTCAACGCTGGCCGTTACAGATGCTGTATCTCATTACTTGGCTTTGCACTACAATATCAAGAGAACCACTAGGTAAGTATGTGTAGCTGTAAATTCAAAACCCTGAATTACTATGGACTGCCTAATTTGTTGATAACCCCTTCCCTGCCAAATGATATGCGGCCTGTACTGGCTCACCTGAGCAGAAAAATGTGCAGCAGTCCTTGCGACTGTTTTTTGTCGACAATTAATGCTAGCTGCAGTGACACATCATTTATTTCATCTTCGAGGTAAAAACACTTATACGTTCAATTGTGCACGCTGTTACCCCTTCATGGGTGTGTTAATTCAATCATTGAGTTAAAGCTCAAGTGCTCATAAAAATTGATTACTGTCTATGTGCTTTGCTGGCTGCAGTAGGAAACTCAGGCCTGTGTGAACATGTGTGAGAGGAGAGAGAGAGAGAGAGAGAGAGAGAGAGAGAGAGAGAGAGAGAAAGAGAAAGAATCAATTGGTAAACCTTCTCTACATTGTAATTATTCCAAGTGTGGGGACGTTTTAAGAGTGCTAAGAAAGGGACGGCCTCGAGCTCACCCAGTAACAGTGTTTGCCCCGTGTTGGCTGAGTCCTGCAGCGGTGCGGGTTCAAATCCGGCATGTTGCCCTTTGCTGCTTGTCGTCCCCCATCTCTCTCCCCTTTTCATGCCTATCCACTGTCTCCATGCAATAAAAGTAAAAGCCCCCAAAAATAATCTAAAAAAAAAGAATGCTTAGAAATGCATACATTTCTGGAGCAGAATGTGTGGCTATATCCACATATAATATTTAAATTACATCGCATCTCCCCCTCTCTAATAATAACCAGACAAACACTTTTGATTACCAATGTGGTTGCACATAACACGTCAAACTAACCAGTTCTTTTCTAGCATAACCTGGCCCTAAGAGTCGACAACCGAGCTAGCAGCTTTGCAAGGTTGTACATATAGGCACAGCAGTGGCTTAAGCTACATTAGCATGCTAAGATGGTTACACTGACAACACTAAGCATGCTAACATTTGCTTATTAGCAGTAAGTAGAATGTCATTAAATGATGTTGTTGTTGATAAATGTATTGTGTAGAGCCTTCTGCTTAATCTATTATAATATCATCATCATTTATTAGTGGACTATAGTTAGTATTAGTAATCTAAATCTGCAAAGTAAAGTAATGTCGTGGCAGGTGTATTGCTCAGGAACCAAGGGAGCTCAGCGTCAAGTTTGAAGTTATTCCGTTCCAAATAGACACATTTTCAACAAGCAGTGCACTAGTTGGTGTTTTAATAGATAGCTACATAAATTAGTTTGTGCGTAATATGCACAATATGCAATTTTAATTCTAAAAAAATCTTTATATAACTTTTTGTCAAGTTGGTCTGGAGATGATGTATGCCAAGTTTCATGCAGATCAATCGCACGGTCCAGGAGGAGTTTGAAAAAGTTGGTTTTCGATAAATCGCAATTTTTCTCGCAGAAAAGTCTAGGCAGAAATGGGCGTGGCCTATATCACGATTCAGTTGGATCCAGGGAACGCGTGGATATACTGTATGTTTTTAAAATGTCCGATGTACGGTTTGGGAGTCATGGGGCCAAACGTGTTTTTTTTCTGCCATAGCACCACCTAGTGGTGGAAGTCTTTCAATCGTTGCGTCTGAGGTCTTTGCGGAGTTTTGGACCAGTCCTGAAAATGGTACACCGTCACCATGTACGGTTTAGGCTGCAGCCGGAGTTTAATGTGGAGAAAAATAATTAAGGAGAATAATCAATAGGGTTCCACAACCCTGCTGTGTGAACCACGTAGCGCTTTACTGCTACTGCAGTCCACAGACCCGCGGGTTTGGACCTAATAAATAAATGTTGTAGCAATCTGCCCAATAGTTACTGAGATATTTTAGTATGAACCAAAGTGGTTGAGCGACCAACTGATACACATTGCCACCTGATGCCACACATAGAGCCATGCATCTAGCATGCACCTAGCATGGCTAAAAACTGGGCACAGACAATATGAGGGAGGCAGACATACAGTATGAAAACACAAATACCACAGATGGTTTTCATCAACTATCTAACACCAACTTAGACACATATTTGGCCTATGCTGCAGATTCCTGGTGTTGAAAGAGCTTATCTCTCAGCTCTAGTCATATTTGGGGTGTTGGGGCTTTAGCATGATGAGAAAGTGAGTGACCAGACATCCCATTTCCCAAGGGGCCTCGCTACTTCATGCCAGTGATGAGTGAGGCACCGGACTCCCTATTTATTTGGACTTTACTGCAGAGAGATTCCCACACGGAGCAGCAGCAGCATTCCTCTCTCATCCGAGCTGCTCTCCAGCTGATAGAACCAGATACGCAAGGACAGACACCGAGGGTCCGCTCCTCGGAGTCCTGAGGTTGAATCCTGAGATCAACAACACGGAGGATAAGGGGCTATTGTTGGCTAAAACAACTCGACCCCTACAAGTGGACGACTAGAATAATACCAAGAGTTTTAGAGTCAGATTTCTGGGGTGATTTGATCAAGCGGAGGTATGCGTACAGAAAACACTCTGCTAAAAGCAATATCAACATTATGCACCCAAGACGCAGAGTAAGCCAAAGATCATTCAGCTCTAGCGCTCAGCTTTAGAAAAAAAAGACTGACTCATATGTGTGTCTTTCATAGTGACTGTGAAGGTTTTTAATAGCCAATTATGCTACAACAAAAACAATTTAGAGGAAATGAATTGATCAGTTATTCATATCCTATACCAACAAAGTTGCACCGAGACATCTTTTTTTTTAATGAGACAGATTTTTGTAGCGGTGTAAGAAATGTTTTGGAATCATTACAATTCAAACTAGAGACTGAGCGTGACAGGAAGATGGTAGAAAATGGCTCGGGGTGAAATCTTAAAGCTCCATTAATGCAGCTGCTGCGTAAATTACACCCCCACCACCATCCCCTCCCGTTAAATGACAATGACTTCAGGGCTGGCAGGTCTGCAATCCACTCTCCTTCAATCTCCCACTCTGATCCTAATAATGGGGCTCGGCTCTGATTATGCTTCCATAAGACTCTGACTCAGTAGTGTGTTTTTATTGCCCCACATTTGTATTTTGTTGAAAGATATTTGGGGGTTAAGAGGGTGAACAAAATCTATCTGACTAAAGACAAATATGATTATTTACATTTTTTCTACATATCCATTATGTAAAGAATACGTAAGGATGCATCATGAGAAAAAACATGTCTTCAATCTGAAGTGATGGAGAGCCATAACCTTATCTTCACCTCTCACCTTAATGTTTTTTTTTTTATATTAGTTACATACTGGGAGGCTGTAATGGAAAGATGTGCCTCACTGTTATGAAGCTGATGGTTCTTTTAGCCTGCAGGATAGTTCTGAGTTATTGGTTCTTCTCCATGATGCGTTCAGTGTTGACTGAGAAAGATGGGGCCCTGCATGGTTGAACTGACAGGGCTGCCAGTCGGTCTTTCAACAGATAACGCCACACATTCGCTAAAAAGCACATCAGTTTTGTATGATGACAGAAGTGTCAGACGGACCTTTACAATTTCAAGGTACACATTGTGGATTAATCAAAAACTCCTATGTGTATTTTTGGAGTTTTCTCTTCGTTTTGAACACTGCAAACATTTGGATACAGTCTCAAAGTGACATGCGGCCATGTGAAAAAAGACAAGAGACTTAATTTGTGGAACATTAGAAGATCTTTCCTTTCTGTTACTGAGGACAGGGATCCCCCTGATATGGATTTTTTGATGCCATAATCTGCACTCCTCTAAAAATAAAACAGAGCCCCTGTTTATCTGTTCCTACAAATGTACGTGACCCACCCACCCAGCACAGCTCAGTGATATTTATGAAAGCAGCGAGAGCCATCCCTCCGCCCCAGAGTCATGACTCAGACAGCCATATGGCGATTGCCCCTCACAAAAGTATTCCCTGTTCTTTATGAACAGCTGGTCAACAGCAATCAGTGATGAACAACTCAAACATACACATTGAGTCACTGGGCAAAACTGGAAACAATCTCAGCCATGCTCCCAGTCAACAAAGTCAATCAGAGGGCGCTGTTTCAAGTATCTGATGTGAAACCACATGCTTTAGATGATCTAGTTTCAGTTTTACTTGTTCTGTGAAGTGACTATACAGCCCATATGGAGACAGATCACACTCGGGATAACCCTGCAATTCTTGAAACAAGTTGATTTGTGTTCAAAGCGAGTGACATTCTCTGACCTCTCACTTGCTTTACAAAAATAAGATTACCAAAAAAGACCACTCTCCCACCCAGAGATTTGAAGGGGTCTGACCCCCCTCCCTCCTCCACTCCACATGTCAGTCCTCTCCTTCCACTCTGCCCCTAAAAAGCGACCTACGTACGTGCACCCTGATCTAAAGTCACTCAAATTCAACATCATAGATAGAATCTGTTAGTTTTTGCCATGAGTTAAGCATCATCAATTAGTGTCTTTATCAAACGCAAAAACAGCATGCCTCCCCCTAGTGCCTATCCGCATGTAGACTTGGAGACTCCCATGGGTTCTTCTTAATTCTTTATTCAGAGTGAGAAATGAATATGAAGGAATTTGTGTGCACTATGAACTGTGCAAAGATTTCAAGTTTTTGATTAAATATGTTGCAATACATATCAATAAAAAATGCTCCACCCCTTTTTACAATTAGGCTAATTAAACAGAAAGTAGCCTATGAAGAAGAAAAGCGTCATTTCAGGTTTTCCTGGCTTAGGACCGCAGTTTAGCATCAAAGACGTGTACGCCTCTAGAAAGACAACTTTAATCAACCTAGGATCAATTATTCACCGAAAGGCAGTGTCAACAGCAGCTCGACATTTTCACTCATAAAAAGTTATGCGCTCAAAAGTTTCAGACTCACTGCAAACGTCTCCTCACCTGAGGCATATGCTATTCCAATCAAAGTCCGACAGAAAAGCGTAAAATCTGTCTTCATCTCCAGATCTCCGGTCCAGAAGCGCAGAAGCTTGAGCGCTTTTTCTTATATAAAGAAAAAAAGTCTTTAGTTTGAACACTGGTGGAGACAGTAGGGAGGTGGTTTGAATGAATGTCCGTGGATGGGGTAAAAACTCAGGTGAACCTCGGCCAATCGATGCCTGTCTGCTGCTACTCTGCACAGAGAGGACAGCGCCGAAATGCTGAGGAAAAGGAAAAAAACGAAAAAAAAGTCTTTTCCCCCCCGTTTTGTCAAAAGGATGCACAAGGCACTGAATGGGATTTACAATGATTTCCCTTTCCTTTGCTCGTGACTGGAGCGCATGCACACCCAACCATCCAGTTCATAAAACGTGTGTGTGTGTGTGTGGTGTGTGTGTGTGTGTGTGTGTGTGTGTGTGTGTGTGTGTGTGTGTGTGTGTGTGTGTGTGTGTGTGTGTGTGTGTCTTGGGGGGGGGGGGTCCCTAACATCCATGACACATTTTGGTATGAGGTATTTGTACTTCACTTGAGTATTTCCGTTTTGTGCAACTTTATACTTCTACTCCACTACACCTCAGAGGCAAATATTCTACTTTCTCCTCCCTTTAGTTACTTTTCAGATCACAATTTTGCATCTTCCTTCTGTCCAGTGAAAAACATGGTTGGTTATTTTAACATTTTTGCACAAATTGAAGTTGTTTTCTGTATTGAACTCCTAAACTAAATAAACTATTTTAGACCCCAACTTGGATTAGCTGGAAAGTGCATCTTCACAAAGGGCTTTTTTTTATGACACCATGAAAAGTTTTTAGAGTTAAGTGGTTCTCACTGGGCAGCAACACAACACACACATGATGATCTCATGCATTGCTGCAGCATAAACTGCCCAACAGTAGCACAACCTTAAACATCTACAGCAGTAAAATGCAACATACAGATTAATGCAGCAGTTATATTAATCCAGAACCACAATACTAAAACATCAGTGTTTTACTATTAAATAAGATGTTTCTGTATTAATATTACATTACAGGGAACATTTTTTGCATAATGAGTAATTACATACTTTTACTTAGATAAGGTTTTGATTGCAAGATTTTTACTTGTGCATGATATTACTCTAGGAAAGGATCTGAATGCTTAACTGTGTCCAGGATAACAAAAGACAATACAGAGTACGTTAAGGACACTATAACCTTTATGATCAGAGAATGTATGATGCTGTATATGAGCTGTGGATTTCCATTTGTTGCTTTAGTGCAACACTGTTTGACATTGTTTTCATTTCATGGGTTCTTTCGAGGCATTTAAATTCCTCCTGGCAGGTAATCCTAATACCATCAGACATTTTTATAAAGCCACCACAGGAGCACAGCAGTGTCGCCAAGGAAGGGAACAAAATACCACAGCCTCTGGAGGAATATTAGAAGACTATTACATGATATGTTTTTGCTTTGGTCGGCTGTCTTTAATCCTCAAAATATTATGACCAGCCTCGAACCTTTCTGACACCATAATGTCAATGTCAATTTTATCTGTTAAGGTCAAATGTCTGTCATAAATTTAAGGTTCAAAAGTTATCTTTTCTTTCATCCAGACGATCTACAGCTGAGCAGAGATGCCTTGGGTGTAGCACACGCTTTAGAGTTTGTAATTATTCTTTCAAAGGGTCATATGGAATGATGCCTCCAATTAAACTAAACTGCGCAGAGTTCTTCCAGCCACAGAACAGATACATCCTCTGAGTGAATGAAAAAAAATGTAAATGGGGGGGGGGGATTTACACATAGGGATTTTGAAAATTGAAAACATGTGTGCACCCCAAAATCAAAAGTCATGAGGGTAGGCTACACAGGGTTTCTGCAGCACCAAGTCAACTGTAAGACTTTTTAAGACCATTATGAATGATATGTGAAAGCTAGGCTCTATGTCACACATCCAAAAAGAAAAAGAAATCAGATGTCAGAGTACGGAAACATCGTATGAAACAATTCCCAGATCTTCTCATTCACATTAGAGGACTGGTGTCTAGTCACCCTGTGGAGGACCCAGAGCACCTCCACTCTTAGTTTTTGCTCTGATCCAAAAGCGAGACTGAGGTGGATTATGGGAGTTTGCAGAGCTGCTGTGTGGGTCTTGCCTAGGCAGCGAGCCACCATATAACATATAGCCACCATATACTCGGCAGAACTGGCTGATGGCTGGCGTTTGCTGGAGACCCTTCATAGCAGTTAGATGTTTCTCACTTTTTGCATGAGACTCTAGCGGTTCCTGTTTAATTGCTTTCTTGCTTAAGAAGTAGCAGACTTCAAATAGGTTATGTTGTTAGCAACTGCCTTTAACCAAGATCTAAATTCAGTTTTTTCAAGCCAAGTATCGCTAAACTTGCACTTCTGTTTCTGTGGTAGGCTACAATCCAAATATATATGTATATATATATATAGACTACCAAACGAAAGAAATAATACACCATGGAATCAAAACAAAACATTATAAAAATACTTTTAAAGCCTAAAAGTTTGATTTTTAAAATTTTAGACCTTTTTTTAAACTTCAATAAGCTTCAAGCTCCAGTCACATTTCTTATAGAGCCACAGAAGAACCAGCATGCATGTTGAAGCCAGTGTAATCACTTCTGCTTTTCAGCACTGTGTGCGGTAAAATCAATTGTATGCTGTATCTTGGAGATCTATAACAGCAATAATAACACTCGCTGACGCCTTCCTCACTGTGCCATTCCGAACCGCTAAACACCCACCCATCGAACAGCAGCGGTCAATAAGAGAAAATGTTTTATTTCACAACATGATAATGTTGTCATTCCCAATGATTTCGGAACCGTGGAGAACCAGACATCAGGAGTGTGTGGAACAACAGGGAACAAAGAATCATTGCGTGTTTTTGTGGGCATACGTTTCCCCCCAGACCCCTTACGGCAATCCACCTCTCTGACCTTAAAACACAATGTTGTGATTGAATGGTTGTAATTAAAATGTTCTCCTGGTTTAAGGCCCGCAGCGCCCTCGGGTTGAGAGGAACAAAAACACACTAAATTGTGTTGCTAGCCTAACAAAGCTATGTCCAGGGAGTTACCAAATCTCATTCTGAATATAAAACAGATAATAGTCAGAAACGCATGAAAACACATGAATGGCCAAGAAGGCAATAAACTACACACACAAGCATCCAGGCAAGCCATTCAGACAACAGTGATAACAAACAACAGGACTCATGCATGATAGCATGATCGCCCCTGCTGTGTCAGATGAAAAGGTTTCAGTTAATAATCCTGCTGGCTCCTGAGAGACAATTGCGGACTCAAGGACTTGTCCTTGGAGTGCCAGCACACCATCCGGTCCATCCTCAGGTCAGGAAACACATTACAGATCCACAGTTACTATCATAGGAAGGATGTGGAGCGTGCATGCAACCCGCATGCTCTCTCAGTGAAGTCCATGCCCACGACACCGCCCTCTGCCAAGCTATACTTTAAAGTAGCTGTCACTGTTCAAGAGGGGTTTTGTTTTGTTTTGATTGAGGCAGCCATAATTTCTCATAAGTTGTAGGTCATGTTCATTCAATCGGTCAGCGATTATGGAAAGCTTCCTGACTGGAAGAAGGAGCAGTGCACTGCCTGCATATAAACTATTTATCAACTAAATAGCCATGAAGCTAATAAGTTGAGTGGGAGGCAGCTGGTCGACAGAAATTCCTCTGTGATGCCGAACTCTTGTAGATCAAGAAAATGCTACCTGGAGTTTGAGTTATTTAGTTAACTAGAACTTTTCACAATCCTAAATTAATTTTGTTTCAATAGTTTTTTGGCCACTTGAGGGCAGCAAAGCAACACATCATTGATATAATATCAGTTTATAAAGATATTATAGCCAATGTGTTATCAAACTGCTGACCATTTGAACATACATCAGATACAGATAGACAACAGCATTTATATGGAGGCTGTTTTTTCTGTCCACCAGACAAATGTAAGTCCATCATTTACTCTCATTTTAGTTCTGTTTTGGTCACCAACTCCTTAAGAAAATATCTGGCTCTTTAGCTGCTAAATGCTCCACAGTGTTCACCCGCTAGCTAGCTGCTAGCATTGTCTACTTTTTGGGGGCTGGGTAGGTAATGTACAGTGGGTTTGTTGGAGTTTTTGTTGCTGGAAACAACTGCCTGTTGTTAAAAACAAAGTTGATAAGAGCGGTGAGAGTGAACTAAAGCATTAAAGTTGTGGAACAGAAAATCCAAATAACTAGCTAAAAGATGCTAATGCGCTAAGTAGAGCTGAGGGGAACTGCAGAGTTGGTTGATAAAGCTCTAAGTTCAAATTATACTTTGTCTAGTCTCGCATTGCCGGACCTTCTTCCACAGCGCTGCCAAGAGGGTCTGGGTACTACACACAGCATTCTGGGATTGGAGATAAATGTGTTCTGGTTCATTGGCAATTTTTTGGCCATGCTAAGCATGGCACAGAGCCACAGGGCCGCTGCAAAACAGCCTCTGAAAGGAAGTTGTTTTGGTGGAACATGAGCATGTTCTAAAGTTGTTTTAGTCCTGCAACAGAAAACTCAGATAGTCTAGCTAGCTGTCTGGATTTACCCTGCAGAGATCTGAGAAGTTAATCACAGTCCACATAAATTGATTGGAATTTAAAATAGCAGCACAAAGGAAATTTACGGTTTCCAGCAATCCTGGAAGTGGAAAATCATGAATATATACTATACTTTGTCATTTTTCCAACTGTCAATAGAAAGTTTTGCTAAATGCAGCTTCAATTTTTGATGCGTAAGGAGGCTACCAACAATTTAATAACACTAGAATGGTTAGATGACAGGGAAATTGAAATTTGTGAGGTCACGGTGACCTTGACCTTTGAGCTGTGACTAATAAAGTCTAACCAGTTTATTCTTGAGTCCAAGTGGACCTTTGTGCCAATTTTCAAGAAATTCCCTCAAAACGTTCCTGAGATATCACGTTTATAAGAATGGGATGGACGGACAATCCGAAACACATGCCGCCTCTGGCTGCGTCTAACGCCTGTGTGGTCCAGCCAAGGCATAAAATATAATATATAGTAGAGGCACTAATAGCTTTCCAGAGAGGCCGTAGGGTCCAAAAAGAGCCATGTACAGATAAAGGCTCTCCTCATAATCTCTTTAAGATTTAATTTCAATTTAAAGCTTTCTTCAATTCAGGAGATTAAGTTGAATTCAAAAGTCAAAGTGAGTGACTCGTGTGTTGTTTTGTAAACGGACCCACTCCATTTAGCCCCTGTGCAGGAAGAGCATGGGTTTCCCTCTGGTACAGGTTATTGTGCCACTTTTCCAATCTGCAGAGGAGGCAGCAGCATCCTGCTTCAGTATAGCCCCTGAGGCCCGTCAAACAGCCCAGAGGCATCCCCACTGTCACTCTGTTTATGTGACCTTTCACCTGACAGGAGGAAACAGGACGTCGGCACTCTTGTGTGTTTGTAAAGATAACCGAGAGCCCGCCTCTTCCTGCTGGCTAAGTGTCAGAGGCGGCACATGTATTCATAGTTGTGCGTTCTGCTTTGATGATGCTTAATAACATCCTTGATTATTTCAAGTGAGGTCATGGAAGAGTGCAGCATCGCAGCTGCAGAAGAG
Organism: Etheostoma spectabile; assembly: GCF_008692095.1. Lineage (NCBI taxonomy): Eukaryota > Metazoa > Chordata > Actinopteri > Perciformes > Percidae > Etheostoma > Etheostoma spectabile. The sequence goes on from NC_045742.1 coordinate 21,228,933, forward strand.
AATCAAAGACTATGTTTGTTTATGAAAGAAAAAGGGATTTGGTTTTATTACTTGCATCAGTAGGTTTTACAGTAATTGTTTGGGTCTTCACCAGGAAATGATCGAAACATGCAATCAAAACACTGTAAATAAACTGCATAGACTAAATAATGCGAAGAACTACAATACAAGTTTATTTTTTGAGCAATACAAAATTAGGTGTGTAATATATTACATTTAGGCACATAATGTAGATAAAATGAATGTACAAATAATGAAAAATCAACATGTATGCTATAATAAGAATCTACAGAACTACAAAGGATGCTGTAAAGTTACATATGGGTAAACAGAATTATTAATCAGAAAATACATCTTTATGCATTCAACAAATTTTTAAGATATCTGGTTGAACAGTAAATAGCCAGTATGTGTTAAAATGTAATTTGATGCATTAAACCTGGACTATTTTTGACCCAAAATGGTTGAATTTAGTGTTTTTTAATGTTTCTGCTGACTGCTCCTGCAAATCGAATGAGCCTCTTCCAAATAATTACAGCACAATGGAATTGTATCATACAGTGAGTATGGCTATTTCCTTATCATTTCAAGGCTGTTAAGGTTTATTACAAAAACTGGATGCATCTGGTAATGCCCAATCATTAAAGCATGGAAAATAATAGAATAATCTGACATTTTTAAATCGATATAGTAACAGAATGTAGGACTGTTTTTTAAAGCTGCGTGATAACAGTCATTGGCCAATAAGTGAATGAAAAGCTTTTCCACCCATGTTAGCCTGACAGAGCAACATGAGGGTAGTGGAGGAGTTTGATTGGTGGAGGTTTTTGACTGCGGTCACTAATGCATGGGCTGAAGAAGGGGAATACCTTGCCCCTCGGCCCGTTGGTGAACGAGTAGAGAAGACTCATATCACCGGCGTTGTAGAAGGACACCCTCCTCTCGTCGCAGTCTAAGAAAACCCCGAGCCTCTGAGGGGACGAGCCGATCTGCAGCCTCGTCCAGGGCTGTGTGCCGGCCGAGTACTCGCTCCCATTCCGCAGCCTCAGCGTCCAGTAGCCGGTTTCGGGGCTCAGCTTGATCCGAGCTTGCCTGTCTACGGCCTCAGACGCCACGCCCAGGTCCCACTTGGGCTTAGAGCCCACTTCTACCTCCCAGTAGTGTCGGCCTGACTGGAAGCCCTGGGCAGCCAAAATGTTGACGCACTGGAGGAAACGCTTGTTGTGGTCCGTATGTGGGATCATGACGTCACATTCAACTGCCGCCGTTTTGTCCCTGGAGACTTGAATGTTCGGGTGCGCTGTGTCGACATCAAACGTTAATGGAGAAGGACCTTCGGGATAGAATAATTCATTAAATGAAAATGAAATTCAAGAGTGTCACATTTCAAACTGAAAATCAATCAAGTCTTTTTTGTGAGTGATGAAGGACATCAGAGGAAATTACCTGGCTCCAAAGACTTGAACATCTTCCTCCATGTGATGTACTGTAATGGGGCCAAGTATTTGTTGCTGAAAGCGTTTGTATCAAACTCCGGGGCAACATCCACCAGCACACATGACCTGTCAGAAGAAAGCAAACACGCATTTAATGAGGGTCATTTTTTTCAGCACAAATGACACTAAATGGAGGTAGAAATCAAATAAGCATATGACAGGTGGAAAAATGCACAAAGGTAAATAAATCAATCAGACACAACATTGAAACGGACACTTACCTTAGCTGTGGGAGCTGGAGAGAAAGTAATAAAAGACAAATCACATTAATAACTTGTCAGACTACGTGACAATAATACATTACTTAAAGCATGGGTTTCATAAAAACTTCACATGTGATCTACAAATTCACAGCTTGAAAGCTACTTTGATGCACCAAAACATGTCAGTCAAACTTGGATTCTCGTTTGAACAGTTTTGTCAGAGCCGAGACCTTACCTCAGTCAGCATGACGTTCTCAGTGGCGCCGCTAGCCTGCTGTAGTGCTCTCATATTATCCTCCAGCTCCCTCACGGCCATCTCCATGGCCTCCAGGTGGCGCTGGACTTTCTCCAGCTCCTCCTCCTGCTCTCTCCTCAGCTGCTCCAGCACGCAGGTCTCCTCGTCATGCAACATCTGATAAAGAGCTCTGAATTCCCCTTTGACACGAGCCTCAAGATCTGCTCCGAATCTCTGTGACCGGGGAAAATGACTGATGTTACAGGTAGAGGACATAATGTAGCATCTTGCTATCTTTATATTACCACAGCTATGTTTTTGCCAAGTGGCTTGTTCCATTAAAGCCCTAAATAGCTTCCGCAAAAGTGAACATCTCTAGAGAGAGACAAGCAAGGGGTAATGAACCTACACTTCGCATAAAAAATCTATGTGTCAAACAAATACAGACTGTTTAAGTGGGGAAGGATTTCCTGTTCATCTCAGCACAGCATGCACAACTCAACTCAAGCTCTTATCTTCCATCTGTCACATACACATTAGCTGTGATGTGGTTTCTGTCGCCTCTGCCCGTGCAGTTTGTCATGTGTAATAAAATCTTATCTCTTGTTTAAGTGATTTAAAGCTTAATTAGAAGTGCATGGTTGGATGCACGAGGTCTTTTTGTTGAAGAAAATATAACAGAATAATTGTCATGGAAGAGTAAGACTGCAATGTAAAGATTTCCTTTGCATTGTTAGAAAAGCATTTATGCACCCAAGTGTGAGACCCTCTTGTTTTACATATCAAAAAGCACAAACTGTCACTTAGCATCATCTGCAAACACCACTAAATATGCACAGTGACATACTGCAAACAGCCATTAGGGAGGGACGTGCGCATTGTTATCTGTTAAGTGCTACCACCCTCTGAGTTCCCCAGCGGAGTGTACCTTTATGGTATCCATCTTGTCTTTGTCTCTGCGAATACTGTTGATGACATCCTCCTTTTTCTGGCGATGGCTTTCCAAAGTCTCTTTCAGTTGTTTCTGTATAGCAATATGGAAATCAAATCAATGTGGAGACAGAAACAATAGCACATAGTGGGAGAGTGAGCAGAGCATCAAGGAGCTCATAAACAACTGTAAACGTGCTGAATACTGAGTGAGAGGTGTTGAGTCAACTCCATTCCCATTGTGTTTTTAAGGATGTACTTTGTGTTGTTGTTGTAGCCTTAAACTGCCATTTTATTGAAAGATGTATATCCAATGTTTTGTTCCCCTCCTCATTTACATAAAATATAATATATATATAATCTAGTGAGACAAAAGCACAAAGTACAGCCTATTAGAAATAGTTTAATATTGTAGTACACTTTTGCACTTTACTGAAGTCTCCATGGGGTTGCCAGGCATCCAGCGGAGACTAGAAAAAGTGACTGTAGCCAGCCAAGGAATAGTCCAACACAAAGACCTTTGAAATAAAGTACTTTTAATACCAGTATCAGAAATGTTGCCGATACGGTCTGATATGCTGGTATCGGTGAGTATGCAAGTCTATGCACCGATTCGATACAACGTAATTTAGCCCTAAGGAAAAAAATCTACCTTAAAAGTACTTTATTTATGTTCTTTTTCCATTATGACTGACTGTCGATAATAGAATGCATCTCTATGGCATTAATTCCCTGTAGGGATGTAACGATTAACGGTGTAACGGTTCACCATGATGGAAATGTTGATGATAACAATTACCGTTTGCATTTAAAATATCATAATTATTGTGGTGGATTACCACGGTGTGGAAACCGTGTGTTTAATCCTTCCCAGCTTGAAGTTGCCGGGCAGGCCCATTGCGTAACCTACGACGTGCGTTTCTTGAAGAGGAATAAAGACAGAAGGAGGAGATGAAAGCGTTCAGGACATTTATCAGCCCTCTATGAGGACTAAGTCTGAAGCATGAGCATATTTGGGTTATTATAAGAATGTTGATTGAAGATAGGTATCCTGTCTGAAGAACGCGCAGGAAAAAGATTGTTGCTAAAAGGCATTGAACACATTCTTTTTTTATTTCTTTTTTTACACGATAATACCGAAAACCTGAATATTTTTGTTCATTATAACCGTGAGGTTAAATTTTCATAGTTACATTCCTAATTCCCTGTGTGTATTTGTTCATGTTTTACAAAAGGGATCTAAGCCGGACCATAAACCCACTGTTAGCAATAATATCACATACATACAGGGTTAGTATTAAAATACAGCTGGTAAAACATATATACAGTATACAAACATATATATATACAGACATATATTTCAGGTATTGGAATCATTATTAGGAAGGAAAAATGGTATCAGAACATCTCTACTTTAAAACTGCCACTTGTTGTTTTGTGATAAATAAAACAAACAAGATAGAATGTGTTAATAAGTGAGTGTTAAGAAGTGTAGGTGGATTTGATTAACCTTTGGACCTAGGCAGGTTAGTTGTTTCCCCTGTGTCCAGTCTTTATGCTAAGCTAAGCAGCTGCTGGCTTTAGCCTTCTATGTACTGGTGAGAGAAGTATACAACTTCTCATCCAACTCTTAGCAAGATAGTGAATAAACATATTTTCCCAAATGTCAAACAAGTTTTTTTAAAAACAACCATAACATTGAATAAACACCTTTCTGGTACAGTATGAAAAACAATTACATTTATCAAGAGGGACAAAGGTATGATTTATTACTGGAATTTTGAACAGGTGGTTTTATTATTGTGGTTTTCTGCCTCGGGTTAAGCAATATTTCCTCCTGTCGTACAAAGTAATATAAAAAGGGAGTGGAGAGTTAACTGTGCCCTGAGCAATTCAAACGAGATGTGTTCAGGGTGGAACTACAGTGAAATAAACACAGATGTGGACTGAAACATAGAATACAATTGTATTCAACTTACATAACTCAAAGATTACACAACCCTTGTTTTCAATTGATCCGTTTACTTTGGAGCATTAGTTTTTTTTGTCTATGATTTACAAACATTTAATAAAACTTTCCGGATGACCGAGAGTAAAGAAGTGGAGGGCAGCCAGCCAGCAGGATCACGGTAGGTGTGTACTCACCTCTAGGTTTTTGATATACGTGTCCGAGGTGGTGGCCCGGACCTTCTCCACCATGGCTGTCACAAGGTAGTTAGTTTGGAACTGCTTGGAGCTGAACTCCTTGCGACATTGCGGGCAGGTCACGGGCCCCTGAGTCCCTCTCCAGTACCTGGAGATGCAGGGTTTGCAGAAGTGGTGCATACAGGCCAACATGACAGGCTCCCGGAACAGGTCACAACATATGGCACATGTCAGGTCCTCTCTCAGGCTGCCTTTGGGGGATTTAGCAACAACAGCAGCAGCAGCCGCAGCCATGGTGGATGGTTGCCAAAAGTGTGTCCACACTGAGGAAGTAAAAGCAAAAGTCTGGATGTAGAGAGAGACAGGGAGTGGTAAACAAAGGCTCCCCTTCTGTGGACAGTTTAGATAGAGACACGTTTGATTGTTCAGTCAGCTGGGGAAGAAAAAAAACATTTAAAATTGTACAATCTACAGCAACAACTTCCTGGTTTTCCTCAAATGAGATTAAGATACTCATTGTCTAAATCTGGATCCAGCAGAGTGGGCTGTGCACTTCCCCTCGGAAGGCAGACATTGATAACAAATCGGTGCAAATAACTCTCCACTTCTTAGAATATGCTAATCAGTAACACTTAAAGTGCAAAAGACAGCCAGTTCCAGTGTAAATAATGATCAGGGTGACCAGGGTCACACATCGTGTGACATATCACGGGACTATATGAAATAGCTTGTGGTTTGTATCATTAGAGCAACGTTTGGTTTTACACTGCCTGAAGCCTGCTAGCGTTTAGCTAAGTGAAACAGCGAGTAAACAACCTGTTTAAGCAACACAAAACAAAACAAATTTGCAACTTTGACATTTGCGACTGTAATAAACTCGTAGTTAACACTTTTATAAACTTACGTTGTATGTTACTTGGAGAAATGTGTGCCCAAATACTTCAAAGTCCCTTCTGCTTTCGCTACCCTGCCTCGGTTGCTGTTTGGGAACACGACGTACACGCGTACTGCGCATGTGTCAGCTACAAACGCACCTTTGATTGGTTCATTTGTTTCACAGCAAACGGCAGGATGTGAGTGATTGCAGTCAGACAGGTAGTCTACTTTTTCCTCTTCTCCACCTAAGTCACTTTCTGTTTTACTTTGCACTGAACACTCCTGTGAACTTACTACAGGTTACTGTCTATGTTGTGTTCTAGCTCCATACATTTCCCCACTAGGCTACTGCAAATTTTCAGAAGCACTATGTCTTTCCAAGAGCTGTAGCCAGGCTTTTATACATTCCAAAAACAACCCCACAATGGAATTTTGGAAAAGCCACCACGTAGCCTACATGATATTTTCAGATAATTTTTTTCTAATTTTATCAGCTAATTGAACAGATCAATTTTGTGAGCTGTAGCTCTCTACATTAAAGCTATAACTAAATTAAAGCCGTCTCCACAATGATGTGTTTTAAGGCTGTAATTGTGGTTGAAGAATGCTAAATGCCTTTATTATTAAAATGGGACCACTCCAGCAATTTAGTATTGCACTTTAATGAAGTTGGCTGAATTACATGAGACATATTTTTTAACCCTTGTGTTACCTTGACCCTTGTGAAAATCAGCACTTTTGTTGACGCTTTTTATCAATGTTTTTAACTTTTTCTTCTTTTTTTTTAACACTCTTGGCGCTTTTTTTAAATGTTTGTCATTTTTTTGGACGTTTTCAACATTACGTAACACTAAGTTATTAACTAGTTTTACAGTTTTTTGGGGAATTTATGGTCAATAAACTTCATTCATAGGAAATTATACCTAATGTTTGAGTTAGAAAAGCAGAAATTCACACAGGAATTATTAGACTAAAATTAAAGGAATGTATGTAATGGATAATCACAGACTGGAATGTGTCAACATTTACTCAATACTATTTCAAAACCACTTCAATTTTTTTCCAAATGCTATAAAATTGAATAAGACATAATAAGAAATTAATGAAAGTAGAGATTTGTACTTTGGATCAATCATGTTATTTTGGGTAGTTAAAAAGAACATTGATATAGGCAAATGGGTCAATTTGACCCGAGGACAACATGAGGGTTAAGGAGTGGACAAAATCAAAGCATCACCGGCTGAGATATCCTGACTTTTATGTCTCAATAACTGGGTCCATTATTTCCCATATTGCAACTCAAGAGTGTCTGACTTCATCAGGGTAGTTTTTCAGACTTTGGAACAGACAGTAGACATCATACATCTGTTTTCACAAGCTGAATAATTCCCCATGTATAAAATTAGTAAAGTGCACCTGTGATTCACTAACTTAAGCAGAACATCTATACTACCTGTATCAGAGATCCAAGATCAGGTCCACATCAGTTTTGCTTTCCAAGCCACATTGGCCTTGTCTTATAAAAAATAAAACTACACCAGGAGGTATAACTTCAGCATCCCAGAGATGTTAAAGCTCCAGCAGGGGACCCCAAACTTCCCTTTCCCGAGCCACATCAACCACTCCGACTGGAGAATCCCGAGGCGCTCCCAGGCCGTGTTGTAGATATAATCCCTCCACCTAGTCCTGGGTCTTCCCCGAGGCCTCCTCCCAGCTGGACGTGCCTGGAACACCTCCCTAGGAGGCATCCTTACCAGATGCCAGAACCACCTCAACTGATCCTTTTAAATCAATATTTGAATCTCTAAAGAACTAAAGGCTGTTATCTGCATAAGGCTACAGTCTCCACCTGTCAAGTTTAACCTATGTGAGACACGCGAGAGAAAAAGAAAGAGGCTCAAATGGGATTCCTCAGTTTGTCTGTCCTCCACTCCCACATTCATTGTTTCACACAGCCTACACACAGGAAGACAGACAAACAGACAGACGACAGACAGACAGACAGACAGACAGAAAGAGGAAGAGATAAGAAGGACAACAGCAGTGTCTGCACTCTGAGTTTTGTGGATGTGTGCCATGAGGACGCCATGCTCTCTGATCATGTCATCAGATCAGCACCAGTGTTCTCACAGAAACTGATCAAAAACAACGATCAGATGGAGAGAGAGAGCAGTGGACTATAAATACAGAATCTCAGGCCATATGGAGGGCAGTCCTTCACTAGTTACGTACATGTAGATTTATACGAGCACAGGTAAATGAATGAAGCTACAAAGACCTACAGTGGAATTATTGCTTTAGCCAGCGATTCCAGGATGTTTTAAGTGGTGTGGTCATTAATCAGTCGAAGGGGCATTTTATCAGAATAGAAAATCTGCTAAGAAATATAGTAAATATTTGGATAAGATCATATAAAAAAATTCTAAACCAATTAAAAATTGGAATACTCTGCATCTCACTCTGTTAACATACTGCATGGCTCCACAAAACAGACAGTGTTGTACAGCGGGGTTCGAAAGTTTGGGCACGCCAGGTAAAAATTTGTATTAATGTGCATAAAGAAGCCAAGAAAAGATGGAATAATCTCTAAAAGGCATCAAATGACAGATTAGACATTCGTATTATATGTCACAAAAAGTTCGATTTTATTTCCATCATTTACACTTTCAAAATAACAGAAAACAAAAAAATGGCGTCAGTGCCAGTTGTTTAGCCATCAATGGGTGACTGCAAGCCCGGCTACAGGGGGGGCCATGGCAGTAACGTTAGATTTTAGCCAGAAAAAGTTAAGATCATGCAGCGTTGCACACAGATCCGCCAACAACCGAGCACGTACACACTCGTCACCATCTAACGTAGCTAATATCAATCCAACACAACATGAATCATGATCAACATACGGACCAGCACCACAAAGGCAGGATGATAAAATGTGTTTTCACTCACCCAACGCTGACGGTTCACTAAAGAGAAAGGCAACGTGGCGGTTTTTCCTCTGGGCAAACTTGACTTAATTTATAAGCTAACCACTCCACGTTTAACCGCGGTTACTTTTACCAGCAGTTTGAGTGATGACAATATCCCGAGGCTGGTGGGCACCAAGGCGTTTTAAGTCCAGTTTCTCCTCCAAAGGGTTCAAGGGGTTCTGTGCTTGAGTATAAAATCTTTGATCATTTTTCTGAGACTAAAAGACCCCAAATTATAAACCTGAGACAAAAGCTAGTTGAAACAGGTGTGTCTTCAGCTGCTTTTTAGATATAACAACACAATGTAATTCTGCTAAATGAAACATCAAAATCATTATTAATGTCACTTGCAAACACGAGGCCTTACAGTCCTGCACCTGGATTTAACTTAAACTGATAATTAGTGCTGGGCAATATATCGATATTGTATTGATATCATGACCTGAGACTGGATATCGTCTTAGATTTTGGATATCGTGATATGACATAAGTGTTATCTTTGACTGTTTTTAAAGGCTGCATTACAGTAAAGTGATGTCATTTTCTGAACTCACCAGACTGGTGTAGCCTTTTACCCCACTTAGACATTATGTCCACATTACTGATGATTATTTATCAAAAATGTAAGTGTGAAGATGTTTTGTTAAAGCACCAACTGTCAACCCTAGAATGTTGCCACAGTCGCCCAGCCCTACTGACAATCATTTTATACAGAGTCACACTGTGAAACTTCCACTTTCAGAACCTGTTGGAGATAAGCAGGTTTGTGGTATAAGCAGGTGTGTGGTATGGGTAGGGGAAAAATTGATACACAGGCGCCAAGTATTGATCTTTTATTATATGTGTGTTGGTCAGTTTGTCTGCTTAATAATCCCATTTTGCAGCAATAAAATTGAAGTGATATAAACAAACAGAGAAATGTATCTTTTTAGATGAAAACAGATTTTGACAAAGTTTTCCTTTAGGGACACTTGAAATTGGGAAAAATTTGAAGTTGGGAAAAAGGTTATAATTTGCAATATATCGCAGAATATTGCAATATGTTTAAAATCGCAATAATATTGTATCGTGGCTTAAGTATCGTGATGATATTGTATCGGGAGGTGTCTGGAGATTCCCTCCCCTAGTTTGGTGTAGGCACTGAAATCCTTCAGCCTATCAGTAACGCATGCAAGTCCGCCTGAGGAAAGTCAACCTTGACTGCAGAGTGACCCAGTAGGCCCACACATGGAGGCTGGGGGACAGCTCTCATAATTGAAAGACTAAATGGAAGCAGAGAGGCAGCCTGCCCCAATCCCTGCGTAACGTTTGTTGCTGAGTCAATCAGTGCGTCAATTATTACATCAAATAAAATCCCACCAAGAGAATCCAAGTATTACATATAATGTTGCTCCATCATGCAGAGGCGAGGGAGGCATGCTGTTCTGTAATCAAAATCACAATTTTGATGCGGCTAAAACTCCTTCGGTTATGGATAAAACAAAGTGACAGCATGTTTCAGTTCCTTAATTATCTCATGACATTCCCACTAAATCTCTGAGTTAATAATTTAGAGGGATATACATAACTCACATCAAACAGAAACTCCAAATATTGTTACAATGACAGTGTCTCGACACAATCCATATCTTCAGTCTAGGCTACACTGGACCAACTGAGAGTTTTCCAACACTACAACTTTAGTTCATTATCGTAAACTTTTGGAATCTATGACAAAGAGAAGTCTACCTCAACTGATACGGGATATAACATCAAGGAAATAAGCACAAAAAGTCATACTAACAAAATTCAAGCAGCAAATTTTGCATGTTGCTGTACATACATGATACATGTAACTTCTTTTTCAATTTGTTTATGTCTTCTTGTTTCAATATTATTGGAGACTCTAAATACCATTTATTTCAAGGTAACTGCTTATGGTACGTTTAGAGTTTTATTGTTCTTACCTTGGAAACGTCCTATACTGCACACACTGTCGAAATCCGCTTTGAGAAATGTCCTATCTTTTCACAAACCTCTCCAAGCTTTGCTACAGTAAATGGGGGAAAACAGCTCCAGGCACACAATAACCCCATAGGATTTGAAGTAATTCTGGTGATGAATAACACCCCAAATATTAACATTTTGATTTGAATTCACAACCATACTGCAATTCAATCATCCATTTCTAACGCCATGACTCACAGAAGAGATGTGTCTTCAACAGTGGTATCATGCAATTAACTGGCTTGTTGCACAACAACAAGACAGTTTGATTTAAATGCTGCTCGTGTGATTGCTGTAATTAGATCAGCTGTGACAGTGGAGCGTCAAATAAAGCAATATATGAGGATTTGCTTTACAATGCTGAATTGTTCCAAAGTCCAGTCAAAGTTGTACACATGTATACGATTTCAGATAGGAAGTAGAAAGCCTGTCTGGAAATAAAAAAAAAAAAAAGAAGAATAAATGGAGATAAAACTGCAAAATGCAATAAACTCAGTGACGTAACTCTGCATTGGCAATTTAAAGGACATTCTGTGATATCTTTACTGTGTTATGCAATGGAAATTAAATTACATAGACTCCTCACTTGAAAACTATGAACTGCAGAGCGCAAATCTCCAGTGACAGTCCCTGGCACCGTGGACGCTCACACTGAATCCTGTAGACCTGCCTCAGGAACGCACAGTCGAGCCACAAGATGCGCACTGGGCGCTACTGCTTGGGAGGAGCTTCGGGATTTTCCCCCCTTGTTTCACGCCACTCTCCAGTGAAGACGCGTTTGCAAAAGGAGATATAGGGGGAAAGGTGAGTCCATCGATATGTGGATATTGTTCTTTTAGACTTTAAATGAATATTGCGAGGCTACTTTAGTGGCAAAAAATATATCCCTGAGGAGAAAAACATTAAAATCAGTTCTTTTGTGCAGGGTAACCTGTAGTTGGTGGAACTGTTACATGTGCGTAATTTGGACATGAGAGCATGTCCAAATTACGTGCCACATTTGTGTTGGAGGCAAACGCTTTGCACCTGTCTAGCCGGTTGAATAAGCGTTGAGCGCTCACTTGAAGATATTTGAATGCGCACTATTCAGTTAGTTAAACAAATGGCAAAGAATTACGCATGCACGAGCACACAATCAATGCCTAATAGATTGGGAATTAGGTATCTCATCATTTGATGGCAGGCAGTGCGTAGAGTTCTCTAGAAGTCGGTTAAATTGTGGTGTTTGTTTTGCTCCAGCAGGTGTATGGTAACAGATTCCAGAATTACCCTCTCTGATCAGAAAGGGTGCTTTGGTAATTTACTGATGCTTTGTAAAGTGCATGTGTCGCATCCAGTCTGCCTGATCAATCCCTGCGTGCTCTTGCGTGGCAGCCTGCTCTGGTGACAGAGGGTACAGGCGGGCTGTGCGTGCGTTTTGCTTCATTGGCACTGCAACACTGACAGTTGTCATTGCCGCAATTTGGTCCCTATAGTTTCAGAGATACCCTGGGAGTCTTTTCATGACACACAATGTGTCTGTAGAGATTCTAAATCAATGAAACTTTCCTCTCCTTTAGGCCTAATACCTACAGTTACATGTGTACTCAAATCTTGCAGAACCCAGGCTGTATTATTGTACTATGTCTATGGACATGCATACAATCTTTTATATATACACTACCGGTCAAAAGTTTGGGGTCACTCACAAATTTCCATTGCACTCCATTGTAGACAGAATCCCAGCTGAGATCAGTTGCATTGTTTTTTTAACCAGGGCAGCAGTTTTCAGATTACATTATGTGCTGACATAATTGCAAAAGAGTTCGCTAATGTTTTTCTAGTTAGTTTTTTATAATGATATCAGATTAGTAAACAGAATGTGCCTTTGGAACATTGGGTGAATGGTTGCTGATAATGGCCAATGTAGATATTGCATTAAAGATCAGCCCCCCACTCAGATCAGCTGGTATTCTGTCTATAATGGAGAGGAATAAAAATTTGTATGTGAACCCAAACTTTTGACCGGTAGTGTATATATATGCACCTATAGACCTTTTGCTGCTTGGAGTTAATTGCAGAGACGACAATGTCATTATTGTGTAGTTAGATTTGATCATAAAGCAAAAATAACATATTGTTTTCCTAACAATGAAAAAGCAAAGTATTCACTAAATGATTGTGTCTTAAAGTCTGTGACACAATTAGGCTACAGGATCCCTGGAGCAACCAAAGAGTGTCTATCACCAAAAAAGATGACCTCTCACTAAATGGTGTCCTGTTTTTCTCAGTAATTCCATAAAGAAAACTTTAAATAATTTGGTGTTTGAGTCGTGTGGATTTGTTGAAAGCCTCTGGCTGAGTCTAACGTCAATTAAAGTAATTAGAAGAATTAATCTGCTTAGTAGATGGAGCATTATTAGCATAATTTAGGAGGAGAGTAGTTTTTATACATGTAGTCAGAAAAGGTTCTCTCTGTATTCAGCAGAAGCTCTCAGCCTCTTGCAGGAAATTGGAAGAAATGACAAGATAATGAACTATAGAAAGTACTGAAAAGAGAAAATATTTTTCTTACTAACATACGGTTGCATAACATGGGCCAGCGTTGATCTTTTTGTCAGAAATTAGGCTTAGCACACAATATTCCCTTTATGAGATGCCGCCTGTGTATGAGAGCAGTCAGTGGCTCTAATGATCTTGCTTTGAACACTGCTTTCTTCATCATTTCCCTTAAGTCTTTATAATGGCACAGGTGCTTGTGTACCTTGGAAAACTGCATGCTGTAATCAAACTTGTGCCCAGGATATGGAGAAAAACATTTTTAATTTAAATAGCTCTAGGTAGCAATATGGTCTGTTTTGTTTTTTGTTTTTTTTTGGGGGGGGGTTCAAGTGTACACATAGAGAGGATTTTCTATTGCTTATCATCTGTCACTGAGATGTGCATTTGTTTTTCTTTGTTTTTTAGAACATCCATTTGTTCTGATAATTAGGCGGCATCCATTAGAGAATACTCTTATCTTTTAAATTGCATTGCTGTCATTACTCTCAAGTTAAATACATAATGTACTTAATAACAGTGTGGCATTAACAATGCAAACTACCCTTTTCAGGCGATATGAAGAGAATAATTAAATAGATGTGTATCATTCTGTTCATTCTATGAATGACGCCATGAGAATAAATGACGTGTTATTTGAATGAAAAAAAAAGTTTTGTATGGCATTAAGAGATTAAGAGAATGAACCGGGAGCTATATAGGTAAAATAATTATATGTACTGTATTTAGAATAATTGCCCACCTTCAAAGAGACCCATTGTGCATTTCCCAGCAGGGGAACTGCTGGCTTTTTCAGGCATTCAATCCAAAAGAAGTCTTTGGCAATGAGAAGCCGGTGAGGTATCCTGTTGCTGCTTTAGAAAGTCAGACTGGCTGTTTGGGACACCTGCACAACCTCCTGGCGAAGACAAGTGACCGGTGACGCCATGTGTATCCGACAGTGGTGTAGGTAGTGACAAGCAATGCAGATCAGGCGTGTTGGGAATTCTTCATTGGAGAGAAAAGTGGGGAAATAATGACTCACCTTTGTCATTTTCTTTTGATAGCTTCTTGGGAACACTGCTCTGCCTGTCCCATGTCAGAAAATCATTTCATTTGATGTGCTTTCTCTCCTCAGGGGTCGGCACTGCCATAATCTGGCATCTATCGATGAAATGAGCCCACCAGACACATCCAACACCACAAGCGAAGGGGATTTTGGGGAAACCATTCCCTGGTTGCAATTCAACGACAGCATGGGTTTATATCCACCTGGTTTCCACACTGACATCACCAAGCACCTTGGAGTCCAGATCACCCTGATCACAGCTTATTCCCTCATCATTCTGCTGGGGCTGGTGGGGAACGCTCTTGTCATTTACATGATTATTCGTTACAGAAACATGCGAACAGTGACCAACTTCTTCATAGCTAACCTGGCTCTGGCAGACCTCCTGGTGGACACTCTCTGCTTGCCCTTCACTCTGGTTTACACTCTGCTAGATGAGTGGAAGTTTGGATCTGTGTTGTGCCACATGGTGCCGTTTGCCCAGGCCCTGAGTGTGCATGTATCCATCCTGACCCTGACTGTCATCGCTTTGGAGCGTTACCGCTGCATCATCTTTCACCTTGGCCGGCGCCTCACATGGCACTCCAGCTTCCTCATCATGGCATTCACCTGGACTATGTCTGCTGTCCTGGCAGCACCCTTGGCCATCTTCAGAGAGTACCGCCATGAAGAGATCCCTTCCATCAACCTGCGTATCGCTGTCTGCTCTGAGAAGTGGCCCCACGGGACCAGCAGGGACGGAGTCATCTACAGCCTCTCCATGCTGCTCCTACAGTACATTCTTCCTTTAGCCATCATCAGTTACACTTACATCTGCATCTGGGTCAAACTTAAGAATCACATCAGCCCATCCACCCGTATCGACAGCATCAACCGTCGCAAAAAGACCACCAAGATGTTGGCGCTGGTGGTGGTGGTGTTTGCTACCTGCTGGCTGCCGTTCCATGTGTTTCAGCTGGCCAGTGATCTGGACCTGGTGCTCAGGTTTAAGGAGTACAAACTAATATACACAGTGTTCCATATCATAGCTATGTGTTCGACTTTTACCAACCCTCTCCTCTATGGGTGGATGAATAAAAACTACAGGAATGGCTTCCTCATGGTGTTCCGTTGTGAGGATAGGCTAGATTCCTTCCACCCGAGGGCTCGTTCAGGACACGCTCTACAAGAAGGCTGACTCTGAACGGTCGTAATGGCGGACAACCTCCCACTGCTGTATGAGATTGACACAATTTAAAAAGCCTGTAGGATTTTACCGAACACATAGAACGCACCTGTGGTTTGGCATTCAAAAGTAGCCTTTGACTTAATTGGCTTGATCTTGAGTATCTATATGTCACTAGAGAGGGCTCAAAGCTTTGCATGCAAATCGCTTTATGTAAGGCTCTCCTTTCCTTTGTAACTGGTAGCCTACTAGTGAAAATCCATTTGTCAAACCTATTCAAATATGTGTTTAAGATGTTCACTAGGCTGTTAATTAACTCGGTACAATGTATAATGTGTCGCCTGTAAATGCAGAACTTTTGTTGGTAGGTAAAGTTCAATTCATTTTGCACTCCATTACATACATCACCTGCAGGCTTTTAATTTGTTCATACTTACTTAGGGGAAGAAGGTGATTATTATGATTGTATAAACAAGTTTAATTTTTCACACTTGTTTTTCTATTTGTTGGCTGTTCAAAACATTTGGGTGATCTTCATTTAATCAATCCAAACGCTGCGTTTTGGATCAATTCCAATGTTGTTGCAGAGTAACATTCAATCCTCGCCTAAGGAATCCAGAGGAGCCTATTTTTGTCCAACCAGAAAGTTAATTATGTTCACCTGGCAACCAGCTGTTTCCGATTAGATGGGCCAGCAGCACATCTGCGTCAAAAGGAATGGGATCAAAGTGAGACTTCTTGATTTGTTCATCATACAATGTTGGCCGCTGCTTTGACGATATGTAAAAAAAAAAATGAATGCAGGAACATTATCAACCATACGGCCTCTGTCCACACATAGGCTGACTCCTAGAATTGAATTTGACTATCAGAAGAAGTTTTTAGTGTCAAATAAAGATACCTTGGCTTGGATTCAAGGAAGTAGTAAGGTAAATGATCCTGTCTGGGTGTATAGTAAAACTGAAAATAGTGGCAAATTACAAAATGTATTAACACTGACGCCATCCGTAAACTACTCAAAACATTTGTGGGTAGTAGTCTGTGCATTGGTGCATGTCCATAGTACATGTACCCTCCATACTTTCTAATATAAATAGACTTTAATTCCTTGAATCTGACAGCTGGAAAATCCATCTATAGATGGGAAAACAGTATACATAAAAAAGAAAATAGAAGCAAAGCATTTATTTCAGGGTGAATCAAAGTCCTGCACATAGTCATTTAGACTTAAAGATAGACATAAAATAAAGAACTAGTGGGTCCAACTAACATCCAATGAAGCATTAAATGAACAACCAGACAAACGTGGATTACGCAGAGTTATTCATTTTGCAGCAAAGAAAATGTGTATTAGTTTTGTTTGGCTGGTTCTTGACACCCACATTACTGATTTCCTGGCTTAGCCTATTGTACTTTATATAGTTTATTATATAAAGTAAGCTTTTTTTCAGGACTACCAGCAGACAAACACTGAGCCTAGACCCATTTCATTAAACCCTTTGGGCATTAGAGCTAATGAGTACATCATTTTCCTATGCATTAGAGATGATCCATCTGCAACCAAAATATGGCTTTCTGAAAGGGATATGTCTGCAAAAACAGCAAGACAAGGTCAGATTAACCATGATAATGTTTTTGTTTTTTACCCTTGAGTTAAAGACAAATTGCAGGAGATGCCCCTTTAAGTAGTTTTGAAAACATTACATGACATTTGACCCAAAAATGCTCATCAACAATCACGCTTTAGATAAATACTCTTGAAGGCTGTGTTGCATTTAGCACAGTCCCCTGCTGCCCTCTAGTGTTCAAGGTGGGCATCGCAGTTGCACCACCTACCGGATGTGACGTCGATTTTTGACCTTTCCACGTTTGACCACATGCGTTTGACAGACTCAGACTGTCGGTGGCTAGCTGCCATTAGTGGCTGCATGGTGAAATTAATACCGACAGGTGTATAATATGGAAGTACTTTCCTTTTGAAGGTAACCGTCTTTGCCTCTGAAATGAACGCATCCATTTGCTAACCGAATGTCAGTCAGAGAAATGTGTGGGTCACAACTTACTGTGCCATTCATTCATGTTTGCTTCGTGCTAGGCTAGCGCTCTACTGCGGAAGCTAGCTAAAGCGGAATGCGTACGTGACAGATGTGACAGTAGCGTTATATCTGATAGCCACTCGCTGTAGATATATATGAATCAGTCTGTGTGCTTATAATGTTAGCCACAATGATTTTGCAAGCCATATCAAAAGACCCAGCGTGGTATTTGGGATATAATATCATGTTTTTTTCTGACTGACGGTAGTCATAGTAACTTAGCGTTAGCTGGAAAGTTCGGGGAAATTCGTGTCCGTGTTAACGCCGAGGATTCAGTTTCGACGTATGACAAAAGCAAACATAAATTGTGTAATTCAGCCATGGTTTGTTTTTTAAAGACGTTTCTTGCTTGTTCCGTACAAAAACATGTTTGTTTGTTTTCTATTGTCGAAACTGCTGTTGAGTAAACAGTGTTTACAACAACTTTGGTGTCGTCCAGCACTGCTGTATCTCTCTCTCTTTGCTCTGTGTCTCCACAGGGTCTTTGCCGCAGTAAACGCAGGGAACAATGGTGAAGTATTTCTGCTGCGCAGGTTTGCTCAAAAGCAACTGGGACCAAGTGTGTGTTGCTTTCTGGCAACGCTATCCCAACCCTTACAGGTGAGGGCGAGGAGTGGTGAATACAGTGTCCTTGCACAAACATCTTTATCCATATTCCATTGCATAAATAGTCGGGATTAAAAAGTATTGCTATTTTCTATTCTAGTTTTATTCTGTCTCAACATTTAAGGGAAAGGGTAAACCGTGGTTAACCCTCATGTTGTCCTCGGGTCAAATAGACCCGTTTGCCTCTAGCAATGTTCTTTTTAACTACCCAATTGTAATTACACAAAATAACATGATTGATTCCACACAACGCTCTTTGGCAAGTACAAATTTCTACTTTCAATAATTTTGGGGTGTCTTATTCAATTTTATAGCATTTGGGGGGGGGGGGGGGGAAAACAGTGCTTATGAAATAAAGTGAGTAAAAGTTGACATATTCCTGTCCGTGATTATCCATCAACATACATTCCTTTAATTTTAGTCAAAATAATTCCTAATTTCTGCTTTTCTAACTGAAACATTAGGTATAATTTCCTAAAAAATGAGGTGTATTGACCATAAATTCCGAAAATAACTGTAAAACGAAAGTTAATAAGTTAGTGTTACGTAGTGTTAAATGTCAAAATTGACAAATGTTGGGAAAAGGGACAAAAACGTTAGAAATATTTAAAACATTGATTAAAAAGCGTCAAAAGTGTTGATTTTCAATTTTGACTTGAAGACAACACAAGGGTTAAGCGGTGTGATTGGTTAAAGTTTTGAGGTACTTATACTAAGTTTGGTATTTTTGTTTTATGGTCCTTTATACCTCAACTCCACTACATTTCAGACGCTAGTTCTGTACAACTGTACATATTAAACAAATGATTAGCTGATAACACTTTACACACTATGTCAGTAGTAATTGTCCAATAATGTGATAAAGCATCATTCTGTCAACTGATAAGTCATTTACTAAAGATGCTAATACTTTTGTACTTCTACTACTAGTGATGGTGCTACTTTTATTCAAGTAAAGGACCTCAATATATGTTCACCACTGGGGTTGAGTGGGCTGTTACCCCAGACAGCAGTGATGTGGTACAAAACATAGCTGAAATGATTAGTCGATTAACAAATCGACAGGCAAACATTTAAATAAACTACTAATGCAGACAATATACACACGTCCCAGCTTCACAGCTGTGAATATTTTCTTCTTTTTTTTTCGGAGTATGTGACGTATGTTGACCGACGCATAGTTGTCAACAAAACTCACCTGCTAGCTACCGCTGATGTTAGCTACTAGCCGAAAGCCCCGGCAGTTTAGAAAAATGCTAATGACGTTACATCCACGTTACAGGCTCTTGTTCGAGCAAAGTTGCTCCACAAAGGATCGAGTCCAGAGCAAAATTCCCAATTTCGAGACTAAGTTCAGCTGTCTTCCAAGCTATAAATCTCCAAGAATTTTGATTATTGATGAATTGTTTTGAAGTCTGTTATCTCGCTAAACACTTGCTGGTTCAGTTTCTCATATGTCAGGGTTTGTTTATTTGAATGTCTTCACATTTCGTGAGACTGCATAAACAAAAGGATGTTGACATAATTATTTATAGGTATGACACAGAGGTTTTGTATGGTTTTGATCCATAGCCATTTCTTCTCTCCCACAGTAACCATGTTTTGACTGAGGACATTATTTTCCGAGAGGTTACTCCAACCAACTGCCTCATTTCCAGACGTCTCTTGACCAAAACGAGCCGAGCGCCTCGATGGATGGAGCGGTACCTCCCAAAGCACATGGCCAGCTCGGCATACATCATTGAGGACTCTATTGTGGACCCTCTGAAAAGGACCATGACCACACTCACGTGGAACATCAGTCACGCTCGCCTCATGGTACCTCGATGTTTGCTTCTAGAGGCGATCAGCATTGCCCAATGTAATAACATGGCCTCATGTTGCTGCTTTTTTCTCTCTCTCTGTCCCAGTCCGTGGAAGAGCGGTGCGAGTACCAAATTAACCCTGACAATAGCAGCTGGACACAGATAAAAAGAGAAGCTTGGATCTCATCCAATATCTATGGGCTCTCCAGAGCTATTCAGGTCAGTAGCGTAAAGTGGAGCACCACACTACGTAACAACTCCGAGAAAGTGGTGTGGGGCGTCTGAAAGGAAGACTCTCCCGCCTATCTTTCATTCTGTAATTGGTCACATAAGACATTGTGTTAAGATGCAACAGCTGAGTTACTGAAGCTGTCAGCCATCTGCACTGAATCCATGCGGTAGGTATGTACGTAGGTATGCGTAGATACATGCCCCACGCCATAGCCTATGTCGCAGCCCCATGTACACCTCCCCAAAAATGTAACTTCATGTCCGGGTGACGCAGACCACAACAACTGTGAATGCTCTCTTGGAGCCTATGTAGAACTATTAATAAAAGTTGCAGGTGTTCAGTCCACCACACTCCTGTACTCAGCCTCCTGTCCATTGCTGATACAGCCAACAAGGGCAGTTGTCAAACAGCAGGGGAAGGACCTAACCCTGACATGACTTATAGGATGTTGACACATTAATCTCTGTCTGTGTTTTTTATTTTTGTCTCTGTTGACTTTGTGTCTTCTCTTTCCAGGAATTTGGTCTTGCAAGGTTCAAGAACAGTGTTACAAAGACCATGAAAGGCTTTGAGTATGTGCTGGCCAAAATGCAAGGTAAATTGTCAATAATATTACCAACGATAATTAGTGCATTACATTAGGTGCTGGAACGAAGGCATCGTCACTTTGTATTGGCAACACTAGTGTTTTTCCTGCTGTGACAAGTCAAAATATCTGCAATGAAAATGGAAGTACTCTGATCTGATGCTAGTTAGGCTGCTAAGATTCGGGTTAGCAGAAAAGTACTTGTAAAGTACAAGATGGACAAGTGATTGAAGGGAAATAAAACACCTAAAGGAACAAAATATGCAAGTTGAGTCTTTTAAGTCTTTCAAATTGCATGGAATTTCAGTTGTATGTTAACAGTTCTTGCAATGTTTAAAATCCCCTTTTATTAGAAAGTTAAGATATTCAGTTTGGCTGTAATGAGGCCATACAAGGGAAGCTATTCACTTACTGGCTTAACTGTGTGATTTGGATTTGAAAGAAGACAGTTTGGGTTAAAGTCAAAAATGGTAAAATATGTTGCAAAACCGTTGAGTTCAAACTAAGTAAAGGTATTGAATACATGAGCTAAACATGTCTTTTATATTTAAAGTGTATCAACCTCTAGCTGTTTCCTGTTGAAGCACTGGTGGTGTATTGTTGGTAAGATCCCCGTCACCAACACACAGAGGAGCAGGAAATCAGTCCAAATCAAATGAATTATTAAAATGTTATGCAAGTGTATGTTTATTACACAATTCAGGACTATGAAGGGATAGCGTAGGTTTTCTAGAACCACGTAAATATATGAATAATTCCACCGATATAACCAATATGTTATGACTTCTGTAGGTGAAACTCCGTCAAGAACCTTAGCGGAAACTGCTACGGAGCGAGCAAGAGAGACGGCGCTGGCAGCTAAGGAGAAAGCCAAAGACCTCGCCTCACAGGCCCACAAGAAACAGTATGTGTGATGAGTGGATGATGATAGATCATTGGTTCTTTTGCCACTGATACTGCAACTGATTTATCTTCCCCCCCGCTCCCTGGTCATTGGTTAGACACCGGACCTCTATGAGGAAGCCAACTCAAATGGTGGGTGGACCATAAAAGGCCTGAGCTGGGTTCAAGAGCCTGATCCAACCTCTGATAATATATTGTACCTTTGATACTAGATCATCTCAGTATTTACCATAGAGTTCTTAGAGAAATGTTTGAGTATGGCTTGGGGTGCCATAAAATAATAGATAACTGTTCCTCAGACCTTTGTGCCCATGAACGTTTATTTTTCACTCTGTTCCTTTCAGTATGTCATGTTCTGTAAAAGCTTTGTATTAGTAACCGCTTAGATTAGCATACCACTAAGTGTCTGATTAATGTAAATTCCTGTTTATGATTTTCTGCTGTTGAATGTTTTGTCACAAATAATTGTTATCTTTAAGTTCTTTTCACCCAATCACACATGAATCATTATACAAAAAACTGATTGCTTCAAGTTGAAGTTAATTGACTGAAGGAAGGGCCGTATTGTTAACGGTCTTAGCTTGATAAGAAATACTTAGCAGTAAGATGTGGTTGCAATGGACATCAGTGTCTTCACCTCAATTTAAAATGCATGTACACAGACAGAACTGTTACCTCGTCTAGTACGTTCAACTTAGGTCTGATGATACAACCCATGCAACAATGTGCTCTTATATCATTTCAATATCAGCATGTCAATAAACAAACCGTCCTTTGTAACCATCATGCTGTGATGTCTTTAGTTACTGCCAGACACCCACAAGGGGTTGTTAGAACTGCAATCCTGCAATCTGTTTGTTTTTTTTCCTCATCAATTACTACAGAACTTTACCTCTGAATAAAATGCAAATAAAACAGGGAAACCTCTGTACTAGTCCTAACAGTAAATCAAAACAATCGGTGAAGAGGGGTCACACGCAGGCCGTACTTAGTGTTTCAGCTCACAAGGAAACAAGTTGGGAACTGTTGACTTTCATCATTGTAAACCATTAGGTCCAGTAAAAATCAAGACACGGGCCATAAATATAGAAAATATTTATTCAATAAAAAAAGCTTGCACCAGTACAAAAATGCTACATTATATTACTGGGATGAATGCATACATACTAATAAAAGGTAATAAGGCATCTTGCATATATGAAAGTGAATGGAAAAAGCACTTTCAGTTATTAAATATATAGCAATGAACATAATACATACTTGTATTACAGCATAAATTACCTGCCTAACGGATTAATTTGTTGCATGCATAATTGGCATTTCTATTGACAAATGCACAAGCAATGAAGTGTAAAGTTGTGATTAATGAACACTTCTCAGCATACCAGTTAATGTTAGCAGTGAATAAAACGTGTCTTTATTCCTATCTCCATAATAGAGAAGTCAAACTTCTTGCACTTGATCACAGACTGTGTACACGCACACATAATATTTGCCAGTTACTAAAATGCCAGATATCAATGTGCAAATATAACCATGCCATTTCTGTTTACGGCTTTCATTTTTAATATACCCATAATCTTTTTGCGACAAAACAAGTGCAATGTGTGGACGTTTTGTGCAACAGAAGAGAGATACGTGACTGAACTTACATAATAGGACAATAATACTAACATAGCACATATTAATATATAAGTGCATGCTACACATGACATTACTGAAATATGAAATTAGTGCTAAATAGCTGTATGGAATACTAGACCAAATCTGATTTAAGGCAGAATTCAGTATATACATAGTGTAGTAAAGAATAAGTTAAGAGGATGAATAAAAAAGCACTTATTTGGATTTTAAAAAAAGCCCTTAAAGACCAATGAATAAGCCCTTAAAAGATGAGTAAGCCCTTAAAAGATGAATAAGTGGAACGGTTTGACAAGTTACACACACGGCGTGGCTTATGAAATAAATGCCATTAATGGTTGATGCCAGAAATGTATATGCGTAATGTCCATCACAGCCCAGTGTTTTTAACTGCTATTCAGTGCAAATGGAGCCAGCTCATTCATACCAATATCATTAAGCTTGTAGTCGGACGTATTTTGAAGAGAATGTCAAAAGTTACTTCTTCTTTAAAACGAAATGTGTTCAGTTGTACAGTAACATTTTTCTCCATTATCCCTCTTCCTCGGTTGTCTTGTTTTTGGAATGTTTTTCTTCTCTTCCTGACGTTCAAACGAGTTAAGGTAGGTTTACTGCCGTCATAGCCAGGCTTTGTCCATGCTGGAGTAACAGTGGTCTGCATCAGTGTGCGTAATGCTCAGTCCGTCCGAGTCCACACAGTCGAACACGATGCTTTCCACGTCAACCTCCACATCATCTGTAATGTGACCAACCAAAGATCAAATACAGTAGCGGACGGAAACATAAGACAAATATCCCAATATTCCCCATTTCACACATTGTGATATGGAAAATGGGGGAGGGCAATCATAGAATTATCAAATGAGTGTTCAATGCATTACAACAGACAGACAAAACTCTACAGAAGTTTAAAATAAAACAAAATATGCTTTCTTGCCTTAAATCATTTAATCAACAGAATTGTGTAAGATGATAATAAAATATAATATCCTAACGATATATTTCCCCCCTGAAGATTGATAAACTAATAAGGAATTATTGTCAAGTTCTAGTTCAAATAATGCTGCTCAGAAAATAACACACATTTGTAAAGTGAATTACAGTGGGTTGAGCCTGACAGAATAATTATCAAAAATAACCAGAGTTTGTATTGTCCTATAATCACTAGGGCTGGGTAAAGAATTCAATACATTTTAGGCACTGTCCAAATTGCCTCTAATGTGATGCCTTGTCATTTAATGCCCAAATTCAATACCTAATGATGACCTAGTGATCAGCGTCAGTGAGCCAATAAGCATGCAGCATGCGGCTACCAAGTTCTAATAATGCTGGTGATTGGCTGTCTATGTTACACATCATGAAGGCACGCAGGAAAAACTCTATGTTACACACAGAGATGTGGCTCAAGTAGTAGGAGCTGAAAAATAAAATCTTTGTGCCGTAATATGTAAAGTTCTAAGTTCTTCTGTTTTTATAAAATTGGTACTTTTTTTTTTTTTTTTTTTTTTTTAAACGATACGCAGACCTAGTAATTGCGCTTTAAGCTATAGAGCAGAGCTAGGCCATACTGTGACTGCACCTAGGTGAGACCCTTCTTCTGTGTGAGAGACGTACCTCTGTCCGAGTCCGACCTCTCAGACGACATGGTCGACCCCTGACTGTCATTCCTCATCCTCTCTGTGCCTCTCTGCAGCTGCTCCAGCCGAACCCGCAGCTCTCTCTGCTCCCAGCGCAGGCGGCCCTTCAGCTGCTCTGCCCGCTCATCCTGCTCCTGCAGCTTCTGAAATGAGAAAGCGGAGAGACACACACAAGTGAGCAGTGGATGGAGAAAGTGGACCACATTTTAGAGACGTGATAAGCATTAGGAGATGAAATCCCCAGAAGGGGCACTTTTAGAGATAGGGTGAGAAGCTCAGTCATCCGAGAGGAGCTCGGAGTAGAGCCGCTGCTCCTTCGCGTCGAAAGGAGCCAGTTGAGGTGGTTCGGGCATCTGGTAAGGATGCCTCCTGGGCGCCTCCCTAGGGAGGTGTTCCAGGCACGTCCAGCTGGGAGGAGGCCTCGGGGAAGACCCAGGACTACGTAGAGAGAATATATCTCCAACCTGGCCTGACAACGCCTCGGGATCCCCCAGTCGGAGCTGGTTGATGTGGCTCGGGACAGGGAAGCTTGGGGTCCCCCGCTGGAGCTGCTGCCCCCGCGACCCGATACCGGATAAAGCGGATGAAGATGGATGGATGGATGGATGGGGCACTTTTAGCCAAATGCACACTAACGGCAGTGATCCCAACCAGGACTTCGATCAGTGCAATGCCATGGCGTTGTGTCTACCTTTATGTGAAGATGGGCTCGCCTCAGCAGGTTGAGCGTGGTGTTCCTCATCGAGTCAGATGACAGAGGGACTTGCATTTTGAGCTGCTCCAGGCAGTGTCTCAGCTGAGCTCGTCTACAAAAGCACAACGAGCAACAACAGAATCTGTTAGTCCAGCGAGTGGAAACAGGGTGCTCAAGACTGACGCTTTCTCTTTCTCTTTGGCCAAAAGTGTATTTTTCTTTTTAAGACTTTGATAGACAAAATCTGCTGTGGTTTATCATGACAAGATATTCCTTACCTGTTTTTTTCCAGCTCGTTGTGAACCGACCTGCAGTTACAGAAAGAGACCGATTGTTTAGATGCATTCATGACAAAAACTGGTTCTTAGCAATGACAGATTGGTGTGATACTATAAGGATGCTTTGTCAAAACTGAAAGTCGGGCTTCACAACCACACCCTCTTGTCGGTTGTGTGTTGTGCAATGTATTTACCTATTGCCACCACCGGCAGAAATCTTTTTACTCTTCTGTTTGCTTCTCTTGTCAGAGTGATCTGGACTGAGAGGCAGGACTGAAGCGTAGCCATGTTCTGCCTCTGTGCAGGAAAAAAAAAAACATCACAGATGTATAAGAAAATTGTCTAAAATTCAATTGCAGCGATGTAAAAAATAAAGACTTCCTATTATTACCGTTAATGAACCGTGGTGCTACAAATTGACATATATACCATGGATTATCTCTTCCTAAGTTGTAAAATGAGGAGGACAAAAGCAATCGACTGCTGTCATCAGCTGGACTTTTTTGTTTTTGGCGCCATCACACACCACCTATTATACAATTACTCTCTGTAGCATCTCAAGTATATAAATACATCATGCAATTCATACAGGGTGTAAACAATGACTGAATAGCAGAGCTTTTCCTGTCTCTCTTTTATTCACCGTGCTGAGCGTTCACCGCCGCTCCGATTCATTTTCAAATTGGACCAGATTGGCGCCTTTGAGTACAATGATGTGACCGATATGTAGGTCACTGAGTCAATGGGGGAAAAAATCGCATAACTCACAAAAAACGTTCTAGCAAGAATCTTGAGGATTTCTCGAACAATCGCATTGCATGATGTATCTATATTGTGTTTTGCATGCAAAGTTATAGTCGCTTCATTGTGAATTCTGTTGTTTGAACAATAACCAACTTCCTCCCCTTGTAGACTGACAGTTATCATAAAACACCAACCTCGGTCTCGTCTCTCCAGAAACTCAGCGGCCCGAAGAAGCACCTGAATGTTGCAAACGTTTCCGTCCATAATTGTGGTTGTTAAAATAAAAACAACCGCGGGTAAACGACCTACAGTGGTGTAGCTCAGCGTCAGTAGCCTGAAGTAGATGAAGCTGTCTGCTGTCTGTGTGCTTACGTCCTCAGTCCACAGAACCCCAACACTGACGCTGCATTCACGTGTTCCACGTAAACTCGGACATTTGAAACTACCATCGTAATTACGATCCAGCGGGCACAAAGTTGGTCGGATATAATTACAAAAAGGACAACCTGAAGTATTGGCATGTGTTGCTTTATTTTTGTAAAAAGATAGGACGCATATGACTGACATATTCATTTTTGGTTGTACAGTGTGACAATAACAAGAAAGACAATAAACGGCTTATGTTTTCTATTTTTCTACTAATGAATTGTCTTGTTTTTTCTTTTTTTCTTCTTTTCTTATTGTTTCTTTTTTTATATACTAAATGGTACTATCCTATGTCTTTTGTGTAAACTCCAACCTGCCTATTGGACTGCAGATGGAAATTAGCCCTTGGGCTGCAATCTGGCACATTTACCTGTACTGTTGTGCATGTTCATCAATGTGCATTGTCCTGAATGAATAAATAAATAAATATTTTAACGTAATTTCACTCTCAAGTAAAGATTCGCATTCCCTCTCTTATTATAATCATAGACTGTAACGGTCTATGATTATAATGGATCCATGTTCCATGAATGGGTCGAATAGGCATACTAGTCTACAAGACCAATAATTCTGAAAGCACGTGAAGGCATCGACAGCCGAGCCCCCGTCCCCTCCTCAACTATACACCCATGTTCTTCTCTCAAGCAGCTTTATTTTTTCAAACATTTACTATTTTGGCTAACTATATTGATTTGTGCTAGACTGATATTGGCATGTGCTTATGCATATTTGCCTCTATGAAAATCTAAACAGTCGTCTGGGAGCTAAAGTTGTACAATTTTTAAATTACATAGTTAGATATACACTTATGTTTTGTCTTACACTCCCCCTCTACCGATGTCTGAAAAACATACATTTACCTCAACTACAGCTTAATACATTTTTACACTATGCACTATAGGACTTAGATTTACCTGCGTATTTAGCTAGATTAAAATTATATGCTCAATAAATATGTTTAAACACTAAAACAATCGTTTGAAATGCCAGTTTAAGCGGAAGGATGTGTTCACTTGTTTTTTCATACACATAAGAAAGTGGGAGGGGCGGATGCCCTTACTAAATATGGCGGTGTCTGGCTTCACTGCCTGCGTCAGGTTTCCGTCGAATTCTCCTTATGGGAGTGAAGCCTCTTTGCCAGTAGTATCTTTAACCTATGAACCCCTGAGTGTGCCAGTCCTCCGCCATATTGACTGTTGTCTTGACTGGATGAGATAGAGAACATTTTGAGGTCCGGGAAGAAACGAAAGTGTGCTCTCCAAATCATCGAAACTGGTGCAAACTTGGCCAAAGCGTATTATAAACACCACCGTAATGGCAAGGAAGAAAAGCAAGCAGCAAGGGGTCGCCCAGAAGGAGCTTGCGCCTGGACAGCAGACCGTAACGTTGCCGAAGAGCCCAGTCTCTCCCGGCGATGCAGCTGACGGTGGCGGCGGAGATGCTGGGCTGGATAGGCTGGCCACTACCAGGGCGAACCAGGTAGGTTAGCTAGCAGCAAGCCAATCGTTGCTTTTAAAAATAGGCTAGCTAGCTTCTGAGCTAGCACTTCTCTGCTAATCCAAGCATCCCCATTGTGCTTTTATTTAATGTAACGTAAGTTAGATCCTGCAGAGGTGAAGTTATATCGCTATGCATCCGCTGGCTGATTGGACGCTATTTTAATCAGTATTCGTAGGTGTTGAGGTCTCACGTCGTTTGATTTGTTAATTAAATAAATAATACACAACTTAGCGAGCAGACTCGTCTCCAACAGGCTGCGTTGAGGCAGTGTGGCTAGCATTGCAGCCCATCTCCTCTGACGGACAGGTGACATTGTGCCTGGGACAGGTCGTCCCGTTTCCAGCGTTTACAACTCTTCATCCGCCCAGCTAACCTTAGCCAGAAGGCTAGCCGGGCTACCACAACCAGCTAGCGTGCTGCAAACGTGCTTACTCCCTGCACATGAATCCATCCAGAGGAACCACTCAGCCAACAGTAGCTAGCTAGCTCACCATCTGCTAGCTTGCTAATTAGCTATTTAGCTGAAAGAGATAACTGCTTCATAATAGGGCTAGCTAACTCCCAAAATGGTTTGAGTTGTTTTTTCGACTCTATACTGTTGTTGGTTTTATCTCTACCGCACTACTTTATCGGAGTGTGACAGGAGCTTATGTCAAAAGTTTCAATGCATGCAGTTATCAGCCAGTGATGCATAACGTTAGCAAAAGTCAAAGTCAGTAACGTTAGCTAAACTGAGGGTAAACACTAACCTCAAATAGAGAAGATGTTACGCTGCAGGCTGGACCACTGTCGCCTCAGCAACCGGCTAACCTTACATCTGACCTCTGAGCCTTACAACTTGGCTGACTGTTGCTTGGATTACATTTTATACCAAATGTGTAAGATGCCTGTCTAGATACGTCTCATAACTCATAATATTTCATTTTTAGGCAGATTTGTGTTGTATTTTGCAATTTTTATTTACCTGGTTATCTCTAAAAGGTAATGTCTATCACTATCATACAAGTGTGCGGTATCCAGAGAATACTGGGAAACATCTAGCTGTGTCTATAACTGTTTTAGAGAGACTTTGATTCAACCTTTCAACTGGAGGACACATTTGTAATAGACTGAATTTGTTTTAGCTAATTGTACATAATAAACTGTAAACTTAGTGCATGCACAAATATAATTATAGATATGTCTGTTTGAATGCCTACTATGTTTAGTTGGTAATGTCAAATATTGTAAAGACAACTGACCTAATGGATCCTAGGCTAATACTTGACCTCCTTTTTTATACCTATTCTCTAGCCTATGCACACCTGCTGCCTCCTGTGCCACCGAGAATTTAAGGACTGGGGAGCGAACTCGGTGAACGGACTCCCTGGGGGCCATGGGACCAAGCTGGCTGACGCAGTGCCTGCGCTCTCCCAGGCCTTATTGCGGGAGGCGCCAGGGCGTAAGCTTGCTGATGCAGTGCCCTCGCTGTCTCAGTCCCTGCTTGGTGAGGTGCCTCTGTGGATATGTCAGAGCTGCTGCAAGAGTGTGGAAGAGGAGGAGAGGCGGAGCACCCAGGAGCAATCCACGCCGGTAAATAAAAGAATAATAATTTGGGTTATATGTGTGGATCCTTTTAACAACTTATTTTGCCTACGTTTTAGCTAAACTGTGTTGTCTCTGTTGACTGAGGTAATGTCGTCTTTATTTACAGCACAAGGCATTGCATTTGCTTACTCTCTGAACAAATCTGCCTGTCTAAATGTCATGTTGGATTTAATAAGTTTAAACATGTAGTCTATTGTTTGCCTCTTCAGAAGTAACTTATTTAGTAATTGGGTCTTTGTGGCATATGTAAGGCAGCGGCAGCTATAAACTTTGCTTTCTTGTTGTTTTTACATAAATACTTTACATGAAATGCAACTTTTGAAGCCTTCATTATCATCCTTAAGCCTAACTGTAGATTAACATCGAGTTCAAGATGTTTTGTTGACATTGGCTTTAACTTGCAAATATTCAAAATAGCAAAAAAGGAACAGAAGAAGGGATTTATGAACAGTATGCTGCAGAGGTTTGTTTTTTGTTTACTCATGATTGATTAATGCATTATTATACATATATACATATACAGTACTGTGCAAAAGTCTTAGGCAGGTGTGAGAAAATGCTGTCAACAAAGAATGCTTTCAAAAAAAAAAAATTGTTTATTTTTTATCAAATTACAAAATGCAAAGTGAGCAAACAAAAGAAATCTAAATCACATCAATATTTGGGGTTGCTACACTTTGCCTTCAAACCAGCATCAATTCTTATAGGTGCACTTGCAAAAATTCGGAGAACACGTAGACACAGTTATTGGCCAAGGCAACTTAGTGCAGGAGATGAAAAACACACCAAGCTTATTTCCCTTCAAAATCAGAACATGTCCAGCACTGACATCAGCTCAGAACCGGCAGAAACCAGTAGGACCCAGGTACACCCATCTACTGTCCGGAGAAGTCTGGCCACAAGTGGTCTAAACGAAAACATAGACATAGAAGTGGGGTGCAGAAAAATGGCAGCAGGTGCTCTTGACCCAGTTTGTTTGCAGAATGGTTGGAGAGCGCTACAATAATGAGTGTCTGCAGGCAACAGTGAAGCATGGTGGAGGTTCCTTGCAAGTGTGTGGCTGCATTTCTGCAAATGGAGTTGGAGATTTGGTCAGGATTAATGGTGTCCTCAATGCTGAGAAATACAGGCAGATACTTATCCATCATGCAGTACCATCAGGGGGGTGTATGATTGCCCCCAAATTTATTCTGCAGCAGGACAGCACCCCCAATAATACAGCCAAAGTCATTAAGAACTATCATCAGTGTAAAGAAGAATATGAAGTCCTGGATGTGGTGGCACTCACAGAAGATCCGGGGTTAGAACTCCAAGATGTTTGGAACAACCAACCAGCCGAGTTCCTTTTAAAAGCTGTGTGCAAGTGTACCGAGAAGAATTGATGCTTTCTTGAAGGCAAAGGGGGGTCACACCAAATATTGATTTGATTTAGATTCCTCTTCTGTTCACTAACTGAATTTTGTTAACTGATGAAAATAAACTATTAACGCTTCCATTTTTGAAAGCATTCTTAGTTCACAGCATTTTTTCATACCTGCCTAAAACTTTTGCACTGTATTGTATATGTATTTTTTTTTTTTTTTAATGAAATTCACAGAAAAAAAACTAAAACAAAGAAATAGACAGGACAGGGTAGAACAAAATAAAACAAACAAACTGCCAGCTCACTTAAGGCACGTCAATCTTTTACAGTGACGGAAATGTCCACAAGTGGATTGAGGGTCAGAAATGAGTTCAAGGAAACCAATTCCAAGGGAGGTCGAGGAAGGACCAAGACAAAAGCTAAAAAATGTAAATCCTGGCGGATCAAAGCACAATGCCATACAGTACATTACAGTCCCAGGTTGACACCTCTCCCTCCTAATATGTTCAATAAAGGCTCCCCAGATCTTAGGAAACTTGGGCAGGGCATTGGACAGAGTATACCAAATTTTCGGGCTTGTTGTAACCTGATATCTCAGAGAGACCATCAGGGATTAGTTGTCTGCTATGTCGCTGTACAAATAAAAAATGTCATTCAGAAACTCCTGAGCTCGGGGCAATACCAGAAAAGATGGGTTCTGTCACCCGACTTGCACTTATCACTGATTATTTTGTTTGAAGATGTTTCTGCTTGGCGTGTCACACTCCCTTGGATGTATTACAAGACGATATTGGTAGTTACTTGGTACCAAAGTCTAAGCCTATGTAGACAGCCCTGTGATTAACCAGTTGGGTTTTCTTTTCTTTTATTCAGCTACCATTGTCGCACTCTTCCTCCTGTAAGTCGCAGAGCTGTGGGAACGGTTACCCAGAGCAAAGTACTGTGGATTGGGACCCGAGTTCCTTCTTGTCAGCCCACAAACTGTCAGGTCTCTGGAACTCTGCCCACACCAACGGAGGGGAACACTGCAACCACAGCACTTCTTCACACTCACAACAAGGTCTGTCATCAAGGTGCAAAACACAGCTCCAGAAAACATTTAATGACAGTGACAGTAATTCCGGAAAACATCACAAACCTAAATTTCACGCCGTGTTGCGAGTTTCAGTTTTGTGACATGGATAAAACATTTGTTAGAATAAAAGGTCTACAAACGGCTTGTTACCTTACAACTCAAGCAATAAATGTGTGATACGTTTTTGACCACTTTTTTTAGGTGTTGTCTATTACGTCTCAGAGGAAAACCGAGAAATCTTGTACAAGCTTACAACGCTGTACTTCCTGTCGTCCATAGAGCTCAGTATAACAGTTGGAAATATTATTTAAGATGAACTTGTGGTCAAAAACTACCAAACGCATTCGGACAATGGGAGATACATTTTAAAATAACAGTCTCCTTCTAATTAATTTGATTTGATCCTCATCAGCAAAATCTTACTATTTTGCATAGAAATGGAAGTGTCCATCATACTAATCAATTCTCCCAAGATCTTAAGAGCTACATGAACTACAGAACTAAGCATGCATTGCATGCCTGGACAGTGTTTCTTTTGGGATTTTATTTTAGCAGTAGGGGGTTAGGGTTAACAAAAAGTTTGCTGATCCCAGGCTCCCACCGGCTAGCAACCATTTTTCTGTGACCGCAGTGCAGGGGTTCGCGCTAGCTAAATTCAAGTTGCCACAGCAGCTAAGTGAAGGTCAGTCTCCACAGCGGTTGCCTGCTCTCCTCCCAGTGACGGTGTCTTCTCGTGGTAGAAAGTGAGGCAGAATGGGACACAGGGTACGCTAGCTAGCCAAATGTATTCATCAAATTCAGTGCCCCATGTTGCTGTTTTCCAAGATACAGTAGCTGTCTTATTTTGCGGGTCCCACATGAGTGCCGTCTCAATGGGAACACAGCGGTCAAGGCTTTTGTCCCTTTTTTTGTCACCCTGCCTGAAGAGAAATGGTTGTACTTGCACTGTTTATTTGTTTGTCGTGACTAAGCCTATTCCAGTTGCTCACCCTCAAAGGGGAAAGAGAGCATACGGCCGTTTGTTTGAGTTCAGTGGAGCGTACGGCTCTGCAGGGTCGGGTAATTGCAACTTCATGACCTTTCATAAAATTCTGAAACAGTGGCGGCAATAAATATATAAACCGAAACACAGCTGGACTCACAG
Organism: Etheostoma spectabile; assembly: GCF_008692095.1. Classification (NCBI taxonomy): domain Eukaryota; kingdom Metazoa; phylum Chordata; class Actinopteri; order Perciformes; family Percidae; genus Etheostoma; species Etheostoma spectabile. The sequence continues at coordinate 21,262,838 of NC_045742.1, forward strand.
ACCAGTATAACAAAGACTCCAAAATTGGCCCTCAAAAACCCTCTTTCATAGAGTAGTAAAGAAGTGCTCATGTTTCACACGCATTGTAATTTGTTTCTTGACCTCCTCCAAAGGAATCCTGATATGGAGCATTATGATTCCTGACTGTTCATGATGGATGTTATAATTGTTTTCCAGTAAGGCTTGTCATAAAGAATGAAAAAAGGGGGAAATCAAAAATTGAGATGCATCAAGAAGTTTGAAGTTAAAATTTAACAATGGTGTATGTTAGCCCATTTTTTTCATACATAGATTTATTTCTTTGTCTTTTGACTGTTCAGGGGTTTCATAGGGCTGTATTACAAACTAACTCAAATGCACTACCTAGCTATATCATTTACCAGCCATAAGAGGAGAACTGAATGGAATTATGATTTTTTTCTTCTTTTGTCCGTTTTGTTTCTGTTTCTTGGCTCTAATCAAACCACTTTGTAGAGGCTACCCGGTGCATGTTGTTGTATTTCTAGTTTAGCAAATACTCCAACTCCTTGATGCAAAATTTAAACTGGTATAAATAAAAGTAGTTATACATGGAGGCATATGTGCTCAGTGAGTGTAGCTGTACCCATCTGCATGGGCAAAGTTACAAGTTACCCAAGTTGGATGTACTACTTTACATATTATTGCAAAAGTTTAGGTGGTTTTATTTTAGTGACTTGGATCAACTTCTACTGGCTGTAGAGAGTCACTTTTTTTTTTACAACAGAAATCACATGTTAAATAATTCAAATGTAGTAATACTTCCTCATTTTTGTTTTGGTTATCATAAAGGGGTTTTATCCTTCGTGGTAAACAGTGTCTTTGGATGCTGGTTTCTTTTTCAGAGCAGTGAGAAATTATCACCATTTGACAGTTTAACATGTCTAAAGATGCCTCCAAAGAGCATGGAATTAATTTTTCAAAACATAAACCACAGTCCAGAAAGTGCGTGTTGAATTACCTTAATCTCAGCACTTCGGAAGTGGTCAAATAAAGAGCATTGCTCAAACTCTCCGAGGACAGTAAAATCCCCAATTGAAGCTCTGAATCTTTACACCTTTTTGTAAGACATTTTACAAACTAATTGGTAAATACTCTTTAAAAAGTTGTATTTCCCTTTTTTGTAACCGTTGTCATGTTGTCTTAAATGGATCAATTCCCTTTTGAAATTCATTCATTTTTCATCCGTAGGTTTAACACCAGGATCAGTCTGTCATGAGAAAAGAGGTCTTCATGAAGCTCCTGGGAAATCTGCTAAAACATCGGTGACCAAAGTCTGTCCCTACAGTCACCCATCCTCCCAGAATTCCAGTGGATCTTCTGCTGGGAACCCCCTGTCTACCTCAGCAGACCTTTGTAAGACCACTCCCAAGCACTTCAAGACCATGTGCCGTCGACCAACGCCACCAGGTAATGTTTCCTGGGACTCTTAGGGTTCAACAGCATTTTATGAAATCAGAACCCAGTATAGAATCCACTTATCAAGCTCAATGTGTAAAAGATGTCATTAAATCTGCAGTGTTTAGGTAATGGGAATATGTAAAGAGATAAGATATGTAATGTTGAATTTAAAAATGTAAGTGTACTTTACTCACTTTGTTATTTACACCTTTTTTCATTGTTTTTAAAGAGTAACTTACTGTTCTGGACACCATCATTTAAACAAGAGTTATTATATTGCACAGATTAGGGCTGGACAATATGGAGAAAATCAGATAACGCGGTATTCTTGTCTCTATACCTCGATGTCGATATTGTGGCGATAATATAGGGGTGACAATTAGTGCTTTTTTCACAACGAGATTTAAAATGAAGAATCTTCAGTAATGTAGATATAATGAGTAAGAAGGTAAAGGTAAAAATAACAGAAGAGTTAACAGTCTGGTAACACAGAAAATGACATCACTCTACTGAAATGCAGTCTTTGAAACCAGGAAAAGACAACACTTAAGCCATTTACGATATCACGATTTCCAAAATCTAAGACGATATCTAGTCTCATATCACGATGTCAATAAAATATATATATATTGCCCAGCCCTAGCACAGATCTTGGTTTTAGATGGGAAAACGTTCGTCATACTTAACAAAATTGGCAAGACAGTGCTCATATTTTAATTTCACTCAACTTCAAAGTAAAGTTAGTTAATCTATAGAAAAGTGGACAATTTAGGTTACATTTTATGACATCAGTGGTAATTATTTGAATATTACATTGCACTTTTCTGCTTTTTTGCACTTCTGTTTGGACGTAAACTGCATTTAGTTTTCTTTGTATTTGTACTCTGCACAATGACAAAGTTGAATCTAAATTACATTATATAGTAATTGGCTGTGTGTGTGTGTGTGTGTACGTGTGTGTGTACGTGTGTGTGTACGTACGTACGTATTCAGGTAATTAGGAAATCCCATTAAATAAACTGCGGACCAGAACACAAACTGATGCCCTATGTAAAAAGGTGATGCAGCGTTTGGGATTTTCAAGTCGTTTTTTCATGTTTTCCACTGTCCAGGTGAAGCCTTCCACCCCAGTGACCACCATCAACACACAGACTTGTCGGTACCCCCCAACAGTCCCACCAGCCTGTCTTCCCAGCATTCCTCCCTCCTGCCCCCGAAGCCTAACTCTGGGCAACACGGCCATGTAACGTCCTCGTCTGGCACCGGTGTGGCAGCCCACTCTCCCTTCCCCCCGCTGGTCCCAAACCTCCACGGCCCTACAGCCAAACTCAATTCTCCCAGTCCAGACAGCCCGACATCTGTCCATAAGCCCAGCCCGTGCAAAAACTCCCACATTCCCGCCGTGAACACACAACACGGCAAACTGGGCACGTCTATCATGGGCTGTAACCACCCTTGTAATGGACACAGTGCGGGAACAGTGGCCACTTCGAATGTGGGGGGCCATCTGACAGCTGGGGTCTGCAGGTTAGTAATACTATCTCAGCATTGTTTTTGTGAAATTGAGAAACCATTTCTGTAGCTGTTGTTGATTCAAAACACAAATGCCTTCTGATGGTTTAAAGGGACCAGGCATGTAAGGGGCACAAAATGACTAATGGGACGTTGTGCCACCCTCCGTCTGAGCTGGAAGAGGGGGAGGATGAAGATAGCAGCTCTGAGAGGAGCTCCTGCGCCTCCTCTTCCACCAACCAGAAGGACGGGAAGTACTGCGACTGCTGTTACTGCGAGTTCTTTGGACACAATGCGGTACTTTAAAACTTTTAGTTTTTCTGCTCGTTTTAAGTAGTAATTAAGAGTTCCCTTTGCTATTACATACTTACACCAAAGGTAACGTGAAATATCTTGTTATATATTATTTGGTCACAGCCTCCAGCTGCACCGACCAGCCGTAACTACGCTGAGATCCGAGAGAAGCTCCGCTCACGTCTAACCCGGCGTAAGGAGGAGCTGCCTCAGCGCCAAGATTCAGATCTGACGGTGACTGGTGCCATCGACAACCGGGACGTAGATGAGCTGCTAGACTTCATAAACAGTTCCGAGCCCAAACCTGTCAACAGTGCCAAGGCCGCCAAAAGGGCCCGACACAAACAAAAGAAGAAGGTGTGAAACGTTGTGTTTGACTGTTTGATTTTTTTTCATTTTCATTTGAATATGTTTGATCTAACGTATAGGGTTGGGTATTGGTTTTAAGATTTTGACACCAGTACCCATACAATAATTAAGAACGACCAAAAGCTTATTTGATACACTACTTCGTAATATTAACATGGAGTCTTCAAAAGCTTTTTTCATTTAACAAAATAAGCCATAGTAATAATATTAAGTGTTGTCTAAACACGAGCCCCTCTTCAATAATTTACCAAAATAGAGTACAATTCCCCAAATTACATTTAAAGTTATAACTGATTTCAGTCCAAACAGCTGTATACACATTCGGTTTGCATTAGCTTTAACTTAGTCTGGCTCACCAGATGTGCTGGGATACAGCCTGACATCGCTCCCCTTCTGATATCTATTTTTGCAAAATCACAGTTGCTGCATCCAGGGCTCAGCGCCGGCCAGGATGATTGTGATTGGCTTAAAGAAGTAATAACAAGCCACGGGGGGGTTCCCCTATCCCAGAATAGATAAGTGGTGCAGCCAGACCCCACCCTAGCGCATCCAGAGATGGATCAATAACTCAATACAGCTCATTATGGCATTAATAGAGTGAACCGTAAACAATGAGGCTGATAACAGTGAGATTAAATAACAACGGTAACACTGGATTACATAAATCCTATTAGTCCCTCATGGGTAGGTAGGCTATTTGAATGCTGTTTGGAAATGAAGACTACTATATAGAGAGGTAATTGCATAATGTGTATTCAGTGAATGGTTATTGCTAAAAATAATTCTGATAACTACCAAAAAAGGGGTTTGATTTGATGTAAATCTTTATGGATTATACTTTCAAACCAGGAACTAATTTAATTTAAGAATAAGTAAAAGTCTGACCAGACATTTGATATTTAATTTACATATTTCAGTAGTTTTGATACTCTGTGCTACAGACACGTTTTGGTCAATACCAAAAAGAAAGTATTGAGGTTTGATAATAGAGCCCGACCGCTGATTGGTCTGATATTGGCTGATCGGTATCAGCATTTACAATGCCGGAGGGCACTCTACAACGTCCCTGTTGGCAACACTCTAGTTTTTTTCTTTTGTTATTCTGTTATCGTTCAAAGGACTTTCAATTTCATATCTTACGTTTGTATTTTTATACATTTCATTTATGAGAACTTTAATATATTTTGATGTTCTTTTGTTCTGTTGTGACAATTATCATATTATTTTAGTGAGAACTCATGAATAACTACAAATAACTAATTTTAGGGAAATCTGTTTAAGTTTTGTTCTGAATTTTTTTTATTTATTTTTTATTATATATATTGGCTGATATATCAGGATATCTAAATAACCAAATATTTGTATCAGTATCGGCCTTAAAAATCCTTTATCGGTCAGGCTCTATTTGATCATTACTAATAGATAATCTTCATTATGTGTGTCTTTCTCTTCACACTTTTAAGTCTGTACCATTTCTGTTTCAGGAAAAAGCTCAGCAGGGCATGGGTGCTGCAGGCAGCGACCCCCACTCCAACCTGTCTGAGCCTATCGACGACGAGCCCATCCCTGAAGGTCCAGAAGCCAGTCGGTTGCTTGACTGGCCTCAGCTGGAGCTTGAGCGAGTCAACAGTTTCCTCACAAGTCGGCTCGAAGAGATTAAAAACACCATCAAAGACTCAATCCGGGCCTCATTTAGCATGTACGACCTCAATCTGGATGTTAATGACTTCCCAAAGAAGGCAGCCACATTGGAGGGCAACCATTTACTGTCCCATCTCAATGGCTCCTCTGACCTGCAGCAGATAGACCTTGACTTGGCCCCTCTTTCACTGGGAACCTTTAAGAGCCACCTGGACCTGGTAAATGGCTGGGAGGACACAACCACCGTCTCGTCCCCTAATGCCACCAGCACGGCATCAGGGCTCACTGCTGGGTCCAAGGACATCCAGCGGTTGCACACTACCCCCAATCTCTCAAAGCTCATAAGGGTTCGGTCGCCAGAAAGATGCACTTCCACTGGATCGGACAGTTTGCCACAGGTGCCAGCCCACGCTACAGCTAAATCGAACGAGGATGCCCCTGATCCCAAGAACACAACAGTTGGGAACAGTGGTGCAAAGTCTAAGAAGAATAAAAAGCAGCAGCAAAGACTGGAGCAATCTGTGTCCGAGCAGAATTCCAACAAACCAACCAAAGCTGACACCCAGAAAGGCAATGAGTGTAGAGAAACGTCTTCTAACGGCTCAAAATCTGGGAACAGACAGCCCCAGCACTCTGCAGACAACCAGAGAAATGGGCCAAAGAAAGCTGAGGAGGGCAGATCGTCTAAACATGCAACTAACGGTGGCCTTTCAAATTCACAAAGAGGGAAAGGTGACACAGAAACACGAGGAGGTCGATCTGAGCAGGATTTGGAAAGCAAAGCTCATCCCACTGTTGCAGCAAATGGGCAGCAACAGCAGCAAGCCAAGGGGAAAAATAAGAAGAACAAGAACAAGGGTGAAAAATCCAGCAGTGCTATTGGTACAATAAACTATCTTTGCCATGTGTGCAAAATTTGAATTGTTTCTTAATTTGTGATGTATTTAGCTAATGTCTAATCTGTATTCCCTAGATGATGTATTTCTCCCTAAAGATGTGGATCCAACAGAAATGGATGAGATTGATCGGGAAGTGGAATACTTCAAAAGGTAGGTGTTACAAAGCAGTGTATCAGAATACTTAAAAACAAATTTTTTGGAGCTAAACTGTTGTATTGATTAACACGAACCTTCTCCTCCTCCTGTTTCTCTGTCTTTGTTCCCTCTAGGTTTTGTCTTGATTCTGCAAAACAAACTCGCCAGAAGGTAGCAGTGAATTGGTCTAACTTCAGCCTCAAAAAGGTTCCTTCCAATGCAGCTCAATAACTCGGACGAGTGCCAGAAATCCAACCACACACCACAAACTCTTTCAGTAGAGCCCCAAATGGCCTGAGGCCTTCTCTCATTCCGTTTTCTTCTCTTCCTTACTAAGCCAAGGGACCCTGGTTCAAATATCACACTCTCCATCAGAGGACTGAAACATAACTTGTGGCTGACAAGCCAGGGATCATTTTCAAGGCCAACTCTACCCTTTGCTATTATCGCAATGTCCACTAAATGAGAGATGCAAAAATGGAAAAAAAAGTCTGTTGAATCCACTGCATCCATGTGCTTACGTATGTAGTATGTAAACAATTACCTTATATGAAATAAATGTTTTTATCACAAATCTGAGACATTTTAACGTTGTTAAACTTCTGAATTCCAATCAGTTCAATTTGGTGCTTATTACACATTACATTCTGCATTTCTAGTTTCCCGCTCACTAGACCAGTCTCAGTAGACACCTGAGACAATTTGTCTTATATTGTACAACAAAAAGTTTGACTGTACTGTCAAAAAGGAGCACAAGACAACATTTTGACCTGATTTTAGAGGAAAACACTTGTACCCTCCTACTCCACAGGGGGCAATTGTAGCAACAACTGCACTGATTTTACCCCAAAACACTGCAGTGCATTCAGCAGTTGTTGACCGTTTTTAATTGGAATACTTCTCTTAATAATTATGATCATCAAATGATTTAGTAATCAGTGGTTGAAACTGAAATGACAGACACTTGATTACCCACCTCCGACAGTTTTTTTTTGTGTGAAATAGTTTTTTAAAAACATAAATTTTTGACAATTAAGAACACCAACAACGCTAATAGAATCTAGTGGGAAAATATAAATGTACTAGCTCGCAAGATGCATCTAATGAAATACCAATGCAAATACGTCCCCACACATGACGCCTAGGACAGAAACATCTCAAAACTGTCCCCCAGCTCTGTACTGGGTAAAGATGTTGCTTCAATATCAATCCTCCCTTGGTGTTATTGAACAATTATATATTTTATATTGATATACACTCTGTCATCTGTAGAAGAAAGTCCTTCACCACGGGTTTCTCACTCTTAAACTGTAATTTTAACCCCTTATACCCCAGCAGTGACAGGTACACCAGTGTGCAATGTTCATTTTAACATTGGAACCATCACCCATTAGTTGGCACGGTTACATATTGTTACATATTGCTTGTACATATTGAGTGATTATTTTTGGGCCCTTTTGAGCCTTTTCATGCATTTCTGGGGGTTGTGTGTGTGTGTGTGTGTGAGATATATTTTCAATCATACTACTCTTTTCCCTGTACTGTGACCTTGGTGGCACCCTGTACCTCAGCTAGCCTATATAAGTCCAAGTCTTGATCATCTTTCGATTTGAAATACCACTGAAGAGTTGATACGTTTTGGACAAGGGCCTTGAGATGTACACCCATAACCATGTTTTTAGTTGACGGCATTCATTGAGGTGGATACTTTCTTTACTGAATCTGTGCTGAGATTTAGTTTTCATATAACATCTCTGATGCTTTCCAGGTTATATTCAATTAGAGAATATTATCTTAATGTTTCGAATGTAGATTTATACTATATCAATAATAGCCAAGTGTATGTTGGCTTGTTTTCTTCTTTTTTTTAAAATTCACTTTTGATACTGTGAAAAAAATCTTTCGTTCAGAAAGATTAAAAACAATACAGTTTTGACAAAAAAAAAAATAAGTGTGGTGTTTGCTTTCTAAGTATAGCTATTTGCTTGCTTTGGTTTCCATGTTATAGCTACCGTTTGCACGGTACCGTTTGAAATGCAGCGTCTCGTTGAGGTTTGACCCTTCCAGCGTTCCGTACAGTATCAAAGCTTCCTGTGTTGTGAAAACATGTGTATAAGTTCTATTTATTGAATTGTAGGTAGAGTATTTTCTCAACAACTTTGTGGATTTAGCTAGCGTTAGTACACAGGGAACGTTACTGTATTCATTAATAAAATGGAAACCGAAAATCGACCCCAAAAGGTAAGTAAGCTAACTACGCGTATACCATCGTTCACAGTATTGAGGTTACACTAGCTAATGTTAGCTAACCCTAGCTAAAGTAAGCTAGCTAGCTAGCTAGTCAACCTTAACTTTATTGTCTTTAACTCTCTGCATTACATGCATACTGTTATCTATTCACAGTTAAACCCATTGGAACAGGCCAATATAGAAAGTTTAATATGGTATTTAATATGAATGTGTAATGTAAACCGTGTTCGGTAACATTCAACAATCAACTAACGTTAACATTAGCCATAATGCAGGACGTAATGGAAACGTCTGTGTCTACTCCAATCAACACTAGCTAGCTAGCTAACGTTACCTGCACGTCTAGCTATTTGCGTTAAATATAAAAGGGTTTGAGTTCATAACATTGAGGTTACCAGCTAAAAAATGGCGCGATGGCCTTTAAATTGTAATGTTAGGCTAACGCTACTAAGAAAGTGTGGACATAATGATGCTTTTGGTAAGCAATGTGAAGACTGAGGCGTCCGGTGACGCTTCGTCCCTTCAAATTTTCATGATAAGTCTATTAACCTATGTTGTTGGTTTGAACATCTGAATGTGTCAAAATCCTATAGCCATGCTGTTCAAATATGTATCCAGGTGGAACTCGCCATTGATGTCGGCATATACAGATCAACCACATCCGATATCTGTGTGGTAGTCTTTAGGCACCGTTGCATGTTTAAAAACGCGTTTAAAACATCCGAGTCCGTTTTGCAGAGGGTAAACCAAGAGATAATACTACTGCTAATGGTGATGTGTTTGTACAGAGATCCCATGGGGAGGATGAGAAGTCTGGCTCAGAAGGATCAGAGGATGACGACTATGTCCCTTATGTTCCAGTCAAAATAAGAAAACATCAAATGGTAAGTTATTGTGCACTGTTTTGACAAATTAGTAAGGATACGCCAATCCGATCCACCGGTGTGGTGTCGGGGCCAAGACCTCATTAAGCAGGTTAGGGATGTAGGTCGGACAATCTTAAATTTCATGTAGTGATCTATACAGATTTAGAATTTTGGAAGAAAATGCCACAAAGAATCTGCATTGCCAGATACCGTGAGTTGAGGAATTGGAATAAGCATCAGGAGAGGAACAAGTGTAAACGATGCATCCCTGTCTGTTATTAGGGGTGTATGGTCAGTTAAACATTAAGATTTTTCTTGAGGAAGCTAACCGTCAGATAACTGTGTGTGTGTGTGTGTGTAGGATTGTATATCGTAATATGGTAAGTGCAGTCTTTACCTGGTTTTACAGGCTGCGTTACAGTAAAGTGAGGTAAATTTCTGAACTCAAGAGACTGTTCTGGCTGTTGTATTATTTACCTTTACTTCACGTCAAGTCATCAAATCATTTCTGGAGAATATTTATCAAAAATCTCATTGTGTGAATTACATTTTATTAAACCACCAATAGTCAACCATTCAGTATCGTTGCGCGCGCATATGAATACCAACATCACATTCTGTTGCCACATATTCAAATTAACTTTTTTTTTCCAAACGTGTAACACCCAGGTACAGAAGATGTTACGTCTGCGAGGGAAGGCAGTGGATGAGGAGCAGAAGGACAGTGGGGAGGAGCAGAGAGATGAGGACGAGGGTCTTGGTCCACGCTCCAATGTCAGTCTCCTTGACCAGCATCAGCACCTCAAAGAAAAAGCAGAAGGTATCCAGTTTAAGCACAACCCACTCTGGATCATGATTGGTGTTGTTACTATCATGCTGCTCATTAGATATTACTATTTTAGGTCAGCTGTATCTCACCCGCTCTATGGTTTTGCATCTACAGCCCGTAAGGAGTCCGCCAAGGAGAAGCAGCTGAAAGAGGAAGAGAAGATTCTTGAGAGCGTTGCAGAGGGCAGAGGTAAAAAAAAAATAATGCTGTCAAGGATAATTAATCAGATTTACCTTGATAAACTTACAGTTTGTGCAGAACGTTCTAAACATGGAAACTAATCTTTTAATCTGTCCTCAATTAGCTCTAATGTCCGTAAAAGAAATGGCCAAAGGTATCATATATGATGATCCTATAAAAACAAGGTAAGTTCTTGATAAGTGTATTCTATTTCTTCTTTCTATTCTATATTTTTACATTAACATACTTTTCATTTAACCTGGATGTTCTTTATAGCTGGAAGGCACCACGCTACATCCTAAATATGCCAAAGACCCGACATGAGCGCGTCAGGAAGAAGTTTCACATCCTGGTTGATGGAGACGGAATCCCTCCTCCAATTAAAAGCTTCAGGGAGATGAAGCTTCCACCAGGTCACAACACACTCCCTCTCTCCCACACATGAAAAGCACATTGTGTGCCTGTGCGAGGCCTTCAGTGGTCCCACATGATTAACACCTGGCAACAAATCGGTTTGTTGTTTTTGCAGCAATTCTAAAAGGTTTGAAGAAGAAGGGAATTGTGCATCCCACACCAATTCAAATTCAAGGAATCCCTACAGTGTAAGTACAGTAAATGGACCATATGCTATACAACCTGACTGTGAATGATATTAAGTACTGTACGTGTGAACTGTTCAGGACTTGACAGTGTTTGTCTGTAGTCTGTCAGGTCGAGACATGATTGGCATAGCCTTCACTGGTTCTGGAAAGACTTTGGTCTTCACTCTGCCGATCACCATGTTTGCTCTGGAGCAGGAGAAAAGGCTGCCTTTCTTTAAGAGAGAGGGACCATATGGACTCATCATCTGTCCTTCCGTAAGACAAACACGACAAGCCCACTTAATTGATGATGCAACTTGAAATGCAGCATAAAGGCTGATTGGTGGTTCCAAAATAAACGGCATTTCTTACTGTCTGCACTTCAGACAGCTTGCATTTACTGTGAGTAACTTTATTTTTATTTTTTTGTATGCAACAAAGCATATCTGATTTGAATACCTTTTTCTTTTCACTCCAGCGAGAGTTGGCGAGGCAGACTCACGGCATCATCGAGTACTACTGCAAGCTGCTGGAGGAGGAAGGAGCTCCTCAGCTGCGCACTGCCCTCTGCATCGGAGGAATGTCTGTCAAGGATCAGATGGAGGTAGTTAAACAGTAAGTAAGAGTGAAGAATCGTCTGAAAGGAAAACGTTTCTGTCTTTAATTCAGAATTCCAGTTAGAACTGCCATGCAAAACCATGCATGATGCAGCCACATTAAAGGACAAATCCGGCGCAAAACAACGTTCATTGTGCAAACAGTAACATAGCTCAAGCACGGTTCAACTGGTCATGACTGTTTTCCCAAGATGGCGCCTGCCTGTGTACGCAAACTGTACTGTCTTTATAAACTTTTTAATAAACTGTATGTAGACTTACAAAGTTCTCGATGCTTCGGTTTACATGTAGGGACCGTCATTATGCTACAGTGGAAGTGTGGTGCAATTTTAAGCCTTGTTAGTGGTATAGGTAATTTCTTTACCCGTGTCCCGACTACTAGCGTTATAGGCTTGCACCAAAACTGTTCACATTCGATTAGCATGAAACACGTCTTATTAACCCAAGGTTCATTTTGCACCGGATTTGTCCTTTAAATCACTCAGAGCGGAACAAAATAGGCAAAAGTTCCAGACAAAAAGCATAACAGAAATCATGCATACAGTGGGGCTCGGATGTTTGGGCACCCCAGGTAAAAATGTCTATTAATGTGCATAAAGAAGCCAAGAAAAGATGGAAAAATGTCCAAAAGGCATCAAATGACAGATTGGACATTCGTATAATATGTCACAAAAAGATAGATTTTATTTCCATCATTTACACTTTCAAAATAACAGAAATAAAAAAAACGCTTCTTGTAGCCAGCCAAGAGTCTTTCAATTCTTGTTTGAGGTGCCCAAACTTTCGAGCCCCATTTCAGTGCAATCTCAAAACATAGGCACTAATAAAACTGTATTTTTAAAAATACTGCATCTGTACCTCCTCTTGGTTATAGTGGTGTCCACATGATGGTTGCTACCCCTGGCAGACTGATGGACTTGCTGCAGAAGAAGATGGTGAGTCTGGACATCTGCCGTTACTTGGCTCTGGATGAGGCTGATAGGATGATTGACATGGGCTTTGAGGAAGACATCAGAACCATCTTCTCCTATTTCAAGGTGAGTTTTTGATGCAGTTTTCTGCCCTCCATTTTTCTATGTCCTGCCTGTCAAAGCCCTGGTTGGAAAAATTCACCACTCAATGGGATATCGTTGGTCTTTCCTTGTGATTTTTGACAAGGAAAAGACATGCTGGCATTTCATGCAGTTCCTCTTCCAGAATAATGCTTTATTTTCTGTTTGTAACAGTAGTTTAAATAGTTTTTAACACGGTCTCGATGCTTTACGAGGTAGCACATTTTGTCGTCACCTAAGCACTCACCATAGTTGGCCCATTAGTCCATCTTCAAGCTGCTGGGCTCAATCAGCTGTAGCTGAATATTTTATTTATTTCTCAAACAAAAATATTGTCATGAAAAACCAACCTTGTCTTTTCGAGGTATCCAACATGGAATGTGTTATTTCTTTATTTAGGGACAAAGGCAGACCCTGCTTTTTAGCGCCACTATGCCCAAGAAGATCCAGAACTTTGCCAAGAGTGCACTGGTCAAACCTATCACTATCAACGTCGGCAGGGCCGGAGCTGCCAGCTTGGATGTCATCCAGGTATGTTTATTTGTCACTGAAAGAGGTTTTCTACCTTAGTTGGGGGAATTTATTGAATTAAATTTACAAACTCACGCATATAAAAATAATGAATGTGTGTTTGTGTGTGTGCAGGAAGTAGAATACGTCAAAGAGGAGGCCAAGATGGTGTACCTTCTCGAGTGTCTCCAGAAAACACCACCTCCTGTCAGTATTTCCACATGTTATGACACTGAAATGACATATACCAAAAGTCCGTAACTCAGACATGTCAAGTGTTAGAAAAATATTTCCTGTTCAAATCAACAGGTGCTGATATTTGCTGAGAAGAAGGCCGATGTAGATGCCATCCATGAGTATCTCTTGCTAAAAGGAGTAGAAGCGGTGTCCATCCATGGAGGAAAAGGTGCACAGAGCTCTGTTCTTATCCTAAAGTACATAGCCATCAGTACATAGTGATAGTGCCTACAGAGGATTACTGTATTTGGAGGAACCCAACCCAGCATCAAGTTTGAGAGCACTTATACACAGCCTTACTCTTCAACTTTGTTGTAGTTGCTCATCCTTACCACCAGATGCCATCCTGCTTGCAAATGTCACCGTTTCTGCTTTATAGTTTCTTTAACATTTCCAAGAAACGGAAAGCATTGCCAACACTTTTCTCAAATTTTCCGTTTGTCATTGTCTTGCAAAATATGGTTTATGTTGTAATATTTTGTTGATTTATTTTGCAGATCAGGAGGAAAGAACCAAAGCCATCGAGGCATTTAAAGAAGGAAAGAAAGATGTATTAGTTGCCACAGACGTTGCCTCCAAGGGTCTGGATTTCCCAGCTATACAGCATGTAGTGAATTATGACATGCCTGAGGAGATAGAAAACTATGGTATGTGTGAGTGTGCAAGTGTGTGCATCTCTCTCTCTCTCTCTCTCTCTCTCTCTCTCTCTCTCTCTCTCTCTCTCCCCTCTCTCTCTCTCTCTCTCTCTCTCTCTCTCTCTCCTCTCTCTCTCTCTCTCTCTTGGTACTGTGTAATCAGTTCTCTTTAAATTGCTCAGAATGGTTCGGTGAAATTGTCTCATTTCAGTCCATAGGATCGGAAGAACTGGAAGATCAGGCCAGACCGGTATTGCCACTACATTCATCAATAAAGGCTGTGGTAAGGAAAATACCAATCAAGACAAACATCTAATTTATTTTTGTATTGGACTAGTGATTTTCGGAATATTATTATAATGAATTTAGTCAGCATAATTCAGTGTTTAATGACAATAACTTAAAGGAGACCTATTATATGCTAGTCACAAGCATGTTGGGTTCATGCTTGTATTTTTTCGTTTTTACTATAACGTGTTTACATGCTTTAATGTAAAAAAAAACAACACAATTTGTCTCATACTGCTCATGGCTGCTGCACCTTATATTCACCATGGCCGTATTATAAGAACTGGATACAGTGCCCAAGGCGGAGCCTCCTTCATTTCTATAACAGATGCTCACTGGCGCAGGGAGGTAAACCATTTCTAAAATTACTCTGGTGATCGGCACTGCTTCCACACTGTGCGGCCCATAGAGCAGGTTTTAGCTCCCAGGGATGTCGTTTAAATATGTATACCTCATTATTTGAAGCTTTGACCACGTTTGTTTTGAGCATGGGTAATATTTTAGATTTGACTGAAAATAAGGAAAGGCAGTCTATTTTAACTTGTGCTGTCAGTTAAACGCGTTGCTAACGGCCTATAAACACAAACCCATTTTAACGGCAACAATTTTTTTTAATCGCAGGATTAAGGTTCTTTTTGGCCTAGCAAAGTTTGTAGTTTTTTCACATGCTGTCGCAACAACTATTAACGTTAGAAAAACTACAACACCATACCTGATATAGCTAGACTGGAAATAAAGCAACAGGCACGCCACACACACCACACACACTTGTTTGGGCTTGCGAGCCGGCAGCTCGCGGTGCTCCGTCCCCGGTTGAGTCACCTACAGTATTCTCGGATAACTGGATCACCAGCTACCGCTGACCTGAAGCGGGGCACCAGATGCGGTGCTAACAAACTCTTTTGCGTCTCAACACTCTTACGAAATGACGCTGATACGACCGAGCTGTGACAACAAGCAATTAGCAATTGCCACTTAGTTGCACGGAGCAACTCTTTCTCTTGACGTTTGTTTTTACCGCTAGTTACTACGAAAAAGCTTGCTACAGGTATGCTATATTCAAGAGACCATGGGATGTTAATGTACGTTGCTCAGCAACAGGTGAAAATAGGGGCAACATTGCGCAATAACAATACAATTATTTGAACTTTTAGTGAGGAACAAGTAAATAACCTGTATGTGTGAAAACCGCTTTATCTCGCACATCCGTTTTGTGGTTATTGAAGATAAGCGCGCCCTCCCCAAAAAAAACAATGGTAGGGAAAACCCTCAAACAAATTTATATTTACACAAAATTGTGTAAATGCGTGTGTATATGCCTCAAAACAAAATACAGTTAAAACTTGTCAATCAACAATTTCTTCATCTGCAGATTGAATTTAAGAATGGGGGGAAATATATATTTAATACTTTAATTAGATTTTTTTTTTTTTTTAATCAGGGATTTTTATTGTTAGGCCATATCGCCCAGTCCTTTACAGTAGGCTATGCGCCAAACATTTGCACAAATTAAGCCGATCCACTTTTCCATGTTGATAAGAGCATTAAAATGAGAAAAAAATAATGAGACAAAAAGAAATCAGTGGACCTTTTAGAATAGATAAATGCGAGTTAACTATGACATCAACGCAATTATTCGCAATTGAATATTTCAATTGTTGGACAGCACTAATTTTAACATTAAGTGTACGTCTTTCCCCATAGATGAGTCCGTGTTGATGGACCTTAAAGCTCTGCTAGTTGAAGCCAAGCAGAAGGTCCCTCCAGTCCTCCAGGTGCTGCAGCCAGGAGACGAGACGCTGGACATCGGAGGTGAGTCTCCTGCTCTAGGCCTACGTGCTCTTCATTTATGGGTTACTCCAATTTTCTTTGGGGTTTTTTTTCTCGCTCCAACCCGATCTGATCTTCTCATCTAAAATTCGCAGAAGTGTGGAGTGTTTGGGAACCCTTCGTGACATACCTGATTCTTATGTTTTCACAGGAGAGAGGGGCTGTACATTCTGCGGCGGTCTGGGTCATCGTATTACAGACTGCCCTAAGTTGGAGGCCATGCAGACCAAGCAGGTCACCAACATCGGACGGAAAGACTACCTGGCTCACAGCTCAATGGACTTCTAAGAGATTTGAATTAAAGAGAACATTCTCCCATGTAAAACGGAACTGAAATTTTCGGAAGAAATGGTACAGCTTTGTCGCGTCACTGAATTAAGGAAGTGTATTTTTATCATCACCTAACATAGTTTGCAGGTTCATCAGATCAATTTACTTTTTGACCTTTTTTCGCCCTGGTTGTGTAGACTTTGTAATATACATTTTTGATACTCCAATTGTAAATAAAAAAACACTATCTGTTGATTTTTTTTTTTAATGTTCTTATAGAAAAATGCAAAGGTGTGGTATGGTGAGGAAGTTGCTAAAACAAGCAGGATAATGTAAAGGGAAGTTTGACTCATGAAAACAGAAAACACAGCGTACCCATTGTTTTGCAACCGTTAAGTTGCAGATCAGAGATATCTTGACTTTCAGTAAGTCCAACAACTAACAACGCACAAGTAGCCAACGGAACGAGAGCTGCTGATGACGTGAAGGAAACAGTTTTTCTTGTGGCGTAGGAAACCTAATTTTAACCCAGCCGTGTGTTACATCTTGACCACAGAGCATCAGGAACTAGAGTGAAAGACCTACAGACGAGGCTTACGAGCATGGATGTCAGCTTCAAGGAAGGGAAGTTGTACCTTCAGGTTGTCAAGTTTGGAAAAGTAAGTTTTCTAGAAATTCAGCATTCTTGTGAAACGATCTGATTTAATTTTGAAGTCGATGTGGGTACTGAACAGCTCGGTGAAAAAATAGTGATGGTGGTTAGCTATTTTGATCCGCTTAGTTAAAATGAGCAGAGGCTCAATTGATAGCTGTTTTATGTCTTGACTGAAACATATATCCAAATGCAATGCAATGATAAATTAATTAATCTCTGAATATCAACCTTGAGGAAACTATATAGTGAGTTAAAGAGTGCACTACCAAAACCTGTAAGCATTTAGTAAAAACAAATGCAACTGTTTACCAGTGATACTTCTCGAAAAATGTTGCATCATTTTTTCCAGTGTTGTAAGTATAATTTAGTTTTGAAAGTCTGACTATCCATGCCCTCCAGATGATCTAGATTAAACAAGGTTTTGCAGAGTATGTGTAACTGTGTTACCCTTCTTGCACTTAAGGACCAACTTATTATTTTAAATTTTCCTTAAGATGTTCATTGTGGTTGGTAACTCTGTAAAGTCACTCAAGTAAGCCATCCCTATACTTCATACTCCAATATACTATTTTACTCATACATGTGAAATGGTCATGCTATTATTCAGGTTAATGTGGAGAGGATTCTTTCAAGGTGCTATTCTGATTTAAAAAGATCTTAAAATACTTATATAATCATAATGAGATGTGGACACCTAAGGTGTGACAAATCCTTTTTTGATCCATATGACTTAGATGTGAAAATCCCTTCGGTGTGGTTTGTTCTCAAACTGCAACTAGCTGCAGATTGGCACAGGGCTATTTTTTCACAAGAACACTTTTTGCTAAATTCAAGGAGGAGCAGTATGGCAGCAATGCACAGAAAACCATATCTACTGATGTTTGTTAAAAAAGAACAACAGCACTAAATTATCAAAATTAATAAACTTTAAACATGTCAAACAAAGAGATTAATCTTTGTGTATTTGTGTGTATATAAACAGTATAGATATATATATATATATATATATATATATAAGTCTGGGGGTGGGTGGTGAACTAAAATAGCAGTGTCACTGAGCTCATTCATAAGGTCCTCTGCAAACGATGACAAGCATTTTGAAATTAATTCTGTTGCTTACAGGCAGTAAGATAAGAGTTGAGTTTCTGTCTTCAGGCTCTGACTCCTCCTAAAAACCATGATCTCTGTTATCCATCAACTGTAGAAACGTTTGAGCCATCCAGTCAATGATTTTTTTTTAAACAATGTCAGCAGGAATCAGATCATTATGTAAAGCAGAATTGTAAGCTGTGTGTCATCTGCATAACAATTAGAGACAGATGCCATACTTTCTAATTTTAAAGTAACATACAAATATATGTACCAGTTAAGGATTTATTCACATTCACTTTATCCATTTATTTATTTATTCTCTGTAATCTGCTACAGAAAACATGGCGGAAAGTATCGGTGGTGCTATTTAAGCCTAGCACCATGGGGGTCGGGCGGTTGGAGCTCTCGACTGTACTTGATAACAACGCTGCTACTGAACGGAGGAAAGTCGGTCGGAATAAAACACCTGAAAGAAAAGTGGTGCGTTTAAGTGACTGCCTCAGTGTCATCCCTGCGCCAAAGGAGTCTTGCCCCTCTGGGTGCACCGCTTTCTACTTACACACCATTCAGTGCACCTACACCCTGGCCTCCACGTCAAGCCAGGACTGGCTAAGTGCCCTCTGTCTTCTGGCCTTCCAGGTATTTCACAACTCTCCTCATGACCAGTGCACCTTCCCACTTTTTCTTTTTTTTTTTTTATATCAGGAGTAGGGTTATAATTTGGGAAAGGTGGTGATAAGCATTATCCGCAATCAGAGATAGTAAGATAGCACAATGAGGAAGTTCATACAATATCTGTAACTTCTGTCTCTTCACTTCTCTAATTTCTTTGCTTGCACAAGCTATGTTGTTTCTTGCGTCTTACCTTTTTGAAGTCATAAAACAGTGATAAGAGGTCGGTGTACACTCCATGTAATGTTTACCATGCCACTGTGTTTACAGAAGGATCCTGGGGAATCAGACAAAGGGGCTTTCGAGAGAGGAAATGGCTTGGCCATGGAGGACAATGACCTTTACTCATCTTGGAAAACCGCCGGTAATGCTCGTCAGTGTGCAGGCGCCAGCTGATCTGTCAACAAACAATCGAAAATAACATTCGGTTTAGGGAGTGTCAGCTGAAGTGGTTCTCATCAGAAACCAGCATAAACTGTATTCTTCTCTCCTATCAGGGGATGAATTTAAAGGATTATTTCCATAGTTTTCCCATCTGTCCTATAAGTATTTACTGTGTAGCATGCAGACCAAGGTGACCGTTTCGATCTGGGAACATGCTACCATTGCTATAAGGGAACATGTGGAAATTATTAGTGGGGAAGAGTGGGTCTTTTGGCTAAAGGTACAACATAAATTAAAGAAACTGAAGTTATCCTTTAACAAGGTTATAAGAGTAAATTGGCAAATGTATCACAATAAAGGTAAAAGACCGTGAAGAAGCTAGCAGTGTGGTTTAAATGTCATGGCATCGTAATCATAAATTCAAGACTTCAGCAGAAACATTGAATATGGGTGAGCAGTAGCTTAAGCCACTAATTTATTCAAACATAAACGACAGAATATAATAGCGTCAGCAAACTCTGGCTTACACACATTTATTTCTTTTTATTTCCTACTGGACTATACACTTCCCCTGAAACAAAATCTGGGCAGTCCAGTCACACAGAGAGATTAGTAATATGCAAGCAATTTCAACTCAGCCTTTTTCTGTATGAGAATATATTTGCTGTATTCACTCTGCGGATATACTGCTGCACAGACCTTATATGAAAAATCTTGTACTTTCATGTGTAGCTATGCTGCACTAACTTGTGTGCTGTGATGTTTTTAGTGACAAATATTTTCATGTCTTCTCATGTTTAGATCTGGCCCTTCCTCCAAACCAGTACCGAGTGACTGTCCAGAGCACAGAGGCATCCAGGAGGTGCAAATTGTCTGGCGAGTATCTGATCTCTCCAGAGAAAGAGGCTGTGATACTGCTGGCCATCAATACTGGTCACATATTCTATCGCTGGCCGTATATGCACTTACGCAAGTTTGGACAAGTTGAGGTAAAGTTCCTATGAATTTCCCTCTATTGGAAACAATGCAAAAATAGAATTCAAACTGCATACTTATGATACACCTGACATTCCGCTCAGATCCATCACATAATTTTGAAGGTTACCCTTCTAATGTTTTCTATGGTTGGCAACTGGTTAGCTTAGCATAGCACACAGACTCGAAACGGGAGAAACAGCCTAGCTCCGTCCAACACGAATACTGAAGTGTAACACGCACTACTATCATTTCTGTGCTAACTATTAGCTGGAGCCACTTGCCCATTAGCTCAGCTTAGCTTAGCACAAAGACTGTGAACGTGGGGGAAACATGCTCTGTCCAAAGGCAACGAAATCCACCTACCAGCACCTCTAAAGGTCACTAATTAACACGTTACATGTTGTTTTTTTATTCTGTACTGAAACTAAAGTGTGAAAATAACAAGTTACAGGCTAACTATGGATGGACCACAGCTAGCTATTCCCCCCTGTTTACATTCTTTGTGCTAAACTAAGCTAAGCTAATGGTTTGGTGGCTCCTGCTAATGGTTATCACAGACATAATAGTGGTGCATGTTGCACTTCAGTTTTTCCGCAGTGCTGGTTGGTTGATTTTGTTACCTTCGGACAGAGATAGGCTAGCGGTTTCACCCGTTTCCAGTCTTTGTGCTAAGCTAAGCTAATTTGCTGCTGGCTGTAGCTTCATATGTGTGTTATCAAAAATTCTCATCTAGCTCTCAGAAAGAAAGCAAGTATAGATATTAGAATCAATATATTTCCAAAAATGTCAAACTATTCCTTTAAGATGTGTGTTGATGCGTGTGATTGCAGGGTGGGTTCAGCATTGAAGCAGGCCATCGCTGTGAGTCAGGAGAAGGATTGTTCATCTTCCTGTCCAAACACGGTCTCCAGATCTTCCAGACTATATCAAAGCAGTGCTCTGTGGAGAGGAGTTCCCCTGTCCAGCCGCTCAGTTCCCATAGAAGATCATTATCTGACCTGTCTCCTGTTATTCTCCCATCCACAACCAACTGGCCCTCTGGCGCCCCTATCTACAGTTGTGCTGCTCTTTCTGGTGACATGGAGGACGAGTCTGACAATCACTACTCTACTATTAATGACACCCCTGAACGAAAATTAAAGCGGCTGTCTCTTGTCGAAACTTACTTTTGTAAAAGCAAGGAGGATGTGGGAGAGGAAGATGAGGATGAACGATGTCATTCCCTGGATGCTGTAAAAGTGGACAACGTCATTGACGACAACATTTATTGCAACCTAAGAAGAGCCACGCCTCCAATGATCAAATACAATGATCTCAAACCTGAGATGGACTCAGAGGACATCTATTCGGAATTGAACATAAATGATTCATCCTTAAATCCCCAGCTGCATCTCTTCTCGCCACCCCTGCCTCCGCTTGTTCCCCAGGATCCTCCCTCCACCCTTCCCCAGTCGGTTCCCCTCGCCCAACTCAAGCCCCGATACCAGCGTCAGCCCCCTGCTAATAACTACATCCAGCCTGGGCCCAATGCACAGGCACAGGCGGTGGATGACAAGAAGGAGATGGAGGAGGCCATCAGCTCCTCTACCCATGTTACCCCCACAGAGGCCCCTGGCAGTTTTAAACACAGGCTGGCAGAAATCATTTCTAAGGACCTGGCAAAGTTCCAGCCACCTCTTCCCTCCGGAGCGGGCAGCACCACATTTTCTCAGTAGGCTATTAGTTAACAGACAGACTAGGAGGAGCAATTTTAACCATGATAGACTTGATAGTCATGAAACATAATTAGTTACTTTTTTCTTTGAAATCCCTTCCACTGGTAACATTAGGCATTAGATTATTTGTTTATGTGTAGCCTGTTGAATGAAAAACACATCTGGAATGAATTTTGCTCTACAGATTGTTTTGCAAAAAAGAGGATTCAAGTATTGTTGTTCTTCACTGCTGGGATGTCAGAGAAGCTGGATGTGCTGCAGCATCTTTAATGGGACATTGTTAGCTCATAAGCTAATGAACACTTTACATTGTGGGAGTAGCTTTGAAAAAATGTGTCCTTGTTAGATTCAGTGAGTTAAACAACATCTTTGGAAATTGCTTCTTCTAGTTTGTTTTATTCCTCGTTAACTCCCTTTCGTAAAGAGAATAAGTTGGTTGTGTCACATATAAATCAACAGCTTTGCAGCAACTACTGCATTTTGGACAGTCCGCTTCACATAGTAGAAAAAATGACATAACTCACTAACTAAAATGAACAATTAAAAAAAAAAATTAAATATACAGTGCACACTCATGTCTTAAGTATATCTTTATTGTAGCAAAAACAATCCTCATAAAATACCCCATAGCTATACATAAATATCAAAATAATTGTTTTTAATTTAGACAAATGTCACTAATGACACTGGGAATGTCTTCAGTGATGGTTCAGGGCATAAAGTGCATTAAAAAAAAGGCCTCTGGGTGTTCCTTGAGGTCTTAGGAAGTAAAGAATTCAAGATCTCAGTAGGTGTTTTTTTCATTGGCAGTGCGTCATCTAATCTATTAAAAAATAACAGGAGAATATAGAGAACTATCTGATATGACCAACGTGTTTACCAGCTGTAGTATTTGGCTCTCCTGGTTCTTTCTATGACAGACACTGCCGTCTAAACAGTGAGAATCAGTGTTTTCCTGTTACTGTCTTCCACTCAGACTTTCCTCCGTGTCACTGAGGTGCGAAGATTCCCCATCACTGCTGTTGGAAGAAGTCATTGATTGATTTGAACCCAAGTCAGCGAGAGAGTGAATCAGACTCCTCATGGAGGTCTTGTCCCCCGCGCCAGGACGGGGACTCCTGCACTCCGGGTCGACCACACCGGTCAGCAGCTCCGACAGCTCAGTGATGTAAATCTGCGCCATTTGGAGGGTGTCATACTTGGACAACTTTCTCTCGTTTTCCAGCGAGGGGATGACGCTCCTCAGCTCGTCAAACGCTTGGTTGAGGCCGTGCATCCTTCTCCGTTCCCTGGCGTTGGCTGCCACGCGCCTGTGTTTCTGCGGGCCAAAGTGGCTCGTCGCCTTGTCTCCCTCTGCTGCCTGGTCCGAGTCTGTCTCTGCGGACAAGCAGTCAGGAAGTTTGCTCATTGGCACAAGTTTGTCCAGTGAGAGACCCGCGTCCCCGGCGCCGTGCGCGTCCCTCCTGGAGAACGCGTGGAGGGAATTAGAAGAAATCCAAGCCTTGGAGTTGATGTAGGGAATGTTGCGCTGCGGCAGCAGGGTGAAATCCTCCGGGCACTCCGGCCAGCTTGAAAGCTCTGCTTTTGCAGTCATCACGGCAGTGGCCTGTGGTCGCAGTGAAAGGTCACGCAGAAGAGTCTGGCTGATGCTCTCGCTCTCGTCTCTGGAGAGCTTTGCGCTGCGCCAGCAATTTATAGAGCTTCCCCTCGGTCACCTTGGTGTCACTCCCAGCCCAGTGACAGCCCTGCAGCCTCAGGAGGCAGCATGCCAGCAGCCAATCGCGCAATCCCCTCTGACCCTGTCAACGAACAATTAGACAAAGCTCGACTTTTTTTTCTTTCTCCCATTGTGCATTGTAACTCCATCACGAACTTGTTATTATCCTCACACAGGGGGGAGCCGAGAGTATTAATCATTTAAGAGCGGGGCTTATTTGTTTGAAAAGCTTAGGAAAAGGTGATCTAACAAACTTGTTGATTAAAGTCTGGTCCGCTTGTCTGCTGGCGTTATTATTATAGTTCCCCATAAATAATTAAAAAAAAAAAAGTAGCTTAACAAGTGCGCATGCCGAAGCTGTTCTTTAACATTAATAAATAACTTGTGTTTGCAGCTTTGACTTTTTGAGAGTTTTCTTCTCCTTTTCCCCCTGAATTAATATTTTCCAGGTAGGCTATTTTATTTATAAAAAAAAGATATTTTGTACATTTTGTGTGTTGTGCAGTTTCTCATCATCCTGAGCAATGGAACGGACTCCTTGAGGGGTCTGGCAGCGTTGAGGCTGCTTCTCAAACAAACAGGTGGACAATCTTTGGCGGATTATTTGCAGAATAATAAAACGAACAGGTGGAAGGCAAGTCCTGAGACACACCTGTCCATAACACAGCCACGCTAACTGATAAGTTGTCCAGAGGCGATTTATGAATCATTTAGCAAGAAGGGTCAAATCAAGCATACACCATAATAAAAAAAAAGCTCCATTATTTCTATAATAATAACAATAATTATGAGTAGCCTATTATCGTTATTATTATAATATATTATGTCCTAAGTGTGATCAAATCAAATCAGACGGATTCATTTGGGTTAGTCACGTGGTCCCTGTGCCTATCAGCTGGTGTCCCTTGGCACCTTGCACACACACACACACACACACAGGGACATACCTCTGTCACAACCAGTGTCACCCACGTCTCCCATATGCCGCGTGCAACTACAACTCAGAGCTAACACACTGACACAGGAGCTAATCACTCATTAGGTCATCAATTACATGAGAGGAACCAGTTCATCATCCGCTGGGACATCTGAGAGGTTGGGATGATGGCTACTGTTGGACAAATTTAGCATTCAGTGCCCCTCTCTCTCTCTCTCTCTCTCTCTCTCTCTCTCTCTCTCTCTCTCTCTCTCTCTTCTCTCTCTCTCTCTCTCTCTCTCTCTTCTTCTTCTTCTTTCCTTCTCTCTGTTTGTGTAGGCTATGCGTGTGACAGTCGGGGTCGAGGCACTGGTAGAGAAAATCACCGTGACCTGCCTCGCCGCCAGCAGTGTAATGAGGCCTGGTCTTAGTTGAATAAATCGGCACGCTCTCCGTCCCGGGGTGTCCATTCATTTTTTTTTTTGGCCTACATGAATATTTCATTCCTTCAGCCCCACTGCCAGCAACAGCCTGCAACCCTGCGTGCTGGCTTTAAAAAATGCGGCCGCGTTCCCCATCTGGTGCGGGGCGTGAGCGGGGGAGTGGCAGAGAGGCCGAGAAGGTGTGAGGAACACTTCTGAGGTCAGCTTCTATATTGACCTCCTGTAAGAGAGAGAGACTGATGTCTCCCAGCAGTCAGGGAGACGAAGGGGGGGGAGCAGGACTGTTAGGGCAACTTTCATTGCTACTCCAAGCCTCCATGTTGGAGAGCTGCATGCAGTGGTGGAAGAAGTAGCCATACTCAGAGCTTTTACTTCCATAGAAAGTAATAATACCACAGTGTAAAACTGCTCTTTCACAAGTAAAAGTCCTGCATTTATTTATTTAAAAGTAGTCCAAATGTAAGTGTTTATTAAAGTAGGCCCACTAAAAGTGAAAGTACTCCTGCAGAATGGCCAATTTCAGAATCATGTAGTCCTATTTATATTACTAGATGATAATTATCGATGCATTAATGTGTTCATCACTTTTAGTTTGCATCTGGTGGAGGGTGGAGGTGGAGCTAATTTTAATAACTATACACTGCTGGGTAGCTTAACCTATAATATTAGCCCTATACCATAATATATAAGTTCATTTATATTTTGTAAAATAAATCTGAAACGTAGTGGCATAAAAAGTACAAAATTTGCCAACAGTGTGTAGTGGATTAGAAGTATAAGGTAGTATAAAATGGAAATACTCAGGCCTACATGAAAATGATAGGCTACTTATGCATATAGCACTTGAGTAAATGTACTTACCAGTAGTTACATTTAGGATGTAACGGTACACCACAATAAAAATGTTGACGATAACAATTACCGTTTGGATTTAAAATGTCATTATTATCACAGTAGATAACCACGATGTGGAAACCTTGTGTTTAGTCGATCCCAGCTTCATCCGAGTCTCCTGAAGTTGCCGCGCAGGCGCACTGCGTAGCCTACGACGCGCGTTTCTTGAAGTTAGAATCATGGCGGAAGGAGGAGATGACAGCGCTCAGGACATTTGTCAGCCCTCTATGAGGACTATAAGTCTGAAGCATGGGCATATTTGGGTTATTATAAGAATGTTGATTGAAGATAGGTATCCTGTCTGCGGAACATGCAGGAAAAAGGTTGCTGCTAAAAGCATTGAACACATTTTTAAAAATATTAGATATTATTGAAAACCGGGATAATTTTGGTCACTATTTTCATACCGTTACATCCCTAGTTACATTCCACCACTGCTCATATGCATAATTCCGCCCTCCCTTTCAAGTGAAAGAGTTACCTGAACAGTAATTTCCATATTTATTAAGAGGGGTTAACCATGATGCACAAATACTTCATTACAAGTAAAAGTCTGTATTTAAACTCATACTTAAAGCAGCATGTTTTTTGTGATCTTCTTAGCTGCTTTAAATGTTATTGGGTCCTTTAATTTGTATCAATGCATTCTATTTTATAAACTGTTTGTTAAATCTGAATCTGCAAAGTAGCTTGTAACTAGAATTGGTTCTCCAATAAATCTAGTGGGATAAAAAAAAAAGTACAGTCATCATCCCTGTTCCAAAAGGCAAGTTAACAGAGTAATCGCTGTGGGAAAACCTGAACACACTCGAAACGGAACACGGAGAGATATCTGGCTCCTTGACTCTCTGACTCACGATGAAACAGGAACAGTTAGACTGTAAATACTGCCGACTGTGGCAGAATGTAAACAAGTTGGATTCATTTGTCCACATTAAGGACCTGTGTGTTCTTTGCCTTCAAGGGCTCCTTGTAAACTCCTTGAACAGGCTGTGGTGTCAGATGTAACATCACACAATGCAAAACAACAAACTTTGTCAAATGTTGGCACAAAATGCCTCAGCAACCTCGCAACACCGTTTATAGCCAATAATGGTCGGACAATATGTCACCACCTTGGCAACCAGAGCACCGTGAGCAACTGCAGCTGCCAGATGACGTTGGTGATGGACCTGGCAACTGTCCCAACAGTTTATTTTGACCCGTTCAAACCCTGAACCCAACCAGCCATCCACAGCAGCACCCTTTTGTGTCAACACATGCTCCATGGCTGCAATATAACTCTTATTAACCATCTAAAGTTGTTACGGCACACACTGAAGGCGGTTGTTACTGGTGAGTAGGAGTGATGCCTCTCAACCAATCGTGCTGTTTGGTTGCAGCCGAACATCGTAAAATACTGCATGCGCTGAATGTCTTGTTGAGTCGTTCCAATTATAATACTTTGTCTCATGTCCTAATTTCTTGTAAATGAAGCAGGGCTAATAGTGAAATTAAAGCAGTCCCCACTTCACTGGGGACGCCTTTAAAGCTCCTCATTTATCCCTGGGGAACCCCAGTTAGGGAACCATGGCCCCAAGCCATCTATAATGAATTCAACTCTAATTTTTCAGGCTTTCATGTGAAGTGTTGTGTCTGTTTCGTTGTTCACCTGTTCAAGACGTTACAACACCTCGTAAAAACAATAGATCCACACAAACCACATCTAGACTCAGAACACCTAGAACTTCTGGCTCTGTCGTTATGTAATATTTTGGTTCTAATTAGAGGGGAAATTGGATTTTCGTCAAAAGAATTGCTCCATTTAAACCCAAGAAACCATTATGAATGTATTATTCATGTTAAGTTCTACTTGCCCGTTAAACAAAGACTAAACCTGACCTGCTGATTCTTTTGATTACCCTCAATTTGAATGAAGTAATTGGAAGAGTACCAGTCTCCATTTTCTTATAGTCACTATTACAAAGCCTACTAATTTCCAGGAAGATTTCACGGAAACAATTTGTCACTCGCAAAACAAAACAAAAAGTACAACTAAATGATCAAAGGTTTGATTACATTCTATAGACACAATTTCATAAATACATCCCTAAATATAAGTGAACGTAAACATTGTACTATTGCTTTTTATGTGAATTACAATATTACATATAACCTATATAACCTATAGGCTATACAATAAATACAAACATATTTTCGTTGCATTGTGTTCCCTCCTTGTGACCTAACCTTAGGCCTCCATTTAGAATGCTTTTATCATAAATATATAAAAGCATAGGCTACAACAGGCCTACCTGAGTTTAACTGTGAAACACAGTAGGGTTTCCTTCCTTTCCATCGTTTTGTCTTGCGTCTCTCTGTTGTTTCAATTAAAGACTCCTTAATTTCGCAACAATAGAGCGTTTCCATTTTTCCACACACGCATGCACCAAGAACAGTGAACCTCTTGATGTTGGGAGCCCTGTACTCTGTAATTATCCCCACACACCCAAAGCTATACGGAGGTGGAAATCTTAATGCCGGGGTTTCACACCCAAATTAGGACAATTAGCTGCCTCATTAATTTGGGGAAAAGGAAGTAATATTCTAGTTAAAGTGACGGTTCATTAAGTCCATATTATCTATGGTAGGAGGCTAATTTGATGAACTCCGAGCGCAGGACAATAGCAGACTATGCTGAGTCTGCAGGTCTGAAATGACTTTTTTTTTTTTTTTGGGGCATGTTAATTAACACTATTCGCTGTAAACAAACCGCCCATTTTCATCGCGAGAATAGCGGCACACCCGGCGGCTCCACTGAATTGGAAGGAAATGTCGCGATGCCTAAAATCAAGTCTCTGCAGGGGGTCTTTTCTAGACACGATGCAAGGAGCTGGGGGGGGGGGGCATCCGTTAACGCAGCATGACTGGATAACAAAGCCGGTCTTCAAAGTCAGACCTGCACCAGTGATCACAGGTGTTAACAGATGCCTTTTGTATGACACGTGTCTTACAAAAACGGCAATTTAAGTTGTGTTCAGTAAGCATGCAATTCCAAAATGTAGCTACTATGAATACACATAGGCAGTAACTCAGTAACTCTTAGAGTAGGCTACTAAGTATAGGCTACACACTTTGAAGTGTACCAAAACGTAGGCTATTGTTGCTCACTTGGCAGGAATCTATTGTTCAAACCTTTATCACTTCACAATTTCTTCATGTGGGAGAGGACCACATTTTACTTAATTAGCCTGTAGTATTTAAGTACAATTTTAAAGTAGACTAATTTGTACATCTCTACTTATATCTCACTAAATGTCAGAGGCAAATATTCTTCTTTTTACTCCCCTGCATCTATCTGACGGCTCACTTTGCAGAATAAAATTGTATTAACAATATAAACGATCAGCCTCCAAATTATGATTTGTTATACAAACCTGACAGGTAGCCTATATAAAGTAGTAAAACTTAAAACGTTGGTTACGTGTTGATGTATCTGTGATAATATTCAAATAATGTAATATAGGCCTACATAGCCCAACATGAATGCACAAACATGTTTTTTAGATTTTTGTCAGCTCAGGATGAAAGGAGTTTTCTGCTCATCCGTTAGAGTGCTTCATCGATCTTAAAAGAGGGTTTCCTTCATGTATGACAGGCTAAAAACGCAGTTTCAAGTGAACTCTTTTCTTGTAGCAGCACACCATATGGCAGATAGGCGAGCACGGTGTAGGCTCCTAAAGACCCAGTCCATCAAAAGGAGAAGAAAGGCTTCCAGACACTTGAGCATTGGGGACTCTGAGAGCTGTCAGCAGTGTCATAAACACTGACAATGTGTAATGGATGCTTAGGCTAATGTGCTCATAATGACATGTTTACATCACGTTTTGATGAGGACAAAAGGAAACTAAAAAATATCTACAATCCCGGTCCATTTTTATTATAAGGGAGTATGTGGTAGTTGCCAAAAAACGTACAGCCTTACATATGGTCCTTATGAAGTGGTTAATTTTACTTTTTCCCATTTTAATTTTATTCTTTTTTCTTTATTCACAGATTTTTTAGTAGACAGAAACGTGTCAATTGTCCATCATGTCATCCCTCCATTCAAGTCCAGATTATATTCCATTTCCAAGAGCTCCAGTGGCTGCTTCCACTCATACAGAAAAATATGAGTCCTTTTCTTGGTGTAGTGTCCAAGGTTTTCCAAAGTCACAGCCTCTCAGACAAGAAAGTTCCGCATGGAAACAGTAAGAGGGTCATCACCCACCCACCTGATCGTTATGGCTTTCCTGACTGTCGTTAAAAGTGACTGATTCACATCTCCATCTTTTTTTAAGAAAGACAGGAACAAGCAAGCAAAGGAGTAGTTTCTACTGATACCTGCGGACCTGTTGCTGTACTGACGTCTGTGCATACCGCCTTCCAAAACATTTGTATTTTGTTACATTCCCACAAACAACGCAGCCTGGGACATACATGAGATTGGCATTTGGGACAATTTAGTGAGACTCCAGTTGTTGACTTACCATGGATATATGGCAGATATGGAGACCCGATGCAAAATATGTTGCAGCTCTCTATTTTGGAAGGCAATCGCATTATCTCATCCCATTCATCGCTGTCTATTCCACAGTTCAGCAAAGTACACCGCGATGCTCCTAAACATGTAAGTTTACCCAGTTTATAGCTTAACATCTCATAATAGTACTTAGATTGAAAATGCTTGTGCTGCTTACAGTTAAGGAGATATCTGTCTACTGGGTGTGAGTCATGTGAGGTTTCCAGTGAGTTGTTCTTCTTGTGCACAAAGTGTCTGTAAATATTTGTAAAAAAATCTTTGTTATGTATTATTTATACAGATATATAGTACTGAGCTTTCAGTGATTTGATTGTTTTGAATCTTCCATTCTTAAAGAGGTCAAAGATTCTGACTACACCTGTTTTTTGCCAAAGTGTAAAATTTGGACCCATTCCATGTGGCAAAACCTCAGGATCATCCTTCAGTGTTGTAATAAGATTGAAAGGCTGAGATATGTGGAATATTTTTGAAAGTTTTCACCAAGCTCACAATACATTGGTTCACTTCAAGCATTTTAAAATATAATAAGAATATAATAACAGGAAAACAGCTATACACTGTTCAGCAGCTCAATAAGACAATCCTAATACACTCTTGTAAAACTTTTAGTTTGTAATTATTGTTTATATAGCATTGTCTATATATATATATATATATATATATATATATATATATATATATATATACATATATACATATATACATGCAAACAGAGTACACAACATATTATAAACACAACATAAACTGCAGTTTTAAAAGGTACCACCAAACTGAGTCAACACACAAAACAACAAAAGTAGCACTCTCAGTGAAATTGATTTCTTTCATCATGTAGTTATTGTAACATTTGAAATATATCTCTTTTATTTGGTGCAGTCTAAAGTGTCTCTGCTGCTTGTTTGGTTTATTTTATGGCATTTGAGTGATTTTATTGTAGAATTTTTCACTGAGCTCTGGTAGCAAATAGAACTGGAAAGTTATTTCACAGCTAAAAAATATAAAATATGATAGTAAATTTAATATGAATATGAGGAATTTATCAGTGTGTACCTGCCTGAGGTGACGTAAAAAAGCCCACATGCACTCAATCAAATCGAATGCGGTAGTTCTACCTGATACCACCAGATGGAGACAACGCAACATACTTGCCACAGACAGGCATGATGTCAAAATAAATATTAAAGGCTGTTTTATTTTTCAATCAAAAACGGAAATCATACATAATGATTATAGAAAGGCAAATAACACACTCCAACCAGCTAAATGATTCTTTAAGCGCTGATGGGCTTATTTAAAATCAGAGGGATATCCAGCAGCCGGTGGACAGTTGTCTGAGAAGGGGATATCTCTGGAGGCTCCAGCAATGGTCAACAATCAGAAAGCTATTTACTGTGAGGATTAAGATGTGAATCTTATCATAATAAGGCCTCGCTCATTTCACTAGGGATTACATCCCTCATGATACAGGCCGTGACAAGATGTGAATTCATAGTGGAGCAGCTGCAACTCTGAACCACATGTCCTCCAAAAACCTTCTCTGGTGTGAAACACAGGAAGATCTCATTTTCATTATCATTGATGAAGTAAACCCTGATAAGTGAGCGCCATTTCAGCCGGAAAGTGTCACGCAGCTGTCAGTAGAGAGCAGTAGCGCTCTGCGTTTGGGGGCGAACTGAAAGTCAAGCAGCACGTGGCTGTTAGTCAGTTAAGATGAGCAACACTTTGTCCAATGACCTTTGTCACATTGCCGACTGAATTAAACTCGCTGCACAAAGTGAAGGCTGTTATGAAGTCATGTGGACATCTCAGAATCAAGCAGGGCTGCTTTCAATAAGTGATCCTTTAGAGAGTGCATGACCTTCCGTTTCTTTAGTGCCTGGAAAGTCAGGCAACTTCCTTGGAAAAGACGGGGGACTATTCACTATTTATCTTCATCTTCTTCTTGCCATCCTCTTCGACTTCATCTCTCTCCCACTGTCTTGAAACTGAGAAAGTTTCCCAAGTTCAATGATTCCCATGCTGTGAGTGGGATGATGCAGGGATTAGGAAGCACAAGATTTAGAGAGGAAAGAAAGATTGATAATTATGTCTGTCATCATCACGGTCACGAGGGTTAGCTCAACAAGATTATTTTGTTAGACAGAGTGACAGCCACAACCAACTTCACTTATAAGCGTGCCATCCCTGTAATTTGGCAGTAAAGATTGTTCATCAACCTTCAGTATGGATTTTCTATGGTCGATTAATGTAATTGGATTGAGAATCACTGATGTCTCAGTCTGATCTGACATCTGGGCTAATGTTATGATTTGCAGCAACAGGCTTTATCTGCATGTATGTGACTTTGAATTTTGGGCGTAGTTGAGCATTTGCGGTGTGTGTGTGTGTGTGTGTGTGTGTGTGTGGGTGTGTGTGTGTGTGTTTGTGTGTGTGTCTTTGTGTTTGAAGGAGAAAAAGACAGGAATTGAGAGAGTGAAAGAGCCTTGGGCGTTTAACCATCATGTTGACCTTGGGTCAAATTGACCCGTTTTCTTAAATCAATGTTCTTTTTAACTACCCAAAATAACATGACTGATTCCACACAACGCTCTTTGGCAAGAACAAACCTCTACTTTCATACATTTTGGGTCGTCTTATTCAATTTCATAGCATTTGAAAAAAAAAACTGAAGTGGTTTTGAAATAGTATTGAGTAAAAGTTGACATATTCCAGCCTGTGATTATCTATCAACATACTTTCCTTTAATTTTAGTTTAAATAATTCCTAATTTCTGCTTTTCTAACTCAAGCATTAGGTATAATTTCCGATAAATGAGGTTTATTGACCATAAATTCCAAAATAACTGTAAAACTAAAGTTAATAAGTCAGTGTTACGTAGTGCTGAAAACGTCCAAAAAGTGACAAACATTCAAAAAAGCATCAAAAGTGTTGAAAAAAGGGACAAAACGTAAGATTACGTTGTTTTTTTTTAAAACGATGAAAAGCATCAACAAAAGTGTTGATTTTCAATTTTGACGAGAAAACAACACAAGGGTTTAGGTGACAATGAGGTAGTAAGTCCTGCTCTACGAGGGCTGATGTACTGTATAGGTCAAGTCAAGTCATTTTATTTGTATGGCACATTCAAACAAACAACAGTTGTGCTTTACAGGTAGAGCATGGAAGGCAGAATCAATATGCCTTAAAGATACATCAATCAATCAATCAATCAAAATGTATTTATAAAGCACTCTACAACAACCAGCAGGTATCCAAAGTGCTTAACAAAATGAGTAAAATCACAACATACAATAGAAAGAGTGAACATAGAAAACAGTAAAATCAGAAAAGGTTACAAAGAAAACAAAAGAATTAAATTGTCACACCACTGCTACGAATTTAAAGCCAGACTGAACAGATGTGTTTTGAGTTTGGACCTAAAAAGAGCCACATCTGTAACAGTACGTAAATCAGGGGGTAACTTGTTCCAGAGTCTCGGGGCAGCAACGCCAAAAGCCTGATCACCCCACAATCAAGGATCACATAATCAAGTGTGCAATGTTCCATAAATATAGTTAGGCAAAAGTAAAGTCAAATAATGTAACATAGAATAAAACAACAATGGAACAGAATTTGCAAATACAAAAAGAAGAAGAAAAAGTTGAGTACAGTTCATTGCTCTGAAATAAAAAAAAAGAAAAAAAAAAAGAATGAATCATGGGGAGTTAAAAGCAAAAGAGTAAAAATGTGTCTTCAGATTTGATTTAAAACTGGCATTTGTATTACAAGATTTGATATGGGGTGGGAGGGAATTCCAGAGTGCCATGGCGGTAGAGTAAGTCAACGGGAGATCGGAAATATGCGGAGGGGCTTGATCATAGAGAGCTTTAAAAACAAAAAGGAAAACTTTAAAATGGATTCTTAATTTTACTGGGAGCCAATTCAGCTCAGCTGAAACGGGAGTTGTGTGGTCATACTTGTTGGTGCCAGTGAGGATTCTTTTTGCAGCATTCTAGACTTATTGGAGTATGTTTAAATTATATTGGGTTATGCCTGTGTATAGTGAGTTGCAGTATAAACATGAAGTAATGAAAGCATGAATGATTGTTTCAAGATCGTTCTTAGATAAAGTATTTCAGCTTAGCTACTGTTCTAAGCTAGTAAATACTACCTTTGACAACAGAGCTGGCTTGTTTATCAAAATTAAGAGAGCTGTCAAAGAGAACTCCCAGGTTTCTGACCTTGCACTACAAATTTAATGACCAAGGGCCAAGGACATTGCACAAGTTTTGTGTAGAGGTGGGGGATCCAAATAAAATCATCTCAGTTTTCTTGTCGTTCAAATGGAGGAAGCTTGTTGCCATCCAGGATTTAATGTCCTCCAAACAGCTAAATATTGCATTAATTGATGAAGTGCAGCCAGGGGAGATGGGTAAGTACAGTTGTGTATCATCAGCATAGCAATGATCATTTAAATTGTGCTTTTCAAGGACAGATCCATAGGGAGAATAACATGGGGCCAAGAACTGATCCTTGGGGAACGATGAATTCAATATCCAGTCAAGAGGAGGACTTAGTACCAAGTTTCACAGAGAAAGTTTGTTCTTTCAAGTATGATTTAAACCAGCTTAAGACAGAGCCTTGTAGTCCAACTCCATTTTTCCGGCGACCAATAAGAATGACATGATCAGTGGTGTCAAAAGCAGCGCTGAAATAAATAACCTTCATTATGAAAAGAGCATTTTTCTGCACCTGCCGACTAATTGTTCTCACACCGACACTCTGAATTGGTGTGATCTCTCCTTTGAAGGCACTAACCTGAGATGTGTGCGGGGGGGATTTAAAGGTGGTAATGAAACAGAAATTGAGGGAGGTATAGTAGGGGGGGGGGGGGGGGGGACTGCTGATGGTAAACTGAGAAGAGCTGATTCGCTCTTATAATACTTCAGTGATTTCCATCTTTAACGTGGGCTGCTCGTGTGCCAGAGGATTAGTGCCTCCTGCCTGACACTCCCTGTCCGTTCTGACTGCCCTTAACTCAGTCTTCCTGCACTTAGTAAAAAAATCAAGTGTTGATGTCATAAATTGTTGGATTTGTCCAAGATGTATATTCGCAAACCCAGAAGCTAAAAATGAATAGAAATCATTAACACCTTGTCCTTCATTGTGATCCTCAGTCTGCAAAGTGCAAGTAAGGGTGCCAAGGGAGGGTGCGATAGGTGAGCTTCTTGGCTGTGGGGAGCAGTGAACAGAGATGGATGAGACTAGTGAGATAAAGGTGAGGGGTGAGAAAGAAAGAAAAAGGGGGAGACTTGTAGGAACTGGAGTGTGCAGTCAAAGGGAGGAGAAAGCTGTTGTATAGAATGAGAGGTGGAAAGCATGTGTTATGCCTGTGATGGCATAATTATCTTCATCATGACCCACGGCTTTTACTATGCTGTAACCACAAATACACCACAAAGTTGTCTTTTTATTCATCCTCAAAAGAGATTTTCTATGTCTGAGTCCTGCTGCACTCCCATTTGTGAAAGATAACAAGCAAATTGTGTTTGGTTGATTTATTCAGTTTGAGACAGAGGGTAAACTGGCAGACGGGCAACGCCAGTGTTAAGTGCTGACTGACATGCCTGTGTGTGGACTGAACTTGCTTACAGGAATCAAAATCCCTTTCTAAATTGTTGGAAAACAAAAAAACAGATGGTGAAATATTTGCAAAATCAATGCACACACATGCTGTACCTTTTGTGCAAAAGCTTGTCTTGTTCTAAGGGGAGTGTTCGATTTTGTCTTCTTCAAGTCACTTTTGAAGAATAACACAAGATTCACTTGCACAGTTAACTATTTTAGCTTTGCTCTTTAAAACAGCAGTTAAGGAAATATGCTCTTTTGCTTTCGTGCCAACTGTTAGATGGGAAGACTGATACCACCCTCATGTTAGTAAGCCACCTATGGAGCTGAAGGCTGCAGCTGATAGCTTAGCACACAAAAAAAAAAAACAGAGCAAAAAAGCTGGCCTGACTTTGTTTAAAGGTAAAACCACAATAAAGATCGTACAAATCAGACAAAATATGTATGTGTTATTGAGCTTTTAGAGGTCATAGAACTTTATGTGCTATTGGTGGTCAGTCTGGTTAGCTGTTTCCTTAATTTCAGTCTTTATGTTAAGCTAAGCTAACCAGATGTACTGCAGCTTCATATTTTGCATACAGATATAATGGTGGTATGGATCTTCTCATCTAACTCTTGGCAAGAACACAAACAAGTATTTTCCCCAAATATCTACCCAAACGATTCCCTTTAGTAAAGTTCACAGAAGAAGCCCCAGTAGACAGGTAGCAGTGCAAATATCAACACAAAGGCTTTTAAAGCCTCAATTTTTAGTTTGTTGTTGGGTTTGACTAAGATCCCATGATGCCGTCTGTTTGAGTTTTGTTAGTTTGCAGCCTAGACACATTAGATACTGGTGTTTTATTGTCCCTGTGTACAGTAGAACAGTGATTTTGCATTCTATTGTTAAATGTAGAAATGACCAGGCCAAGTCTGTCACCCACATGAAGTATCACACAATAGATAGCAACCCAAACACAGTGCAGAACATGACAAAAAACCTCTGAAAAGATACAATACTTTAGATATAAAAAGTGGCCTTGACATCTGCAGGGCATCGGTAAACCAGAAGGATGGAAACAGAGTGGAATCATGGCTCTTTTGTTTTCTAGCTTTGGGCAAGACTTGTTTTCCATCACACTCACTCACTCACTCATTCTCACACATGCTTGAACACAAGTCCACAATAAAGGTCCACTATCAAAAACACGAGTGAATTCAGCTTGACAGGGAATTTTCGCTTAGCTTTGACAGCCATTGTTGGACTATGAGCGTGTCCAGGGCTGAGTGGCATCCCTGCAAAGAATAAAGAATGGTTATTACAGAAAAAGATCAGGGAGGTTTTTGCTGAGAGGAGGCGGGGTACCCAACATGCCTGGCAACCCAAGGTCAGGAGCAATGCCCTCTGGCAGGAAGTGCTGTGAGGAATGGCTATGTTCGTCAGAAACTTCACTCAACACCTTGGACCTGTCAATTTGCAGGCAATAATTAATCTCTCTCTGGTTAAATATAAAGATTGCAGATCACAGCATGGTCCTGCATTAGGGGGCCTTCATCTGTCAGCCACAGACCTTAGCTAATGGCCCTTTGTAAGCAGAATATTGGCTGAGGCAACACACCAGCCACCTGCGGGTCCTCCTCATCATCATTTCTTTTTCATGGAGACACCCCACCCTCAACAGTAAATGGCAGATAATCAGGCCGCAGGCATGAAGACAGCAGTTTTACACCACCAAAATGATCATCCTCAAAACCCATATCTTTACTTTACACTCACCCCTCCTCAGTACCATGTGTTAGTGAGGCATAAATTATAACATGATGGCTTAATCAATGATTCATTTTATAATAGTTTACACTGTAAGATGAGTAATAAGACACTAATAAGGACCCTTCAAATGGACTTACCACTCAACTTCTGCAGAACTGCAAAGCATCTGTACCACAATCCCTTTAATAACAATTTATTAGCAAAACAACTCCAACTTAAAATGGATTATTATAGTGGGGGAGCTCTTTATTAATGACTAAAAAATGTTCACATTTGCAGACCAGATGGCTTATTTTAAAATGAAAAACTCATGACTCCTTATCATCGGCTTACTTTCTAATAATGCATCACGTCTCCAGTTCCGTTAATAAGTCATTAATTAAAGGGTTATTGGATTCTTGCCTTCTAATAAGCTGTCTGCAGTTGTAGATATTGTGAATGTTGTTCAATATTTTGGTCTAGAAGCTTCGCAAATCTTTTTCAGAAGTGGTCAAACTATCCAATGGAGTGGCTTAACTAACACTACAAAGAAAATTTTGCAAGACGAGGATAACGAGCCAAGTTTTTTTGCTGATTACACATACATAAAACAAATAAATAAGTGTTGATAAAGTAATAAGTCACACGCATTAATAAAGATTGCCTTATTAATATAACCCTGCATTCTCCAGTCACTCTGGCAAATAAGCCGGCTACAGTTCCTCTAGAAATGATGTGTATAGCCATTATATGCATTCATGTCTGCATAAGATACAGCAAGCAGGTGAACAAACAAATAAATACATGGCTCACTTATTTTGCGCAACAGTTAATCTACAGAAACGTTACATACTTGGATGACAGGCAACACGAACAAGCGTCTATGCCTTCCCTCCTGACTTTTGAAGATAAAGCAGACACTGACATTTACAGTTTGGGGAATATCACACACTGAGGTTTGCAGAATTAACTGAATGGCTAATATAGAACCTGTG
Source organism: Etheostoma spectabile (assembly GCF_008692095.1). NCBI lineage: Eukaryota > Metazoa > Chordata > Actinopteri > Perciformes > Percidae > Etheostoma > Etheostoma spectabile. The sequence goes on from NC_045742.1 coordinate 21,301,610, forward strand.
ACTGCTTGTGGCCTTAAAATAGGACATTTCAAGCTGTTACACAGGCTGTTCTGCATTGATGGATAATGAATGTAAAATACATTAAATGAGCAGAGTAATGTGTGTGTGTCCTTCACATTTACACACCTTGTCTCAATGCAAATTTCTTGCTGAACGTCATTGCTATTCTGCATAGTCAGATTTAAAGACAGTTGAGCCTTTAATTACCAGTACACAGCACCGTGACCCACTTCACGGTAATCATTGTATTGCTACACTGTTGCTTTCTGCAGAGCATCTTTAAAAAAAACAACAACAAAAAAAAACTTCCCTCACATCCCTTTGGACTCAGCATTACATCAACCATAATAAAGTTGTTAGTTTGTGTGCTTGTAGGGGGTAAACTCTGCAATAGTCTTTGAACAAGCTGTTAGCACTGTGCACTGTTGTGCTTGTTAAATGCTTTGTTGGAAGTTTGACACTCAGCTTCTCAGGCTGCACTCAACGCTACCAACGGTATCCTTAAGTCATGAGGCTGTTTCATGCTGGGCCCCCACGGGTGAGCGAGGGATGACAGGATAGCAGAAGAGGCAGACAACAAATGTGGACACACACGCACACACACACACACACACGCACACTCACACTCACCTTTAAAGTGTGTGAGAGTTCCCTGATGCCAGTGCTGCGATACTGCATGACTAATGCAGCCCGCGAGTCACTGTTTCTCCTCACCGAGTCCCCAAGAGCTGAATTAATTGCCTGTCATCATGGTAACTCTCACTCTCACACACACACACGCAATGATCAAGATATAAATAAACCAAGTCAAGATGGCATTTAAGTGACAGACAACCATAAACACTTTGTGAAACATTCAATGGCGGGCTCTTACTTTGGGCTTCCCATCAAACATATGGAACTCCTCCCTGAAATACACATTACAGCAACTATCAAGTGTTAATGTAGCAGGAATAGTTTGACATTTCTTAGCGAGAGATGAGACAGTCAACCCCTCCAATGTCTCTGTGCAATCTGTCTCCAAAGTTGACATTGCATTTATGTACTACTGATGTGTTTTGCCTAAAGCTTTTTTCCCAAATTTGACGGAAACATAATTGCTGCCTGGGTTATATTCAGTGGCAATGTTTTTTTGGAGTTTAGGGAGTGTGTCATTTTTTTGTACTGCACGCAAGGGGTGGTCACTAGGTTTAGGTAACAGATTGTTTAAGGTTAGAGAAAGATCTGGGTTTTGGTTAAACGTTAATAAAGTAAAGATGCCCTGTCTTGTGCTTTGGGCCTTTACAATAATAACCCAAGACCTATCCCTATAACTACTGTTTACTTAACCATGAACTGCATGCTTTATCGGCTACAAATACAATTTCCAGTGCAAGAGCAGATACTATAGGGAGTATATATTAAATAAGGTCAGTAAAATGTTTGCAGATATGATTTGTGTAAAAACATTGCAACCCGGTACACTGTCTAATTAATTTTCACCATTGTGTTGATAAAAACACAATTCAGGTAGCATTGTGTTTTTCTCATAATGTAATTGCTGTTGCCAATTACTGGTGTGTAAACAATTTCTAAGAGATAGGGTTGCTGTGTGTTTGGAGCAAGAGCTGGAAGGCAACTAGCTCAACTGAGCAAATTGACTGGAAGCAGGGGAGGAAACAGCTCACCTGGCTCTGTCAAAAATCCTCCAGACAAAACTTTCAAAGCGCACTAAACACATTATCTCCTTTGTTTAAATGAAGCTCAGCATAAATTCCTTCAGGAAGACTTCTAAACTAATCACTTCTCTCTCTCCTAACTGAACAGCTGTTTGAGGCGTTCAAGTCCCTGTTAACAAATCAAAAGCGGCCATGAATTTTCCCGAGCCAATCACCGCATGACATCCCCTCCTTAAAATCCGTTCTTGTCTCTGTGCTGTCAGTTGTCATTTTGGGCAAGTGTGCAACCCTCCACCTCACCTTCCACCTCCAGTCATCTTCGCCCACGGCACCCTGGGTCCTCCTCAGGGACACTGATCCCGTCGGCTCCTCGGTCTGGTCTTCGGGCTCCTTCACCCCACCATCACTGTCTAAACTCCATTGGGGGGGGGGGGATATGTCTTGTCTTCTCTACGCCTTTATAACAATGATTTCATAACGATGGAGTCTAATCTCCAAAGACTCACATGCATTTCAGATTATGTACATGTACAAATAAAACTTTGCAAATCCGCAACAAAGTCTCTCCTGATTGAATTTGTAGAAACATTACATGCTATTCCAACATCAAACCTGCACTGCTGGCCTTGTAGTCACAGCGTGAACTAGCTTCAATTAGTTACCAACACCCTGGAACCAGATACAAACACTGTAGCCCATACAGCTCCTTTAAATTAGTGTAATAAATTGGGTTTTATTTAGCTGTAACTGCCAGCGATGTCGGATTTGCATACTTATTTTCACCAAATGGGAGATATTGTCGCTGTCTGAAATTCCTGAATTACAACTCCCAAAATGTTGAACTATTCCTCTGATATGAGAATCGCAAAACTTTGATATTAAATACACTTGACTCATATTTTCACAGAGGGAATGCAGTCTAGATAGATATAGACGATAAGATAAACATTTTCTTTGTAGACCGCACAATGAACAGATAACCTTTTAAAGACCCATTCATTTCAACAGCTTTGAATTCCAATTATAATGCACTTAAAAGACAAAGAGCTCAGTTTCCCTTTCTGCATTAAACCATAAACATTTGTGTTTCTCAACAGCTTGCTCAGATTAAAAGAATAATGGACTTATTTTGCCCCTCTGCATTTGCATAATACTGTCTGAGTAGTCATGCAGTATAATGTTCTATCTGTCTGAAAGTGATGATTTTAAAGATTTCACTTTTGTTCTGAGGACTGATCATTATTCTCATCAGACAGTGACAGAGATGCGATGTGATCTGTGCATTATTTCAGACGGAGAGGGCTTTATCCTTTAATCACCTTACACATGTTTTAGTCATGTACGTGAGTTCACGTGTGTGTGGAGGAGGGTTTGTTCTGTCTCTGTCCTCAGAGCTTTTCCTTTCCGTAAGACTCCAGATGTTGCCTTCTACTCTTATGGGATGAGACTAAGCAGTCAGGTGTGAGAGAGATCCTCAACAACAGGATTGGAATGAAAATAAAGCTCTGCCATGTGTTGTTATGTGCCTGTTTTTTGTTTTTTTTACCAGAGACATGCAATTATCTGCCAAATGTGGCAAGGCTTTTTACAATCAGCATGACTAGGCTGCAGAAGGTCAAGACTTATATATTGGTTATATGATACAGGTTTGAATTATGTTTACTGGCAACATTTTAAACACTAAAACACAAATTATTATGAGCTGTAAATGAGTTACAAAAAGTGAGTTGCTGACTATATTGTGACTTATGATAAATCATTAAATCTAAATGTGTTATTTACTGGATGACCTTTTAAGTTACACTTACAGTTGTAAATCAATGGCTGGCCAAAACACAAGAGGAGAATTTAGGTTCTAAAAAAGTAGTATCAGGTGTGTGTGTGTGTGTTTGTAGCACACAGTAGTGTGTGTAGCGTGAAAAAGGTTCACACTACACACAATACACAAGACTAAGGTTGGATTCACACCAAATCAGGCGTTGCAGTGATTAGCGAAGGGTTATGGGGCAATTAGCAAAGAGTTGTGTGGCAGTGTAGGAGTGTCACTCAAATGGCGCATTTGTGTCTCCTTTGTGTTCCCTCTGCATTGTTTTTGTCTGACAGCCAGTAGGTTACGTGATTGTCCTCCATGCAGCATGACTTTTTTCCCAAAGGCCCTTGCGGTGATTTGATGAGGATACACCTTGTGTGTGTAGAGGCTCTATAAGGCTGTGCACTTTGAGCTAAATGCTAACATCACCCTGCTAACATGCTCACAACGACAATATTAAAAAGCTGATGTTAATCAAGTATAATTGCTACCATGATCGGCATCATAGTTAAGTGGAATTTGGCACTCAGCTCAAAGTAAGACGAAGGCTGAATGTTATTAGCTCAGCAGGCAACAATAACTCACAGAGCAGGATATGAGTGCCCGTACAACATTTCATGGCAACCTCTGTTGAGATATTTTAGTCGGAAACAAAAGTGGCGGTGGACCAACTGGCTGCCTGACAACCAATACGCTGCTAGCAGCTACAAACTTGAAGTAGCCCATCAAAAGCAAAAGATCGACATTTGAGAGCCTCTTAAAGTTTCAGGATGCAGATCTTATTTCCGTGTTTTGGTACAAAACAAAATATGACCTGTTTGTCACAGAAATACAAATTCTGTGTTCATACTTTACTTTATTTAAGCTATCTTGGTAGCTAAGCAACAGCTCAGACAGATAGGCTTAGTATAGGGAAAGAGGTTAGCCACTTTATAGCATATTTTTCTACAGGTCATGTCAGTTCAAGTCTTGTTTACCTCTCATAGATGCATTTATAGTTACCAAGTGACATTTGCCATACCATAACATAGCTAACTTCCAGTAACTGGCAGCTGGAGCACACCTAGCCCTGAGTGGCTGGGATCAAATCGAAAACACCGGTAATTGGGTGGCCTGTTTACCTCTTGGCCAACTCGCCACCTCTCCAAAGTCTAAACGTACTAATCCACTTATTTCTCATGATCATGGAAGCAACTGACACAACTTTAGAAAAATCTGAACCTAATCTTGTTATCCTGGCAGGGGACAAATGTAAATCCTTCTCACGTGCCTCACAAACAAAGAAAAACATCAGTTTCTTCTCTATTTTTCGGACCTAGCAGAAGATTCTAGTTGCTTTGCGGATGAGGATGATGTATCGCTTTGTCTTTTAGTTGTGAGAGGCAGAGAAATATTATCACATTAACACTTGATTTCCATTTTCCATGAATAATTTCTTTTCTGTTCCATTTTCAGGAACATATATCTATCAGCACAACTGAAGAAAACTATATAACACCAACGATGCTGCTTACCAGTCTATTAGGATTTACTGGTGAAATTAAACATGAAGCATTTATAAAATATGCTCTGGAAATGTTATTTCCAACAGTCCACTGTAATCACACAGCCTGACAAGCAGCCATTTTTATTCTATTATCAGCCACAACACAGTGACAACTGTCCAAGGTGTCTGCTGATTGTCCTTTAATATTTATTTATTATCAGCCAAAACACAGTGACAACTGTCCAAGGTGTGCTGATTGTCCTTTAATATTTATTTAGTTGTCTGCCATATGTGCTGCAACACCCCTGCAATGTGAAAATCACTGTAGTTGTTATTCACAGGATATTATGATATTTGACAACATATTCCTATGAATTAATTCTAGGAAAACAGGCTATGGGTGGGTGATAATAGCACCTTTCTATTGGCACAGCTTTCACACAGATCAAAACTTAATGGGCTTCATAATCAAAAGTGATGATTCATCTCCCCTCTGTTTAGCCTTTGTTCAGCCAAAACTAAATGAAAGGTTGACATCTCTCAGATTACTTCCGATTAATCTAGCCCACTGTGAATGTCAAATAATAACTACTAGCTTTGCCTTTGAACCCTCAGGACATCCACAGGCTTTGCCATTCAGACCAAGCTGGCAAGAAAACACCTTATTAAGTGTGTGTGTGCGTGTGTGTGTGCGTGTGTGTGTGTGTGTGTGTGTGTGTGTGTGTGTGTGTGTGTGTGTTTGCCACATAGCATGCCAGACAGTTGTACTGTTGGTTATTATCACAAAAAGAAGTTATGAAAAACGTATTGCTTGTGTCACTTCAGCGTGTTGTTCTCTGATTGCAGTAACTTTTCTGTTACCCCTTGCAAAAATTGGCAATGAAGTGGTACTCCACTGGATTTAATATTGCACTTTCATAAAATTGTGGAGCTTGTACGAGAAAAACAACAATGGTCAAAATCAAAGCAGCAGAAGCCAAATTATCCTGAAGTTATCATTCTTTCTGCATTTACATTCTGAAACTATCTAGTTTTTATCATAGCATTCATACAACATCATTTTTAGTCTGCCCATCCCAGAACGGATTCAGACTACCTGCCCATGCACAAGGGATTCACAGGAAATTATGCATGTAATCCAGATTTTAGAGTTAATCCAGAGTAAATTACATATCATTGATACCAGCCTTACTGTCTATCACTCCCCTACAGCTGTATCAGAGGTGTATGTGTGTAGGTGTAAGTTACTGCTAATGCAAACATGACCATTTCCTACTGCTAGTTTACGTTAAAACTGTTTATTTGGCAAAACACAGGTGTGTTTTTTATTGTGAAGTGTAAGTGAAAGTGTAATGCAATTGTCACCAAGGTTAGGGCTGGCAGCAATCCTTCATCAAAAAGGCATATACAAAAGACATGGGCATCTTGGGAAATTTTATGACATACATTTAAATGTAGATTTTATGTTTCAAATGTGTAGGGTACAATCAGTGGTTTAATGCACCACCCGGCCAGCAGGCTCAGTGACCCAAATCAAACACACCCACAGGTGCACGCTGGGTTTAGGCCTAGCTAACATGTTGCTGGTCTTCCAGTGGGGATTTCTGCGTTCACGGATGAGTTTTACCTGCTGACTTCTGTTTGGAAACGTTGAGGAACGTAGCAGCAGGACAGAGAAGCTGAGTGGAGTGAACTTTTGCTTTGGGGACGAGCTGAGAAGTTGGGGAGGACGGAGGAGGACGGAGGACGGAGGAGGACTTTCGTTCACGACTCAGGTTCAGACAGGTGACTTCACCAACGCACTCGTTAATTGTAACTCTCCAGAGGACAACGTCAGTGTTGCTTAGCCGTTGCTAGGTGCATTTGTGCTCTTCAAGTTGTGTGAAAACGACAAATCTCTCTATTAGTTGTGTTTTTGTGGCGGCAGCCATTGTCTGTGGATTTGGTATTGTTTATGTTTTGCTTTGCTGTTGATAAGTGGCTGGCGGTACTTTATGTGGCACGCGCCGTGATGTCCATAGACTTTTTTATTTTTGTTAAATTGTCTGTGTGTTTGTACTGTTTTCTTGTAATTCTTGTGAGGCAGTACAGAGGAAGGCGGTTGTATTTTGGAAGGCAGGTGTAGGCATTTGCACAGGCTGCAAGGGGCCGTCTATGGAATGTAGCCTGTTGTTGGTTTGGACCTGGCATAAGGGGTCTCTGGTGTGATGTGTAGCTACACAGACGAACATGTGATGCATTGTATTTTGCAGGGGCATAGCACAAAATTCTGGGCCCTGTAGAGAGGCATTTTCTATGGGCTCACCCACAGCTATTCATTCTAGCATCTTTTTGGGCCCTCCTCAAATGAGGGCCCTTGGTAGGCTACTCGGTCCACATTTCCCCCCAGTCCGACGCCCCTGGCATTTTGTAGCCTAATCCTACTCTTTAACTTAATAGATATGTCATATATTACATATTCCAAAAGAAATGCAGTGGGGTTTTTTGATCCCTTTTTATTTTAAATCAAATAGTTTTTAGTTGTATAGGTTACTTTCTTAAGTATTGTTTCCCCATCCTTGCAGGCATACCCAATGAAAAAAAATTAAAAAGCTTCCATTTCCGGGGTTTGCCCGGGCCGTGGAAATTTGTCGGATTCGTTCCTGCGCTTTTTTGGGTTTTTTAATTTTAAATCTTTTGGTTTTTAAAAGGGGGACCTGGGGGGCTCCCACATCTCGCAGGGTAAATCCAGCAGTAGCTGACCGTCCAATCTGGGGTTTCTTTTTCAGATAAACCCTTTTAAAAATACACAATTTTCCCCTGCCGGCCCTTTCCCGCGATTGTGAGGTTAAAGAAACCCCGGAAAACCAGAGACTTTTTTTCCACCCTCCTCATCCTGCTGAAGTACAGCCTCGAGCAAAATTAGCCACAACACCCTCCAATGTTGTGCATAAAGGCCAAAAAGAGCACCGTTCATTGAGATGTTATTTTTTGGGAATGGTGAATTAAAAATTTTCAGTTGCAATTAGAACTGGCTAGTAAGGGAAACGAAGAAAAGGCATGGTACTGGTACGTAAAACCCCTTGCAGTTTTATGGAATTTGAAGGATTTGTTTTTAAAACTACAGTCAGTTTTAACGAGAAAAACCAAACATTTCTTGCCCTGTTTTTTTTTTTTGGGTTTTAAAAAGTTCTCTGTTGTATTCTTTTTGGATTTAAAAACGTAATTCTTTACTTAGCGGGCAGGACAATTTTGGAGGCGGGAAAATGGAGGGGTTTGGAGGGGGTTTTATTAAAAGAGTTTCAAAAAGGGAAAGGGGGGTGAAACTTTGACATTAAAAGGTATAAAACTTTTTGGTTTTTCCCTTTCCTTATTGGTTATAAACTTTTTGTGCCGTTATGGGTTTTACAAAGTAAAAAAAGCCGATCCCCCCAAAAGGCATTTCCCCATCCCCACAAAAACTTTTTTAACAAAAAACCCCAAAACACCCGGTTTGTAGTCCACCCTTAACTCTGGAAAACAGTCATTTTGTAAAAACAGTTAGCCTGTGCTAGCGGGCACTTTCATATCTGCAGGATAGCTCAGTGCTTTTTGTATGCGAGGGTTTGACTCCAAAAAAAATGTATATAAATGATACCCTCTGTAGCAAAAACGAGAGTCAAACAAGGGAAAAAAGGGGAGTGCGAAATGGGCAGACAAAAAAATATGGGTTTTTGAAATTAAACCATTAACCTATTCTGGTACCCCAAAATAAAATTGAATTGAAAATTTACAAATTTTTGGCATTTAACCAATTCTTTTTTAACGTGTAACTAAAGGGAGAAAGCTCTGGGGAAAGGGGAACCGCACGCATGCACACCAAACTGTGGTGGTCTGTTGCTTTGGGGGAATGTAGCCCCAGGTTTTGACAAAAAAAACCCAAAATATGTCCCTCTGGTTCGGGCATTACTTTCATTTCTTTGGTTTTTCGTGTGGCAAGCTAAAATCAAACACTTTAAACTAATATGTTCTCCCCTTTCACATCAAAAAACCAGAAATACAGTTTTTCAAATAATTAAAATAGTGGCAGGATGGGGGAGTATAATCCACAATGCTCTTTGGGCGGCGATGAAAAAAGCACTTCACCAGAGACGGAGCCCAAAGGGGGGGTTTGCCCCAAACAGTGACAAATTTAAAAAAACCCCTATTAAAAGGCATTCACAGAACCCAAAAAATCTAACAAAAAGCTCGAGCTGCGGTTATCCAGCCAAGAATAGGCCACAGGACTGGTGGTTTTGGGTTTAATTTTAAATTTTAAACCCGAAGTAGTGATTTTTTTTTTTAATTGGGTTATTTTTACTGACATAAATAGTAAATTTTTTTTCGCGTTTTGGGGCCCCTTTATTTTCGCTTTTGCTCATTTTCATATAAAATTTAATTTTTCTGTGATTTTTCAACTTTTTAAAAACTGAATTTTCCCCCCCCTTCCAACAGGGGGACCTTTTGTTTTTTACCCCCCGTAATAAAATGCCCAACAAGGAAAAACTAATGATTTTTTTAAACAAAGGGTTCTGACCCAAAAATGTGAGGGTGCCACTGCAAATTCCATTTTCAATTTTAAGACCCAAAAAGCCCTTTTCTGCTATGCGTAATACAGTGAGTTTTTTTCCCGGGGGGATCAAATTGTTTTCAGTAATAGCTTTTCGCTAGGTTTTTTGGGTTTTTAAAAAATGAAATCAAAGGACAAAAGTGTACTTTTTTGGGGGAGGGCACAAAAAAAAAACAGGTTTCAGGTTTATTTGTTGGGGTTTGGAGAACTCCCGGGACCTCTGAGGGGGCTTTTTAACCCCAAAAAAGACGGGTGAGAAAAGCATGAGACAAAAAGCGCCCCAAACAGCGAGCACGAAGAGCTGGTGTTTGGGGTTTTTTGTGTTTTTTGAGAGAAGAAATTTTGTTTTTTTTCCCCGCTCACACTTTTTCCTCTTTTCCCCTTTGATGTACTCTTTAAAAAAACTTCAAGAAATAGCACGCCTTTTTTTTCCTCCCCCAATAAAAGATGAACAGTGTTTCGGGAGTGAATTCTAAATGAGGCTGGCATTTCCCCCCGCTGTCAGATCCCCAAAGACCTTACTTCTCCCGCTTCCTTTTTCCCCCCCTCCCCCCTCCTCCACCCCTTTTTTGTTCCCTCTTCTCTTAAGCGGTCCCCGGGTTTTGGGGGGGCAGGGGTTTCCCCCGGAGCAACCCGGGGAAGTGAGTTCCCCTGGTGGCAGAAGCTCACGGCTGTAGACCTGCCCCGCTTTAACGAATCCACGGGTGCCCCATGGGAAAGGGGAAAAAAAAAAGCAAATTTTTGAAAAATTTTGCTCAGTGTTGATGAGTTTTTTGGGGCTGCACTGGGGTTTTGATTAGGGCCCCCATTTCGGGTCCCCCTTCTGACTGCTGCGTCGTCCTGATTGCCAAGCCGCAGCAGGGGCATGCCAAAACCCAAAAATCCCACGCAGCAACGTGAAACCTTGCAGCCAGGGTGAATGAATGATTCATCCTCTACAAAAAAAAACTTGCAATTGTCAGGGGAAGATGGGAAATTGTATTTGCAAGGTTTATCAGCACGTGGGTAACCCGAGGATGTGATCATTGAATGAACATACAACGTGAAACGGGGAGATATGGAGCAAGAGAGGGGGAGCTGTGGAGTAGAACAGTAAAGATGTGACAGAATCAGGGGATGTGTGAAAAGGGAGGAAACCAGGCTGTGGGAAGATATTTAGGCCACACTGGGATTTTTTAATCGCCTGCACAATATGCAGCGTGTCTGCTACCTCGGATGTCCAGCTGCTGCTCTTCTCCTGCAACTGCTATGAAATTATGCTGTGACTCCTTATGCAGAACATGTTATTATTCTCCCAAGACAGCAATCGGATGTTTCAGCGTCCCTAATGAGCAGTTTATGAATCCCCAAGTCTTTGTTGTATTTACCTGGATTATGTAGCAAATTGGGCTGAGGGATTAAATCATCTTAACCTTTCACCAGTAATCATAGGTGATTACAAGCATTTGGACATCCTGCTATTCAGAATTATAGAGAGGGGTGGCCAGGTAGGCAGTAATTATGCTGTAGAGAATTACCTGACTCATATGGTAGATTTTTGCCCCACACAATTTTCGCTCAATAGGTAAAAGGGTCAGCTGGACTGCAATAAAAAGAAATCACCAGGCTTATTACAACAACCGGGCTCCATTTTATTAATAACACAGTAGCAAAATCAATGAAACCCCTTTCCCTTTGGAAGATATATTTTATGGAAGCACTCACCCAACTAGGCTCCAGCGTTACTTTTTCCTTGTTCCAACCTAGCAGATGGATTTTCTAAAGATTTCAGCAAACAGCTTTTTTTTTTTTCATCTTTGTTCCTTGACAACATGTCTAAACAAGGTGTGTGTGTGTGTGTGTGTGTGTGTGTGGTGTGTGTGGGGTGTGTGTGTGTGTGTGTGTGTGTGTGTGTGTGTGTGTGTGTGTGTGTGTGTGTGTGTGTGGGGGTGTGTGTGTGTGGTGTGTGTGTGTGTGTGTGGGGTGTGTGTGTGTGTGTGTGTGTGTGGTGTGTGTGTGTGTGTGTGTGTGCGCGCGTGCGTGCGTGTGAATAGGTGAGAGAAAAGGAGGTAGAGTCAGTGTGTGCATGGTATTTTCTTCCTGTTGCATTGTCTTCTGTGTGACAACAGCTTCTTGTCTTGATTGATCTATTCACCGCACTGTTCATATGTGGCACACACTCGCAGTCTGCAGTGGTGGAGTTGTAATAGAATAATAGGAAATCTGTTTTGTCAGGGCCCTGCCTGAACTGTTAACCATGATCCTTTCCAAGAAGAGGAACATGAAAGAGCATGCCAGCAAGACCGTTTTCCTCACCAACACAATACCCTCAGTGTGAAACACATAGCAGTTTTGCTTTATATGGACTGGATCATGCTTCCCTCACATGGGAAATGCTCATCCCTATCTCAGATCCACTCACGGGTAACATGGCCAACAATTCATCCCGCCGTCTGTTATTGACCCATCCTCATTCCTGTAGATGACTCTTTGTTTTGCAGAAAAATGTCTTCATCTCTCCCTGCTCACTCTACTGTATCAGTACTTATCACAGAGGATTGTTACTATGGCTGACTCGTTAAAAGAAAAGCTATTAAATGGCTGATTGTGAGCATTGTTTGCATTGAGGCGGTAATCAGCAGACTCGAGTTTGAGGCTATGAAGCCATCTCCCAGACAAGGAGGTCAATACAGAGGGTGAATGCTTTTGTACTTTCATTAAGATGATAGGAGACATAGATAGATCAAGCTCTTCTTGGCCTCTGAGCATGAACACATTTCCCACAGCAAAGAAATAAATAAATAAAATAAAAAAATGAGATACAAGGGTACAAAGACCTTTTGTATCATTGAGGAAAGTGTTCCTTTGTATTCCGAATTTATTTTATTGATTTATTTATTCAGAAAGACATAACTGCGTTTATTATTGAGGCATAACAAATACACCCACGTACAAAGAAAGAACCTTGCTCTCCCAGCAGAGTACAGACTAGTGGAAGTGAGCCTCTGTTGTACTGCTTTTCTGTAGAACTTCCTCTGTCAGTGTGGATTAAAGAGTAGAGAGCTGGGAAACTTCAGAAACACCACCCACACGCCACACCAAACTCATGAAATAACTGCAGCCATGCAAACAGAGGGCTATTTTCAATATTAGTCATACATATTTAATGGCAGCCAAGGTGTGCGTCAATATGTGAATTCAGAAGCACACATTGTGATTGAGGGTTTCTATTCGACTGAGTTGGAAAATATGTGCAAAACAGATACTTCAAGCATTATAACAAATACGTCATACAAATACACAGTGGTGTACTAACAAAGAGTGCAGCTAATGTGTTTTAGAGATGTGCTATGTTTAACTGGTAATTTAACCCTTGTGTCGGGTCTGTGGGACCCAGATTCAATGTTTGTTAAAGGAAGAATTATGCTATTTATTATTTCTTCTAACTCAAACTTATTGGCCTTGGCTCATTTTCTGTGAAGAACATAAAAAATAACACACACAAAGTTACAAAATTGTTACTGTTCAAGGACTTCCACCTGTTCTGATAAAGTTCTAAGAAATAAGCACCAATAATTATCAAAAACCTTGTTTCTATTACCTTTTTTTTACCTTTTTTGAATTTCTTTTTCTCACAGAAAACGAAAATGATCATATAATCATAAATGTGATCTTACAGGGGTAAATTGCAAATATTAACCATAAATGATGTACAGTATATATCATTGGTAATTGAGCGACAGGAACCATCTATTAAGAATTTTTATATAAATTGTTATGGCTGTATTAATTTAAAAGTCTAATAATGTGGTGGGTCCACCAGACCCAGGAACATAGGCTGTGTAACAGAAATATGAACGCCACACAAGGGTTAATGGTATCTGGTACAGATGGCAATAGGCACACTGTCTCTTACACTGGACTTGACTTCATGCAAAATCGTAAAACTTTTCAGCATCACGTAACTGTTGTGTAATAAAAAGTACAACATTCAGTATTATGTTAGAGTAGCCACATAAAATATAAATATTAGAGTGGACGGCCAGAATTTAATGAAAGTTAAGGGTACCATTCTGAAATATACGAAACACTGGCAAGTTTCTCTTGGTGTAGAGCAAAATATACTGCAGTGCAAAAGGCATTGAATCCAACGTGAAGTCCTAACACATTAGCAACCTTTTACACAAAAGACTTGTTCCAACAGTAATCTAAAGTGGAACTTACTATTGTGGCATAGTAGTAATAGTAAGAACTCACAACTCAAAATCAAGTTTATCTGCAACGATATTAGTTGTCAAACAATAAATGAATTGCAAACTATTTTGATAATATATTCTGGTTTCTTCACTTCTCTGTGACAGTCAACTGAACACCTTTAAGTTGTGGACAAAACAAGAAGTTTGAGGTACTATCTTGGGCTTTAGAAAACACTGATCAAAATGTTTCACCATTTTTCTGACATTTTATATAATGCCGGGCAATATGACCAAACATTTGTATCACGGTAATATCATCATGCTTCCTAAAAGCTTTGATTACTAAAGGATTTGCTTGGCTCCACAACATTATACAATAAAGTTATATAAAGGAGAATGCATGAAACAGAATCTAAACTATTTTTATTGTGCATCTGCAAATTAGTAAAATAAACGTAAATCAAATGGAAACACAGACAAAAAACTTCTACATTGTTTCCTTTTCAAAATAGTTGTAAGATAGTGGTATAAACACTACCTTGGGCACAGGTAAGTTAGGTTGTTGTAGAGAAGTGGGCGACTCCTTCGGAGTTTGAATAACGTTAGCTGGTTGGCGGACGTATTTCAGCGAGCCAAGAAATCTTAAATCCAGTGATTTAATCACAGCTCCCCAGATAGCAAATAGTCATTGAAACAACGTTACATCAGCATCCCGCTGTCAGCGATAAAGTCATTGAATCAACGTCGATCTGTGATGTTGATTCTTCCTCATGTTGCACCCTCTATTATCATTGAAACAACGTTTAAATCATATCCAGAGATCAACAGGATTTCAGTGGTATTTTGATTACAATGGATATTGAAACAATGTTGAAATCCCAGCATATCTCAACGAAACTTCAATAGTATTTAAGTACAGGACTACCACATGTTTAATCTAAAAAGGTATAAATGAATGTATTAAAACACATAGGCTATTATACTCGGGCTTTATTGACAGCCAGGATGGGCTATGAGGAAAATATAGAAACTAGGCAACTTTCTAGCACAAATGACACCCCACGCATTTTTTTATTGTAATATATATTTTTTTCTTTTAACGCGCTATAACTGCTGCAGGGTTGGTCGTCCAGCTCCTCCCGCCCGGTCTGGGGCGTAGCGTAGCGCAGCCACTTCTGCACAGCTTGAGAAAGTCCATAGGCATTTGTCGTAGACCTACTTAGTTGAGTCAGGGCATTTAAAATAGAAAACAATCAAAAGTACATTTCAGTTTAACATTAGCAGTATATAAGACTTCTACTTGTGAAGGATATAAACTTGGTCTGTGTGTGTGTCCGTCTTTCTCAACAGTCTGTAGCGAGACCGTAAGTGTATTGTGTTCAAAGTGTTGCTCTGCAGCTTGAAGTGACATGTCTTTAAGTTAGCACGGCCGAGTAACGTTAGCGCAACCAATTAATGTGGAGCGACGGGCAACAACAGTGGCTACATTATGTCAGATCTTTAAAAACTAAAAACTTTAGAACAGCAGACGGCTCCTTTCTTGACCATAGGCCTACGTTTTTCCCGCCCAGCACTAATTTTATAGACCAAACAACTAATTAATTAATCGAGAAAATAATCATTAATAGCAGCCCTAATAAAAACTATCGTACTACAACAACATATGTGAGTCAGCTTCTAAGCAGCAACCCCTTCGGTGAAAAGTAAAAAATGTACATAATATTGACTAGAGGTGTGACGAAAATGTAAAAATTCTTTCGTAATTTCGATCACAAGTGTAGAGCAGCCGCCAGTAGACGAGGTCTGACCTGGTGGGTCTTATAATACATCTGGATTTGAAGATGAGTCTGGCTTGGACCTCTAAATTAGCATAGAAGACCCCCTGCTTGTTAGCCAAAGTGGACTCTGAGTTCACTTTTGCAGAGCGGTAGCAATTGCAATTGTAAAAGATGCCGGTAAAACCCAGCGTTAGAATGTTAGACGGTACGGCCGCTCTCTCTCCCTCTCACTCGCACCCGACACACACACGGACTGCAGCGTGCAGTTCAGTGTGAGGCTGACTTGGGCAGATCACTCTCTTCCTCTATCTTTTTTTTTTTTAAATGAGTCAAAAGCATGAAAGCAAAACCTAACTTTACTTTAATGGTATTAAACAAAGATTAATGTTGGCCCCTCGTCTTAAAATGGTCATAAATCAATGGTTAATGGTAAAATCATTTGGTTACGCTGTAACCTTGGTGCACTGAGTAAAGACTTTTTCACCAGTCATATTTCTTTAAATAATATTAAAATCTTATCTCATCTGGTTCTTGTGAACCCATTCCCGTGTCTCATCTCGTGAGCTGAGTATTTATTCACACCTCTATTATTGACAATGTCTGTAGTTTTGTGCAACCAATCATTTTTCCTCTTTGAATACATCACCAAGGAGAGTGGTGCCAGCTCACAACCTTGACCACATTAAGAGAACATAACTTTGGAAAAAAATGTTAAGGTAAGAGATTGTTTATGAAAGCTTTCTTGTAGCAAGTTTCAAGTTTCAGCTGATTCATTTTCAAAGTAAATAGAATTAAATAAAAACCAAATGGCTGCAACAACTTATTTTATGCTCTGGAAAATGGTTTAGTAATAATATTGATAACTAGAACTGCAAGCAGTGATGGGGTCCAAGCCTCATCGCACCAGTCATCCCAACGCGAGTCGGTATTGGCAAACCGGGGAGCTCGCAAAAGCGGAACCCAAACATCAGGAAATATCGAGAGGCTTGAGTCGCTAAGGTCGGCAGTACAGTGCCATTGAAATATCCCAGAGCTTTTTTTTTTTTTTTTTTGACCAACTCTGGTCCGTCTGGTCTCGTCCGTTCATTTTCTATATCTAAGGCTTGTAAAACATCAACCCTGTTGTCCATAGTCAATCTACGAACATCATTTCTTTTCAGGAAAAACTATAAGAATATTTGTGCTGCACAGAGGTCACTTGAATGTTAAAAAGGTTGTAGGACCATAAAGACCAATAAATAAATAAAACGAAACAAAAATCTCATAGATATAGGTTTATCACACACACAGCAATGCCACACGAGCATTTGTGTTGTCTAAAACAGTTCTATGTATATTTGGAGTCATCCAGTGCAAAAACAAACAAGTTGACCCTTATAACTTATATAAAGGACAAATTACTTACATTTCTTACATACAGCGTATCAATCTTGCATGTAATCAATCTTGCATGTAACAGTATGGATTAATTGCACAATGTCCCCCAAAACTCTGGGTTTCTAGGCTTGATACAAAACCTTCTGTAAGGGATAGGAAGACAACAAAGACAGAATGGGGCCACTGTTAGCTTTTAGCTCCAAAAGACTGTAGGTTTCTGCTAGTTACATTATTAAGTTACAAAGTTATTAATCAGAAGTGCCATTTGGTGTCAAAAATGACACACTCAATAAAGGGGATAAAATGAGCCAAAATGGTCTAGGTTGATTATAGCGCGACCTAATGGTCTATCTTTACCATATTTGTAACAGATCCTCCGAGCGGCATGCCAAACAATCTTCACAGGTTTGGTGTTTATTGCATTTCCTGTGGCAGAGATATTGTAATAGCAATATTGCAAAAGGAACTTTGAGCAGAAATGGCCGTGGCCTATATCAGGTGACTCGGCTTGATTCAGTGAACCCGTGGATGTAAAGGTTTTTTTAATTTGTGATGTATTTTGTGGGAGTTATAGATAAAAACAAGTTTGATGTCATTGTAGCGCAAACTAGTGGTCCATATGTGTAATATTTGGTAAGTCAGGTCAACTGCCCATTTTACATCTATCCTGTTAATTTCAAGTAATTCACCTTAGGTAAAGTGGTTAATCTAAACATGGGGCCCATAGGCCACTCCCACTTCAACCGATCAGTACCCCACTGTAAGGCGCCCCAGGAGTGGCCCTAGATGGCACCCATCAAATTTTTAAAAAAATCGGATAGTAGTGGCATTTTTTTGTGTGAAATTTGTTTTAGAGCCTCAGAGGGTCATTCCAAGGAATAATCTAAAGTTTAGCTTTGACAGCATTTATTTTGGCTGAGACATGGCAAAGTTGGTGTTTTCATAGTTAGGTACACAATTTAGTTTGTGTGTAATATGCGCAATTTTTATTCTATAAAAATTCTTTTAACATATTTTTCCCAGGTCTGTCTGGAGATGTTATGTATCAAGTTTCATGCAGATCAAACGCACGGTCTAGGAGGAGTTTGAAAAAGTAGTTTTTTGATAATTCGTGATTTGTCATGCATAAAAGTCTAGGCAGAAATGGTCGTGGCCTATATCACGAGATTCAGTTGGATCCAGGGAACGTGTGGATATATGGTTTTTAAATGTCCAATGTATGGTTTGGGAGTTATAGGCGTTTTTTTTCTGTTATAGCGGCACCTAGTGGTGGAAGTGGGTCAATTGTTGCGCCTGAGGTCTATGCTGAGTTTTGGCCCTGTCCTGAAAACGGCACACCGCCACCATGTACGGTTCAGGCTGTAGCGGTTTAATTTGGAGAAGAATAATGGAGGAGGAATTTAATCCTTAGAAAAACAATAGGGTTCCACAGCCCTGCTGTGTGAAGCCCCTCGGGCTTGGACCCCTAATGATAATCAAGTAATTGTTTTGGTAGTTAAAGTTAACATGAAAAGTCATTGTTCTCCTTTCAAACTGCAGTTTTTTGTTTTTATTTTGGACCGGGAATTTGTTAGCCTATGCAACCAAGAGAAGACTCTAATGTTAACCATTGGATCTCAGTGGATTGCTTTACCACAGGGAACCAAAAACGCGGATGAAAATCTGGTGAAGCTAGATGTTCCACAAAGTTTTGAGCCAATCCCCAACTGAGCATAATGAATTATCAATGTTACCCTTTCAAACACTGCCAGCGTTCCCATATATGAAACATGGCAGAATACGGTTGATCGTGGCAGCCACATCACAGCCAACACTCCAGCATTCAGTAAATATTCATAAGGTGGTAATCTGTGCAGAGAAATATCTGTGACCGCTACATCTGTCAGTTCAGTTTGCGGTGCATCTGGCCTGTGTTGTACCAAAGCCAGTTTCTCTAAATAAAGACAGACTTTTTGCATCCCCAGCTCCCACCCTCTGTTCTACACACAACAGTTCCGCTCACCAGTGCCAAGCAGCCCAAATTAAATCAGGCTTAAATAAGATATATCTCCGTCTCGGTATGCGTGGATAGACTGATCCTCGCAGCAGCGCTCTGACATTTCTCTCAGGCCGCGGGACGCCTCTGAAGGATTACCTTAGTGGGAGTGGGCTGCATTAGGTAGCCCATGACGAGTCACTCTATTGATAGCCGTGGCAGGTACACCTCAGCAAGGAGCCCCTGTGCGCACTGTGGAGAGAAGTGAAATGAGTATAAATTGTGGGTGTCAATTCCAAAGGGGAAAGCTGGTCATCTGTAAAAGAAAAGATGTACGAGCGCATAAGGATGGGTAATTCCACTCCTCTGCCAAGAGAGGATGGGGTGAAGATGACATTCCCTCCTCTGGTCTGTGACAGGACTTCAAAGTTTCTCCTAGTCCTTTTTGTGCCTCTCTTTCTTTCTCCCACTTCCTATTTCTTTTTCTATTCTTTGGGTTTCATTCAAACCCAGACTTTAGCCCCAGACAACCAGGCAGTCAAACGGACAGATACACACACACACACACACACACACACACACACACACCACACACACACACACACACACACACACACACACACACACCTTCCTATTGATTTGCTTTCTGATTTGTGCACCGCTGAGCCATTGTTTCTCCGTGTTAGAAAGTGAAGGGAGCGATGACCCAACTATCAATCAAGAAGTAAGACAAAAGCAACACCTTCATCCTCAACAAGCATGCCCGCTATTTGTCAAGTGGCGCATCGCATTCTCAAGGTTGCATCAAACTGACAGGCTGTGCCAAAGCAAATGTTGAACACCTTTTGATGCAGCCTTTACAAATTTGTTTAATGAGGAATTGATTTTTCACCCCTCCTCTTTTTGTGTGTGTAGAGGAGGAGGGAGGCTGTCCCTCAGGCCTGGTAACAGCAGGTGGTTCAGCTCCACAGGAGTAACAATCAGACAGAGAACAGGCAGTAAGGAGCAGCTCACTGGGCGGAATGACTCACAGACATGGCCATTCAGACGCACATGATGATGGCTGCTGCCTGCCTCTTTCACAGCCACACCAGGCTGCCGGGCTCAAACGGAGAGAGACTCCTCTGATGCTAATGTGCTGTAGCCTAATGTTGTGGAAACAGATGGAGCTCAGTCATCAGGATTGAATGAAACCATAGATAGAGATGTGGAAAACATGCTTTGGACTGTGAGTGATCTCATGAAAACATCACAGAGATCAAATACATCAGGTCTGCTGCTTTAAAGTTTGGCTGCCTGGACAGAAGAAATATGAATAAAACATAGAGGAGGTCTGAAGTAACATGGCTGCCAACAAAATGGGAGGTTTGGAATTTCTAAGCAAAACATTTATTCACGACCGGCGCGGTGAATACAAAATATTGTTTAACGGAGGAGAGCGTCCCTGACAGGAATAGTGAAATACAATTGATGGATTGCAGCATTATTGATTGGTTAAACACAGGGATTTATCTGCCATTGACTGAAATGCATATAAATCATCATCATTTCTATTCTGTAGGCTAACACCCAATGAGGAAAAAAGGGGCAAGCCGAGAAAGGGTGTCATCTTAGCTAAAGAATGCATTTGGCCTTCTTCCCCTTTTTATAATAACTCACAGAAGATGGTCAAGTCTTTCTAAATGGGTTAATGAAATCTCAGACTTTACCCAGCTGAGGAAGAGGGGATCGATCCCGCCGTGGGGAGGAAATCCTATATCACCATGCCAGTTCACATTAATCATTGGATGCGCTGTATGACATTACTTTGCATAAGGGAAGCGATCACACCCTCTTTGAGAGAAGTTTGGAATAACGATCAGGAAATGATCAGTCAAAGTCAGAAAACAAGTGCAACAAATGGAAATGAAAAGGTGTCAGCCGGTCACTTCAAAGAAGAGAGATTAAATCAAAGGATTTCAAAAGTTTCTCGCCTCTGTTTCAGCCAAGTATTTGTCGGGGGAATAACAGGCAAACTGTGTCAGTGCTGACTGGACTAATATGTTCCAGCGAATTCAGTGAGTGGCTTGATTATTTTCACCTGAAGACAATTACCCTTGTTTCTCTCTCTCTCTCTCTCTCTCTCTCTCTCTTTCTCTCTCTCTCTCTCTCTGACAAAAAATCTTTGATTGACCTGCTGGATGTGCTGGGTCATCCAGCAAATCAATGGCTTGCAACTTTCATGATGGAAAATGTCCCGGATACCGCCTCTACTAAAGGAAGGAGAAAATCGTTTCATGAGAAGGTGTCCCTGAACCGACGTGATTGACACGTCTTCAAACACGAACAACTCGAGGTGCGAATCTGACAGCAGTGATCCACGCTAAGCCATGGCAGAATAAGCTGGGGAATGGCGCAACTAGAAGTCCAGCTGGGGTGGATGTCTTTGCTGTGACAATGTGGACTATGACAGGCTCCTGTTCTCCCACAGAAAGGCAGAATTTATGGAAATGGAAGTGGAGTGTTGAGACAGATGGGAGCTGATCATTGTCTGTCCCATGCAGCAATCAGGTGAAACCCTGCCGGGCTGAATTTAAAGCAAATGTGCCCTATAAATCTCCAGGTTTCCCTGAGCCGCCTAATGAAAACTAATAGACACACTGTGGAAGGAGCCATCCATCCTGCTACTTTCTCCACCCAATAATGGGTTTCTCTCCTGTTGGTGGTGAGATAAAGCTATAAAGTGTTTACACGCATGTTTCTCTGGGGGAAAGCCATGTTAAAAGTAAACAAGCTCAAAACGAGACTTCTTTAACTATTAATGTCACCTAAATATAGACATGGATCACAACTTGTGTTAAATATGGGTCTTACCCTATCTGTTTAAAAAAACGGAGGCATGACAGCCAAATGAGAAGGAAATTATACTGTAAATGTCCTGCGGTCTTTTTATATACAGATGTCATTTTTTTTCATGCACTTTGAGCACAATAATCAGAAAAACAATTTCACCAGTAATTGGAAAATTGATACATATTGCCGTACATATCTAGTGTAAGTGTAAGCCTGTATGTGTGCATGTTTATGTGTACACCTTTGCGCTCTATTATAACATTTTATTCCAGAGAGCAGGGACTGGGGCCCATCCTGCGTGGCACCGAAGGGCGGAAAGAAAGGGGAGGGGGGACGTGGGGGGGAGAAGGGGAGCTGTTGGTGATCTCAGCCTGCAGATAGGCACCACGGAGACGTTGCCAAATAGAATGTGACTTTGATTTCTCACCTCATTTCACTCTCAGCTGTCGGATAGGTTTCTGCTCAGATGACATCTCCTTCACAACGATGCGCAAAAATGTGGAACGGCTCAGAAATGAGGCAGCTGCTGCCCTACATGCCAGGCAGTCTCCATGACATCATCACCTCTGCCGCTCTCCTGTGACTCAACAACACCGACAACAACAATTGCAACAACAAAACTTAAGCCGCAGCCATGCAAATGATGCACTGCATCTAACGCCTCCCTCCCCCTACTGTTCCCCCACCTTGGCATCTTTGTCTGCTTCTCTGTCCTCCCGTGAGCAGCCGTGACCCATTTATCTCTGATGTATCGGCGTCTTGGTGTTACCTGTGTGACATGTTGATGCACAGCCATCTTCCCCTCAGACTTTCACAGAGCAGCTCCATTAGCACTGCGGTAGCTCTGAAAAAAACTAAGATTGACATTCGACACCTTAATGTGTAAGGAAATTTAGTTTTTGATTAAGTTTTAATATGGAAATTTTAATAATGCTCCCTTTTCTAATAGGCTTATAACAAATAGTTAAATAGTTCATAAGTTATGTATCACTGCTTTATGAAATGCTAGTAAGGACAGGTTGAAACAACCCTTTCTATTTTGTAAAAATGCAGTTGTAACATGAAAACCATGTATCTCCAAATGTGGTTAATTTGAAAGGGTCTCAAAGAAACGTTTTTTCCTTTTTAGGATGGAGAAAATTAACCATTTAAAAAAACGTTTTTTTATTAAAAAGCTAGTGAAAGACTGACATTTTGGAGATTTTTACATGATGGCAAGAAAATGTTGGTATTCCATTAATAAATGCCTTCTGCTTTCTAAGTCTGCAGTTAAAACTGTGAAAAGGTCAGTGTGAATGAACAGTTCTTATAATCCACTATGCAGCTGTAAATGGTAATACGATGTTAATAAATTGATTTTGATCCAGAAAATCATAGAAAATTAGAACTAACCAATTGAAGCGAGTTCACAACCCAAATGTGTTTCCTATTAATGGCATATAAATGATCTTCAAAACATTAGTAAATATTTGATTACTTTTAATACATCCATAAGTTTCAACTTACTGCACAAACCTATGGTGCCTAATTAGAAAGTAGTATCTGCATTTCTTCATCAAATGTCTTACATTTCAGTTTGTGCTATAAATAGTGTTTCCACTTAACTCATAGATACTGTGCTGGATGTCCAGACACCCTTCTGTGTGTTGTAGGTGTATAATTCAAATTAAAATGTGTTGTTGGTGTCAGCCGAAGGTGTTCCTGGTGGAAAATGATGGAAAACAACAGCAACAAATGGCTATTTCCAGCTAAGCCCAAACCTCCCGTGCAGTCTGACCACATACAATAAATAAGATATGTGTCTGCTTCCGTAACTCTATCCTGTCACTGCGCTCAACCCTGTTCTCATCTTGAACCTTGGGGGGTTTGAACAGGATTGGGGAGATTGGGGAGGCTGACCGGTGCGGAGGATAAACTAGCTCAAACTGCAGTAGCTGGCCATAGATTTTTTTTTAGCCATCAGGGACAGCTCTGCAACAGTATCTACTCGAGCTGTCTAGTGAGAACATATCTGACTCATATCTGTGATCGGCTGGCTGGGACTGTGTAAGAGACACCAGCAAACTGCCTTTGTCCTTGTGAGGGATTATTAGAGAAATGGAGACACTGAAACAATCTGCCTGCGGTTGCCGGACCAGGTCATTTTCAAACCTGTTAGCAGTTGCCCATGTGGTATCATGAGGCTTACATACCACCTGCTTGGCTTTTATTCCAACCAGATCTGCTCCACTTGGCGATGAATGCTATCTCAATGAGACAGCTGGGTACTGGTAACTACTCACCAATGTTTCATCAACAGGGATTCATGTGTTATTCATTTGCTCCGGCTGCTGGCCGGTGGCCATGTAATGACTGTTGATCGCTGCAGTAGTGTACTGTATTGAGATTTTCGCCCTGGTAAATTCCGCTGTTCATTATTCTTCAGAAATCCCTGGGCGAGGCACAGAGCTACAGTTTAAACCATATGAATAACCCAATCAAGTAGACATCCTCAGGAACTATAGCTGGCTTATAATCAAATTATAATCAAATTCTCATGGAGTTTAAGAGGCATCATAAAACTCTGCTCAATAATTCAAAAAGCAAATATGATATTACCAGGCCTTGTTTATAAATCCACCAGCCCGCCACCCATCAGTGAGCACTTTTTGCCCCAGACAGCTACAGAAGTCAGAGAGGGCTAGCAGCCACGATATTAAAAAGGGGAAACCACTCGCTGGTTGTGCAATTTAAGTGTAAATATGGGCACCTTAGAACAGCTGGCTTATGAATAATGGAAGAAAGTTGCCCTTGGTATTCATGGGAGGGGGAACATTCTGCCACTCAAAAACAGAGAAATCTCCAAAGCTCGCACTGTACTTTGCTTGGCCTCAGTGTCTATTTGCACACACGGGCCTCAGAACGTGGTCAGGGATGAAACGGCAAAAAGTAACACTGCCGGATGCTGCATGCCTTTGGTTGAGTTCACTTGTCTTTCTTATCCTTTTTTGCGTTAAAGATGCATCTAAAATGCTGCTGAAAGAGGAATCTGTTCCAGTTTTTCACAATAAATAAATGGGTGACAGCACTGCCTTTGCTGGCGCGCAACAAGACTAGAAAGGGAGGTCAGCCACTTCTGGCTTTGAGACAATGCAGGGGGGTCATTTTGCAATGACACTGCAGAACTTTTCACAAGTGAAAAATGAAACGGCCCCCACAGCAAACAATTAAACTTAGAGAAGCTCGCGAATGGAAAATGTGTTTTCATACTCTTGTTTTTTGTAAAGTCTTCTAAATTGTTTTATTTCCTTGAAGCAATAACTGTCTTAGTTCTGAATTACTGTTGCTATGCACTGCTGAGTGGGCTGGCTCACCGTCTGAGGGGTCAGCTGTCTCATTAGACAGTAGTTAGTGAGACTGGGCTGAAGTTTAAAGATGACTTCTGATAAGTTGCCATTGCGAGCGGTCACTCAGAGTTTACTGCTGAGCCCTTTAACGAGGGACATTTCAACAACATAGGGAACACACTGTATCTTGTACAGCAAGGCTCACACTTTCATCAGACATGCTTCAATGGCTAAATCATCTCCAAAACAACAGATGAATGCATTCAAAGCTAAAACTTCACACTGCCAAAAAGGTTATTTACTTGTTGTTGACACCGTAAGTAAAGCCAATACGTTGGAAGAAAGATCCACCTCAGATACTCTCCCTGCTGCGTATTCAAAGTGTTGTAGTTTACTATTGTAATTGTGCCCACTTCTCTTAAGCCTTCCTCATTTACCTTTTGCTTCTGCAATGACTTCTGACTGAGAAAAGCCTCACCTTCTTAATTTTCAGTTGTGAAGAAGGCATTAACTAGTTGAGACCAATAAAACAACCAAGCCGCGTAACTTTCAAAGTGACACAGATATGTAACACACATTGTCATTAGCTCTTGTTTTTATTTACTAGTTTGGAAGTTTGCCTGGAAGATCACCACCACCTTTACAATTTTGGTTTGATTTACTGACAACTGTAACTCTAGTGTATCTCTGACTGGTCAGCCAGTCAAACTCCTGGGGCCTCAAACTTGAAAAGTACCTACGCACAGAAATATTCACGTGAACGTATAAAACCAGGCGTACTCCAGGTCGTGCACACCTTTCCTTTATACATCACAATCAATGTGAAGTTGAACGCATGTGAACGAGCGACTGACCCCGCTTTGCCTCCTCCCACAAATTAATATGGAAATGACTATAAATATGCCCCCTGTGTCATTCTTTGTCCAATCACAGTGGGTTATCCCGCTGCAGACGGAAACAAACTTGTGACGTTGGAGGCGCTGATTGCGGAGGTGGAGGCAAGGAAAAAAGTGTTCTGTTTGGAGTCATCTCGGATAAGCAAATAAGCCCAAGTGGCAAACGGTGACCGGGCAGTGAATGCACCAAAAACTAAAAAGTAAAGTCTAATGTCAAAGTGGAAATCAAGCCAATAGTGGCAGCGCCACATCAGATACAGAACAAGATGCATCTCAGTGTCAGTCCAAATTCCGCACAATAAGAAGTTTGAACTTACTGATGTAATGCCATTTATTTTCTAAGTGAGATTAATCAATAATGAAAATTATTGTTAGTTCCAGCCCTAAAACCATGCAGCACACCTTATTGGTGGTGGGCTTTGTGATGCCTGCAGACACTACTCGGGGCTAATTTCCCCTCCCCTGGATGTTAATTATTGTTGTTTTTTATTTACAGTTAATGTTCACCTTGAAATAATGGAACATTGATCAAAGATGAAGCAGTGAAGGATACGTAAAGATGGAAATACAACATTCTATCTTCTAAAGCATCACTTACTCCATTAATGAAACTACACATGATTAGAGAGTATTCCATTAGGAATGCAGCAATTTACATGATCACACATATACATAAATAGTTTTTTTTATTGTTGTTTACGGAACTTCTGTAGTCATTTTGTCCCTCTACATTTGAACCAAACCTACCATTGCTCTGATTTATTTTTAGTTTAGTACATCTATTTTAATGTGTGAATGAAAGGAGACACACACTAATTTTAATTTCACTCGAGGCAAAAACCTGAACCAAACACAATTTTCAAAAAATAAGTTTCCGCAATTTGAATGCGCATTGATCTCTTAATAACTTTCGTCTCATTACGTAGTTATCAACAAACTGAGACAACATTTTAATCCAATTACTTCTTGAATGTCACGGTGCTTAGTTGGCTTTGTTTCCTCCATCAATAGGTAGATAAATTGTTTTTTTGTGATTATCATCCATAAAAAACTAAAACTTCACTCTGTGGCTACACGGGCAAATAAGAGCTCCATATGCACTTTGCAGCTACCGCATTGGCTGCTAATATAATTTGTAAGAAGAACTTAAGATGTAACATCCCATTGCGGCAGACACATTTGGCTACAGAGTTGAGCGAGTAACAGAGAAATCATGCATGAGTGAGCCTGCTTACCGATCTGCTCTGCGTATTAGCCAACACATCCATATATTAAAGCTCGCTAAGCCTAATGAACATCCTGCTCTTATTGATGATCCCATTGTTGTGTGGAAGAATTTACATAATCGCTACTTTGGTTAAATTTGACATACCTCCCTTCCTCTTCACTTTAGCTGAGATGGTAATATTGTCTCATATGGGTGTTTGTATTTTGAGAAGATTTAAAGAACAACAGTTTTTGTTTAAATCACGTATTTCTTTGCACACAATAGAGTACAAAGTAATGTTTTTTTTTGTTTTTTGTTTTTTTAACACCAGTTTCTACTCCCTGTGTCGCATCATCATTATATCTCACAATATTTTCTGCTGAGACAGGGACTTGCAGAGAGTGTTTTTATGTTCTGGGGAGTGGAGAAGGCACAGGGGGGCGAGGAGGAAGGAAGCAGAGAGATAATAGTTTGAAGGCTGTGTCAGTCGTAGGCAGGCTTCAGAAAACATCAGGGCAGCATTCAGAGATAAAAACAGGTATACCACCCCATCCTGTCCTTAGAGCAACTGTGCTTTGATATGTTCTAAAAAAATCCATTGATGTCTCTGACAGCAGTTTCCCTCATTTTTTCCCCCCCCTTCCTCTGTAATGACGGTGTGATGCTCTGTGAATGTTAAATCAGGTGGTTTCCGTTCAGAATCTGAGTTCTGTCAAATTCACTGAGTTTAAGTTCACTCATTTAATCACAAAGGACAAATGTAGACTAACTTCAAAAGCTCAACAAAGTACTATTTCAATGGAATTCAATTATTTAATTTAGTTGTTGAACATTGTTCTGGACATTAACATACAGAAAAGGAAGGAATAAGTTCATGAAAACTGCTTTATTTTCTGAATTATATTTGTATTTGGATGTGCCGTCTGCAATTGCAGCATAATACTGTATTTACTTTTCAAAATTTTATTGCATTTGCTGTATTTTGGCTTTTCTATCGTTGCAGTGCATCTTTTCTGTGCTGCATTTGTTGTTAATTTGGTGTGTTTTTTTTTGTTTCTTTTCAGTGCATTACCTTTTCAGGGCCACTGCACTGTACATCTGACTTAAAGAAAAATGTTCAACATGGTCATATATAATTAATTTCTAATTGTTAAACAAGATGGCAAATATTGTTCAAAAAATAACAATGGCTGAATATTGCTACAGGATGCATTCTGCACTTGCACATACACACATAATGGCAAAATTCCTTGCACAGCTGAATAGAGACCCATTTGCCAATACTTGATTAATTTGTTTTACCGTTGTTTGTCATGAGGAATTCAATTAATTTCCCAAAGTGGAACAATACTGGGCCTAATCAAAATAAATGAATCCACAAAACCACATCATTGCTATTTATTACAAAAACACATTTCTCCAATTTGGTATGATGCTTTCCAATATCCATGGGCTGACCTGTTCTTCCCAGTTAATTAAAAGACCAAAGCAGTTATGCTCAACTTACCCCTTCAATGGGCTCAGACATATTGCAGCCAAAGCTGCTCTTACAGAAAGTTAAATAGGCATGA
Organism: Etheostoma spectabile; assembly: GCF_008692095.1. Lineage (NCBI taxonomy): Eukaryota > Metazoa > Chordata > Actinopteri > Perciformes > Percidae > Etheostoma > Etheostoma spectabile. The sequence continues at coordinate 21,330,268 of NC_045742.1, forward strand.
CTCAAGTCTGACTGCACTGATGCCTTGCCTTAGAGGCCATATAGTAGAAAGTCTTGCTGACTAAGTTATGTTCAAGTTCATTTACCCATGTGCGTCTTCATTGAAAGCATATCTAAAAGGTACTTTGCAGAGGCATACAACATCAGGAGAACGGATTAAAACACAGTGAAGTGACACAATAGAAAGTCATGAAAGGACTACTTTATTATTTAACGATGCATCAATTTTTTTTAGGTAAAATCTTAATCTGCAAAGTAGGAAGTAAGGGACTGTAGATTATTACCAGAAGGGGGAGGATTAGCCCTTTTCTTTTCACAGGTAGGGTTGTCTTTTTCAAGGCAAAGTAGGGGAGGTATTCGGGGGAGTGTGTTGAAGTTGTGTTCTAAGTCCAAAGGAGGGTTGTAATAAAATATTAATGATGCTCGGCAGGGCCTTGCTTAAAAAAAAAATAAAAATACATAAAACAAAATGAAATGCAAGCTGCCCTCCCTTCCAATCCCAAACTGAAGTAGTATTGTGGCATGAAATAGAGATACTAATTAAGTAAAGTACAGTATACCTGAAACTAGTACTTGCACTTAGCAAAATTTGAACAATGGAAAAAATATGTTGAGCAGTCCAAAATATATATATATATATATATATATATATATATATATATATATATATATATATATATGGTATTGGTGATTGATGCGTTAAACCCAGACAGCTGCAGCTCTGCTCCACAGATACAGACTGAGATCGACTTGTTTTGCCTTTGCCTTTCCTGTGCTATAGACCCGCTGAGACTTGTTCTGCTGCTCCATAAGTAACCTATACAGCAGCGCATGTCAACTCACAAGTGACTGCCACAAAGATCAGACAATCCGGATGAGACACTTTATCACATTTCATTGCTTTTCAAACGTATTCCAAGACAAGGACAATGTGATTTATTATTTATGCTCCCAAAGCCACCTTATCCTTCGCTGCCAATGGGCAGACTAAAAATAAACAATTCATTTAGGACTTCTAAGCACAGATAATGGATGCCTTGTGCTTTATACAGTCTGACATTGTCATCTTTGACATAATGCGCTTTGAAGTACAGAGCATATATTTATTATTAAATAATCAACCAAACGAAATCTTCCTGAGAACTGTTCTACTAGCCTTCCTGCATGAGAGAACATTATATTTTTGCGTAAAACGTTTGCGACAGTTTGATACAAAAATGTGAGATCAAGAAAGAGTTAGGTTGCATCATCAGATGCAGCCCTGAACTGTGTGTGTTTTCTGTGCCTTTTAATTTAAAGCAATTACACTCTCAGAAGGCACTGGGAGTCTGGGTTACAGGACAAGGTTACCTTGCCAGGGTGCTTATCATGGAGAAAGTGGCCTGCTAGGACAAAGCAATTCAGAATTTTATTATCATTCAAATTAGAACATATAGAGGGGCTTCTATCCGATTGGTGAAATAATGGGAGTCATTTATCTAGGTCTCACCGACCTTTCATTTCCCATTCATGTCTTATTAGTGGAGCATACATCATCATCCTGCCATAATTAAAAAGAGAAATTCAAATTGATTGTGAGGAAAAAATGGTGCATTCAGGTAGAGATTGAATAGAGCTGTGTGTTCTTTGTAGCCTCAACTCTGTAGTGGGCTTTAACTGGCCTTTTATGTGTTAATTCTCTTTTGTTAGTTGGCTTCTTGGTCACACAGAAGCCCAGAAGGTACAGTAACCAGACGTCATAGGTGTTTGTCAGCTCTGGGCTAGCCACGGCCAGAATCAGAATATTAGAGGCCCAGTGATTAATACACCATGAGACTGAAGGAAAGGTTTCTCACGCTTATTAGTCTTTTGTAATGGATTTATGAAGAAGAAAAAAAGAAAGTCCCATGAACTGTTGACTGAGATAAGACGGGATTGATGATGTAAAAATGGGTAGTTTTGAGTTCTTGTTTTCAAGGCCACGCAAAACTGTGAGAAAACTACGTTAATAAATGACAAATGATACAGTATTTTGGATTGGAACGGTGGAGTCTGGGTTGTCAAAGAGATAGTTTTAGTGGAGAAAGAGACACCAGTGTGATTATTCATCAAAATCGTAATGGAATGAATAAATATGGAAGGATGTTGTTATAAATACATTAATGTTTACTGGCTTCCACCGCACATTTAGCATCAACAAATCCAGATAGGAACTGAAAGGAAAGTAGTTAGCTACTCAACACACTGCAGTTCATTGAGCACGACTCAACGGTATGTCTTCTCTCTTATCTATTTGAAGCTTGCAATTCACCAGGGGTCCACGATGGAGAAGATAAATGGGGTAAGAGTTACCCTCAAAGTGGCCCTAATGAGAAATCTGCAGGATATGCTCATATTTTATCTGCAAAATAGAACAAAACAATTCTCCCCAAAGCCCTCTTAAATGCTAATTGAATAGTAATGCTATGCCTCAGGCATCTTGTTGTCAGCTCATTTGGGCAGTGATTTGTCTCAATCCGTCATAGGATTCTCACTTTTGGCACACTCTCAATGAACTGCTCAATGTGCCATTGAAATTCAATTTCATAAATCCCTGTGCTGTACAACAGCCTCTTTGCCAGGCCTGCTTTACACTTTGTCATCCCAATCCCTCTTTTGCAGGGAGATTTGCTTCTTGAACTTTGTGAAATCAGCCTCATATTCGTCCCTCCCCTATTTCTTTGCTTTGGAAGTAGCAACCTGGACGGATAGCCAAGTAGCTTTGTGATCCAAGTAACCTCACAGTTAAAACCTATTTAATCGCCATTCTTTGTCATGGGAAAATGGATTGAACGAGAAACATAACCAAGTCTTATCTCACTGCTGCACTAATAAAAATGATGGATAACATGGGAGCCTGAAATGATTGGAGACAATTGGATTTCTCCCATATTATGTAATTCAAACGCTGCTTGGAGAACAAGCTGGAGTCTCAGGTTCCTTCTTGACTTCTCTTCACCCGACATTATGAAGAGGCCACAACAAAACCCTGCTGAAACACAAGCTGCTTCAACACCATACAGCAGCTACAAGCAATAATCTATGCTGCTTAAAACACTCAGCACAGACAAATGGAGGAAGAAAAATACTAAAACTACCATAAATAATATTTGTTAAATGCACTACTAATTCTTAAAGCTGCACTCAGTATTGTTGAATTTGAAAATTTGATTGAAAATGTGCACACAAAGAATCAGAACCCAACTGTACAGAGCTTTTTTTTTATGTATAGCTATGATCAGCTCCTTGTTTTGGTTTTATAACCCACAACGTTACAACTTTACTCTATGGGTCTTTGTCACTGCTCTCTTAATCCTAAATCCATTTCATAAAGACATGCGTTCTAGGTAACTACAGTTGAAAATTAGCTGACGGGCTAAGACTGGTGCAAAAAAATGATTGATGCTACTTTTATTGACTGAAACTCTTAGTGATTTATTGTCTTATTGTTCTAAAAAGTAAATGATGATCTGAAAGTCGCAAGGTGACTATAGCAAGCCACAAAGAAGCCACCATTAGACAACTTGAACCCTTTTTTAGATTGATGCATACCTAACAACCACTCTGTGTAGACTGCTGATGTATTTGGCAAGGGTTCAAAACAGGAAGTACCAGCTCTTCCCAATTTTGATTAATAACGCCAACATCGACTTCAATTACTGATAAAATAAGCCCAGATCCCATTAAATGAAACATTTAGTAATCCATAAATGCCTTGTTTGCACATGGCAATTAATAAAGTTAAATTTTGACTCCATGCCGAGATTGTTTTTCCTAAGAAACAAGTGATTATTATCTCACAGCATCTCTGAAATATATTTTACTTACTGATAAAATATGTATTATCTCTGTTGGGTACATCATGTCTGTTTTCATTTGCAGGCTTACCCGCCGCCCCCTCGTCCCTTTTCAATTCATTTGCCACCTCGTGAAGTTCAGCTTTCGTCCAGCAGTCCCTCTCAGTATGGGGTGACAGAGCAGGGTAATTGCTGAATTTTGATTGTCATGCTGTAACAGATGAATGTGGAGAAGAAAGTATGGCGCTAACAGACAGATAACAGATTGCTATCTCTTGCTCACAGCAGTCTGGTGTGGCATAATGGTGTCAGAGTGAAGAAACTTTAATCACATAGGTATGTAATGACAAAAATCTACATATCATGGATGAGTAAAAATAATAGACAAACTCCTTCCAGCTGAACAAATACTCTGCATGTACTGTATGTGTCAGTGAACTGTATAATCCTCATCTCGTGATGTTCAATTTAAACCGGCACCCCCCAGCTATCCCCGAGCTGGTTGGATTTAAAGCATTGACTCTAAATTATGATCGCTCACAGATTAAAAAAAACAAACAAGCACACAGTCATACTGTATGTTACAATACATCAAACGATTGGTCCACTAGGACTGACCATGACACGCCGGTGTAATGGCTACCATTTAACTACTTTTATATTTGTTGCTTCTAAAATAATCTGGACTATATCTGTTACTTGTTAATGAAAGTGTATAGTGTATATGTACCAATATATTTCTACTAATGTTACTAACAACTCTGATGTATGTACAGTATGTACGTATGTACTGTATGTCTGTCTATGTATATGTATTAATAGGTGTGTGTGTGTGTGTGTGTTTATATATATATATATATATATATATATATATATATATATATACTGTATGTGTATATATATATATATATATATACTGTATGTGTATATATACTGTATGTGTATATATATATATATATATATATATATATATATATACTGTATGTGTATATATATATACTGTATGTGTATATATTATATGTATGTATATGTCTGTCTGTGTGTGTTTGTGTGTGTGTGTGTATAGGCTGTGTGTCGTCACCCGTGTTCTCTAGAATGCCTGAGACAAAGGGTATTTTTTTTATTGTTTTGTATTTGTGTGAGATGCATTTTTGCCATGATTTTCACATGTTCCTTGACACAATTGGCACCACATGGGGATTGACTAATGCAAATCACTTAAGATAATAGTATTTGTTTTCGATACAAATGGGATTAATTGACCTTGCAAGATGGATCTTCCTCGCAGGGTACCTGTCAGTAGCTGCTTGACACAACCATCTTCTGGGTCTGTCTGGATTTGTCTCTGTCTCACTAAGGAAAGGAATATTACACCACGTCATCGCAGGATTACACATTATTTTTCGTTGTTGCTGATGCCTAAGCCCTGTCTAAGCCCTCGTTATGTTTAATGGTGTGAGTTATTGCCTGCCCTGAGCATTGTAACTCACGGGACACGGAGCATAGAACATTTATAGACCCTTCAGTCAGTATACAGGCTGAGGCCTGCTTACTGCTTATTGTGGTGCTGCTCTGTGATACTGGCATCCTAAAATCTTAAAATTCTCACCTCAGGAGAAGACAATTTCAGTAATTAATGTCCTTTATTGCATTGTTTTTGCATACAGTCTTAGCTTTTCAAGCATGCAGTGTTTATAGAGAGTAGTCTGTAAGGGTCCACTGAAGTGAAATGGATGGGTCATATTAGGGGTCAACCCATTATACCTACTAATGTGCTGTGAGATTGGTAGCTAATTGATATTGCATGCTAATTGATATTAGCGCTGGGCACATTACCAGCCTTAGGCTTTACATACTGTCCACACAGACACAATTAAGAGAAGCTGTGGGCTGAGACTCATTTGGTTAAATCTTTTTTCTCCACGGTTTTGTTTTGGCGATTTAAATGTGACATTCTGAAGCTCCAGCACAAGATATTTAACCACCTATTCTTTAAATTAAAGGAGATGTTGTTAGTTTGGAAACAAGGAGGACATTTGCAGAGGAAAGAGCACCTCCACAATACGCAGGGCAGAGCCAAGTGTAAAAAACAGATTCCTTTAAATTAAATACAACTGTCAAAAAATCACTATTCCAAATCATAACTCCATAAAATATTAAGAAAAGATTTAAGTGCAAATCAGCATTGTTTAGTTGGTGTGCATCCAAAGCAATCTGTCCAGTTTATAAAGTTTGAATGAAAGTGTCAGCTACACAGGCGTGATTAAAGGACAGAGACCTGTGGGAGTCAACGCTCTAATTAGGGCACTTAAAATTGCACCAACCTGTATGAAAGGTGTTAAAAATAACATGTGATTGATTGGTAAAGCCATCTGACACTCATAGATTGGGCTTTTTCCAAAGAGGGCAGCAGGAAAAAACACAGCAGATGACAGCTGAATTGCATTTAGCTGCTCCAGTTTGTGCATGTTGACTCACTGTCACACTGCCATGACTTACATAGACACTTGGACCAAAAGCATTCTCAATATGACCCTAATTAATTACTTTTTGAGGTATTAACGGGACGGTGCCTAAGGAGTGGCAGACCGGGGTGGTGGTTCCCCTCTTCAAAAAGGGGGACCAGAGGGTGTGTGCCAATTACAGGGGTATCACACTTCTCAGCCTCCCTGGTAAAGTCTACTCCAAGGTGCTGGAAAGGAGAGTTCGGCCGATGGTCGAACCTCGGATTGAAGAGGAACAAAGCGGATTCCATCCTGGCCGTGGAACAACGGACCAGATCTTTACTCTCGCAAGGATCCTGGAGGGAGCCTGGGAGTATGCCCAACCAGTCTACATGTATTTTGTGGATCTGGAGAAGGCGTATGACCGGGTCCCCAGGGAGAAACTGTGGGAGGTGCTGCGGGAGTATGGGGTGAGGGGGTCCCTTCTCAGGGCCATCCAATCTCTGTATGACCAAAGCGAGAGCTGTGTCCGGGTTCTTGGCAGTAAGTCGGTTCCAGGTGAGGGTTGGCTTCTACCAGGGCTGCGCTTTGTCACCAATCCTGTTTATAATATTTATGGACAGGATATCGAGGCGTAGTCGGGGCGGGGAGGGGTTGCAGTTTGGTGGGCTCAGGATCTCATCGCTGCTTTTTGCAGATGATGTGGTCCTGATGGCGTCATCGGTCTGTGACCTTCAGCACTCACTGGATCGGTTCGCAGCCGAGTATGAAGCGGCTGGGATGAGGATCAGCACCTCAAAATCTGAGGCCATGGTTCTCAGCAGGAAACCGATGGAGTGCTTTCTTCGGGTAGGGGGTGAGTCCTTACCCCAAGTGAAGGAGTTTAAGTACCTTGGGGTCTGGTTCGCAAGTGAGGGGACTATGGAGCGTGAGATTGGTCCGAGAATCGGAGCAGCCGGTGCGGTATTACATTCCGTTTATCGCACCGTTGTGACGAAAAGGGAGCTGAGCCAGAAGGCGAAGCGCTCGATCTACCGGGGAATTTTCGTTCCTACCCTCACCTATGGTCATGAAGGCTGGGTCATGACCGAAAGAACGAGATACAAGGTACAAGCGGCCGAAATGGGTTTCCTCAGTAGGGTGGCTGGCGTCTCCCTTAGAGATAGGGTGAGAAGCTCAGTCATCTGAGAGGAGCTCTGAGTAGAGCCGCTGCTCCTTCGCGTCAAAAGGAGCAAGTTGAGGTGGTTCGGGCATCTGGTAAGGATGCCTCCTGGGCGCCTCCCTAGGGAGGTGTTCCAGGCACGTCCAGCTGGGAGGAGGCCCCGGGGAAGACCTAGGACTAGGTGGAGAGAATATATGTCCAACCTGGCCTGGGAACGCCTCGGGATCCCCCAGTCGGAGCTGGTTGATGTTGCTCGGGAAAGGGAAGCTTGGGGTCCCCTACTGGAGCTGCTGCCTCCGCAACCCAAACCATATAAGCGGTCGAAGATGGATGGATGGATGGTATTAACACTACTTAACTAATTACTCAACTAGTTAGTTAAACTGCTCGTGGCATATCTGTAACTCATTCCAAGTCCATCAAAGGTGCTTTTAACAACTTCAATACCTCCACACAGAACTTCTATATTTAACGTGTGGAAATAGAAAACAGGTCATTGCAATTTAAAAAGCAGCTACACTTAAATTTGGAGGAAGTTACTTAACATAAACAATAAGCTTAGCCCCTCAAAGTGGCCTATTTTGATATAGAGTCAAAGCATGAGATATGGGGGATACTCGACCTGAGGATCTGGCAACCCATTGTACTGCAAGTTGCAGCCCTGGCAGTAGATATAAATACAGTAGCAGTAATGAATGAAAATGTTTTTAAGATATTAGTAAACATTTCAGTATTCAAAACATCTTTGCTGGATATAACTTCAGTATCAGTCAACCGAACTATTTAAATGTAGCCATATTAGGTGTTGACTAATTTGTTTTTATTACTGAAGCCAAAAAAAAGGCCCCCCAAAAAGCAAATTAGGACATCAATAGCTATGTAGGTATAGCTTAGCGGTTCTCTAATCAATCTCAACGTGCCCCATGTTTGATGTTAGTAATTTGTAGGATTAATATTTATTGAACTGACGCCACCCCTTTGCAACGAGTGGATCAGAAAATTCTGGCAGCAGCTGCAGCCGGACCATCTGAGAGACACACAGATGAGCTGCAGGTTTTAAGGTGATTTAAATAGAGGTTAATGTTTGAGCTGTGGCTCTGTCAGAAGCACCGTTTTATTAACTGCAGGATACTCATGAGTTGTGTTTTCAAAGAGTTACAGAATCCCAGGTGAGGATTACAGCAGTTGGTTCAAACACCGTAGCACGTTACCTACTTGTTATTATCCATTTATTTTCTTGTAACATTTATAAAAAAAAAATGCATTGTCATTTTTAAAGGATTGATTTTAGTCTCAGATTTATCTTAGAAAAATAACAGTCAAGTTGTTGTTAAAAAGAAACGTTATAGAGTAAGTGCGCACACACAAATACCAAAAATGTCTAAGTAACAGATTAATATCATTACTGAACTTAAATTTGATGAGCTTGATGAAAAAAGGTCGTCAAAATGTGTAACGGCACAACACTGAACATGAGCTGTTCAAACAATATAGTAGAAATGATTCTTCCTTTATCAGTTCATGCTTTTGTCAGTTTCACCTTGCTGGTTATCAGCTTCAGAACTCCTGTGAGTGTATCTTGTAAGTTGAAAGAACATCTTAATTATGCTCACAGGCGTACTTCCCAGCATGCAATGCATGTGAATTAACTCTCCAGAATCTTTCCTTCATATCATTTTTATCCCATGACTCACAAGATGAAGACTTATTCTGTATGTTTGCCAAGTTAAGCAAAGATCCAGTACTGATGAAGATTGAAATGATTGTGACGAACTATGACTAAAATGAGAGTACAATTCTATCCACTGACATTGTTGGCTAACATGAAAACCTTTATTAGATTCTCTTAACTGCAAACTCCTTTATTTGCCATTACACCAAGTCAGAATTTTCGTGGTGTGAAGATAATTTGGGGTCATGTGTGTCTAAGAGTGAATTAGGTATAACCTTGTTTACAAAATCAGTTTCAGCCATTTTCTCTGTTAGCATTGCAGAGTCTTTGTGTTTGCTCAGTGGTAGTTTGTTCATCCGGAAGAACTGTGGATTGTTGTTTTGTGTTTAGAGTGAATCAGTTTGTCTACGGAAGAAAACCTGCTGTGGTTTCTACTTTGCTCATTTGGGGTAATAAGAACAATCAGAAAGCAATTCTACTCTGTTGTGGAGCAAAAAAATTGGACCTTGCTGTGTGAATTAGTTGTGAGCATTGTTCACATACAGATTTAAGCTATTTCATTTAAGTGGCACCACTTGCATAATGTGTGTTTATTGAACAACTGCCATTTCCTCCTACAGGGGTATTTTTCCTTATTTTCTCAGTGGTATGGCGAGACAGGGTATGGGTCCACGAGAACAAGACAAACCGAGATTTTAACCCTATTTTAAAGAAAACTTCAACGACGAAATATGACTTAAGTTGACTTAAGTTGACTCAAAAATAAGTCTTTAATTCAATCTAAAGTCACTAAATGAAAAACAAGCACTGTGAAAGGTTTTGTCAAAAACTCCAATGACTCACCTGTATAACTAAGCTCTTCAGACCTAATAAGTGTGGGGTTTTCATCGAGAATCCAACATGATGCCACACAACGATTCAAAATTAGCGGTTAGCGTTGGGTACTGTTCACATTTTCACCGGTACTTGGAAATTGGTACTGATAACCTTTTTCCTTGTACTTTCCCTCCATTTATTTATTTTACACACCACACAAAATAAAGCCCCTCCCTTTCCCCTCTCAAATCTGTCCCTACAACCTATTAACCCGTTTGCGTCTGATGCTTAGCGACGACACATCTACCGCCGGTAACTGCGTTGCGCAACTCTGAACCTCCTGCCGGCTGCTGCGTGGCGCAGCATTTTGTATTTGTCAGTCTTTTCATGACGCGTGCAGCAGAGAACACATTGTCATTGGTTCAAATACACATGAGGCGGGTCTCTTTGGCCATGTGACCACCAAAATGTACCGTAGTTTGCTGAAAATCACGTCAATCAACCAGACATACATGTGCTTTTGTTTATGAATGTTTGAGAGACGAGCGAGAAAACAGCTACGAGGCAATCAGAGGAGGATTTAGACAGCGAGGGCAGTGACATTGAGGTGGAAGATAGTGAGGAGTTTGGGAGGGAGGATGTCCTCATCATAATCTACCACTTCCTCTGTCGCAGCCGTTTTCTCGCTCGTCTCTCAAACATTCATAAACAAACGCACATGTATGTCTGGTTGATTGACGTGATTTTCAGCAAACGACGGTACATTTTGGTGGTCACATGGCTTTAAATAGCCAACAAGACCCGCCTCATGTGTATTTTGAACCAATGTCACGAAAAGACAGACGAATACAAAATGCTGCGCCACGCAGCAGCCGGCAGGAGGTTCAGAGTTGCGCAACGCAGTAACCGGCGGTAGATGTGTCGTCGCGAAGCATCCGGCACAAACGGGTTAATAGAAATAATATTCTATTCTAATTATTATTTCTTACACGGCACTGTGATTTTTATTGTTGTATTTGTTTTTGTTTTTTAGTTTATTAATCCCACAAGGGGAAACTAAACTTTTCACTCTGTTGTTATTACACACATTACACACAGGCCTGAATTACACACACATGCTCAGGACCTACACATGCACTAATGGAGAGATGTCAGAGTGAGGGGGCTGCCCATGGAAAGGCGCCCCGAGCGGTTGGGGGTTCGGTGCCTTGCTCAAGAGCACCTTGGCAGTGCCCAGGAGGTGAACTGGCACTGGAACTGGCAGCTACCAGTCCACCACCATACTTTGGTCCGTACGGGGATTTGAACCAGCAACCCTCCGGTTCCCAACCCAAATCCCTATGGACTGAGCTACTACCACCCCAACTCAGTATTCTTTTTTAGCCCTTTTTTGTTTTCATGACCGTTTTTAGTTGCTCTTTAATGTTTTATATTAATCATTTTGAATTATCTTGAAGTTGCCTTGCCCTACGACCTCCAGCCTGTCAGTCAATCGGCAGGGCACAGTTAACACTGTTGTGCCTGTCTGTCTCAGAAGTGTAAAGTTAACTGCACCGCGAGCTTGCTGTTATATTATATTGCGTGAAGTTTTGAAAACTGTAACCACACTTGCGATAGCTTTAACGGCATTGCCGTGACTCACCGTGACTTATAGAAGCTTTCAAGGCGACATAACTCTAGTTCCGCTCCCCCTGCACCACAGAGACCCCTGCTCTGTGTGTGCCTGAGCTCCGCCATTTGTGAAACATGAAGAGAGGACACTGAGATTTGGCAGTGTTTGATTTAACGTGAATCCGTCCTTGGTGACGAGATCTCGTGGGACGAGATCTTCTAAGTGTCTCATGTAAACAAGAAGCTTTAAAATTGAAAGTTTAAATAAAACTTTGAAGTTTTGAGTTTGGCAATTTGCCATTCTTTTCGCCATTTTGGATGACGACCAAACATGTCTGTTGCAGTGCTGCGCTAAGCGCTAAAAAGAGTGAGAGTGAAAGGTAAATGCAGAGCTTTGGGTCCTGGGCCATTCATGTGCATGTTCAGCAGTACACAGAAAATACTCCGACTTTGCTTTAAGTTACCAGCTAGTGCTAGCACGGTTCACAAAACCCCCGGTTCGGTTTGTATCACGGTTTTTGGTTCTGTACGGTTCTTGTTGTTAATATTTCTTTTGATCTTTAACACTACAGAAATCTACTTCAGCACATGATATATATATATATATATATATAGCTTAATTATCCATAATGTAGGATACAGTATTAAAAATAGTTCATATCATGTAATCATGTAAGACTTTAAGCACATTATTGGGACCATCTCTGAGGAAAGCTAGGTGAGATTTTGATACAGCAAGAGGGAAGATTAATGATTGATTGAAGATCATTGATGATTTCAACAAGCTTTTCATTTATTTTGCAAAAAATGAGAATGTGTATTGTCATCTACAGACATGTATGTGCCTTTTTTAGCACACAAAGATTGAAATATTACAGAGTATCAATTTAATAACTTGCATTTATCAAACTGCCACCTTCAGTGTAGCTCTTACAAAAAATGTATCCTTTAAAAGAAAAAGAGAGCAACTCTCAAAGCTCAGTCTTTTGAATAAGTCAGAATACGTTAAACATAAAAAATAGTCAAAATGAAAAAGGAAAGTGTTTTCGGGGAGAATAAAAATTACTGTAAGCTGAGTTTTCCTAGTAACCTTACCAAAAAGGCTCTGGATGCTGCAAATGTTGGTATAATATGAAAATGGCTGGTGGATTTAAGACAAAAAAACTACTGCTTGATTGATTGAGGCTTTAGAGTGAAAAAATGTTACAGTACATTGATGTTAAAATGTGTACAGGTTAGGAGGACGGTCTGAAATATTATGCACGGTCTTTCGCTGAACGTTTTCTTGGTACTACACGTTTTCTTTTGCGAGAAAGGGAAAGACCCTGTCTGAGGTCACATACAGGCACGAGGCTGCATTCCTCTACATTGCGCATTCATCGAACCGTGCAAACCAAACGATTGGGATGTTTTTTCATGAACCGTGCAACCCCTGCTTAGCTAGCTTTGTTGACAAGGTGCTACGGAACGCTGAACAAGTTATTTTTAGGCGACCAAAATGTTGTATGACAAAAGCTTTAAGTGATCACGCACGCACCCCCACCCCTCCTCCACGCAGTTTCTAGTTGCCAAGGAGGACACAGAGGATTAAAAAACCATGATTCACTCGAGCTTCTTTGCGGGAAAGAGAGAGTTGTGTGGAGCTGATAGTCTTAATTAGCTTTGTAGCAACTCACTGGGCAATGGCTTGAATGTAAACGGACGTTTTTTAATATTAAAAGGTTACGCACTAAAGCTTAAAACTTTGATGAAGTGAAAACCCAGTCAGAGGGTCAACTTTTAAGATTAAAACACGCACACCTAAAACAAGTTCAATGCTATTTAAATGTACACAGGGCCATAAAAAGGAATTCCTAAGCCACTGTCCTGATTGACAGGTCGTGCGTTTAGCCACGCTCTAAAGCATCCTCTGCTTTATTGTCGTTTACTATTAAAATAAATGGGACCACAATTTATACAATTGAAAATTATGCCTTATTTTTGAAGACTTGAAACTAGCGATAGTTTCAAGTAGACCATAAACTTATTATGAAGATGTTTACCATATAATACTGTTTGGATTTTCCACATTTCATTTGTCAGGTAACTATTAGTTTTAGTTTTAACTAGCAGCATGGCCGGTTGTCAGTCCAACCACGGGATTAATTGCCTTGATATTTGGTACAGGGATTCTTGGTCCCCAGAGGATGAATTGTACTGACTTTGGTGATCCCCTTATTTTTCCTTTAGCACCACTAACAGATCAAAATGTCAGGTTGAGAGCTGCTAATGTGGCTATTAATGTCTTGTTCATTAATTCTTTACACTGCCAGAAATAGATACTTGATTTAGTGTTTAGCTTTATAATTTGTCAAATTTAAACATACTGGTACAACCCATCAATGTACTCATAATGTGTTCAAATGACAGACAGACAGATGCAACCAAATGCAGCCAAATTCTTAGATAGAACCCTTGAAGATTTTTTGAGAAGCCGGGTTTGGTGGCATGTTTGTGATGGGATATGTTGTTCTGAACACAGCTAACATGCTCTATGTGGGCCACGAGCCCTGCAGCCTTGCTGTTCGCCAAGTATGTTATGACACAAGATGCTGTACATGACATTCCGCTACCTCAGTTTCCATGGATACCACACCTGATTAGACATGAAGTCATGCACGTGTCCTCTAGATCATGACAGCAAGATGAGGCGGATGCCATCTCTCCAAGAACCTATACCACTCAGAAAACGACATAAAGTAGGCGTAAACCAACACAACAATGCTGTTTGCCAGCCTGCAAACATGGATTTGCTTTTTATCCTGTTTAATTCTCTCAACCACCCAGCGATGCACGGAGATGTTGACTTTCTTTCTTCCCTTTTGATATCCCAATTCGCTTCATGACCAAATGTTTGACAGTCTAGAGATGTAATCGACTTTTTCCCCTCTCTGTATTTAAATCCTTTATTCGTTCTTCACATTCACTGGCTCTGTTCCCTATTCCTTCTGCTCAGCATGCATGAAGCGGACAGCACAGGGAGCCCAGAGATCCATAATCCCCCTACAGGAGAGAAGTGGATGGCTTTAATGATTTAAATCTTGTCAATGAGCACCTTCTCTGATTTGAAATGAGAAATTTGAAGGCCTATTGGAATTGAGCCCAAAACAGTGCCACACTTACCACATCAGCATTCCCCTCAATCAATGGTCATTGACTGCTGCAAGAAGGTGCTTAATCATTTTTAATTAGAGATAATCAGACATCTTGTCCATTCTTGTAACAAGAGGCTTGCTGGTATCAAAGTTCTCAATTTGACATTCTGACTCCAATTTCTTTAATTTGACAGCGTTGGTAATCTGAGATTTCTTTCCCTGTACGCCGCAGTTAAATCAGCATCGACAAACTATGCATGATTTACAGCTTGAAAGGAAGAAATGGGATGTGTTCACATAATCATGTCAGTGTTTGGAAGCCAATTTATTGTGTCAGAACAACAGTGACAAAACAGGAAAAAAAAGCAAAACCGAGAGTGAAGTGTTGGAGTCTAAATGCTCAGTTGAGTCTGAGCTGGGCGTGGCAGTGGAGTCTCTCTTGCTGGTGGTATCTCTTAGTAATGAGGCCCTGTGAAGCCGCGGCTCCCACCCCTCACTGGGCCCTCATACATCATTAATGTTCCCACATCATAGTCCTGATAATTACCGGGGACGTGAATGTCACCTCAGTCGCGCCTCCTCAACAGAGGATGACGGCACAAGGTCTGTGGTCTGGCAGACGTGCCATGAGTGTGATGTATCTCGCACACACAAACACTCTGGGTCTCGCCACACACTCACAAACATACTGATTTTACCCAAAGTGAACCACATGTGTTCTCTTATCACACTCCCAACACATGGGATGCTTGGCTCCTTTGGCTTTGTTCCAGCAGACAGAACTTTTCTTTATAGATACTGAGGAGCATCTATGTGTCAAAATAAAAGACTGAAAAAAAAGGGTCAGTTCACCCTAAATACAGAGTACAGTACTTTTACTTACCTGAAGTGGTATTTTGCCATGCACAATTTGGGTTTTATTTGCCTGGATTTTTAGGATATTGTCCCTGATAATTTAGCCTCCGCCCCAACACTATGGAGGTGAATGGAAATGAATTGTTCAGCTCTAAGTACATGATACGTATCATGATACAGGGGTTAATGATTCAATATATTGACATTTATTGCCATTTTTTAAAATATAATTTTAGAGACCCTGTAATAGTCAGGGATAGATGCATTTTTTTTTTTTTAATCACTGACCACCAAGCCCCTAAATTTGGTGGACATAGTACATTATTGGTGGCCCAAATGCAAACATATGTAAAAATAATACAGAAAAGGCAATGTAATGCAACTTAACACAGCCTTTCTTAACTGTATGACTTTAATGAATGAAAAGACATTAACAAAATGAAAATATCCAATTATTTATTAAAATCGAAAATTCTACATAAATTCTTGCAGAACCTCCAGAACACACAAGCACAAGGGTTTGATTTGGTAAAACTTATATATTTTAAATGCAACTGTGTAATCAGACTCAAAATCAAAACCTGTGCTTATGGCCAGGCAAAGCAGCCTATTTAGTTTGTAAATTATTGAAGCGAAGGTGCATACTAGGTCACCACTCTCTGCTCTCACATCTCTAGCACTCCATGCAAGGGAGTGGTACCGCGGCATGAAGACTCTGAGTTTTTTAGGCATTTAAGATTCTTATCTTTTTGTAAATCACATTTCCTGGCTATGACAAAACATCTTAAAGTGCTCATATTATGCTCATTTTCAGGTTCATAATTGTATTTAGAGATTATATCAGAATAGGTTTACATGGTTTCATTTTCAGAAAACACCACATTTTTGTTGTACTACATTGCTGCAACTCCTCTTTTCACCCTGTGTGTTGAGCTCTCTGTTTTAGCTACAGAGTGAGACATCTCACTTCTGTTCCATCTTTGTTGGAAGTCACACGTGCGCAGTAGCTAGGTGAGGACTACCGGCCATTAAGATGCAGAATATGAGGGCGTGCCACGCTAGCAGCTAGGCGAGCGTTATAACGTGTGTTACAAAGTGACGCATGTTTGTCACAGAAGTAAAAGCTGGACTACAATAGAGCTGTTTGTGAATAGTGTTTTCTGTTGGAGATGGTAAGTGCCTTTGGGGGGGACTTTGGGCTTTTTCACTTTGTAAAGCTATAACATGCACAAAAAAGACATATAACACAATAAAGGATAGGGAAAAAGCATAATTTGAGCACTTTTATGAAAGTTGTACTGATATAATATTTTTATGGCGAGAGAAGATATACTGTGTAATGATAGGTGATAGACTATAATTTTACAAAGAACAGATAACCAAAACAAAAAACCTCATGAATAAAGAAAATCATTCTGTGCAAAACCTTAAAGTCTGCTCATTAAATGGCCAACTCATGTCGAAACATAAAAAAAAAAGAAACAGGTTTTTGGGCATCAGGGAGTGAGACTTATCATTCTTGCTGTCGAATTACCCTTGTGACTGAACAGATGTTTGCACCTGCTTCAATTCTTCATCACTTTTCCTTCTCTGCCTCTCTTTCTCTGACACACACATGTGCACACAGAAATTCAGAAACACTGGGTTTCAGCCTGAACTCTCATTTGGCCAATTACTCTGACCTTCCAAATTGCAAAGACCATCCAAAAGCCTCTTACAGCGAATGTAACATCCCCTCCTTCCTCGCCCTCTGGAGAGATATTCAGCATGCTCCTCCAACCCCACTGATAGGACAATTTAGCTATAAAATGAGCCTGTTTTGCCTCAACACATTTCTTCCCGCATATCTTCCAGGGCTGTGGGTTTTATTGACCGCTGTCCTCCCAGCGGTGTTGGTGCCTGGACTGGAGCACTCAGCAGCAGCTGGTTGGGCTGTTGATGGTTGTTAGCCCCACTGGCTGCGCTGTTCTGGGCTTTGAGTGGTGCCAGGCACAGCAGTTACCCCGCTCCCCTACAGCCCTGTCTGAGGTGGCTTGTTAGGAAGCTGCTTAAAATAGAGAAGAAATATCTCCAGTCTCACTGCACCACTTCCTTCTCCACACGCCTGGCTGATCTTTCTGGCTGGCTGGCACACGGTTACCTGGTACCTAGAGCGCAGGGTTTACATATAGCTTTGTGTGTGTGTGTCTCTGTGTGTGTGTGTCTCTGTGTGTGTCTGTGTGTTTAAGTTGGGGCACAACTCATTCCTGTCTTAAACCAGGCTTGGCTGTGTTGTTTACCTACACGTTTTGATTTGAGGCAGCCTACTGGGATTTCCCCCAGGAAGGGTGACCGTGGGGGAGCCAGGGCACACGCTCTGCCTCGATCTCCACAGCAAATCCTGGCTGGTTAGAAGCATTTTCTATCAGTTTAGCAGGATAATAGCCTGCATAGTTTGTATTCATTTTATATTCATCCTGTGCTCTCGGTTTTCTGTTTTAGACTAGAAGTTTTCAGCCAGCACCGGTAGTTTGTGCTGCACTTCAATTCTTCTTTTCAAAGCAATATTTCAGTCATGTGGCAGGTATACTAAAGTACAACACTCAGTGTTGAGACAGATTGCAGTTTTAAACTCATTAAAATTAGCAAACTAATTGAATTAGTAAATCTGATTGTATCATGGGTCCTTCACAGCCATTTGCCCACTACAGCTGATATTATGTTGGCCAGTCCAATAATGGTTTCCCTTTACAGCCATTATACTGGGGTTTTATAGTGCCAAAGGCAGTCTTTCACTAATATCTAAAAACTGTTGGCAACACTGAGGCCAGGTGGTGTGCACCAGTACACACCGACATACCAGCCAATCAAAGCTCATATCACAACCTGGATAGACACACTGACATACTTGCTATCAGACAACAAGTAGTCAATATATTTTCATTTCAGATCACTCAGTTAAGTGACAAATGCTTCATGCACTTCTACATTAATGTTTATATTTATTTACGATTTTTAACTGCTCATCAACATTCCAAAGTGCAGCTGCCATATTATCCGTCACTTCAGCTGTGTACTGGGTGATACAGCCTTATCCAAAAATAAAGATAACTTTATAATGAAATGCAACGAGGAAATGCAAAATAACACTTGGACATTTGATAATTTAATATTTTTACTGACCTCCATGAGTTATTAATCAATTGAACATGACATAAATGTTTCTCCTTTTAATCTTTAATGCTGGAATAGCCACCCAATTCACAAATTATTGTTGATTTAAAGCCTATACTAACATTGAATGCATTTGCATGTTTTCCAAATGTGAAGTCATATTTAGGGTCTGATCTTAGGTAGAAGACGCTGTCTGTAGTCCTCCTTATATTATGGAAATACATATATCACGCTACATATTTCCATGGAAACTGAGCTTGCTATAATGGAAAAAATGATAGATGTGTTAAAGTATCAGTTCTCGAATGGAGTTGTTGGTTTAAAGAGGCTCTTATTGCATATGGGAAATTATATGTGATGATGTCCATATATACAGTGTCAAAATTGACTATCCCTAGTGATGCAAAGAAATGATTATTCTGGATGCACTCGGTCAAAAACTGAAACCGAAAATAATATTGTACTTTTGTATAAATATTTGACTTTTTAATTGATTTAAGAATTTTATAAATCTGAATTGAAAAACTGCAAAGCAATAAAATCATCACACTTTTATTGAAAGTAACCCACCAAAATTTGTGTGTACATATAAAACAAAATATATTATTCTTCTATCAGTTCTGTAACAATCAAATATAACAGATTTCTTTATGTAGTCTACATATGGAATTGTCGTGCTTTTATAGGTGGTGTATCAAACCTGATGTGGAAAAGTTCTTTGGCACCATACTAGAGCCAGACCTATAAAGGAATTTTAAGGTTGAAATCATTACAAATATTTGGTGATTTAAAAATCCGATATTCCGAAATATCGGCCGATATACTGTATATAAAAAAAAAAAAGAAAATCCAGAAACGTGTAACATAACATAAACCAATTTCCCTAACATTAGTTATTTGTAGTTACTTATGAGTCCTCACTAAAATAATGTTTTATTTTCCCAAAAGAACAGAGGCGCATCACAATATATTCCAAGATCTGATAAATAAAATGTATAAAAATACAAATTTCGGATATGAAACTTAAAGCTGCCAACAGGGACGATCTAGAGTGCTCTCTGGTGGACAAACTGTGCAGCACCATACACTCATAACATGGTTGTGTTTTGTTTTTTGTTTTTTAAAATATGAATTTATCGGCCATTATAAATGCTGATACCAGTAGTTTGGAACGAGTTTGAGCATGAGGGGCGAGGTGGAGGGGTATATATTTTTGGCTCATATTTTCCGCAGTTTTTCTCTTTGGGACCAAAACCAAAAATGCTATTTTCGGCTAAAAGTTTTTGGCCGCCCAAATTTCCGTGCATCCCTAGCTATGTCAGTGAACAAATCTATGTGTCTACTAATAAACATATGCTGTTCAATTTAACAAATATACCATATGTACTCTGCATATGCTGATGACTGTATAAAGTCTTGGGCAACTAAGCCAAAAAATTATCTCTCACAGATTTCTTCAGAAATGCCTTCTGAAGTCCAAGTTAGATGGCCTTAACATCAACATGTGTAAAAATCTAATACTTTAAATGTTTCATACCGGCAGCTAATAATTAATCATGTGAGTAATTCATAGAGGATGTTGTTACATGGACATGGGCAACACACTGTCATACTTAAATGAAAGAATGGGTTGATTAGCAATGATTCTCAAAACAAACTATTTACCTCCCCACAGCGACAGTAATTGGCTTAAAAACCTGTCACATAAAACTACCAAATGAGGACTTCAATGTGTCACAATCTCAACTCTGCAAAAGTCTGTTCATTTCAAAAACTGGTCGTTGACTTTTGGTTTCCCACGGGACGCAAACTCCTGAATATAAATCCTGTTTTGACCCATCCACCACCCCAGCCTGCCTCCTTATGCAGAATTTGGCGCCCTTATACTTTGTCACCTCACTTCCTCATTTACCCCCACAATAATTAATATGGCCACAAACAGCCCACCTAAACATGGGATGTAATGAGCTGCTTGCTCAATCAATCAATCATTACATTACATGTCATTTATTTAGCTTACTCTTTTTATCCAAAGCGACTTACAATTGCTATATATGTCAGAGGTTGCACGCCTCCGGAGCAACTATGGGTTACGTGTCTTGCTCAGGGACACATTGGTTGACGTTTTGTTTTCTAGGTGTGGACGGTTTGATATGGGTATGGTAAAGAAAGCAACGCTGGGGAATTAATTTTTTCGGGGATTATTAGTTTTCTTGGCATCACTGTTTGGGGTATTTTCTACAGATTCAGTTTTTTTTTTAAACTTTGTGCTGTAAGAGGGCTGTGATCATCTAAAAGCTCACTGTTAAACAACTGTGTGTGTCATGCTACATAGTTAAAGCTTTACTGGTAATTATCCAGAATACCGGAGGCATCTGATTTCGTGTGCCACTGCCCAAAAAAAAAAAAAAACTGAAATAAATAAAGATAACAAATAGGCTTTCTTTTCGCTATTTTGTAACATTTTCTCCGGTAGGGTTTGGGAATATTTTATCATTTGCCCACATCTGAGCCTTGAGTTGGCACAGCAGGAGGGCACTGTTTTATGTCCTATGTAATCTGGTGTGCAGAGGGTGGAGTTCTGTGTAAAGTTGAACAAGGGGGGGGGGGGTAAAATCACACACTTCAGGGTCCGTTCACAAAATTCACAAAAGAAACGTGCATCTTAATTCCATACTACATAGAAATTGTATCCAGTATGTTCTATAAATGTTGTAGTGTTTTTACAGTTAGTATACAGGAAATCAATGCACACTATGAATTATAACTGAATCAAACTGGTACATTTCAATATACTCAGTGTGTCAGTAATAGAGATAGCAAAATTGCTTTCCCAAGATTTAGCACTTTTGTTTTCCTTCATTTGGCCGTCTCACCACCAACCATAATATCTGTAATGTTGCAGTTTTGAGTACCTGCTTCATTTTGTTAACACATTCTATTTTGGCACAATAGTTTACACAATGCAGTGTACATTATTGTATACTTCATTGTGTTGGTACTTAATTGTGGACACTCAACATAATCCAATTTTGCTTCAAATTAGTCCAGTCCAGTAATGTGGAATTGAAACACAGCTACAATTTCTCATGTACACCATATATAGATGGGTTCATTTGGGATCAGTTGCAATGCTAAGACTCTAATTTGATTTCATCAACACTGTCAGCCACAAAGATAGTGAACCATGAGCAGAGCAACAATGAGGCTCAATAACGGGACATAGACAGCAAGTTCAACCATGTAAAAGTGAAATCTTGCTATGTAATTTGTGAAATTTAAAAAGGGTCACAGCTGGATACCGGGCAGGAGAGTATTGGATATCCAGATATGATGGCCAATGTATGACAGCAGGTTCAACCTACAAGTCATTAACTATGTCACCAACACTTATAGCCGAGCCAGCTCCAGACCCTTCAAACGTCTCCTTTAACTGGTCACGAAATAGTAAACATAGTCCCGGAATCACACCGCTTCCCAGGGGCTGAACTATAATGAGTTTGAATTTAATATTCGCAGACAGCTCAGCAACTAACTCGATATACAGCACATCATCTAATGTATAGCACATCATCCTTACTCTAACACTTCCAGACGGAAAGTCAATACATCAGCCACAGTTTTGTGGATAGTTTTATTTAGCCAAATGTGGGAGTAGTTCTCACGTAGCCTACATGCTAATTAAGCTGAACATACTGCCAACAAAAGGTGTCCTGGTTGATTAGAATATATAATTAATTACAGTTGGCTCCCAGTCCTGAACCATGTTATGCATGGTATAGCAGTTTGTTTCCGGTTAGTGCACTCCAGTTACTACACTTTTAACACTTTGCCATCACTTTTTCAAAGGCAAGTGCTTTGATGATGGAATTTATGCAGTTTTTTTTTTTATTATGTATAGGAGATTTCTTCAATAAAGTGTTAATGACAAAAGAAATAATTGTTATGAGATATGTACACTACCGGTCAAAAGTTTGGGGTCCATTATAGACAGAATACCAGCTGGAATCAGTTGCATTGTTTTTTTTAACCAGGGCAGCAGTTTTGAGATTACTTTGTTGCTTACATAATTACAAAGGGTTCTCCAATGTAATCTTAGTCGGTTTTTTAAAATAATATCAAATTAGTAAACAGGATGTGCCTTTGGAACATTGGATTAATGGTTGCTGATTATGGATAATGTAGATATTGCATTAAAGATCAGATCACTCAGATCAGCTGGTATTATGTCTGTAATAGAGTGGAATGGAAATTTGTAAGTGACCCCAAACTTTTGATCGTGTGTGTGTGTGTGTGTGTGTGTGTGTGTGTGTGTGTGTGTGTGTGTGTGTGTGTGTGTGTGTGTGTGTGGTGTGTGTGTGTGTGTGTGTGTGTGTGTACACACACACACACACACATATATATATATATATATATATATATATATATATATATATATATATATATATATATATATATATATATGGTCCTGTAAGTCATTGTTTTAAAATATATCATATGTATTATAGTTTTGGTTCTTGGCTGTCAAAGGCCATTAGTACCTTGTCAGAGATAAACTGTTGCATATCCTTTTGTGGTTAAATGCCTCTATCCTCCTGCAGTATCTGATAAAAACGTTAAAGGAGGCTCATCATACTGACACATTGATGAACAGTGACCTACATTAAAAATAAAAGACTTAAGTTAATGTGAAACACCTGTAATGTAGCATGCAGTAGCATCTGGAGTAAGATTTTCCTGCTTAGTCCTTTTATCTCCTGTTAACTGGAACAAAAGTCCTTCTAACCTTTCTACTTTGTCTTCTTGGTTAAAAATAAAAATAAATCTGTTAGGTCCTTTTAGGATGTATGAGCTATTTTCAAAAGAACGCCATTTCATCTGTCATATTCCGTTTTCATAAGAGCCAGCTTGAGCTGGTTTATAAACTGCAATGAAGCAGCAGCTTGATAGTAGACTGATGCACCTCTCCATCACCACTCCACCCGCTTCCAAAAAGGAGTGAAATTAATTAAATTCTGGATGAGACAAAGGCTTGGGACATAAAGGCTGCTGTTAGCATTTTTCTAGCTCATTGATTCCTTGTTACTGCTGCACATTATGGCCCCCTGAACCCTCATAAATCAATTCATAGCCTATTGTCCTTTTCAGAAGGCTCTCTTCACTGTTGGCTGTAACATGTCCGAGGTGACAATAATCTATTGTTTCAGTTTAAAGCTTAGTGCTGCGCTTTAGACCCACGGCCACAGAGTCCAGCAGGATGTATGTGCTGCCTGCAGGGAGCAGTGGTTGACACATAAGGGTCAAGCTCTGCAACATGGGGAATCCGTCTTTGTCTTAGTGAGGGATATACATACTGTGTCATAAACTCAGAGAACACTGCTGAACTTAAGCTACCTAAAGTACCTGGATTTTAGGTGTCTGAATGGATTATAACAAATAGGTGAAGAGAGAGAAAGTCAGTAAGTAAATCCTAAGATAAATGCATTAAGCGGTAAATGAAAAGTGATTCTCCACTCCGTGCTTTCTGAGGTTGTTGGAGAGTGGTTCTAAATTGAAAACTGTTTAACAGAAACATTCAATGCATCATTTCTCTGTCTGCTCCTGAGAGTAGACAGATGTTCCCTGAGGTGTCTGTTTGCATGGATTTTGTATATATATTTATTTTACCAATTTGGTTTATCAAAAGGTTCTTCAGAACTAGAAATGAAACTCATGTGCCAAATATACAAAACTGGTAATGAATAAAATCATGTACTAGTTATTAAAAACTGAACAAAGGCTGTAGACAAGTTGCAAACTGCTACGTTTCAATTAGAGATGGTCCGATACCATTTTTTGCGGACGCCCAACAGTCAATTATAATGGAAAAAGAACATGAATAAACTACTTTTACGTAGACTATCTTTAGGGCTTTATTAAGTAGTATCAGATAACTGCACAAACTCCAGTACTTCCCAATATCAGCATTTTAGGCAGTATTGGAGGCGATACCGATACTGGAACGTCTATAGTTTCAAGCAATATTAGGTAAACTGTTTTTGTCCGTACCATTGTCTGCATTACAAACAACTTGATATTTAATTGACATTTTTTGGGCACTTGTGTTCTGAGGGAATACATCTAATCAATTAAATTGCAAATACATTTCAATCATGTAAACCTTTACTACCAATTTGCTTCAGAAAGTCTGTCTCTTTGTGTGGTACTGCGTTGAAGACTGTGACTACAGAGGTGAGAAAAGCAAGTAAAGAAAAACGAAAAGCTTTTCTCTGAGCAGAATTGTTTACAGCTGGGTTACTATTGGACTCCAGATCGATTCCAACTGGTCGGTGGACTGACATTAAGTAGACCAGTGAAGCAGCTAGTTAGACACCGGAGCTTGGCCTGAGATCATTATAGAACACCAGCTGGCTCCACCAGCCACATACTGTACTGTGTTGTCGTTATGCTCGTGAAGACAAACGGAATGTTTTTTTTTTTTTTGCCCTATGATCTTTATTTATTTTTGTAATGTATATCGACGCCTGAGGTTGCTTTTAGCAGTTAGATTTATCTAACTTAAACCAAAAACAGAGAAAAGGAGTCGACTGGATTCATTAGACACAACTGATTGATCAAAAACAAGTTTGTCAAACCAGTTACAGAGATGTTGTGGCTTAATGTGTGTTTTCAAGCAGGCAGGAGGTCTACACCAAATTTCAGCCCACCTACCCAAGGCAATTGTGCTCTGGAAGCGGTCGGGAGCCTCTCTGGCCTGATTTGCATGCTGGTTTTACATCTGTTCGCCAAATCTTAACAAAATAACAGTTTTTTATAAATCAATCAGTGGCAGGCAGCTGTAATTTCAATTGGAGAAGTTTAATGTTTCCTTTTGCACCCAAAAACTTTTTCACTTTGTGGTGTGCTCATAATTTGTAGCTACAACAAAGTATTCCCATCTATTTATTGTCTTATTTTCAATGTATAAGTAACGATCTAAAATTCAGAGCCAGTGACACAGATGGCAGAACTAAAATAAACCTTTTACCTGGAAACAAGCACTTGATTAAGCTCTTGTTCAAAAAGCACCATTCACCAATGAGAGTGCACCTGTAAGAGCACCGGCTGTTCCATTTTATTCTCCTCACATGCCTCATGCATGCTGTGCAGTTCGATCGCTTGGCGACTGTAAAATCTAGGCGGGTCTTTGACTTGAGGTGTGACAGTCTGGAGATGTCGGTGTGGGAAGGTGCCGCTGAGCACTCAGAGGTCATTCTGTGCCAACAGTGGCCTGACAACATCCTGTAGGCACAGCTGTGGGCACTTTTATAAAGGTCACCCTGGCCTGACCACCCACCCCATCAACCTCCATCACTGGACCCTGTGCCCATAAACTGACTTGTGAGGATGCACCTTTTTTTTCTTTAAGTTAACCTTTATATTAGGGTTGGGGGGGGTAATATGGTATACCGTGGGGTCTTAAAAATAGCAACAGTATTAGTTTCAATACAGTCATTAAAAAAATGCAATGCACTTACTGTATATAGGAGACAAGGATTAAATATTAAATATAATTTATTAATGCCTAAAAATGCTTAGGTGTGGTTGCCATCACGTGAGTGTGGAGGAGAAAGAGTGTAAGGGGGGGAACGGTGGTCTGGACCTGGTCTCGAAGAAGAACATGACTTCTGCAGTTTGGTCTGCTATTAGTACAACAGGGACCATAGCTTTATTCTATCTCCGCACACTTTTCTTGAGTAGACAAATTACTGTTATACACTAAGCTATTTCTATTACTCTCTCAGCTGCACATACAGTATCCAGCAGAGACAACCTCATCCCCTGAGCGGTGTCAAAAAGAATTCTGGGATCTAAATGGACTTAGAAGTACCTGTGGCGGATGCTGATGGCATGTTAAGGAAAAAAGAGGTCAAAAGAAAAGTAAATTACAACGCTAACTACTGTAGAGCAGTGATTAGATAGATGGATAGATGGATAGATTTTTATTGATCCCAAAATAATAGGAAATTGCAGTGTTGCAGAAGCAAAATGTCAGACACACAGAATATACATTAAATAAAAGAATACAATATACATGAAGTAATAATAGGATAGAATATACAAATAATGAATAATTTAAGATATACTGTATACAAGTTGGGAATAAAAATGTACTCTTATAACTATTATTGATCAAGCTGTAGATAAAAATAGACCGCTCTCAACTTAAGAATTGGGATTTATAAAAAGCGAACTTGACGGGAAAATGTACATCCCTCCATGGACACTCTGACCCTGGGGTACGCACAGAAACAGGTGAAATGAGAAATGGCGAGACCGACGGCAGATCGAGGAAAAGTGTAAAATTGAGACCCTTGAACGAAATAAATCGGAAAATTGTCTTTCATTGATGATATGAAGAATTCACAAAGCCATTTTTACAATTACTGTCTTAAACAAACATCTGTCTGATCGATCTGTGACGAAAAACAAAATAAATACTAAATAAAACAAGATACTATCGTAAATTCAAATGAAGATATATTTGCGAAAAACTCAAATGTTCTGTAATTATATTGGTATGTTATGGAATTTATTCTGATGAATAATAGATAAGCAAATAATGATAAATATTGTTTACACTGATGCTGTGTTTGGTGCGGAGCACATCGTTTTAATACGGTCAGACAGTATCATAGTGTTTATTTTTACGGCTTTAGATTGTTTTATTTTGTTTTTCTTATAGGTCTACAGCATGTTTTAACCATTGTGAAAGGTACAATAGAACGTTTTACTAATTACATTCTCCTTGCGCAGAGCTATTTGTCATTTACAATTAGATTAATTCCAACACCTTTAGCCTTTTGGTACAATCAAATTGATGTGGGTAGAAAAAGGCATGCCATGCGTAATGACGCACAATGGCTATCTTTGCAATGTTGGAAGATGTGGCAAATGGAGACAGACAGTAAAAAGACTTGCTGGTAAACGATGACGAGTGACCTCAGAGCCGGGACTTCCTCCAGCTGTCTTGTTGGATCTCCGTGCATGTATATATATATATATATATATATATATATATATATATATATACACACACACTACCGTTCAAAAGTTTGGGGTCACCCAAACAATTTTATGTTTTCCTGAAAAGTCACACTTATTCACCACCATACGTTGTGAAATGAATAGAAAATAGAGTCAAGACATTGACAAGGTTAGAAATAATGATTTGTATTTGAAATAAGATTTTTTTTACATCAAACTTTGCTTTCGTCAAAGAATCCTCCATTTGCAGCAATTACAGCATTGCAGACCTTTGGCATTCTAGCTGTTAATTTGTTGAGGTAATCTGGAGAAATTGCACCCCACGCTTCCAGAAGCAGCTCCCACAAGTTGGATTGGTTGGATGGGCACTTCTTGCGTACCATACGGTCAAGCTGCTCCCACAACAGCTCCATGGGGTTCAGATCTGGTGACTGCGCTGGCCACTCCATTACCGATAGAATACCAGCTGCCTGCTTCTGCTCTAAATAGTTCTTGCACAATTTGGAGGTGTGTTTAGGGTCATTGTCCTGTTGTAGGATGAAATTGGCTCCAATCAAGCGCTGTCCACTGGGTATGGCATGGCGTTGCAAAATGGAGTGATAGCCTTCCTTATTCAGAATCCCTTTTACCCTGTACAAATCTCCCACCTTACCAGCACCAAAGCAACCCCAGACCATCATATTACCTCCACCATGCTTAACAGATGGCGTCAGGCATTCTTCCAGCATCTTTTCATTTGTTCTGCGTCTCACAAACGTTCTTCTTTGTGATCCAAACACCTCAAACTAGGATTCATCCGTCCACAGCACTTTTTTCCAGTCTTCCTCTGTCCAATGTCTGTGTTCTTTTGCCCATCTTAATCTTTTTCTTTTATTGGCCAGTCTCAGATATGTCTTTTTCTTTGCCACTCTGCCCTGAAGCCCAGAATCCCGCAGCCGCCTCTTCACTGTAGATGTTGACACTGGTGTTTTGCGGGTACTATTTAATGAAGATGCCAGTTGGAAATCTTCAATTTCTTAGCAATGTCTCGCATGGAATAGCCTTCATTTCTAAGGACAAGAATAGACTGTCGAGTTTCAGATGAAAGTTCTCTTTTTCTGGCCATTTTGAGCGTTTAATTGACCCCACAAATGTGATGCTCCAGAAACTCAATCTGCTCAAAGGAAGGTCAGTTTTGTAGCTTCTGTAACGACCTAAACTGTTTTCAGATGTGTGAACGTGATTGCACAAGGGTTTTCTAATCATCAATTAGCCTTCTGAGCCAATGAGCAAACACATTGTACCATTAGAACACTGGAGTGATAGTTGCTGGAAATGGGCCTCTATACACCTATGTAGATATTGCACCAAAAACCAGACATTTGCAGCTAGAATAGTCATTTACCACATTAGCAATGTATAGAGTGTATTTCTTCAAAGTTAAGACTAGTTTAAAGTTATCTTCATTGAAAAGTACAGTGCTTTTCCTTTAAAAATAAGGACATTTGAATGTGACCCCAAACTTTTGAACGGTTGTGTGTGTGTGTGTGTGTGTATATATATATATATATATATATATATATAATTATATATATATATATATATATATCCTAGGCTATTATTTCAGATAAAAATTTACCATAATGACCATAATGTTAGTCAAGGGTAAGATTTTACTTCAATGTGGCACTAGATAAAATGTTAGGGCTCACCAAAATATCAGGATTCATTCTCTGAAATGGACCCAGCAACAAAAGGATCCATATCTGTTGTAGGGCTGAACGATTCATCTAATAATTTCACTCTGTGTGATTACATACCGCAAAAGTTTAGCGATTTAAGTAAACAAAAAGCTGTGCTGTGTGCATGATAGTCCCTGCCATTCTCGCTCTCACTAATTAATAAATAATAAACCTATAAACTAATAAATCGATTTAAGGTTCTGTGTTGAATCTACGTTGAATATGCCCTCTTAATTACACTACCCCCATTGATGTATTAAGCGCTACTCTCGTGACGTCTACAAAAGACATGACCAGTCAGTCTGTTTAGGCAGTAGCACATGCGTCTTGTATGGTCCCGTGAGTATCAGAAGTGTAGAGGGTTTCAGAGCTCTCTATTTTCAGTGTGTAACTCCTGGCAGTGGCCTGCCAGGAGTTATCAACAAGAAGAGTTGGCTGTGAAACAGCAGAGGAGGAAAAGGATTGAAGAATACAAATAAAAGAGAGAAAGAGTTTGGCTGAATCTCATTTCTCTGTCTTACCCCTTCCCCTTACCCCTTCCCCTAGCTTTTGCACGTTCACGCGGGACCTAGTGCTGTCCCAATACCTATTACGACCTAGGGGTAGGGGATAGACCAAGGGGTGTATACCCCTAGGACCTAGTGTGGACGCGACCTCACTTGAAAACACACTAGGCATCAATGGCTGCCCGTCGACCAGAGAGACACATACATGTAAGTACTTTTGGCTTAAATAATTGATTAAAAAGTTACGACAATCTTGTTTTGTGGTCTATGCAGTCCTGTACATGTGTACTTGCAACCATGTTCCTAACTGAAACCTTTTAAAAATGTCTAGCTTGCAATGCTAACGCTAACGTTGATTTGCACAACAGTCCCACATATTTCTGCCTTGAATGGACTGTATACATCACATAGATTGTATAGCTATATATATATATATAATAACGGTCTATGATACATCGCTACGTGCTTTACATATACCGTCCTGTATCACACAGGAGGACAGAGCAGCTGTTCCACTTTGGGGCTGAAGACGCAGACGTTTCCTAATTCATGTGTTCATGTTGTACCCATTCATTATTGCATTGGTACTGTATTATTGTAATAATTTGTAATTAATTCCTGTTCATTGTTCATGCACTTGTATATTGTTGTTGGTTTTCATATGGGACACTGATGAAATGTGAGGGGGGGGGGGGATTACTGGCTAACATGCATCAGACAGGTCTGAATATCAGAACAGCTGTGATTAATTTGTTTGCTTGTGGTCTTGTGTGTATTTTTTTAGTTTTACACATATTAGTGCCTTTTTATGTGTGTGACATGTTAGTTATGGTTCTAATAGTTGATAATGGTTCTGTAACATAATTTTATGAAACGTTTTTGCCGGTTATGTTCAATTTATAAGCAATAAAGACAGATGTTTGTCAACAAAATGTTTTTGTGAACATCAATGACATTCAAAACGGTGATAACTGAAACAGATATACAACACACCATGTATACAGGGTGTATATGTATGTATACATGATACATGTGTATACACATTTGTATTGCAAACAGACCTAAGTACTACACAGATAAGAACATCTGCCTCTGCACTACCTAAGTGAACATAAAATAACTATAAAATATATAAATATGTAAATACATATGACACTGTTGTCCAAACCCACACAGTCGACAGACAGAGACGGCATCTTGGAGTTTGTGATCAATTCTGTATGGTGATGTCACCAAGTGGTGTCCCATTTCATAGGGGTATGTTTTCACCCCTACCACTTACCCCTTGGTTTCAAGGGCCTAGGGGTAAGGGCCAAGGGGTAGGGGTAAGACAGAGAAATGGGATTCAGCCTTAGTCTAGTTAACATCGGTGAGGCATTTCAACGCTGCAGAAACCTCTGTGATTTCAAAGGAACGAAAACTGATGAGGGCTTTCATCGTTAATAACTTTAGCTTTGCTGTTTTCAATGGGTCAGTTTAGATAGATAGAAACGTATTGTCCCATGAGAGATTTGTTTTCACAGTCTGTTTAATGCGCCAGGCAATATACACAGACAAATACATCAACAGATAGCATAAAACAGGTATATAGACACATAGAAACAACCACATTTACAACGACGACACCGGATCTATACAAAGTCAGCGAGATAGTGTGTCCTTCTACACCTCAGAGTCCTGTATCTGTGGCCAGATGGCAGCAGTGTAAAGTCTGGATAAAGAGGGTGATTGATGTCATTGACAATACTGAGGGTAAGCCGTGTGATGGTTCTATTGCTCAGGTCTGAGAAGTTAGGTTGAGGTGAGCTGATCATTTTGGAAACATGTGCGTTCTTGGTGAGTTAGTATTTGTTAGAAAAGTTGGTGAGCATGTTATAGAAATAGGGGGTAGAGTTTCAGGGTTGGATTAGACATGGGCCGTTATGAGATGATAACCCTCAGCAAAAACATCACTGTTTTGCTGTATTGTGGTATTGCAATTACAGCTTTAAAATTTTTATTATTTAAATGTCTGGGGGGGAGGCAGTGTATTTCATTTTTAAACACAGCACACTGGCAGGGAGAGGGATAGTGCACTTTCTGTCCTTGAAAAAACACTCATGCCATAGGAATGGA
This sequence comes from Etheostoma spectabile, assembly GCF_008692095.1. Lineage (NCBI taxonomy): Eukaryota > Metazoa > Chordata > Actinopteri > Perciformes > Percidae > Etheostoma > Etheostoma spectabile. Next base: position 21,362,298 of record NC_045742.1, read on the forward strand.
ATGGCAGAAAATGTGTTTTTAAAACCGAGACTTTTTCAAATCACGGTATTCCTTAAATGAATGATCAAAACTGAGATTATTCTCCAAAGTGAGACCAAGGTATTTGAATTTGTTGACCTGTTCTGCTGTCTTTTATGGAAGGAGACAGGAAACAGTCCAGTGTTTTGGTGCGTTAAAGACCAGTTCTTCTTTTGTCTGTTCAGATGGAGGTAGTTGTGCACCACTGTGTGAAATGAGAGATGGAGTGTTGATAGGCTGTAATAGAGTGGTTGACCCAATATGCCAGTGTCATCTGAATATTTGTTATGTGGTGATGGGTGAGGGGCTGATGCAGTCGTTTGTTTACAGGGTGTAGAGAAAGGGACTTAGAACACAGCCTTGAGGGGCTCCGGTGTTGTTTATGATGGTTGGTGAAGTGACAGCTCCAATTCTTACAGCCTTAACCTCGTTTGCTATTGTTTTTTGATGGCTGCTTCCAACTGTAGCTACAGTTAGCTAATCTACAACCTAATGTGAGCTAATATCGATTCTAGTGAGCAGAGACACTAACAAAAGTGGTCCCCATGGCAATGCACGTGAATCACTATACTCAATAGTTATGTTACACCCAACTTAAATGTAATTGTTTATAAGGGCATACCAAATTTATTATTTCAATGAGAATTTGTATTTAATGTTCTATTTAATTTGTACTGCTGAACAAAGCAAACATGTCCATTTTGAAAGTTTTTTTATTTTATTTCATTTTGTAAAATATTAAGTTATATAAAAACGTATTGCACATTTTTTGTTGATGTATTTCTCCTTATGCTCGTTCAACTTTGTATATTCAAGTTGAGAAAAACACATTTCAAAATGTTAGTATTTTGTGCATTTTCCTTGCTAATCAAGCAAGGAGACTCATGATACTATTGTATCGCAATCACAGTATTACAATCCCAATATGACTTTTTCTCCAAATCATGCAGCCCTACAGGACACTGAGAATCTACTCCTTTGTTCTTATAGTACATTTGCTTGTCTATTGTGATACAGATCTGCGAGTAAGTGAAGTGGCTCCATTCTTATATCATCATCGCTCACTGCTGAACATTTGGTACACTGAGAAAATGATGCTTCCAGTGATAACAGCAGTGGGTGCATTATTTTCCCTCATTAAGAGTGCTGCCTTCAGGCTAAGGATTATTACTGCCATTACACCTGCATGAGATTCATTTGCGTGTTAAAGGTCAAACAAACATCCTTTTGGCACAGATGTCAACTTCTCATTTGTTGTAAGTAAAATGAAGGAAAAAAAATAGAAAATTATATTTGGTTTTATCATTTCTAGCCTTTATACATCACATTATATAACTAAAAATGAATGTGGGTGGATTTTTAATTTACCTTATTGTGCAGTATATTAATCATGGATACAATGCATATTCGATTTAAAATTACAAGTCACAGTTATAGGTCCTACATGCAATATCCCCTTGTCATTTCCTTGATATTGATTTCACAGTGATTTCTATCATAAGGGCAATAATGTGTTTTCCCATTAGAATAATTTCTTAAATACATTTTTCAAAGCTGCATGTCCATATAAATGCATGTGCTCCCTGCTGTTGTCACCATCTTGGGGATGTTTCATGGAAAGGCGAAGTAGGAGTCGAGCTAATTCAACCAGCTGGAGAGAAAGAACCAGCATGAGGAAAGGACATAAGGTTAAGCAGATAATGTGTCTGCAATACCAAGCTGGCGTCCGTTGCTTCTTCGCTGCTGTTTTGTTTGCTTTAAGTTGTCTAACGGGCCTTTTCATTCGCATTCCCAGTTTCCGCGCTCTGCGGTGCTGTCGGTGCTGGTCACTGTTTGAGGCGAGGCTAAGATCACCGTGGCCAAGGGCACGTCCGCCCGCCTGTGACTCCACTGTCAGCACTAATGCATTCAGGGCAGCGCTACATGCTTTTTCAGGTGTGTCTGTAGGCTGCAGCATCAGCAGATTGTAATCAAATCCAATCTGGTATTAAAAGACGATCTTGACACTTGACTCCATCAAAAGAAAACAGGAAAAGTTAATGTGTAAAGGGATTGTAGATGGGTCCTCGGTGATCTTCCCGCCTTTGGTCACCTTATAAAACAAAAAATGGACTGCGCACCAAATTTAACCTTTTGAAATGAAGTCCATAATGGTTCTTTGATCGGCGCTACAGTGCAGTAAGCATGCTCTGCTTTAAGTGTTGATACATGACTTCCACTGTTGTTGGTTGGGTGTGAATGAATACAAAAACACAGAACATACAAACTCCTCCATTATGTATGGAGCAATACAAATGCTTCAGTCGACTATAGTGACGAGAGGCTTCGCTCCTGATTTGGCAACCTGTTTTCACACATATTCCAGCTGCCACATTGACTTCTCACTTAAAAAGCAATTTGAGAAAGCTCAGTCATGCAGGCATATGTGAAACTGGCCTTAAATCTCAGTCACTGCTCAGCAAGGAAGTGTTAAGCATCCATCTACCCTTTCACTCATGTACTCATTCAGATGCACAGTGTCACCTTAAAGGGAGAAACAGAATTCAGAAGAAAATCAATATGATAAACTGCTACTTGTTTTGGCCCTAAATTGTTTCAGTTTGGAAATCGATACAGGAGCCAGAGCCATTCATCACCGTTTGAGAGAAGTGGGCGCCCCACGGGAAAATATTAGGGCCTCCATGTGGAGCAGGAAAAAAAAAAAGAAAATTCAATGGGTGTTAGTGTGAGCTGGGTGAAAAGGGAGGTCAGCTGATGGCAGACAGGGAGAGAAATAAAGAATAAAGACAAAGAGAATAAATACTGGGCATCAAGGAGAAGAAAACAGCGTGGGAAGAGGAGAACTGTAAAATGCTTCTCTCTCTCTCTGTCTCTCTGTCTCTCTGTCTCTCTCTCTCTCTCTCTCTCTCTCTCCTCTCTCTCTCTCTCTCTCTCTCTCTCTCTCTCTCAGAAGGATGGATGACGTGCAGGGGTTTATCAGACTCTGACAGACACAATAAAAAATAACCTTCCCAGTGTGGGGCCTGCTCATGTTAATACGGTGCAGCAGGCGACGTCTGAGCCAGGTCATTAGGGACCGCTGACAGCGCCATTAGGACAATGGGCAGATTATTGCAGTTACATATGACAAACTGCCGATGTGGACTCTGCCATGTTCCTCAGCTGACCTTTGGTGAGCATCATCATGACTCTGTAAATCAGGACGGAAGGCAAAACAAAACAAGGGGATACTGTGAGTGGTTATTACGACAATGGTGCACCATTGTCTTTTATTGCCTTCGCTTGTAATGGCTTATTGCTGTTCTCTACAGATGTGGAGGATAATTTACTGTCATAATCTACTTAAAATGTTGTTGGTGTATTTTTGCTTAATAAATGACATTGTGAATCAAGTTTCAAATTGGCATTTTAAAACCTATAAAACTGCTTATGTCTCCATCTAAAATGATAGTCAGGTATTGTAACTTCACGTATTGTAGGCTTTATCCTCGAAGAGCGGTTGCTATTAGGTTAAACCCAATATTTCTTAGGCTGTGCATAACTCATAGAATCTGGTATTATAATATGTAAGAATCGTTACAGGTTGTGGATACTGTAAAATGAGAATTCACTGACCTTTTGTCTTGGTGTTTATTAGAGAAACATTTGACAACTAATACCCAATGGTATTACATAGACTGCAAAAATGTTTTGTGTGCGGTTTTTGCTTATCTACTTCTAGTTTAGCAGTATATCATTATGCGTCTGTTTTGCATAGACATAAAAAAAACATTCTGCATTAACAAACTGTTTAATTTCAAGAAGAGTGCATTGAAATGCCAGGAAACAAGACATTTTATTCTTTGGAGAAGTGATATTCATGCTTGAATAAACTCAAGTTAATTAGATATTGTGGTGTTTACAGTGTCACAGTGTTTACCAACACCTTCAGAGGTCAAAATTCAATACTGCATTTGACATAAATTACAATAAATTGCAGTAGAAAGCATGACAAATGGATATTAAATGTTCCCCTCTTGGCGTGAATTTGCACAGAACCATAGAAAAAGTGCAAGCAGTTTGCTGTGTAACCACCTTGGTTATGAATGGGAGTTTTAGATTAAGACATGTCCTATCAGGGAACCTGTTATAGTGTAAAAACTAATCCAACCTCTAGTCTGCCAGGCCAGGTGAAATGTGAACAATACAAGTATTAGTCATTAAATGCACCACAGATTATGTGCTCAGAGCGGAACAGGTGAACAGAGGGGAGGGAAATTACTTGGGAACTGAATTTTTTTTTTTTATATATATATATATATATATATATCATTTTGAAAATGAGATGTGCAACAGGACAGCCTACCATGAAATTAGCTTAGAGTTCTAGTACGATATTGGTTTCAAAAAAAATTTCAATGCTCGAGTATGTTTGTCTGGGTAACATCATCAATGTTTTTCATTACAAATAGTTCCAGACACTGATATAGAGTAGGGGGACACATATGGCAAAAAGAAAAGATTACTTGACTTAAAAGACTAAAAAAAAAAGGGCCGTAGATATCATTGAGGACAAAAATGTCTTATCTTCCATAAGATTTCTGGACATTTGGGGGCTTAACATTGACAAGACTTTCCATTATACAATATGTTTTTTTGGCTGATTCTAATGTTTTTAGACTAAATTTGACTGTTGAGACTGAAAGAGTTCTGGGCCAGGGGCTGAACACTTTGTATGAAGACAGTGCGGTCCGAGTTAAGGAAAGTATGGAGGTAGGAAGAAGGCAAAGGGGCATAGACATGACTCCATGTCCCTGGCCTGATTTGGCATCGCGGCTGGTGTGATCCTATAGCCAGTAGTCTTAAACTAATGGACTTTTATTTGTTTGATATGTCATTTTGTTTACAGCAAGGTTATAATTGTTAACAAAAACTATGTGGGAAAAAAACATTGTTGTTAACTGAAAAATAAAAAAACCCGAGAAAAATAAAATTAAAATAAAAACAAGGTATTAAAAAAAATTGGTAACTAACTAAAACTGTAATGTCTGTTGGCAAAACTAACTAAAATAACGTTATATTAGTAAATGTCTTTAGTTTTTGTCTTTGTCAATGTCTTTCATAGAGCAAATAACGTTATATCTTCAGAGTTGACATTTCCGACCATAGACCTGTTTTATACAGGTTTTTGTATATGGTTTCCAACAGGGAACCCAGATATTCCAATATTCCATGTCAAATTGTACACAACATAGTTCATGCCCCTCGCCTGGCATCATGGCAGTACCAAAAATCACAAGAAAGTGGCAGAGTCTTAATTGATTATGACTGTGTCAGATGAAAGAGGGCCTTGCAGTGGAAGGTGGCAAAATATGTGGACAGTTTATGAAAAGAGAAAAATCCCACGAATTTGAAAGTACATTTCAGAAACGCGCTCAGGGAGGCTAACCTAGCTTACCTTAACAAGTTAAAGTAGAAAGCCAAGCCCCCCCCAGCCAAAACAGAAGCTAACAAGGCGTGGATGTATGGGTACTGAGCCAGGCAGCATGATGGAGACAACTATAGGACTGAGGACACTACAAGAGGGCTTCCACCGGCGACCCGGTAGCTGCTGGTTAGTACATAGTGCATACGCAGGAAGACCATAAGTGCGAGGAAGCGTTGGTTAATATGTGTGTTGATACTAGGACATATTGATACTCAAACAAAAGTTCAAAAACAACTGTTCATGTATGTCTTATTTAGTCTATTGGCTATTTAGGTGTTTTCCTGGAACACGCCACTTATTCTGCACATATTTGTGCTCATCATCATATGTATATTGTATGTACTGGTGTTATTGTTGATTACATTGTTGACAAAAAATTTCTAAAATGGCATGATGTTTTTGTTGAGTTATTACACAATACCTTTTCAGACCTTTTTAAAAGTTGGCCCCAACAAATAACCCATATTACAAAAAAGACTAAAACTAATAAAAAATAAACTAAAACTAAGCATTTTGAAATTAAAAAATAAAAGACGAAATAAAAATATAAACTTGTTTGCTAGAGAGTTCAACAGTCCCGCTCACAGAGGGTTCCGGAAGTAAAAATACATGTTAATGGGATGAGTAGCTCCTTTGCTTGATAATGAAAATATGTACACAGTCTTGTACCTTTGACTTTTTTTTTGGGATGTTCTGTTCATTTTTTCACTTGAAATGATCTGTTGAAGGGTTATGAGTCACGTCGTAGCTGGTTCGCCTAAGGCATGTTCTAAAACTCTTTATATACTGATTTTTTGCGTCTGCGGGTCTTACAGGGTTGCGTCCCCATTGGCTAATGAGTTTTTGGACTGCGTTTGAGTGACAGCTCAGTGCCTGCCTGCCTGCCCCGACGTTTCAGTGCAGCTAATGTTAGAGACTCTGGAGGACAAACAAACCACTCTACACAGCGGATTCCTACAAGATTAATAATAAGTACTGATCATATATATTGTCTGTGATGTACACTGCAAGCATGGTTAAGAGACGTTTGTTGTTTTGTTGTGTTAAGTTACTAGTAAAGCTGTGTAAGTTAGCATTTAACGTTAGCTAACTGCTAACGTTATCTAGCTATGACATGCTAGCCAAGCCAAGTAAAGTTAGCTTACTGTACGTTACTGAGCTAATTTGCTCTGGGAATCATGTAGGCTTAGTGAGGCCTTGGGCAATGGAGTTGTATTAATTATTGTCTTCTTATAAGTACATAATATCAAACAAATGAAAGTCCATAAGTTTACAACTACACAAATGTTTTGTTTGCAAGTTTTAGGTTTTACCTTTTGAGGTGAGACAATTTTTTGGTTGAGTTAGCAATTTTTGTTTGATTCTTAATCCCATAGATATTGAAGGTGTTGGGTTTGGGTGAAGCTCTGATCACAAAATGCTCCAAAGGGAAGAAGCGTCTTGTCTTTCTGCCCTTTAGTGTCATTGTGTCTGATTCTTTCAGATTCAGGCATTCAGCATTTTGTTACGTACATCTGTCACTGCCACTTTGTCTGGCAGGTGAAACGGCGGCAATAAATAAAACACCGAGCCGGAGTGTTCACCCTTTTGTAAAGTACTGATCACAGACTTTGTTGTATCACTTTGGAGTGAGAGTAAACATGATTTCTCATCACCCTCTCTTCAGTTTCTCTTTGGAATGCGTGTTAAAAAAAACATTTTGTTCAGATGTGGTTTCAAATATTCAAAAGCACATAACTCCTTTTAATGACAATTATTCAACATATATCAATCATAAAAAGTCAGATATTTTATGATGACATGTTTTTGTAATCCAAGGCTGCTCTATGAAATATTGAAAGCAGGGGAATGTTGGTGTTGACTTTGATCACTGCCGGCCTCGCCTGCATGTCTTTTGCAGCTCTCTTCCCCTGTCAGGCTCGATCAAAGCACAAAGCAACATGTGTTTCAGGCCAGACTTTCCCCCAGAACTCACTCTGCCTGTTCTGCTTATCTGCAACAATGATGTGTGCTGCATGGACTTTATTCATTTATTCATTTTCCCGCCTCATGCTGTGCATCACTCTAAAGAGAACCCACTGCGCTCATGTTGACACTGTGACACAAGCTCAGATTCTAACACCAGTCAATGTACTGTTGGGTTTTAAAAAGATAAAACAATGTGAATATTTTGAAAACATTTTTTGGTTTTGGTCTAGTTACAAATCACTGGACACTGCAGCTGGGCGAAAAGGGACTATATCAATAATAACTACCCCACACCAGATGTAATCAGCATTTGGCTGGCACACACCATTTAAAGTTTCTAAAGAAAGATTAAGTTCTATTTCGTATAGGCTTCGCCCTCTAAGGGCTACGCTATTGGGTTATCCCTTCGCGCATGCGCAGTCGTGAAGATTTTCTTTCCCGCCCTAGCGTCCAGCTCGGGCCTCAACTACGTCCGCATTTACTGCATATATACAGAGCGGACCCGTTGTCGACTCCCACTTTTCTTCAACTTCGCAGTATGAAGTAAAGCTCAAGACCTTCGCCGGTGCCCGTGTCTGCCCCTCCTGCCGGACCGGCTACATCCTTCCGCCGGACCTCCACCCCGTTGCGAGGCCTGCCTGGTGCCGTTCACGCCGGCCAGGCTCTCACCCGCCGCGCCTCCTGCCAGTTTTGCGCCCGCCTGTCGTCTAAGAGCTAACTCGACGGGCGGAAGCTTTTCTGGTTTGCCAGGCTAGCGGGGACGGAGACGGCAGCTGGGCAGACAGACAGGAATCCGGCGGCACCTTGGAGCCGCTGGCGGACGGCGTTTTCGACGAGCATGAGTCCGCTGACTCCGCTCTCTCTGACAGCGCCTCCATCACTGGTTTCCCCTCCTCCCCTCTGGGAGGGTCCCCCTCCCCCTTTGGGGGGATTGGGCCTCGAGACGGCGATTGATGCTTTCCCGCTGGAGCTCTCTCCGTCTCCGAACGGCCTGGGGCACCGCCCGAGCGGCCTTCCCTTTGCCCACCCGGCTCCAGCCTCCACCGCTAAGGCTCTCTTCGCCAACCTGCCGGAGATCATAAAGGGCGGCGGAGCTTAGAGGCATAGCGCTCCCGGCGGAGCTGCCAGCCCCCGCTCGCGGCCTTTTGAGCGGTGATGTTTATGCCCAGGAGCCGCCCTCTTCACGGGCCCCACTCTGGCCGCGCTTCGCGGAGCTTCGGCCATTTTGGAGGGGCTTTCTCCCAGCGGGAAACGAAGGCTCCGTCTCTCGCTATGCCCGTTTACTCGGTTCAGGCGATACGGACGCAGGTTTTCCTTCAGTCCCTCCCCTGGAGGGGAGCCTGGCGTCCATTTTGCTTCCGAAAGCTACTTTCTTCGGCCACCGGAAGCCCACGCCTCCCTCTCCCCAGGATCAAGTGTGCGCTCAAGTCACTGACTGGGCCCACCAATGTGCCGCCCAGGGGTGGCGGCACAAAACACATCGCCTTACTGGCCTCCGCCGTCTCCGCGATGGCCACTACTCCGGCGCCCTCCCCTCGGAGCTTGCCACGGAGATTGGTAAGGCTATGACCGCCATCCTTACCCTGACCACGGCGTCCACGGTGGCGCTGTCCAGGTGATGGCTTGGCAGACTGTGGCCCAGCGAAACATCTGGCTCCACATGTCTCAGCTGCCAGCGGACATTAGACGCGAGCTTCTGTACGGTCCATAGCCCCCGATGGACTATTGGGCCGCGCCTACAGACTGCCACGTCTCATCTCCATCAAGCGGCGGAGGACGCCGAGCGGCTTCGGAGGCTCGGCTCGTGGAAGGCTCCTCCTCAACAGCACCACCGTCGCCATGACAACCGTCACAAGCGGAAGCGCCCCGCAGCATCGGCTGCGGCTGCGTCTTCCCAAGCTTCGGCGTCGGGGCCCCCACCCGGTCCCCCTCCGCAGCGACAGACGATGCCACACGGCCGTCAACCTGCACGAGGCCGGAGGACCATGAGAGCGGCCCCCACCTGGTCCAACCCGCCTCCCGAGCCACCCAGCAAGCAGCAGCGGCGGTGGCAATGACGGGACGTGGGGATCGACTGTCCCTCTTCAGCTGAGAGTTGGAAACACAACGGCCCTTTTAAGGGCCACTCCCTCACATCTAAAGAGCTGTTTCCCCTCAGCCGAACAGTCCCTGTTTGCTCTAAACAGGGCACTGTTATGACAGTTGTTCCCCACACAAGCACACACCAGGCCGTCGCCGCGAGCGGGGCGCCACTGCGTCCCCGCTGCGCAGGCAGCGGAAATGAGCGTCCTCCCACGGGGGACGACGACGCTTGTCCACCCACCTCCCCACGGCGATGCCGGCGGGGCGGGGGTCGGGTTAACCCAGTGACCGCTCCCGCCCCACACGGCGGCGACCGGCCACTGCCCTTTCGAAAAAGCCCTACCATGGGCTGGGCGACGCGATCACTCGTCTCGCCCAGCGGCGGGATGGGCTCTGCGCTCCCTGCTTGCCATGTCGGTGAACAACCCCTCAGACATGTGCTCGCCCACTGTCAGAGGCAGCGCGGCATGGATTGGCTTGACACAAAATGGACTCGTGGATGTCAAAGCTGATAACACGGGGTTACACACTCCAGTTCGCCTCCCCCCCGCCCCCTTTCGCGGGTGTGTTGGAGACGACGGTTTCATCCCTGGCAGAGTCAGACGCAATGACGTCAGAGTTAGAAGGGTTGCTGGCGAGCGGAGCTATTTCCCGCGTCCCTCCAGGGGAGGAAAACGAGGGTTTTTACTCTCGCTATTTTCTCACACCCGAGAAGTCAGGAGGACTGCGTCCCATCCTCGACCTGTCGAAATTCAACCGGTATGTCATGGAGCGCCCCTTCCACATGCTCACCATCAGGCACGTGTTGGAATGTGTGCGCCCCAACGAATGGTTTACATCCGTGGATCTGAAAGACGCTTACTTTCACATCCAATCATTCCAGGCACAGGAATTCCTGCGCTTTCCTTCCAAGGGGCCCGTTTCCAGTTCAACCGGCTGCCGTTCGGATACTCACTAGCCCCCCGCACCTTTTCCAAGTGCATGGAAACGGCGCTCCAGCCTCTACGGGAGAGGGGCATCAGAGTCCTTTTACTTGGACGATCTGCTCATTCTAGCCCCTCTCGGAGCGGGCGGCGCTGCACACTATGGAGGTTCTGCAGCACCTACAAACGCTGGGTTTTGCCATAAATTGGAAGAAGAGCGCCCTCGTCCCCGCACAATCGATAGTTATCTGGGTTTGACATGAGCTCGATCAGCATGAGAGCCAGGCTGTCAGCACCGAGGCAGGAAGCCCTGACTTCTCTGTTGTCCCGCTTCAGGCCGCGCGCGACAGTGCCAGCGCTGTCAGTTATGCGGCTCTTGGGCATGATGTCCGCGGCACACACGGTGGTCCCCCTGGGTCTCCTCCACATGAGGAAAGTCCAGAGGTGGTTTCACCGCCAGCGGCTCGATCCCATTCGCCACAAATGGCGAATGCTGTCCATCCTCATTCCCTCCAATCAGACCTGGCATACTGGGGGAGTCCCAAACCCTGTCTTCCGGGGTTCCCCTGGGCAGAGTGACGTCATATGTGACGGTGTACACAGACGCGTCCCTCACTGGCTGGGGGGGAATGTGCGAGTCACAGGTGTGGGAGGGCCTGGCCTCCTCCCCCTCTCCCTCACATAAACTGCCTGGAGCTGTCCACGGTGTTGAAGGTGTTGAAACACTTTACACCAGTGGTGACGGGGAGGCATGTTGTAGTACGGACGGACAACATCACGGCGGCGGCATTCATAAACCGCCAGGGCGGCATACGCTCAGCCCGGCTGTTAGAAATAGCCAGACGCCTCCTGCTGTGGGCGCACAGCCACCTGCTGTCTCTCAAAGCAGTATATATCCCCGGGATTTTTGAACCGGGCAGCCGACTTGATGTCGAGGGGGGGCCCTCCCACAACGAGTGGAGATTGAATCCCACTATGTTCAAACGTTATGGAGCAGGTTCGGGAAGCGGAGGTGGATCTGTTCGCTTCACGAGGGGAACACACAGTGCACACTGTGGTTCTCCTTGACCGCGCGGGACAACCCTCCCCTCGGCGTAGACGCCTTCTCCCACAAACCCTGGCCCAAAACCCTCCTATATGCTTTTCCCCCGGTCCCCCTGATCCCTCGCCTCCTGGAGCGCGTCCAGGAGGAGGATCTGTTAATTGTTCTGGTGGCACCGGAGCGCACGAGCGCGTCCTGGTTCCCAACCCTCGTTCAGCTGCTGGTGGCTCCCCCCTGGCAGATTCCGTGGCGGAGAGACGCACTATCGCAGCTGAACGGTGCGATCTGTCATCCCCCAGTGATAAATCAGAGACTGTGGGGCTGGTTGCTGAGCGGGAGCGCTTACAGAGATTAGGCTTGCCCCCCGCCGTGGTACGCACTATCCAGGGCTCCAGAGCCCCCTCTACCATAGCAGGCTACGCAGGGCGCTGGTCTGCCTTCCAGCGTGGTGCACAAGAGGGACGCAGACCCCACATCGTGTCCCCTACCTCTCGTGCTGACGTACCTACAAACTCTGGTGGATAATGATTTGGCTCCATCTACAGTCAAAGCATACGCAGCAGCCATCTCATCCTGTCACGAAGGTTCGGTGAGAGGACAGTTTTTGCGCATCCCCTGGTGAAACGTTTCCTGAAGGGGGTTTGGCGTCAAAAACCGGCTGTTCGCCCCCTCGCCCCCCAATGGGACCTAGCTCTGGTGCTGCGGGCTCTGGGGAAGCCCCCTTTGAGCCCTTGACACAGGCTTCGCTCAGAATGCTGTCGCTTAAGACAGCACTTCTCCTTGCCCTAACGTCGGCCAAAGAGTGAGTGATTTATGTGCACTGTCAGTTTCTCCGTCCTGCCTCTCCATTAGAGGGGACGGAGCGCAGCCACCTTACAGCCAAATCCCTCCTTCACACCGAAGACTTTAACTAGTTCTTTTCGGTCAAGGGTGTTTTCCCTCGAGGGTTTTTTCCCCCACCTCACGCTAACGGTGCGGAGGAGGCTTCCCACCGGTTGTGTCCGGTGCGCGCTCTGTCACAATACATTTTACGCACGGCAAATATCAGGAAAACTCAGCAGCTGTTTGTGCATTATAGAGAACACTCCAAGGATCAGCCCTCTCAAAACAGCGTCTGTCTCACTGGCTGTGCGAGGCTATTACCCAGGCTTATAGCTCGGAAGGGAAAGAGCCCCCCCAAGACATTTCGGGGTCACTCTACGAGGGCTCGTCGGCGTCTGCGGCTCTATTTAAAGGCATGGCAGTAGCCGACATTTGCGCGGCAGCCTCCTGGGCTTCCCCGTGCCCCTTCATCCGCTTTTATCTGCGAGATATGTCTGAATCTTCCATGTCTCATGCGGTTTTGTCCACAGTCAGTGACGCGTAATGCCGCGCTGAATGTGCAAAAAAAAAAAAAAAAAAAAAAAAAAAAAAAGCGGATGCCTTGATTGTTGCCAATCTCCTTCACACCTAGTGCTGAATGACCCTGCTCTGCTGTCTCACCTCTCCTGTACCTGGGGTATTTCTTGTGAGACACAGTTTTATCTCATACATTGTCATAATCATGTTGCTGCACGGAGGTAATCATGTCTCTCCGTTGCATGCGCGACAGGATCAATCACGCTTAACCCCATTATCATTGTACTACTGCATCATATTGCGGGCCACATGAACCTTTCCGGCCACGCCATTGGCAGGGCAGGCTTTGTCAGAAGAATGACTCTGACTAGCCTCTGTACATTGTTGCTGGGCATGTGGTGTATGTTCGGCTTGTGGACCTTGTACCGCAGGTGGCATTGACTACATCGCTTCGCCCTAACCCATAGCGTAGCCCTTAGAGGGCGAAGCCTATACGAAATAGAACGTTAGTTACTTTGGTAACTCCAGATCTATTAGTATAGGCGTAGCCCTCTAAGGTCCGGGCCACCTGCTCCTAGAACATAGTTGAAGAAAAAGCTGATGTTTTGGGAGTCGAACAACGGGTCCGCTCTGTATATATGCAGTAAATGCGGACGTAGTTGAGGCCCGAGCTGGACGCTAGGGCGGGAAAGAAAATCTTCACGACTGCGCATGCGCGAAGGGATAAACCCAATAGCGTAGCCCTTAGAGGGCTACGCCTATACTAATAGAATCTGGAGTTACCAAAGTAACTAACGTTATGACTGTCAATTTGCATATTAGAGGAGACTTATTGTCCCCCCCAGGAAAGGTAATTGCTATCCCAGCCTTTGGGAGCTGCCCCTGCTGGGCCAGACATGATCAAAACAAAGAATGTGTATTCAGTATAGTTTTGAAAATAGGTGACACCAACTTGGTAGGATCCTGTGGGCAGGTGTGCTCTCAAGACACATGGATTGAGAAATAACACCTTTCTTTTGAAGATATTTGACCAATAAGTAGAGTTTTTACTTGAGGAACCACCCTCAACTCTAAGGAATAAATGTCTGTCATTTAGAAATAGTCAGAACTAATCTCATGTGACTCCATCTGGGAGAAGTATGGATCAGGTCCGCTGTCAGCTGCAGTGTTATTATGTTTTGTGTCTTATTGTCTTTGTCATATAATTTTCATTGTGCTGTTTCATTCAACCTTTTGTTAATTCTCCATTGGACTTGCCTCCTTTTTCAGAGATTCAACAAACACGCAGTTAGTGTTTCTAACAGTACCAACAGAGACGAGGGATTCCACACAGGCAAATTAAGTCATGCATTGTAAGGCAGGCTGTTCTCACAAAGCTGTTTTGTCTGAGTGAGAGTCGAACAGGAGGACTTAAATGACAACAGTGCTGCACAAAAACTCTTTGAACAGTATAATACCTTTGGAAGTCTTTTTATCTCTTTCAGGAAAAGACTTTCAAACCGTTTTTTAGACATTGACCATGTATGTTGTAAAACAAGTAAAAATAGATTTACTGGTGTTTGCATTGGGAGTAAAGGTAATTCCCCCGCTAAAGTTCTTTTAAGTGCAATGTGATATAACAAAAATGGTGGCACATATTGAACAAACATAGATGCAGTAAAATGTAGGACAAGGTAAACACTAACTAAATTCACAATTATTAAAGTAGTATACATGAGTTATCCATCCGTCCATCTTTGTCTGCTTATCCGGTATCGGGTTGCGGGGTCAGAAGTTCCAGCAGGGGACCCCAAGCTTCCCTTTCCCGAGCCACATCAACCAGCTCCGACTGGGGGATCTCGAGGCGTTCCCAGGCCAGGTTGGAGATATAATCTCTCCACCTAGTCCTGGGTCTTCCCCGGGGCCTCTTCCCAGCTGGACATGCCTGGAACACCTCCCTAGGGAGGCGCCAAGGAGGCATCCTTACCAGATGCCCGAACCACCTCAACTGGCTCCTTTCAACACGAAGGAGCAACGGCTCTACTCCGAGCTCCTCTCGGATGACTGAGCTTCTCACCCTATCTCTATGGGAGACGCCACCCACCCTACTGAGGAAACCCATTTCGGCCGCTTGGAACCTGGATCTCGTTATTTTAGTCATGACCCAGCCTTCATGACCGTAGGTGAGGGTAGGAACGAAAACTGTCCGGTAGATCGAGAGCTTTGCCTTCTGGTTCAGCTCTCTTTTCGTCACAACGGTGCAATAAACGGAATGTAATACCGCGCCGATTCGCCGACCAATCTCACGCTCCACTCACCCCAAGGTATTTAAACTCCTTCACTTGGGGTATGGACTCATTAACCACCTGAAGAAGGCACTCCATCGGTTTCCTGCTAAGGAAATGATCTATGTGGAAGAAATTTCTATCATTTGGAATTAATGTGTGAGTATGTGTGAGCATGGCTATAGGAATGTATGTATATTAGAGTCCGGATTGGACCAAATTTTTCTGCCTGGCCAGCATCCGACAGAGCCGTCACCAAACCCGACCCGAGCCCGACAGGCATTAAGAAATTTGTGTCCGAGTCCAACACAATTAAAATCTTTTTTTCTTATACTAATGACACATGGAAGCTACGTTTTTGTGTCCCACTTTTATGAAGCAACTGTAGGAAGGCATTCACATATGTAACCGAGTGCACACGTGGCAACAAGCGCACATTAATAATCTGTTTAATTTAAAATGTTCAATGTGTTAACCTTTCCTGCTCGCTTTGTTTCCAACCGTGGTCAGAAAACCAGAGGAGACTTGTTACCTGCAAGACTGACGTTACTGACGACACATACCCTCCATACGTACTGAGCTCTCTTAAAGGAGCCTCGCACCATTTTACAAAAATGCCTTATCGCACTGATGTGACTGAGCCCGACCCGAACCCGACTATAATTTCAAAATATCTGTCCGAACCCGGCCCGTCGGGTACCACCGGGACCCGCCGGGCGCGGGTTGGGTAGCCATGCCTTATAGTATATGTGCTTTTTTTTTCTTCTAGCCAAAAATCAACTTCTGTTCATTTTACTTCTAAATACTAAATTCCTTCCATTTAAAGGGGCTGTACTCAACATTCAGAACATTAATACAGCAGTAATCCGAGCTTCTCTGTTCTTGTTTTGTTAGCCTGTCTGCACTTGCATGTGAGTGCACGTTAGTGCATGTGAGTCCCTCCCATTGGCGTCAGTATTTGAAAACCTGGGAATGAGAGTGACCCCCAGACTCACCACCACTCTGCACTGGCCGGGCTTCTTTTGGAGATTGGTTCTCATACAAAGGTTACATGCTGATAACGCTGGGATCCGGTTAGAGGCAGTTTTACCAATAAGAAGTACTCTTATGCAGAAGCTAGGTCGCCCTTGTGAGTGTGAACTAACCATGAGGCAATGCTGGCCCGACTGTCTGTCTATTGATTATATCAAAGCCTTTCGGGGTGCTCAAACAAAATATTTTGCACGTTATAAATATTTGGGAATCAAATCATGTTCCTTTTCTGCTAATTGGTAGACCATTGTTCATTATCCTTTATTTCCGTGCTTGATTGTGTTGATATCAATAAGGCTTGTGTTTAATCATTGTCGGGAAAATGGTTTTCTTCAAAGCAACTTAGGGGAAAGTTTAAGGGGTACAATCAAATCATGCGGCAAAGATGTGTAATGGTCTCAGCCAAGTGGCTCAGCGTGTCGGAGTCTGGGAAGTGATTGAGAGGAACAAGGGTCCCGGGAGACAGAGCTCTAAGTAAGAGCGATTCTCTCAGCTCTCTCAAAGTATGGACCACCATCACAGTGACCTTCTGCTAGCATGCGGATGAAATTGGATGATTTCTTGCAGGGGCTGAAGAGGAGTGACAGGTGGCTGTGCTCCCAAGCCTGAAGGAGAGTCGGTCTACTCGGTCCGGTCCCTGTCTCACGCCATCCACATTTGTGCGTT